>NC_069504.1:838972282-839572282 GCF_027579735.1 Bombina bombina | reverse complement strand
GATGTACTGAATTACATCTAAATACCTGTATGTGGTTTTTGTGTCCTGTAACAGAAAATAGTAATCTGTTAATTATAGCTATTTTAAAGTAGCTTTAGTATATCCTTTTACTTATACAAACTGTTAACCTTTTTTCAAGCATTTGTGCCATAATGACATGGTGTAACTTATTACAGCATTATTATTGGATCAAAATGTTCCTTTAATGAATATAATTGAGTCAATAAATTATTACCAATTGTATTTAATACTCAAAATGTGGAAGTATAGAGAGAACTCAAACATTGTCATGAACAACAATTTGTCTCAATGTAAAGGAAGTCTAATAGAGAATTCCTTTATGTGAGATATTAATGGGATAGAAAGGTCAAAAATGAAATGTGCATTTCAATTGAGATAAAAGCATTTTTTGCAATATGCTTCTAGTAAAAGTTATTACTGATTTTCTGCAGCATACTCGCATATCCTGTGAGGGCCCGTGCACCAATGTTCAAATACTAAGCATGTTCAGAGAGGTGGCTGTGGTGTGTATTGTTTCTGAAGGTGTAATTTGAGTCATACAAGCTACTGCTGATCCTCTAAGGTGGTGTTAAAATACTGGGTCACTGGCCCTAACGGTATACGTGCGTATGCCATAGTAACTTATTAGAAGCATTTTTGCTAAAGGAAGTATATTTCAAATTGAAATGTACCTATGCACATATAATTTGACCTTTCTATACCTTTTAATTTAGTTCAAGTTGTTAGCTCAATTGTGTTTTTTTTGAAGATTTTTTATTTTAATGTGACACCTCTAGAGTTTTTGTACAGTACAAGATAAAGGGATACAATTTAAGTTATTTATAAACTATGACTGAGTTTATACTAAGCAAAAATGAAAACGTAGTGAATTCTTGTTTATTCATTTGCAACAAATTCTTTTACAAATCATTCAGAACAAATCTCCTGTGACAACCATAGACAGGTAATGTGACAGTAGCATATTCTGATAACTGTGCTGGTCTAATTTTTTTTTTTTAAATATTGAGTGAATAATGAATGAAAAATCAGGTGCAGAATTTTACTGCAGTGCCTGGTATGTGTGGATCAGTGTCCTGTAGCTGTTTCTCTGGAAATACGTGTTTTTTTTTTTTTTTTTTGTTCTGTTTTTTTCTAACCACTTTAGAAATGTATTGCCCACTGACATAGCTATTCAAATGTTTGTTATTGCTGAAAGCAATAGTTTGAATTATGTTTTGTTATATTTAAAAAAATTAAAAATGCTATAACTGTAATATTTGAAGATTCCCAGCTACTGATTGCGCAAGAGCAGGGCCTGTCAATCACCTAGAACAAATTAAAGTGAAGGTAAACTTTGGTGAATGAAAGTCCGTTTTTGAAAAATACTATTAAAACCATGGACACTTTCATTCATCAAAGTTTACAAAGCAGCCGTTTTGATTAAAAACTTACCTTTTTTTTCTTTTCACAGCCAGAGCAGCTTCCCCCTCCTGGAAATCCTCTCTTCACATGTCAGCAATGACTAATCCGGCTTCCTCCAATCACAGCTTTCCCCCCAGGGTAGTCATTGCCATGCTGTGATTGGAGGAAGCAGGATTAGTCATTGCTGACATGTGAAGAGAGGATTTCCAGGAGGGGGAAGCTGCTCTGGGTGTGAAAAGAAAAAAAGGTAAGTATTTTTTTTTTTTTTTTTTTTTTTTAAATCAAAACGGTTGCTTTGTAAATTTTGATGAATGAAAGTGCCCCTGTTTTTAATAGTATTTTTAAAAAACGGGCTTTCATTCATCAAAGTTTACTTTCACTTTAATTCTGCCAACTCCACTGCTTCTTAAAGGGACATGAAAATGCTTTAACATGTTAAAAGTATTTTTATTATTGCACTATTGCTTGCAACCACCAGCCAGCCAGCCCCCAATAGTGCATTGCAGCTGCTAAGCATATGTACATATGCTTTTCAACAAAGGATACAAAGTGAGCAACTCAAATTTAATAATAGAAGTAAATTTAAAAGTATCATAAAATTACATGACAGTATACACAGATTTTCATATAACTGCATGCAATAGACACTACTATAAAGAAGAATATGTACAAATACTGATTTAAAAATCCAGTACAAAATCTCTTAACTTACTTAGATAAGCAAAACTATACATTTTTACAAAAACATTACCAGGTGGGCTATATAAATGAATCAACTACAAAACCATTTTTTATTAACAATTCAGATACAGCATGCAATTTTAAACTGCTTCCTAGGGGAATTCTCTTGGTATTCTTTGTTGAAAATCATTATTGGGTAGCAATGCACAGCTGGGAAGTAGCTGCTCATCTTGCCATTGGCTCATCTGATGTGTTCAGCTAGCTGATAGTACTACGTTACTGCTCCTTTAGAAAAGGATACTAAGAGGATGAAGAATATTTTATAATAAAAGTGCAATTGAAAGTTGTTTTAAATCTAATGCTCTATATGAAACATTTTGGTTTTCTGATCCCATGATGTAAAATGGGGGGAAGTAGGATAAAGGCCAGCATTGTGTTTCTTGGGCTTTATGTTGAACAAGTATGTGTTAGTTTAAACAAATGTAGGGAATGCTATGCATTCAGTACTCTAGCGCTCTATCCCAAATAAAATGTATATTTTCTGTCTATTGTATTATGCCTGTGGGTGTGGTTTTGCTTGTTGAGCTGTCAGTGTAGTGGATGCCCTGTGGGGCTGTGTGTGCTCAGGAGGGGTGTGGTTCTAACTTGTATTTGTCATGTGTCTTTAATTCTTTTTGCAGGCAGAGCAGACTTAGCTCTTCGCTTTATGTATCTGTAAATAGTTGCATAATATCCGCTTTTGTTTAAACACTAGATTCCTTTGTATCCTGTTCCAGCAAACAAAGGTCTATGCTTTTATAGAAATTCTGCAAAATAAAGTGGTAGAAAAAGAGCTCATGCTATCCATGTATTTAACTGGAGAAATGTGTGCATTAGGCTCACAGAAAGCATTCAAATACTAAGTTTCTTTTCATTTGGTTGTATGTGGTGATACATGGGTTAATATTTTCTGTTGCAAAATATTTCCTTTGCATCCGGCCAAATTGGTAAAGTAACTGCACTGCTGTCAGGGTAACTAAAGATTAATTGGACAATCTTGTGGGTGTGGTTTTCAGATTTGTCTGTTTTTTCCTCAATTTTTTTTTTTTCCTGGAAACCCGTGAGTTGAGGATTACAACCTAATGTGTTATTGGTTTATGTATTGAAATAGTTGCAGGCCTAGCTGACTATGAGTGGGGTGTGTCTGCTCTTGTGTGGCAAAGAGAAAGTTGTTTATGTGCGTTGAACTTTCAAGGTTATGGTTTTGCTAATTTATTATTATTATTATTATGTATTTATTATGTATTTATAAAGCGCCAACAGATTACGCAGCGCTATACAAGTAATAGTAAAACATTACAAGAATGCATTATAAACAAACAAGTACAGTATTGGGGTACATTACAGTTGTAGGTGCAATAATGAGTTATACAAAAGGAGAGGAATGCCCTGCCCTTGAGCACAATCAGTAGTAGTTCACTTTTTAAATACAAAGTGTCCTGCAGATAGAAAGGCTTACAATCTAAGGGAGAGGGGATGGACACAAAAGGTAAGGGAAATGAGCCTGATATAAGGCAGGGTAAACTGAGAGTGGGTGAAGTGTGTGGCAAGAAAATGAGGGTTGGGAGAGTGTAACAGAATATGGTAGAATTTCAGTACAGAGGCTGTGAGTGTGAATTTTTCTATCTTTTATGTTTGTATTTTTACAAGTATTTTGTCAATTTAACCCTTTGTATGAAACAAGTTATTGGGAACAGTATTTTGTACTGTGCATTTAAGAGAAATGAATCTTAAAGAAATGCAAATACAGTAACCAAATGAGTAAAGCAATGCAGCTAGGTACATGGTCCACTGTGTGCATACATATAAATATACTCATTTTCATAGTTTGTGTACATGCATAGAGGGACTGTCAGAGGAGCTGGTGACGTTTCTGGGTCATCTGTGTAGGCAAACTGGCTGTAAGCACTGTTTTTAATAGAGGAAGTTAGAAGTTTAGTGGCTTAAAGGGCCATGATACCCACATTTTTTCTTTCATGATTTAGAAAGAGAATGCATTTTTAAACATCTTTCTAATTTACTTCTATTATCTAATTTGTTTTATTCTCTTGATATTCTTTGCTGAAAAGCATATCTAGATATGCTCAGTAGCTGCTGATTGGTTGCTGCACATAGAAGTCTCATGTGATTGGCTCACCCATGTGCATTGCTTTTTCTTCAAATAAGGATATCTCAAAAATGAAGTAAAATAAATAATAGAAGTAAATTGTAATGTTGTTTAAATTTGTATGTTCTATCTGAATCATGAAAGAAAGATTTTGGGTTTAGTGGCCCTTTAAGATCCTGGTAAATGTGTTGCAAAATACTAGTGTGAGATACTACTGGAAGGCTATATTGTTGTTCCTGGGCATTACATTGAATAACCCTAACTTGGAATATAACCTGAAAAAAACAAGAGTGCATCACAACAGTGTAATGGAGTTGTTTATATATTCCATATGTATTATGCAAAGAGAAAGCAGGAATAATTTATCCTATAAAGGCAAAGTATTGCGGTGTTAGGACTAGTCCACATTGGGACTCCTTTTTAAGTTGGTGACTGGCTAAGCAGAATATGGCCATATTGTGTGACTAACGTCCCAATATTAATATAAAAGCATAGGTGAGTTTAAACATGTTATGTTTATCTGCAAGTGAATGTGCGCGAATATAACCCCTGTTTTGTGTAATTATTTGGTCTTGGTGGCTACACTTCCAAAGATGTAATTAAAGGGACATTCACCACTTAGTGTAACATGTTTTTATATTGTAAATTAAAAAAACGGAGGTCCGCCTACACTATACCCCTCCTCCCTTGCTTCTGTCCTAATCAGCGGCGCTAACTACTCTAATACCCGGTCAATATGGATGCCGAACTCCCCCCACTATTACGTAGCTGCCTTCTTCTTAAACTGATAAGCAAATCAGAATCCAGTCCTCGGACAGAAATTGCACGCGCGTGCAATTTCTGTCCGAGGACTGGATTCTGATTTGCTTATCAGTTTAAGAAGAAGGCAGCTACGTAATAGTGGGGGGAGTTCGGCATCCATATTGACCGGGTATTAGAGTAGTTAGCGCCGCTGATTAGGACAGAAGCAAGGGAGGAGGGGTATAGTGTAGGCGGACCTCCGTTTTTTTTAATTTACAATATAAAATCATGTTACACTAAGTGTTGAATGTCCCTTTAAGCTGATTTTGTAAGATGTGTTAAACCAAACTTTTTGTTGATTTATACAGTAAATATATATAAAAAATTTTTACAAAGTTACGCGTGTGATTCACGTGTATGTGTGTGGTTTTTTTTTTTTGGTTTTTTTTTTTTAATCGTAGGGGTCAATTTTCTGTTGGTTTATAATAGACCTGAGCATTCTGAAGTTTCTGATACCTATGAATGCGGTAGGTGGGGGTCCTTCCATATTCCTTTTGTGTGGTTCAGATTTTTTTCTTTTAATAAGCATTCACGTTTTTGACCTTTTATTGCATATTGTTGCAAAATTTGTTTTCCTGTGTTGCATCTTTTTAAAGAGACAGTAAACACCTTAAAGGTTTTTTATATAAAATGTTTAGTTATGAGTAAAACAACTTTGCAACATATTTGTATGATTTATTTTGCCCCCCTTTTATGTAATTTTAGCTCTGAAAATTGAACACTTTCTTATTCTTAGAACTTGAAATTGCTGACATATCAAGGCTAACTCTGCTACATATATGTCCATAATTAGGTTTTATCAAAGATCAACTGCAAAACAATGTACATTACACTAAATGTTGCTAGCTTTGTTGGCCATGTATTAAAACCCAGATTGGCTCCCTCAAACAAGGCAAATGGGTAGTGGAGTTTGGCTATTGAAAACTAATTGCAGTATAAAGGATTTCAGTTTATTTTGTAGCAACACAATATAAATTTCTCTGCCTTTAACCTCTTAAGGACATATGATGGAATTTTTCCGTCATAAAACAATTGAGCAAACTGAAAGCTGTGTCCTTAAAGGGTTGAATCTTGCTGTTTGTTTAAAATATGGATACATAGCTCTAACTAAAATCCAGGTCTTGCAGGTAGGGTTCCAGCCTCAGCCCTGTTTTCCTGGATACTCATGAGTTGCTCATGCTGCAGGGTGTGCAGAGGGCAACATGCATTATGCTCCTAAACAGCACACAGATAGTGATCCTACACAGCACTATTCATGTTCCTCCCTGCATACCCTGAAACATGTGTAACTCATAAGTGTCCAGAAAAACATGGCCGAGGTGGAAACCCTATTTACAGGTGTAGGAACTGTGTACATGGATTATAAACATTCCAGCACGAGTGGGAGAAGTTCTACATTCTTGCTCAGGGAGGAGTGTTCGTTCGTTTGTTAATCATGGGACTTGCCGGTCTCACACTCCCCACTTCCCACAGGATACAAACTGATTTGACCCTACTCTGAATTTTACATTTTTATAAGCATTGTGCTGGGATTACCTTGTGTGTTATCTCCAGTGGGACTGATAAGCAAGTGCATGCAGAGATGGAAAGAAGGGAAAGTCTTGTTAGTGTGATGACAATATCTGTAATACCTCCCAGCATATTCATTTGCCAAATAAGAACATAATCATGTCCAGGAAACATACTGAGACATGCAGGTTCCTAAGTCAAAATTGAGGGGCCGCTAATAAATTCCAATGCCATAGTCCTGCTAATAAAATAATAAAACATGTGCTTATGTAAGCGCACTTATAGATGTATGTGTGTTTATACAGTGTCCTCTAGAGAGATGCTTATGAATAAGGACATTTTTAATTCTTGAAGTGAGAATCATTATTTTAACAATATATGGTATCCCCTTCAGTATATACAAGAAACAAGGGGACTATTAACTATATTTTTATTCCGATATGTAAAAAAAGTTTCCAGGTTATAAAAAAATAAATTAAATAAATTCTTAAAGGGACATAAAATGTCATGATTATACTGGGGGGGTGTGTACAGCCACGTCATTCTACAGTGAAAAAGATGTGATAAAGCATCTTAAAGGGATAGGAAACCCACATTTTATTCCTAACATATGGAGAGTCCACAACGTCATCAATTACTAGGGGGAATATCACTCCTGGCCATCAGGAGGAGTCAAAGAGCAACACAGCAAAGATGTTAAATGTCACTTCCTGTACCCATAATCCCCAGTCATTCTCTTTGCCTCTGTCAATGGAGGCGGTGAAGTTTTACTGTCTAAAGAAAATTTGGATTTCTTTGCTACAAGCAAGATTTTTGGGTCTAGCCGTAGTCCACGTTAATCTCTTTAGTAGAGTAGTGGTGGCTTTAAAGCAGTTAGAAAATTGTGAGGTGGGCCTTGCTTTCTTTTCTAACATATGTGCTGCCCAGGTTATAGAAAGCCAGAGTAGGCTTACTCTGTTATTTCTTTTTCTACAGGTCTCTGAGTAGTATGTGTCCTCTCACACCTTGTAAGCTGTCGTCCTCCCTGACAGCTAGATTGCAGGTAAGTGCTTTTTTGTCTTCTTGGTCTGGGAGACTTGCACTGAAGGGGTCAAACTGGTCTCTCTGCATTATATTTTTGGGACTAGAATCCTTAGTAGAGGATTACTTTCAGGCAGTGGGCAGGCACGTTATGTATGTGGTCTAGAGACTTGGCGTTAATCTATTTATGGGAAAGGAGTTAACCCTATATTGGTGGCTCATGTGTTTATTTTATTTTTTTCAGCAGTTCACTGTGGCTTATTTTATTTATTAACTCTAAATGGCTACAAGTTGTTTATTGGGCACTACTTTATTTTTTTTATTTACATTGTGCTTTCATTTTGACTACGCTCTCAGACTTAGTCAGAGTGTCTCTTTTTAAACTGTAGTGTATTTCTTCTGTTAAGTGTGATCAGTCCACGGGTCATCATTACTTCTGGGATATTACTCCTCCCCAACAGGAAGTGCAAGAGGATTCACCCAGCAGAGCTGCATATAGCTCCTCCCCTCTACGTCACTCCCAGTCATTCTCTTGCACCCAACGACTAGATAGGATGTGTGAGAGGACGATGGTGATTATACTTAGTTTTATACCTTCAATCAAAAGTTTGTTATTTTATAATAGCACCGGAGTGTGTTATTCCTTCTCTGGTAGAGTTTGAAGAAGAATCTACCAGAGTTTTTACTATGATTTTAGCCGGAGTAGTTAAGATCATATTGCTGTTTCTCGGCCATCTGAGGAGAGGTAAACTTCAGATCAGGGGACAGCGGGCAGATTAATCTGCAAAGAGGTATGTAGCAGCTTTTATTTTCTGACAATGGAATTGATGAGAAAATCCTGCCATACCGATATGTCATGTATGTATATTTTACACTTCAGTATTCTGGGGAATGGTACTTCACTGGAATTACACTGTGTACATAAGACTTTAGCCTATTTTGCAGGGTCTAGCAACAGGCTTTTAATAACTCTTAATTTATGTTAAACGTTTTTGCTGGAATGTAAAATCGTTTTCATTTTCTGAGGTACTGGGTGAATAAAATGTTTGGGCACTATTTTTCCACTTGGCAGTTGCTTAATCTAGTTTCTGATCTCTCTCACTGTTGTGTGTGAGGGGGAGGGGCCATTTTTTGGCGCTTTTGCTACGCATCAAAAAATTCAGTCAGCAGCTCATTGTATTTCCTGCATGATCCGGTTCATCTCTACAGAACTCAGGGGTCTTCAAAACTTGTTTTGAGGGAGGTAATCATTCACAGCAGAGCTGTGAGATTGTAGTTGACTGTGATAAAAAACGTTTATTCTGTAATTTTTTTCTGCTATCAGGGTTAGTTGTCTTTTGCTAATGGGAACAAACCTTTGCTAAAGTTGTGTTGTTTACAAAGATTGATGCTATAACTTTTTCAGTTTATTAATTTTCAACTGTCATAAATCTTCTGTGCTTCTTATAGGCACAGTACGTTTTCATAGTATTTTACTTGAATAGTATTCCAAGTTGCAAGTTTATTTGCTAGTGTGTTAAACATGTCTGATTCAGAGGAAGATACCTGTGCTATTTGTGCTAATGCCAAAGTGGAGCCCAATAGAAATTTATGTACTAACTGTATTGATGCTACTTTAAATAAAAGTCAATCTGTACAAATTGAACACATTTCACCAAACAGCGAGGGGAGAGTTATGCCGACTAACTCGCCTCACGTGTCAGTACCTGCATCTCCCGCTCGGGAGGTGCGCGATATTGTGGCGCCCAGTACATCTGGGCGGCCATTACAAATAACATTACAAGATATGGCTACTGTTATGACTGAAGTTTTGGCTAAATTACCAGAATTAAGAGGCAAGCGTGATCACTCTGGGGTGAGAACAGAGTGCGCTGATAATACTAGGGCCATGTCAGATACTGCGTCACAGCTTGCAGAACATGAGGACGGAGAGCTTCTGTCTGCGGCTGACGGTTCTGATCCAAACAGATTGGATTCAGATATTTCAAATTTTAAATTTAAGCTGGAGAACCTCCGTGTATTACTAGGGGAGGTGTTAGCGGCTCTGAATGATTGTAACACAGTTGCAATACCAGAGAAGATGTGTAGGTTGGATAAATATTTTGCAGTACCAACGAGTACCGACGTTTTTCCTATACCTAAGAGACTTACTGAAATTATTACTAAGGAGTGGGATAGACCCGGTGTGCCGTTCTCACCCCCTCCGATATTTAGAAAGATGTTTCCAATAGACACCACCACACGGGACTTATGGCAAACGGTCCCTAAGGTGGAGGGAGCAGTTTCTACTTTAGCTAAGCGTACCACTATCCCGGTGGAGGATAGCTGTGCCTTTTCAGATCCAATGGATAAAAAGTTAGAGGGTTACCTTAAGAAAAGGTTTGTTCAACAAGGTTTTATATTGCAACCCCTTGCATGCATTGCGCCGGTCACGGCTGCGGCGGCATTCTGGTTTGAGTCGCTGGAAGAGACCATTAGTTCAGCTACTCTGGATGACATTACGGACAAGCTTAGAGTCCTTAAGCTAGCTAATTCATTCATTTCGGAGGCCGTAGTACATTTAACTAAACTTACGGCTAAGAATTCAGGATTCGCCATTCAGGCACGCAGAGCACTGTGGCTAAAATCCTGGTCAGCTGATGTTACTTCTAAGTCTAAATTACTTAATATACCTTTCAAAGGGCAGACCTTATTTGGGCCTGGTTTGAAAGAAATTATCGCTGACATTACAGGAGGTAAAGGCCACGCCCTGCCTCAAGACAGGGCCAAACCTAAGGCCAGACAGTCTAATTTTCGTTCCTTTCGGAATTTCAAAGCAGGAACAGCATCAACTTCCTCTGCTCCAAAACAAGAAGGATCTGTTGCTCGCTACAGACAAGGCTGGAGACCTAACCAGTCTTGGAACAAGGGCAAGCAGGCCAGGAAACCTGCTGCTGCCCCTAAAACAGCATGAATTGAGGGCCCCCGATCCGGGATCGGATCTAGTGGGGGGCAGACTTTCTCTCTTCGCCCAGGCTTGGGCAAGAGATGTCCAGGATCCCTGGGCGCTAGAGATAATATCTCAGGGATACCTTCTGGACTTCAAATACTCTCCTCCAAGAGAGAGATTTCATCTGTCAAGGTTGTCAACAAACCAAACAAAGAAAGAGGCGTTTCTACGCTGCGTACAAGAGCTTTTGTTAATGGGAGTAATCCATCCAGTTCCACGGTCGGAACAGGGACAAGGGTTTTACTCAAATCTGTTTGTGGTTCCCAAAAAAGAGGGAACTTTCAGACCAATCCTGGACTTAAAAATCCTAAACAAATTCCTAAGAGTTCCATCGTTCAAGATGGAGACTATTCGGACAATTTTACCCATGATCCAAAAGGGTCAGTACATGACCACAGTGGATTTAAAGGATTCTTACCTTCACATACCGATTCACAAAGATCATTACCGGTACCTAAGGTTTGCTTTCCTAGACAGGCATTACCAGTTTGTAGCTCTTCCATTCGGATTGGCTACAGCTCCAAGAATCTTCACAAAGGTTCTGGGTGCTCTTCTGGCGGTACTAAGACCGCGGGGGATCTCGGTAGCTCCGTACCTAGACGACATTCTGATACAAGCTTCAAGCTTTCAAACTGCCAAGTCTCATATAGAGTTAGTACTGGCATTTCTAAGGTCACATGGATGGAAGGTGAACGAAAAGAAAAGTTCACTCATTCCACTCACAAGAGTTCCCTTCCTGGGGACTCTTATAGATTCTGTAGAAATGAAGATTTACCTGACAGAAGACAGGTTAACAAGACTTCAAAGTGCTTGCCACACCCGTCAGTGGCTCAATGCATGGAGGTAATCGGCTTAATGGTAACGGCAATGGACATAGTACCCTTTGCACGCTTACACCTCAGACCACTGCAACTGTGCATGCTAAGTCAGTGGAATGGGGATTACTCAGATTTGTCCCCTTCTCTGAATCTGGATCAAGAGACCAGAAATTCTCTTCTATGGTGGCTTTCTCGGCCACATCTGTCCAGGGGGATGCCATTCAGCAGGCCATACTGGACAATTGTAACAACAGACGCCAGCCTTCTAGGTTGGGGTGCCGTCTGGAATTCTCTGAAGGCTCAGGGACAATGGAGTCAGAAGGAGAGTCTCCTACCAATAAACATTCTGGAATTGAGAGCAGTTCTCAATGCCCTCCTGGCTTGGCCCCAGTTGACAACTCGGGGGTTCATCAGGTTTCAGTCGGACAACATCACGACTGTAGCTTACATCAACCATCAGGGAGGGACAAGAAGCTCCCTAGCAATGATGGAAGTATCAAAGATAATTCGCTGGGCAGAGTCTCACTCTTGCCACCTGTCGGCAATCCACATCCCAAGAGTGGAGAACTGGGAGGCGGATTTCTTAAGTCGTCAGACTTTTCATCCGGGGGAGTGGGAACTTCATCCGGAGGTCTTTGCTCAAATACTTCGTCATTGGGGCAAACCAGAGATAGATCTCATGGCGTCTCGACAGAACGCCAAGCTTCCTCGTTACGGATCCAGATCCAGGGATCCAGGAGCAGTCCTGATAGATGCCCTGACAGCACCTTGGGACTTCAGGATGGCTTACGTGTTTCCACCCTTCCCGATGCTTCCTCGATTGATTGCCAGAATCAAACAGGAGAGAGCATCAGTTATTCTAATAGCACCTGCATGGCCACGCAGGACTTGGTATGCAGACCTGGTGGACATGTCATCCTGTCCACCTTGGTCTCTACCTCTGAAACAGGACCTTCTGATACAGGGTCCTTTCAAACATCAAAATCTAACTTCTCTGAAGCTGACTGCTTGGAAATTGAACGCTTGATTTTATCAAAACGTGGTTTTTCTGAGTCAGTTATTGATACCTTAATACAGGCTAGGAAGCCTGTTACCAGAAGGATTTACCATAAGATATGGCGTAAATACCTATATTGGTGCGAATCCAAAGGTTACTCTTGGAGTAAGGTTAGGATTCCTAGGATATTGTCTTTTCTACAAGAAGGTTTAGAAAAGGGTTTATCTGCTAGTTCATTAAAGGGACAGATCTCAGCTCTGTCCATTCTGTTGCAAACGTCTGTCAGAAGTTCCAGACGTTCAGGCTTTTTGTCAGGCTTTGGCCAGGATTAAGCCCGTGTTTAAAACTGTTGCTCCGCCATGGAGTTTAAACCTTGTTCTTAACGTTTTACAGGGCGTTCCGTTTGAACCCCTTCATTCCATTGATATAAAGTTGTTATCTTGGAAAGTTCTATTTTTAATGGCTATTTCCTCGGCTCGAAGAGTCTCTGAGTTATCAGCCTTACATTGTGATTCTCCTTATTTGATTTTTCATTCGGATAAGGTAGTTCTGCGTACTAAACCTGGGTTCTTACCTAAGGTAGTCACTAACAGGAATATCAATCAAGAGATTGTTGTTCCTTCTTTGTGTCCAAATCCTTCTTCGAAGAAGGAACGTCTTCTGCACAATCTGGATGTAGTTCGTGCCCTAAAATTTTACTTACAGGCAACTAAGGAATTTCGACAAACGTCTTCCCTGTTTGTCGTTTACTCTGGTCAGAGGAGAGGTCAAAAGGCTTCTGCTACCTCTCTCTTTCTTTTTGGCTTCGTAGCATAATTCGTTTAGCTTATGAGACTGCTGGACAGCAGCCTCCTGAAAGAATTACAGCTCATTCTACTAGAGCTGTGGCTTCCACTTGGGCCTTTAAGAATGAGGCCTCTGTTGAACAGATTTGCAAGGCTGCAACTTGGTCTTCGCTTCATACTTTTTCCAAATTTTACAAATTTGACACTTTTGCTTCCTCGGAGGCTATTTTTGGGAGAGAGGTTCTTCAGGCAGTGGTTCCTTCTGTATAAAGAGCCTGCCTATCCTTCCCGTCATCCGTGTACTTTTGCTTTGGTATTGGTATCCCAGAAGTAATGATGACCCGTGGACTGATCACACTTAACAGAAGAAAACATAATTTATGCTTAGCTGATAAATTCCTTTCTTCTGTAGTGTGATCAGTCCACGGCCCGCCCTGTTTTTTAAGGCAGGTAAATATTTTTTAAATTATACTCCAGTCACCACTACACCCTTGGCTTCTCCTTTCTCGTTGGTCCTTGGTCGAATGACTGGGAGTGACGTAGAGGGGAGGAGCTATATGCAGCTCTGCTGGGTGAATCCTCTTGCACTTCCTGTTGGGGAGGAGTAATATCCCAGAAGTAATGATGACCCGTGGACTGATCACACGACAGAAGAAAGGAATTTATCAGGTAAGCATAAATTATGTTTTTTACCGGCTTTGAAGCGTGCGTTTTGCATCTGTGGCTCAGCTGCAATGGAGCCAGTCATGTGACTTCCATCTCCGCTCCTCTAGAAACTGATCGGAGCGTTGTCGGCCGCTACAGTGAGAATGTGAGACCGGCAAATTATCCGGCCACTATAGTTTCAAGCTGCTGTTTTCCTTTTTCTCTTAAAGGTAGGCACCTCAGTTAGTGGCTGAGGTGTAGAGGAAATGAGCCTAATGTCTGTAGTTAGGATTAAATACCAATCTGTTTTTATTATTTAAAGTGGCAGTACCATAAAGGTCAATACAAATAAAATTAATTTTTCCTTAGGCCTAATATATTCCTCTCAAGTCATGAAACAGGATAGACTCCTATGGACAGAGTTCTGCCTTGTTTAGAGAACTAAATTGTGTTGACTATGCACTTTGGTGCCTCATGGCTAGACTAAACTTTAAAATGTTGCTTTTTTTTTTTTTTTACAAATGAGTCTGATGTCTCTTAAGATGATGCTGTTCAGGCTATGCCAGCTTTCTTCTCAAATGTCCCAAGCCTCTATGGCGTCACATACAGTGCCCTGCAGTTCCTCTCAGCCTCTTGGAGGAGTTTATTTGCATGCAGAAATTGCTGCTCATGTATCTTCTGTGGTATCTGCGACTTATCTATCTGCTTTTCCTATACTAAAGGTGAAAACATAAGAGGAAAATTAGAGATTCAGATAGTAAGGTTTCTGTTGCACCTCCTGCTACACAGGTTGTCCTCCCTCATAAGTCTGAGGATACGTTGGTAGCCTCCTAAAGGTTAAATCTCAGATTTGGACAGTATAATTCCTTCATCTGATACTGAAGAAGTAAACTTCAGATTTAAGCCTGAACACCTTCGTGTATTGGTTAAGGAGGTTTTGGCTACTTTGGACGACTCCGATAGTCCTGTCATTGTCAACCCTAGAAGTCTAGTAAATTTAATAAATAATATGATGTTTCTTCCTCTTTGGAAGTGTTTCCTGTTCCAGATCGTGCAACGGAGATTATTTCACAGGATTGGGAGAAGCCAGGGATGCCTTCTTCCCTTGCTCTCGTCTTTAAAAAGATTTTTCCTGTCACTGACTCAATTAAAGATTCATGGCGCACAGTGCATTAAGTTAAAAGGGTTTATTTCTACTCTGGAGAACTACTATCCCTATAGAGGATAGCTGCTCTTTAAGGATCCAATGGACAAAAAGCTGGAGGCTTTTTGGAAGATGATGTATGTTTATCAAGGTCTTCAATGGCAACCTGCAGTTTGTATTGCCACTGTGTCAAGTGCGGCATCTTATTGGGGCAACACCTTGTCTAAATCAATTTTGGTAGGAGATCCAACACAGGATTAAGGCTCTCAAGTTAGCCAGTTCCTTTATTTCTAATGGTTCCATGCAAGTTATTAAACTGGGAGCCGAGATTTCGGTCTTCGCTGTGCTAACCCGCAGGGCACTGTGGCGGAAATCTTAGTCAGCTAATGTTACCTCTAAGTCCAAACTTCTGGCGCTTCCTTACAAGGGTAAGACCTTGTTTGGACCTGGTCTGGCAGAAATAATTTCTGGTATTATAGGTGGAAAAGAGTCTTTTCTACCTCAAGACAAGAAGAATAGACCTAAAGGTAATTTTCGTTCCTTTCATAACTTCAAAGGAAAGTTTTCATCTTCCAAACAGGAACAGTCCAAGTCTGCTTGGAAACCCAATCTGTCTTGGAACAAGGGGAAGCAATCAAAGAAACCTGCAGCTGAGTCTAAATCAGCATGAAGGGTTTGCCCCCGATCCGGGATCGAATCAAGTGGGGGGCAGACTTTCTCTGTTTTGTCAAGCTTAGATACGGGATGTCCCAGATCCTTGGGCTGTTGACATAGTATCTCGGGGTTACAAAATAGATTTAAAAACTTTCCCTCCCAGGGGCAGGTTCCACCTCTAAAGATTATCTGCAGACCAGATAAAATAAGAGGCATTTTTGAAATGTGTTCGGGATCTTTCCTCCCCGGGAGTGATAGTGCCAGTCCCAGCAAAGGAACAGGGCCTAGGATTCTATTCAAATCTGGTTGTGGTTCCCAAAAAAGAGGGAACTTTATGGCCTATTCTAGATTTTAAATGCCTCAACAAGATTCTCAGAGTGCCGTCCTTCAAAATGGAAACCGTATTTTCCATTCTTCCTTTGGTCCAAGAGGGTTAGTTCATGACTACCATAGACCTGAAGGATGCATATCTTCATTTTCCCATCCACAGGGATCATCACAAATTCCTGAGATTCGCTTTTCTAGACAAGCACTTTCAGTTTGTGGCTCTTCCATTTGGCATTGCCACGGCTCCCAGAATTTTCTTGGCAGTCATCAGTTCTCGAGGAATTGCAGTGGTGTCCTACCTGGACGACATTTTGGTTCAGGCGCCATCTTTTCAACAAGCAAACTCTCATACAGAGATCTTGTTGTCTTTCTATGTTCCAACGGATGGAAAGTGACTCTGGAGAAGAGTTCCCTTGTTTCAGCTACAAGGGTAGTTTTCTTAGGGACCATAATAGTTTCCCTATCTATGAAAATATTTCTGACAGAGGTCAGAAAAATCCAAAATTCTCTCCTCTTGCATGCTCAGACAATGGAACGGAGACCATTCGAATCTGTTTCAGAGGATAGTTCTAGATCAGCCAACAAGAGACTCTCTCTTCCGTGGTGGCTTTCTCGGGGTACATGCTTCTGGAGACCTTCCTGGGTGATTGTGACCACGGACCCCAGCCTGCTAGGCTGGGGAGCAGTCTGGGACTTTTTTAAAGGTGCAAGGACTATGGACTCAGGAGGAGTCTGCGCTCCCCATAAACATATTGGAGTTGAGAGCGATTTACAATGCTCTGATGGCTTGACCTCAGTTGTCCTTAGCCCGGTTTATCAGGTTCCAGTCAAACAATATCACCTTAGTAGCTTACATCAACCACCAGGGAGGAACTCTGAGTTCCTTAGTCATGAAGGAGGTGGCTCGGATTATTCATTGGGCAGAAGATCACAATTGTTGTCTGTCTGCCATCCACATTCCAGGAGTGGACAACTTGGAAGCTTATTTCCTGAGCAGACAGAAATTTCATCCTGGGTAGTGGGCTCTCCATCCGGAGGTGTTCACCAGGTTAACTCTCAAATGGGGGGTGCTGGAGTTGGATCTGATGGCGTCTCAGCAGAATGTCAAGCTTCCAAGGTATGGTTCAAGGTCAAGAGATCTGCAGGCCGCCCTGATAGATGCTCTGGCAGTTCCTTGGGGTTTCAGTCTAGCATACCTGTTTCCTCTGTTTGATACGAGCAACTACGTGTGGAAACAGAACAAACAGGAGAGAGCATCAGTAATTCTAATAGCTCCTGCATGGCCTCGCAGGATCTGGTATGCAGACCTAGTAAAGATGTCATCTCTTCCACCTTGGAGGTCGCCTCTGAGGATCTTTTAACTTGGGGTCCATTCTTTCATCCAAATTTCATATCTCTGAAGCTGACTGCTTGGAGCTTGAACGCTTAGTTCTGTCTAAGCGTGGGTTTTCTGAGTTAGACATTGAGACCATGATTCAGGCTTGCAAGCCTGTTTCTAGAAATCTTTACCATAAGGTATGGTGAAAATACCTTTATTGGTGTGAATCCAAGGGCTACTCTTGGAGTAGGGTCAGGATTCCTAGGATTTTGTCTTTTCTCCAGGACGGTCTGGAGAAGGGGTTGTCAGTCAGTACTCTGAAGGGTCAGATTTCTGCATTAACTGTTTTGTTACACAAGCGTCTGGCGGATGTGCCAGAGGTGCAATCTTTTTGTCAGTCCCTGGTAAGAATCAGGCCTGTGTTTAAACCTGTTGCTCCTCCTTGGAGTCTTAACCTTGTTCTTAAAGTTTTGCAGAAGGCTCAGTTTGAGCCAATGCATTCCATAGATATTAAGTTGCTATCTTGGAAGGTTTTGTTTCTTATTGCTATCTCTTCTGCTCAGAGTTTCAGAACTCTTGGCTTTGCAGTGTGATTCGCCTTATCTTTCATGCTGATAAGGCGGTTCTTTGTACTATGTTGGGTTTTCTTCCTAAGGTGGTTTCAGTTAGAAATATTAATCAGAAAATTGTTGTTGTTCCTTCTCTATGTCCTAATCCTTCTTCTCATAAGGAACATTTTTTGCACAATTTTGATGTTGTGTCTGCTCTAAAATTCTACCTACAGGCGACTAACGATTTTCGCCAGTCCTCTGCCCTGTTTGTTTCTCTGGAAAGTGTAAAGGTCAGAAAGCTACTGCTACTTCTTTCTCTCTGAGAAGTATAATTTCCTTTTGCATATGAGACTGCTGGTCAGCAGGCTCCTGAGAGAATTACGGCTCATTCCACGAGGGCTGTCTCTTCTTGGGCTTTCAAAAATGAAGCTTCTGTGGAACAGATTTGCAAGGCTGCAACTTGGTCCTCTCTGCATACTTTTTCCAAATATTTTTACTTTTTGCCTTGGCTGAGGCTTCTTTTGGGAGAAAGGTTCTTTAAGCGGTGGTGCCTTCTGTTTAGGTCTGCCTGTCCTGTTATCCCTCCCTAGTCATCTGTGTCCTCTAGCTTGGGTATTGGTTTCCACTAGTAATTGTTGACGTTGTGGACTCTCCATATATTAGGAAAGGGAAAAATGTGTTTCCTGTCCCCTTTTACAACCCCCCCTTTTTTTTTTTTTTTTTTTTTTTTTTTTTTAACCCAAATGTTGAGGTAACGGTGCCAATCTCTCAGTACTGAACATAACTACCAAACCGGTGCATGCACACTTGGCACCAAAAAAAAGCTAAACAAACAAACATTAGCTAATATTTGCCTCATACATATTTCACAATTTGAGGCCAGGGACACATGGAGGGGTCACGTGCCTAGTTAACCAGAGATCATTGATTAGTAATATTAGTTAATAGAACATTTGGAGAGCATAGGAGTGGGAAGGTTTTCACACCATAGAACTACCCTTCAAGTGAAGGAGAGACGCATACAGTACAATTTAATGCTCACAAAAGCCCCCAAAGACTTTGCGTAATATCACTTCATGTTTGCGAGCATTTGATCATCAGGTTCCTGGTGAGCTGATCTTAGTTTTAAATAAAAGAAAAAAAACCCCCACAGGTATACATCATCTAACTTGAATTACATGTCCCTTTTAATGAGAAAACAGATTAAAAACGAGTATTATGACAAGGAAATAAAGCTGCTTTGTATATTACTCTATTTACTTAAAGGCCAGGTTTACAGAATGAGTCAAGAGGGCTGGAGGAAATGAGGATTTCTAGTTACAAATCAAGAGGATTTTTTTTCATTTGCAACTCTAATATGAGGATTTACACGGCTATGATAATGCTGTGGTGTTTGAAGAGACAAACAAATAGGGGATCAGAGAAAGGGATTATATTTTTAGAAAAGGGCCATGCAAATGTGTGTGTGTACCTACATTATTGTACTGCGTTATTGTTTTTAGCAACTGCATTTTGCTGCACTAATTAATATATTTATTAAAAAAAACGCATTGTAATTTTAAATAAAACTATTCATTTTTTTGAATGCTCCGTACTATTATGCAGAATATGCTCTCCCTATGTGTTAAAAGGATACTGAACTCAAACGTATTCTTTCTTGATTCAGATAGAATATGCAATTTTAAGCAACTTTCTAATTTACTCCTATTAATTTTTCTTCATTATCTTTGTATCTTTATTTGAAAAAGCAGGAATGTAAGCCTATCTTTGGTTCAGCACCTGGGTAGCGCTTGCTTATTTTTTGCCTAAATGTAGCCACCAATCAGCAAGAGCTATCCAGGGTTCTGAACCAGAAATGGTCCGACTTGTACATTTTTTTTTTTTTTTAACTGCTTTTTCAAATAAAGATACCAAGAGAACAAAGAAAAATGTATAATAGGAGTAAATTAAAGTTGCTTAAAACTGCATGCTCTACCTGAATCATGAAAAAACTGGGTTCAGTATCCCTTTAAGTGTTGCCTGGGTCACGTGGTCCCACCTGGGCCAATTTATAGAGCCGGCCCAGTTAAAAGGATATGAAACACTTTGTGACTGTAATATAATAAAGTGTTTAAAGGGATATATTACCCATATGCAAAATCACTTGAAAGTGATACATCTTGTCCATAGAACACTGACTAGAAAATATCACATGAACATCTCTATGTAAAAAAGGAAGATATTTTACCTCAACGCTATTTTTAGCTACTCATTTTACTGTTCTCCTTTTGCTTTACTGTGATATTGTGGTATTTCACAATAATCTTGTAAGATTTCTTAATAAACTTCTTGAAAAGGACAGTAAAGTCAAAATGAAATGTTAAAGGGACACTGAACCCAATTTTTATTTCTTCCGTGATTCAGATAGAGCAGCAACTTTCTAATTTACTCCTATTATCAAATTTTCTTAATTATCTTGCTATCTTTATTTGAAAAGCAAGAATGTAAGTTTAGATGCTGGCCCATTTTTGGTGAACAACCTGGGTTGTCCTTGCTGATTGGACAACACCAAAAAACAAGTGCTGTCCAGGGGCTCAACCAAAAATTGTCTGGCTCCTTAGCTTAGATGCCTTTTTCAAATAAAGATAGCAAGAGAATGAAGAAAAAATTATAATAGGAATAAATTAGAAAGTTGCTTAAAATTGCATGCTCCTATCTGATTCCCGAAAGAAAAAAATTGGGTTTAGTGTCCCTTTAATGATTCAGAGCATGTGATTTTTAACTGACCATTAAATACAGTAGAATTGCATATTCAAAAAAATCTATAACAAAAATTAAGCAATGCACTTACTTTGAATTTCAAACGAGTTATAGGGTTTTTTTTATTTATTTTTTTTTCTGGCAAATTTCAGTTAGACTTTTTTTTTTTTTTTTCCAGCCCCCCCGTCATGTGGCAGGCATCAGCCAGTCGCAAAATGCATATACGTATATACTGTGCACTCTTGCACATGTTCACTAGGAGTTGGTGCCTCAGAAAGCAAGCATATGAAAAGATTGTGCACATTTTGATAATAGAAGTAAATTGGAAAGTTGTTTTAAATTGTTTGCTCTATCTGAATCTTGAATGTTTCATTTTGCCTTTTACCCCTGTTATGAAATGTGCTTTTGTTCTCTTGGTATCCTTTTTGTTGGAGAGTAAAACTAGGTAGACTGATAAGTGGTTAGGAGTGTGCACATGTGTTTAGCATTCTATGGCAGCAGTGTTTGCAACAATATTTATAGCAATATATACATAGTTACAAACACTGCTGTCAGATGGCTAAAAAATTATGCATGCCCCTGAGCTCACCCAGAATTACTTTTTAACAAAGAATACCAAGAAATCTAAGCAAAATTAATAATCTAAGTTAAAATGGAAGGTTGTTCGATCCAATTTTGACTTTACTACCCCTTAAAGAGAAAAATAGTCACAGACAGAGGCATACTCTTACAAGTCCCAGGACAAGCATCCTGATTGGATGCTTAAAGTCCCTTTACAATGAGATGTGGTTACTGAAGAAATGAGGTCAAATATTTTCCCTTTTTACATAGAGATTTTCATGTGATATATTTGTAGTCTGTTTTTTACAGATATGCTTAAAGGGATTTTCTAGCCAAAATAGGAAACCACATGGATGCATTTCAGTATTGAACAGAAGCATTTTTGTAATATACATGTATTAGCAAAAATGCTTCTAATAAAAGCTTATAGCTGTTTCAAAAGAGTATATTTACATATGCAACGTGCACTTGCTTAGAGAGTCTAAGGTGCTTGTACCATCTGGTAATGATTCCATTTGTTAATTGTTGACATGATACAAGCCCCAGTGATGATCTGAGCAGCTGCAGTATTTAAAATATGGGTACAGTGACAATATCTAGCTATGCTTCACATGCACGTGCAGAGAAAAATGTTAACACTAAAACAATAACTTTTACTAGAAGCAATTTTGCCACTACATGTACATTACAAATATGTGTATATTTAAAGATGTAATTAATCTGTGTATTTAAATTTTGACTGGAATGTCCCTTTAACCACTTTCAATCGATTCAGCATTTGGATAACATTCTTTTAAAGGGCCACTCAATGCAGTATAATCAAATCATTAACAATTGCATCTAAAAATACAATTTAACACTTACTCTGAATTTCAAATAAGCAGTAGATTTGTTTTTTGATTTTTTTTTAATTTGTTTGACAAATTTTATTTTTGTATCCCATTTTCTGGCCCCTGTATCATGTGACAAACATCAGACTAGTATAAGTATATCCTGTGTGCTTGTGCACTCGCTCAGTAGGATCTTGTTCCCCAGAAAGTGTGAATATAAAAAGACTGTGCAAAATTTAGTAATGGAAGTAAATTTGGAAAATGTCTTAAAACTGCATGTTCTTTCTCAATCATACAAGTTTATTTTGACTTGAGTGTCCCTTTAATTAAATTTGAGATGTGACCCTTTAAATCTTGCCAGCCTCTTGTCCATGAACATTGTTCAATATAACCTTTTATTTCTATTACAGAAAAGGAAGTTCTTGTTCTAAGATAACCGTGCAGTGTTGTTGTTATGGTAATTGTCTGCATTTGCAGGTAGTTGTTTGCACACACCATAAAGCTTATCAGATTATTATCTTTGGAGAAATTGTTTCCTGCAGGTGTTCAGAAAGATCGAGAGCAATAATCCAGGTTTAGGACTTTTGTATAGATATCATTAAAGGACCAGTCCATAGCATTAAAATGCAAAACGTGAATATAATCACCGGTGCACACGTTTTGTGAAATGAATCTGCAGTATAAATTTTAAATGTAAATATTTTATATAATTTATTTTGTTGTGTTCAATTATGGCTCTGTTTGCCGACCGCCCCTGTCGTGAGGCGGATGGACATGATGTGATAGACAGTCTTGCGCTTCCAATCAGAGCAGCACTGATAAGAATATCTTGTATTCTTCTGCGCATGCGTGCCCCAACACGCGCTCGAGAGGCATTTTTAAAAAGAATTCACTGTACAGGTAGCCCTTAGTTTACGCCGGGGTTAGGTCCAAGAAGGAATGGTTGTAAATCAAAACCGTTGTAAATTGAAACCCAGTTTATAATGTAAGTCAATGGGAAGTGAGGGAGATATGTTCCAGGCCCCTCTCAAAATTGTCATAAGTAACACCTAATACATTATTTTTAAAGCTTTGAAATGAAGACTTTAAATGCTAAACAGCATTATAAACCTAATAAAATAATCACACAACACAGACTTCACTTGCATTTTTCTGCAAACAGTTCTTTCTAAGATCTTGTTCCTTTGAAATCTACTTGATAGCTCAGGTCAGGTTAACCTGATTAATTTCAGCTTGCTTTGCTGCATTGAATTAAGTAAGATTCATATTCAGGATTAAACAGGAGCATTTCTGGTCACCAAGGGCTGGTCTGTAGGTCAGATTACATTACATTTTGGTGACTGAAAAGAATACTGGCAGCAGCTTCTGCATGTAAACAGCTGCCAATGCAATATTGGCACAGATTATTCTTCTGCAGTGCAAGGCTCTAAATAAAGCACTATAGAACACATCTACTAAGCAGCAATATCTCAAAACACACGTTGCTAAAAACTGTAATGTATGTGCTGTGTGAATGTTTCTTGATCGACACGCTGCACCAATTCCCCTGTTGCCTAGATGCAGCCATTGTGACAGGATAGAGCAGGCGCCTTAATGGGACAGTCTAGTCAATATTAAACTTTCATTCAGATAGGACTATCAAATTTGCTTTTTTCTCTTGGTATTCTTAGTTGAAACTAAACCTAGACAGACTTATATGCTAATTTCTAAACCCTTGAGGGCTGCCTCTTATCACATGCTTTTTAAATTGCTTTTCAACACAAAGAGACAAAGTACATGTGGGCCATATAGATAACACTGTTCAGGCACAGAAAGTTATTTAAGATTTAGACCAGGGGACTGGAAGAAGGTTCTTAGATACAAGGTAATCACAGAGGTAAAAATTATATAACTGTTGGTTATGCAAAACTGGGGAATGGGTAATAAAGGGATTATCTATCTTTTTAAAACAATAACAATTCTATTGTAGACTGTCCCTTTAACACTAAAACATGCCGTGCACTGTAGCGCGTTCGCGTGTCGCCAGTGATGTCAGCAGTGACGTCACTGGCCAATTAACGCGTGCATACATGACAGAAATCACATACATATATGCTCTGCTGATTGGCTAGAGAAACCCATGTGATTCTAAAAGAAGGGGAATCCATTTAAAATTTCAAAATGATTGTTCTCAGAAAATATGCATCCTTTTTGAATAAGGTTAGCATCAATATGCTTCATATTTCTCCTGTTAAGTGTAGTCAGTCCACGGGTCATCATTACTTCTGGGATATTAACTCCTCCCCAACAGGAAGTGCAAGAGGATCACTCAAGCAGAGCTGCTATATAGCTCCTCCCCTCTACGTCTCACCCAGTCATTCTCTTGCACCCAACTAATAGATAGGATGTGTGAGAGGACTGTGGTGATTATACTTAGTTTTTATATCTTCAATCAAAAGTTTGTTATTTTAAACGGCACCGGAGTGTGTTTTCTTCTCAGGCAGAATTTGAAGAAGAATCTACCTGAGTTTTGTATGATCTTAGCGGACGTAACTAAGATCCATTTGCTGTTCTCGGCCATTCTGAGGAGTGAGGTAAACTTCAGATCAGGGGACAGCGGGCAGATTCACCTGCAAAGAGGTATGTTGCAGTATATTATTTTCTAAGGAATGGAATTGACTGAGAAAATACTGCCAATACCGATATAATGTAAGTACAGCCTTAAATGCAGTAGTAGCAACTGGTATCAGGCTGATATGTATGTATGTTTACACTTCAGTATTCTGGGGAATGGCACTTCACTGGGATAATACTGTATGCATATAACTCTTAGCCTAACTTGCAGTGTGAACGACTAGCAGCAGGCTTTTAATGACATTTCATAAATTAGATTTTAAACGTTTGCTGGCATGTTAAATCGTTTAATTATCTGAGGTACTTGGTGAAAAATTGTTTTGGGCGTTATTTTCCACATGGCTGTCGTTTATTTTAAATTAAAACAGTTTCTCTGAGCTTCCCTCACTGTTGTGTGAGTGGGAGGGGCCTATTTTGGCGCTTTTGCTACGCATCAGAAATTCAGTCACAAGTCTGCCTTCTCTCCCTGCATGATCCAGAACGTCTCCACAGAGCTCAGGGGTCTTCAAAACTTATTTTGAGGGAGGTAATCACTCACAGCAGACCTGTGAGACTGTGCTTTGACTGTGATAAAAACGCTTATATTTTCAATTGTTATACGTTTTTTCTGATATTAAGGGTTAATCATCCATTGCTAATGAGTGCAATCCCTTGCTAAATTTATGCTTTTACCGGGTAAATTTGGTTTTTATAACTAATCCGGTTCATTGTTATTCAACTGTCATAGTTTTTTTCTGTGCTTCTTAAAGGCACAGTAACGTTTTACATATTCTTGTAAATTTAGTTGAAAAGTATTTCCAAGCTTGCTAGTCTAATTGCTAGTTTGTTAAACATGTCTGACTCAGAGGAATATCTCTGTGCTATATGTGCAAAAGCCAAGGTGGAGCCCAATAGAAATTTATGTACTAATTGCATTGATGCTACTTTAAATAAAAATCAATCTGTACATGTTGAACATCATTCACCAGACTACGAGGGGGAAGTTATGCCGACTAACTTGCCTCACGTGTCAGTACCTGCATCTCCCGCTCGGGAGGTGCGTGATATTGTAACGCCAAGTACATCAGGGCGGCCATTACAAATCACTCTACAGGACATGGCTAATGTTATGACTGAAGTTTTGTCTAAATTGCCAGAACTTAGGGGTAAACGAGATCACTCTGGGGTGAGAACAGAGTGCGCTGATAATGCTAGGGCCATGTCTGATACTGCGTCACAATTTGCAGAACATGAGGACGGAGAGCTTCATTCTGCGGGTGACGGATCTGATCCAAATAGACTGGATTCAGACATTTCAAATTTTAAGTTTAAGCTAGAAAACCTCCGTGTACTGCTAGGGGAGGTATTAGGGGCTCTGAATGATTGTAACACAGTTGCAATCCCAGCGAAGATGTGTAGGTTGGATAAATATTTTGCGGTACTGACGTTTTTCCTATACCTAAGAGACTTACTGAAATTGTTACTAAGGAGTGGGATAGACCCGGTGTGCCTTTCTCACCCCCTCCTATATTCAGAAAAATGTTTCCAATAGACGCCACCACACGGGACTTATGGCAAACGGTCCCTAAGGTGGAGGGAGCAGTTTCTACTTTAGCTAAGCGTACCACTATCCCGGTGGAGGATAGCTGTGCTTTTTCAGATCCAATGGATAAAAAGTTAGAGGGTTACCTTAAGAAAATGTTTGTTCAACAAGGTTTTATATTGCAACCCCTTGCTTGCATTGCGCCTGTCATGGCTGCGGCAGCATTTTGGTTTGAGTCTCTGGAAGAGACCCTTGACTCAGCGCCAATAGATGAGATTTCACACAAGCTTAAAACCCTTAAGCTAGCTAATTCATTTATTTCTGATGCCGTAGTACATTTAACTAAACTTACGGCTAAGAATTCCGGATTCGCCATTCAGGCACGCAGAGCACTGTGGCTAAAATCCTGGTCAGCTGACGTTACTTCTAAATCTAAATTACTTAACATACCTTTCAAAGGGCAGACTTTATTCGGGCCCGGTTTGAAAGAAATTATCGCTGATATTACAGGAGGTAAAGGCCATACCCTGCCTCAAGACAGAGCCAAACCTAGGGCTAGACAGTCTCATTTTCGTGCCTTTCGTAACTTCAAGGCAGGAGCAGCATCAACTTCCTCTACTCCAAAACAGGAAGGAGCTGTTTTCCAGACAAGGCTGGAAACCTAACCAGACCTGGAACAAGGGCAAGCAGGCCAGAAAACCTGCTGCTGCCCCTAAGACAGCATGAAGAGAGGGCCCCCGATCTGGGAACGGATCTAGTGGGGGGCAGACTTTCTCTCTTCGCCCAGGCTTGGGCAAGAGATGTCCAGGATCCCTGGGCGTTAGAGATCATATCTCAGGGATATCTTCTGGACTTCAAAGCTTCTCCCCCAAAAGGGAGAATTCATCTTTCAAGGTTGTCAACAAACCAGATAAAGAAAGAGGCGTTTCTACGCTGTGTACAAGATCTTTTACTAATGGGAGTGATCCATCCGGTTCCGCGGTCGGAACACGGACAAGGGTTTTACTCAAATCTGTTCGTGGTTCCCAAGAAAGAGGGAACCTTCAGACCAATCTTGGATTTAAAGATCCTAAACAAATTCCTAAGAGTTCCATCGTTCAAAATGGAAACTATTCGGACAATCTTACCCATGATCCAAAGAGGTCAGTACATGACCACAGTGGATTTAAAGGATGCTTACCTTCACATACCGATTCACAAAGAACATTACCGGTATCTAAGGTTTGCCTTCCTAGACAGGCATTACCAGTTTGTAGCTCTTCCATTCGGGTTGGCTACAGCTCCAAGAATCTTCACAAAGGTTCTGGGCTCTCTTCTGGCGGTACTAAGACTGCGAGGAATTTCGGTGGCTCCGTACCTAGACGACATTCTGATACAAGCGTCAAGCTTTCAAACTGCCAAGTCTCATACAGAGTTAGTACTGGCATTTCTAAGGTCGCATGGGTGGAAAGTGAACGAAGAGAAGAGTTCTCTCTTACCACTCACAAGAGTTCCCTTCTTGGGGACTCTTATAGATTCTGTAGAAATGAAGATTTACCTGACAGAAGACAGGTTAACAAAGCTTCAAAATGTTTGCCGTGTCCTTCATTCCATTCAACACCCGTCAGTGGCTCAATGCATGGAGGTAATCGGCTTAATGGTAGCGGCAATGGACATAGTACCCTTTGCACGCCTGCATCTCAGACCGCTGCAATTGTGCATGCTAAGTCAGTGGAATGGGGATTACTCAGATTTGTCCCCTACTCTGAATCTGGATCAAGAGACCAGAAATTCTCTTCTATGGTGGCTTTCTCGGCCACATCTGTCCAGGGGGATGCCCTTCAGCAGGCCAGACTGGACAATTGTAACAGACGCCAGCCTACTTAGTTGGGGCGCTGTCTGGAATTCCCTGAAGGCTCAGGGATCATGGACTCAGGAGGAGAGTCTCCTTCCAATAAACATTCTGGAATTGAGAGCAGTTCTCAATGCCCTTCTGGCTTGGCCTCAGTTAACAACTCGGAGGTTCATCAGGTTTCAGTCGGACAACATCACGACTGTAGCTTACATCAACCATCAAGGAGTTCCCTAGCGATGATGGAAGTATCAAAGATAATTCGCTGGGCAGAGTCTCACTCTTGCCACCTGTCAGCGATCCACATTCCAGGAGTGGAGAACTGGGAGGCGGATTTCCTAAGTCGCCAGACTTTTCATCCGGGGGAGTGGGAACTTCATCCGGAGGTCTTTGCCCAAATACTTCGACGTTGGGGCAAACCAGATATGGATCTCATGGCGTCTCGCCAGAACGCCAAGCTTCCTTGCTATGGGTCCAGGTCCAGGGACCCGGGAGCGGTCCTGGTAGATGCTTTGACAGCACCTTGGACCTTCGGGATGGCTTATGTGTTTCCACCCTTCCCGATGCTTCCTCGTTTGATTGCCAGGATCAAACAGGAGAAAGCATCGGTGATTCTAATAGCGCCTGCGTGGCCACGCAGGACCTGGTATGCAGATCTAGTGGACATGTCATCCTGTCCACCTTGGTCTCTGCCTCTGAGACAGGACCTTCTAATTCAGGGTCCTTTCAAACATCAAAATCTAATTTCTCTGAAGCTGACTGCATGGAAATTGAACGCTTGATTTTATCAAAGCGTGGATTTTCGGAGTCAGTAATCGATACTTTAATACAGGCTAGGAAACCTGTTACCAGGAAGATTTACCATAAGATTTGGCGTAAATACTTACACTGGTGCGAATCCAAGAGTTACTCATGGAGTAAGGTTAGGATTCCTAGGATATTGTCTTTTCTACAAGAGGGTTTAGAAAAGGGTTTATCTGCAAGTTCTTTAAAGGGACAGATCTCAGCTCTGTCCATCCTTTTACACAAACGTCTGTCAGAAGTTCCAGACGTTCAGGCTTTTTGTCAGGCTTTGGCTAGGATTAAGCCTGTGTTTAAGACTGTAGCTCCACCGTGGAGCTTAAACTTAGTTCTTAACGTTTTACAGGGTGTTCCGTTTGAACCCCTTCATTCCATTGATATCAAGCTGTTATCTTGGAAAGTTCTGTTTCTAATGGCTATTTCCTCGGCTCGTAGAGTCTCTGAGTTATCAGCCTTACATTGTGATTCTCCTTATCTGATTTTTTCATTCAGACAAGGTAGTTCTGCATACTAAACCTGGGTTCTTACCTAAGGTAGTTACTAACAAGAATATCAATCAAGAGATTGTTGTTCCATCATTGTGCCCTAACCCTTCTTCAAAGAAGGAACGACTTCTACACAATCTGGACGTAGTCCGTGCCCTGAAATTTTATTTACAGGCAACTAAAGATTTTCGCCAAACTTCTTCCCTGTTTGTCGTTTATTCTGGTCAGAGGAGAGGTCAAAAAGCATCTGCTACCTCTCTATCCTTTTGGCTTCGTAGCATAATACGTTTAGCCTATGAGACTGCTGGACAGCAACCTCCTGAAAGGATTACAGCTCATTCTACTAGAGCTGTGGCTTCCACTTGGGCCTTTAAGAATGAGGCCTCTGTTGAACAGATTTGCAAGGCTGCAACTTGGTCTTCTCTTCATACTTTTTCCAAATTTTACAAATTTGACACTTTTGCTTCTTCGGAGGCTGTTTTTGGGAGAAAGGTTCTTCAGGCAGTGGTTCCTTCCATATAAAGATCCTGCCTGTCCCTCCCGTCATCCGTGTACTTTAGCTTTGGTATTGGTATCCCAGAAGTAATGATGACCCGTGGACTGACTACACTTAACAGGAGAAAACATAATTTATGCTTACCTGATAAATTCCTTTCTCCTGTAGTGTAGTCAGTCCACGGCCCGCCCTGTTTTTTATGGCAGGTCTAAATTTTAAATTATATTCCAGTCACCACTGCACCCTATAGTTTCTCCTTTCTCGTTTGGTTCTTGGTCGAATGACTGGGTGTGACGTAGAGGGGAGGAGCTATATAGCAGCTCTGCTTGGGTGATCCTCTTGCACTTCCTGTTGGGAAGGAGTTAATATCCCAGAAGTAATGATGACCCGTGGACTGACTACACTACATGTGAAAGGAGTTTATCAGGTAAGCATAAATTATGTTTTTATTATGTACATAATTATGTGCATTGCCTGCAATGTTGACTGGTCCTTTAATCATTCGTTTAGGCATGTAGTGAAGCTTTTCGCCTGAGCATTCATTCCCCATATTTAGCATTTCATGCAATGCCTCCTCCTGCTCATGTTCAACTTATTGAGCAAGAAACAGAAACAGATGCGCCACATGGCCCAATATTGTAGGTTCCAGATGATAATATATATGATAAATAAATGCACTCACATATATTAAAGCACCTCAGATGGTGCGAATGACACAGTCTGGGATCTATAACAGTCACCCAGCAGACCGACCTCCTGGAATAATACAGAATCTGTATAGAGAAATATAAAAACACAAAGAGCCTATATGGCCTAGTATTGTTTGGCTTGAGTTGTAAGCAACCAAAAAGATATGAAGTTTAAACTCACATTTGGTGTAGCATCTCCAGTGATGCTAAAGAGGCAAGCTGGGATCAATTCAGTCACCCAACAGACTTAGTACCAAGGCATACAGGATACAGCAGTCCTGACTTTTCTATAGGCCAATAAGGTCCTCAAAAATAAACAAAACTCAGGCAGCAAGTGTTTTGAAAAAAGTTAAAATCACTTTAATAAAACGTTAAATTAATTGCTACGCGTTTCTCAGTCTCAGACTGTTTCATCAGGCATAATAAAATAGTTTAGGACTAGAGTAATCACTTCAACTACAAACTGTAGCTAAGTGATAAGTTATTTAGCTGCGCTATCCAAAGATAGCTTAATGAGTGTAGTATACTAATGTCTAAATAATCCTAAATATGCACAACTATATAAAAATGTATTACAATGCAATAACAAAAAAAACAGAGAGATAAAATTAATAGTACAGATAAAATCAATGCAAGCATATAATGGTTAGAACATTCAGATACACTTAATAAATAGATAATAAGCAGATTTTCTAAAGCTTATAAGCAGATATTCTAAAGCTTGTCAAAGCAAAACATGTAAAGCATACAAACGAGACCAATGTGATGGTATTGGGAAGATGATATGGCTCCAATGGAATATGATAGATTGTGGCATATGAGGCAAGCCGTATTAGTAAAGCAGACACACGTGTTTAACAAACACAAGCGATGTTAGCAAGGTTAGCGTTTTCTTATTTTCCAAGGTTGCAGAGTTGGCAAAACTGCAGAATAGAGGCGAGAAGAAAGGACAAGAAAATCCTTTTACAAACACAAAATGAGTTCAATTTGGCAAGGTGTTTACTAATACTTACACCGGAAGCCAAGTGATATTCCCCTGTGTTTGTTTGTTACTCCAGGCGGCAATTTTCAAACGATCCTATGCTTCCCTGGAGAGATCAAGTTTCACAGCTTAGGAGAATATTTGCGGCAGTCAGTTCAATGGGGCTACGGAAGCCCAAGTGGTCCAGTAATAGAGTAACGCGTTTCGGCTGTACGCAGCCTTTCTCAAACTCAATACTGTTGTGAATGGGACGATGGTATTTATTTACTCATCTTAAAGTGATATATGCACCCATTTTTCCTTTGGTTTGCAGAATGTTTACAAAAATGTCCAGCATATAATAACAATGCAATTTTGCAAAACTATAGAAATATATTGTGCAGTGGAAGAAGAAATACTGGCAACAGGATATATAAAAAAACAACACATAAATTAATGAATAAAAGACATACATTAAAAAGATACATTTAAAGACCAAATGCAGTATGTTAAAATTACAATGTGTTAAATAAGATCGCATTAATTATAAGCTTAACCTTCAAACCTTTCTAATATCAAAACTACATGTAGAAAACTTAAAAAGGGGGTGTACAGCCGAAACGCGTTACTCTATTACTGGACCACTTGGGCTTCCGTAGCTCCATTGATCTGACTGCCGCAAATATTCTCCTAAGCTGTGACACTTGATCTCTCCAGGGAAGCATAGGATCGTTTGAAAATTGCCGCCTGGAGTAACAAACAAACACAGGGGAACATCACTTGGCTTCCGGTGTAAGAATTGGTAAACACCTTGCCAAATTTGAACTCATTTTGTGTTTGTAAAAGGATTTTCTTGTCCTTTCTTCTCGCCTCTATTCTGCAGTTTTGCCAACTCTGCAACCTTGGAAAATAAGAAAACGCTAACCTTGCTAACATCGCTTGTGTTTGTTAAACACGTGTGTCTGCTTTACTAATACGGCTTGCCTCATATGCCACAATCTATCATATTCCATTGGAGCCATATCATCTTACCAATACCATCACATTGGTCTTCTTTGTATGCTTTACATGTTTTGCTTTGACAAGCTTTAGAATATCTGCTTAAGCTTTAGAAAATCTGCTTATCTATTTATTAAGTGTATCTGAATGTTCTAACCATTATATGCTTGCATTGATTTTATCTGTACTATTAATTTTATCTCTCTGTTTTTTTGTTATTGCATTGTAATAAATACATTTTTAATACATTTTTATATAGTTGTGCATATTTAGGATTATTTAGACATTAGTATACTACACTCATTAAGCTATCACTTAGCTACAGTTTGTAGTTAAAGTGATTACTCTAGTCCTAATTATCTTGTATTAAGGAGTTTGGGGATTCCATATTTATTTTTAGCAGCTTTGTGTAAATACTCACAGCGCAGAGGCCATTTTTTCTAAATCATTTTTTCTAAATCACTCTTGTTATAATAAAATAGTTTACAAACACTTGCTTTATATACCTAAACAAACCAATTACCATAATTGATAACACCTGTTGTGGGAGTGATCTATGACATCATTAGTATCATAGCAACAAATATGCTTTGACAACAAAAATACAACCAATTTGTATGTTTTAAAACAACAAATACACATTAAAACATGCAACGGGTAGAATGATCAAAAATATTTGGGAGTTTATAGTCATTGTATGAGAAAAAACATAAATCACAATTTTTTTTTAAAATGAATTGTCTGTTTTTCTATTTCTTTCTAATAACAGACAGAACCTAACTAAAATTGATCCATTTCACTTCCTCATTGGTAAATAGCGGTATTCATAAGTGTAGTGCACTTTTATTTACAATTCCTATTCAGTAATCACTTGCTGTGTGTTCTAAAGTAACAAACATCTAGAATTGGTGCGCCTATCACTTATGGTTCCGTGATGGGATTTATTCTTATTTTAAGGTGGTTCATATAAGGCGATCACTTACTTTGTTTTAATAGCATATTTGGACATCTGAGTGGCGTCCGTGTGGAGCTTGTGCGCATGTCACCGACGTTGCCAAAGATACGCTAACACCTATTCGGCTAGACCCTGAGCGCAGACTGGAACTGGTGTGTGATAGGATATTGTGAGCGTGTCAGTAAAGCTGGCTAGTAGAGGTGATTGGTCACGGGGCGTGGATTTACCCGATGGTTTTATGAGCGTGTCAGTAAGGCTGTATTGTGAGCGTATCCGTAACGCTGTATTTTGAGCTCGTCAGTCAAGCTGGCTAAACTATTTGATTTGTCAAGGGGCTTAAATTTACCTAATAGTTTTGTGTGCGTGTCAATTGGCTAGATGATATTACTATAATTGATCAAAAAGGGGATAGATTTGCCTAATAGTTTCTATTCGCTCACGTCATATTAAATGTAGCTAAAAACAAAAGCTTAATACCCATTTAGAAAGTCATATGTTGTACACTAGTCATATTTAGTGTGATACCCATTTAGAAAGTCATATGTTGTACACTAGTCATATTTAGTGTGATAGGTCTAACATCCTCTCACACTCTCATGGGGGCTGAATCACAGTACTATACCACCCATCGACATCTTTTAGTCTTTTCTCCATTATCTTAGATTATATGTCCATTAATAGCAGTATGTTGAGATTATATCTCATGAGGTCCCTATAAGAGTCATACGTCTAACTACTCTATTGTATAGATTGTATCATTGGGCAAATTTGAGGAGACTCATGTTTATGGATCTCCTATGGGTGCGAGTCTGGTGTTCTATGGTCGTTACATAGATGATCTGATCTTTTTGTTCAGAGGCTCATATGAGGAAGCTCTAATATATACCAACTCTTTAAATTCAAATGAATTTGATTTGGAATTTACAAGCAATATTTGGATCTACTTTTGTATTTTTCTGCAACTGGCGATATGTCGGAAACCTTTTTTTAAAAAGGTAGACTGTAATAGTTTTTTAAATTATGGCAGCAACCACTATCATTGCTGGAAGAACATGCCCTATGGGCAGTTCAGACGAATCCAACGCAATTGCAGCACAATAGAAAGCTATAAGAAACAGTCTGTGATTCTTAGAGAGAGATTTATAGAAAAGGGCTATCCCCTTGATATGGTGCAGAAAGGTTACCTTAGAGCTCTTCACGATGATAGAAATAAATATCTGTCACAAGACAAAAATAAGGACAATACTAACCGAGAACGAAATGATGAGAATTTTAAAACACCACTATTCATCACGGGTTATAGTAGTCAATATCGTGAAATTAATAACATCATATTGAAACATTGGCCTATCATATGTGATGATCCATTCCTTAAAAATTATATTTCCACTAAACCTAGAATGGTGTATAGGAGAGCTCCTACACTTAAGAACAAATTAGCCCAGAGCAAGATAGTGAGAGATAAGATATCTCAACAGAATCTGATTGCAGGTCCAAATGAGACTTTTTGGGGCAACTTTTTGCCCAAGAATGGAGTCTTTAAATGTTTAAAATCAAGGTGCAATATGTGCAAAGTGGTAAAAAGTGTGACTAACACTTTTTGTTCCTACCAAACGGGCAAACAATTTAAGATCACCAAAAGACTTTCATGCGAATCAACGTATGTAATATACCTAATTGGCTGTACCTGTGGGGTTCAATATGTGGGGCGTACCTCTCGAACCATCAAGAGGCAATGGAGTGAGCATAAATATAATATTAAAAGGAAATTTTTAAAACACAGCTTATCGAGACATTGTGCGTATGCACATAAAGGTAGCTCTAAAACAATCCATATATTAACTATAGAACAAGTATCACAAAGTAGTCATAACCCTATGCTCACCCTACGCCGTAGAGAAACCTTTTGGATACACAAGTTACACACTTTAGTTCCTGAGGGTCTGAATGAATGCGTAGATTTAGCAGTTTTTGACCTCTGTTGAATCCCTTCTCCTATCATGCAAGTCTAATCTCATTAATCATATTTACAATATTGGAGTCTGTATGCATTATATAATTTACATGAGGTACCAAAGATCTCACCTACACATCATACTATCAGAGACTATCTTTTTTTTTTTTTTTTTTTAAATCATTTTTATTGATTAACATAAGTCAGTATACATTTAGATTTAGGCAGATACGACTTGAGCACATTATCAGGTCATGTATACAAAAGTCAAACATACTATAGTGGAAAACATTTCTCTATATGACAATGCACAATATATTAATAACTGCATAGAAGTATTACAAAAACTACTAATGTACCAGGATACCGGCTTCGTCTCATAATATAAACATTTATATATGGTCTAGGTCTGAGCCAACGTCATATTCAAGTATTCCTCCCATAGAAAGTATATGGAATGATAATCGTCTTGTCGGTGTATTTGTGTGTAATGGTATTTTTCTAGTTCTAGATTATGTGTGACTGTATGCCTCCAGACTTCTATTGTGGGTAGATCCGTTTTTTTCCAGTGTAACGGGATTAATCTTTTGGCTGTGCTTACCATTATTGTTAAAAGTGCTAATCTTAACTTGCATTTTATTTTAGGGAAGTGGTTGAAGAGCAAAACTTTTAATTCTAAGGGTATAGGGACATTCAATACTCGGTCAACCTCTTTTTTTGATTGCTTCCCAATAGTATTTAGCTTTCGGGCATTGCCACCAAATGTGGTGTGGGGTTCCAATTTCCTGGCAACCCCTCCAGCATATTGCTGGGGTGTTAGGGAATAGTTGATGTAAACGTGAAGGTGTATAATACCATCTGCACATAAATTTGAGGTTCATTTCCAGAATGGAAATCGAGGAGGAAGATTTGCTCATATATTTGAATATGTCATACCAAGTTTGCTCTGGTATCGGAGTATCAAGTTCTTGTTCCCATTTGGCAACGTAGGATGGTAGGTTTTTATAGCTGGACAGTTAAAGTTGTTTATGTACTATGGAGAGTATGCCTTTATTTGGTAGTGGATTAATGCACAGATTCTCAAAAGGTGTCAAGGGACGGGTATAATGCGGTTTAGATGGGTGTGTTGAAAGAAAGTGTGCTAACTGTGAATATGTTAACCAATTTTGCAGTCTGGATCCACACCTGTCAACGAGCTCTGTTTGCGATTTAACCCTTCCATTCTCGTACAAGGTATGAACCGGAAGGATATCATTGATAGTTATTAGTTGCGGCTCAAGTATATTAATATTAAGTGGGGATGTTACATTGCCTACTATCGGGGTTAAAGGGGATTGCGCTGTAGAAATGCCTTTATGCTGTCGTATGATTTTGTCCCATATTTTATATGATTCTCGGACTGAGGATGGGGTAGCATCTGAAAGCGTTCTCTGGTTGGAGGTGAGCCAACAGTTCCCGCATATATTATCATGACCTATCAGATTGTTTTCTAGTTGGACCCATTCTTTATTTAAGGCATTTTTACACCAGTCTACCACCCTGGACATAAAAGTAGCTATTCTATAGAGTTTTATATTGGGCGCTCCTATGCCTCCAAGTTCTCTCGGTCTATATAGTGTAGCTGTGGCTATGCGTGGGCGTTTGTTTGCCCATATAAAGGTATTTAATGCTTTCTGTAGTCTATGAATCAGTGAGTCAGGGAGGGGTATAGGTAGAGTCTGTAACATATAAAGTATTTTGGGCAGTATAATCATTTTAATTGCATTAAGTCTCCCCATCCATGATAGAAATTTATTATTCCAGCTTCTTAACAATGAATTAACGTTTAAAATTAGGCTTTCGTAATTTAAAGTCACAACATCATGGATGTTGGGGGTTATGTAGACTCCTAAATATTTAATTGCTTTGCTCTGCACCTTATATTGGAACTGTTGCTGCAGGCGTGTTAAAGTGGTTGGGGTGAGATTAATATGTAGCAGTTCAGACTTTGTAATGTTTATACTAAAATTTGAGTATTTCCCATATTTATTTAAGGCATCCATGAGATTAGGGAGTGTGGATTCTATGTTCGTGAGGGTAAGGAATATATCATCTGCATATAGTGTGATTTGATATTCTGTTGAGCCTATTTGGAGTCCTGTAATAGCTTTATTCCTAATATAGGATGCCAGTATTTCTATTGATAAGACAAAAAGGAGGGGTGAGAGAGGGCAGCCTTGTCTGGTTCCGTTATTGATTTGAAAAGGGTGGGAGAAGGAGTCATTTAGTCTAACTTTTGCTTGAGGTGTATTATATAGTGCGAATAGTTTCATGATTAGTTCTTGGTCAAATCCAAATTTTAGTAAGGCCTGTTTCAGAAATGTCCAATCAAGCCTATCAAAGGCTTTCTCCGCGTCCATAGAAATGAACGCGGAGGGAACCCGATGTTTGTGTGCATATTCCATAAGAGCCAAAATTTTTGTGGTGTTGTCTCTGGATTCCCGTGTAGGTGTGAACCCCGCTTGATTAATATGTATTAAAGTTGGGAGGATCAGATTAATTCGGGTCGCGAAAATCTTCGCGTAAAGTTTAATGTCCACATTAAGTAGAGATATTGGGCGAAAATTTGCTGGTGTGTTTGGTTGTTTGCCTGGTTTTGGGAGCACCGAGACCTGCGCCTCAAGCATTGATGGTGGAAACGGGTTTTCCTCAGAAACCTCATTAAAAAGTTGAACCATGTGAGGGATAAGGATAGAGGAAAAAGCTTTATAATATTTAGCTGATAGGCCATCAGGGCCTGGGCTTTTCCCATTAGGCAGATCTGATATTACATGTTGAAGTTCCTGTGTGGTTATGGGCCTTTTCAGGGTTTGCAATTGGTCTGAGGTAATCTTGGGGACTTGACAATGATCAATATAAGTGTTGAGGTTAGAGAGGTGTTCTTCAGTTAGGGGGGTTTTGGAAATATTATAAAGTTCTGTGTAGTAATCTTGAAAGACTTGGAGAATCTCTCTAGTAGTATAGAGAGGGGTCTTACATTTTGGTCTATGTATTTCATAGATAAATGATTTAAGTCTTTTCTTTTTTAAAGCTCGTGCTAGTAGTTTACCTGCTCTATTGTTCTCATTATAAAACTTACAGTTAGTTTTTTTATGTAAAGTTTTGATACTCAATTTCTAAAAAATTATCTAATGCTTTCCTGGCATCAAGGTAGTCTTGCGTTAATAGGGGATCGTTAGGTTTGCATTTTAATGCATGATCTAATTTTGTAAATGTTTCTGTAAGTTCTGCATATTGTCGGCAAATGTGTTGTTGGTGCTGGGCCTTGAGCTTTATCAATTCTCCCCTGATGACACACTTATGGGCTTCCCACACTACATAGTTGCTTGTTACTGAGTTGATATTGTGTGTAAAATAGTCTGATATAAGTGAGGATATTTTGTCTAGGGAGTTCGGGTTATTCAATAAAGTTTCATCTAATTTCCAGCTAAAGGGTTCTGTTTGTGTTTCAGGCCATGAGAGTTTTAGCGTGACTGCGGAGTGGTCAGACCACGAGGTTGGCGAGATCTCGCAGTGGTTAACATTAGCAAGGCCCTTTTGGTTAGTAAATATATAATCCAATCTGCTATAGGATTTGTTAGGGGCAGAGAAAAAAGTATAATCTCTTTTCTCTGTATGTATAAATCTCCATATATCATAGAGATTGAGATCTCTCAAGTTTTTCCATAGGGTCTTGGAGAGTTTTTTGGATACTAAAATTTTGGGATTTGAACTATCTTTTTGTGGCTGTAAAGGGGTATTGAAGTCTCCAGCTAAATATATAGGGCCTACTGCTAGATCCAATATTTTCTTAAATATGTCCTGAAAGAAAGGGGCCTGCTTGGTGTTTGGTGCGTATACATTTATCAATGTAACCGGTCTACCATATAAAAGTCCCATTTTCCCTAGAAATCTGCCTTCCTTATCTTTGTTTATGCTAGTTAGTGTGAATGGGAGATCTTTCCTAATTAATATGCTTACACCTGCTTTTTTATTAGGCCCAGAACTATGTTAATGCGTTGTGAATGTTTTCCCAAAATATTTGGGTTCCTTATTATACTGAAAATGCGTTTCTTGCAGGAATAGTATATCAACTCGTCTTTTGGCTAAGTCTAGTATGGCTTTAGAGCGTTTGTGAGGTGAATTTAGTCCTTTGGCATTCTGTGTCAATAACGTTAGTGAACGTGTATCTTTACTTACAACTGGCGACATCATAACCTAGATAACAAGCACAGGCATTTGTTGGTTAGCACGGCACCTGGTACGTAGTCTAAGCATTGTGTCATTAGTAGAACAGCTTTTCTGTAAAACAAATCCACAAATAAATAAACAATGTAAACAGTGAATACAAACAACATAAACAGGCAAACATGATATTGAATTATAATTTGAACATAAATTCAATACTCTCTTCCTAATATAGGGCATATTGAGAGCGGTGTTGGGGGGTTTCAACAATAAATTGTAATTGCAAGCCCTTCTGTCATATCTAAGTGGAAGTTATCTATTCTGGCTAGTAAGTATTACAGACTATATAGCCTCATAGCCTGTAAGCTTATATAACCATCAGGTAAGCAAACAAACAGCATGGATATTCAACATTTCAAGCATTCAGTCCTCATTAGGCACATATGAAATTTGCATGCCCGTAAGGGCTCAAGGTGATGTACTAGAGGGACTTGGACTAGAGTCATTGTTTCTTTGCGGTGTGGTGGCTGCGGTTTTCCCTTTCTTGGCTGGTACCATGCGCCAAGCAGGGTTTTTTTCAGGAGGGCGCTTGGCGGCGGGCAAGTTCTTATCTGCCGTAGAGAGTGTCTCTACTGGATCAAGTCCCAAAGATAGACAAAAAGCATGGGAGTCTTCCGGTGTCTTGCAGGTAAGTCTAGAATTGTTGCTGAGAACCCATATTTGTGTTGGGAATCCCCATCTGTATGGGATCTTTTTGTTTCGCAGGTACGTCGTAAGGGGTGCAAATTCTTTCCTTTTTTGCAGGGTTTCATATGATAAGTCTTGGTAAAATTGAACAATTGTACCCCTAAATCTGATTGGCTGTTTTTTTCGGGATTGGTTCAACAGCATTTCCTTCTCCAAGAAATTTTTAAATCTTATAATTATATCCCTAGGTGGTGCCGTAGCTGGAGGCTTGGGGCGAAGGGATCGATGTGCTCTTACCCACTGTATGTCAGTTGTATGTGACGACTCTTTAATGTGCTGAAATAATGCCTGAAGGTACACTGGAAAGTCACGGGGTAAAACATCTTCGGGTACTCCCCTGATTCTTACATTTTTTCCTCCTGCTGCGATTCTCTAAATATTCTAACTTTTCCTGCAGGCTGTATATAGTATCTTGCTGTGATGAGACTTGTTCAGTTAAAGCATGTACTTCTTCTTCTTCTTTAAGTTGATCGTGATTACTTTCTAGTGTTTCCATCTGAAATCCCAGAGTGTGTATCTCTTGCGCTATGGTGGCCAGCTCTTCTCTAATACATGTGCGCACTATGTTTGCTATGTCTTGCTTAGACGGCAGGTTATATAATGAGGCCGAAAGTTGTGACTCTGGTGTTTGGGAATGAGGATTTTCATCTTGCAGAGAGTCTGGATTAGGGGATTTTCCCCCCGTGCCTACGTGTGCTCTCACATTATCAACCGGGTCTGTGGCTTGCAAGAAGGAAGACATAGTCAAAGTCTTAGTGGTAGTGGGTTTGGTAGTCTTGTCAAGCCTGACAGTGCGCCTAGACGCCATTATTTCTGTTATGGGTATTCAGTTTGTTGCACTATGTCTGCCCTGGAGTAATTCTATTAAAGCTGTCAGATGTTCCACTGTTGTAGCTCCTTGCTATATCAGAATATATCCAAATCTGCAATATGCAACTACAGTTCATAGTATTAGCAATTAGAGCATGGTATAGGGCCTTCAGTGTCAGAAACACTACAGCTGCAGTGGGGAATAAAGTGTCTGAGTCTCTCCTTGTATTATTGTGGCTGCACAGCCCTTCTAGCTCAATGGACTGATCTGGAGAGTGTTCCAAATACAGTGCGGCTGGGCCTAAGCCATCTTTTGGTGCTTGTTCTGGGCTTTGTGTCTTAGAAAGAGTTCAAGTGAGTGAGGTGCCGTTCAGGCTGTTGTCTGACTCAGTCGCCAAAGATGTCTAACAAAATTGTGTTGTGACTCTCCCTCTCCTGATCGCTTTAGTGTTGTGCTTATTCGGTGATATAAGTATTGCGGTCGCCACGTGGCGTGCTTGCTTACCCCTCAGCGTAGCTTCACTTCTATGTCGGGCACCTCACCTGTCCCGTTTGATCTCCAGAGTAGCCTGCTCGGTTAAATAAAGGCTCCGGTAAGCGAGGTGCTGTGACAGGCAGTTTTACTTTGTTGCTCGAAGTTTTCTCATGGCGATTAGGCTTCACTTCCGGTTGGGGGCGATGCGTGTTTGTTGAATCTGATAGTCACCTTTATCCTGGTCATAGCGTTATAAAAGTCACCTCATCGTGTGCCTCAGAGGTTTAGCAGTTATCTCTCATGCTGTGTCGTTAAAGTATCTAGTGTGATGCCAGATTTTTGAATTTCACAGGGCTGCTTGTATGGAGCTCCGGATTTACACTGCACTCATGGCAGCTTCCGGCTCCGCCCCCCCATCAGAGACTATCTTTATTACACACATCACATACCACTAACCAACATATCAATTTTTTCACTTATTATTTTATTATAATGTATTCATTAATAATATATAGGGCCATCACGATATCTAAATATAAATACTAATATATTAGAGTTTGGAGCAGCACATATTTTTCACTTCCAAAGGATGATTTATATCATTCACTACACTAAATATTTTACACTGCCACTCCACCATAATTCATCACCTTTGTCAAATAAGTTTAAGGATTTACACCAATTTAATTTTTCCTCTTCCCTTTCCCCTCATATTTAGTTTTACTAATAATTATATACCTGGTCAGGTCTCTTGATACTTTTTGATAGTTCTCTATAGCATTTACTCCCACTGCCGGGCTTAGGTTGAATGGTATTTTTCATACTGCCATTTATTTAGTTTAATTCTAGTATATTAGTGGTTAGATTAACATATTATTAATGGTCTATATCCACATACTTATTATATACATATTTATGTAATTATCTCCATAATAGAATAGACACATATAGGGACACCAATGATACAATCTATACAATAGAGTAGTTAGACGTATGCCTCTTATAGGGACCTCATGAGATATAATCTCAACATACTGCTATTAATGGACATATAATCTAAGATAATGGAGAAAAGACTAAAAGATGTCGATGGGTGGTATAGTACTGTGATTCAGCCCACATGAGAGTGTGAGAGGATGTTAGACCTATCACACTAAATATGACTAGTGTACAACATATGACTTTCTAAATGGGTATTAAGCTTTTGTTTTTAGCTACATTTAATATGACGTGAGCGAATAGAAACTATTAGGCAAATCTATCCCCTTTTTGATCAATTATAGTAATATCATTTAGCCAGTTGACACGCACACAAAACTATTGGGTAAATTTCCGCCCCTTGACCAATCATATTGTTTAGCCAGCTTGACTGACAAGCTCAAAATACAGCGTTACTGATACGCTCACAATACAGCCTTACTGACACGCTCATAAAACCATTGGGTAAATCCACGCCCTGTGACCAATCACCTCTACCAGCCAGCTTTACTGACAGGCTCACAATACCCTATCACACACCAGTTCCTATCTGCGCTCAGGGTCTAGCCGAATAGGTGTTGGCGTATCTTTGGCAACGTCAGTGACATGCGCACAAGCTCCACACGGACGCCACTCAGATGTCCAAATATGCTATTAAAACAAAGTAAGTGATCGCCTTATATGAACCACCTTAAAATAAGAATAAATCCCATCACGGAACCATTAGTGATAGGTGCACCAATTCTAGACGTTTGTTATTCTGAGGTCTAAACATACTTTAGAACACACAGCAAGTGATTACTGATTAGGAATTGTAAATAAAAGTGCACTACACTTATGAATACCGCTATTTACCAATGAGGAAGTGAAATGGGTCAATTTTAGTTAGGATCTGTCTGTTATTAGAAAGAAATAGAAAAACAGACAATTCATTTTAAAAAAAAATTGTGATTTATGTTTTTTCTCATACAATGACTATAAACTCCCAAATATTTTTGATCATTCTACCTGTTACATGTTTTAATGTGTATTTGTTTTAAAACATACAAATTGGTTGTATTTTTGTTGTCAAAGCTTATTTGTTGCTATGATACTAATGGTGTCATAGATCACTCCCACAACAAGTGTGGTAATTGGTTTGTTTAGGTATATAAAGCAAGTGTTTGTAAACTATTTTATTATGCCTGATGAAACAGTCTGAGACTGAGAAACGCGTCGCAATTAATTTAACGTTTTATTAAAGTGATTTTAACTTTTTTCAAAACACTTGCTGCCTGAGTTTTGGTTATTTTTGAGGACTTTATTGGCCTATAGAAAAGTCAGGAGGACTGCTGCATCCTGTATGCCTTGGTACTAAGTCTGTTGGGTGACTGAATTGATCCCAGCTTGCCTCTTTAGCATCACTGGAGATGCTACACCAAATGTGAGTTTACACTTCATATCTTTGGTTGCTTACAACTCAAGCCAAACAATACTAGGCCATATAGGCTCTTTGTGTTTTATATTTCTCTATACAGATTCTGTATTATTCCAGGAGGTCGGTCTGCTGGGTGACTGTTATAGATCCCAGACTGTGTCATTCGCACCATCTGAGGTGCTTTAATATATGTGAGTGCATTTATTTATCATATATATTATCATCTGGAACCTACAATATTGGGCCATGTGGCGCATCTGTTTCTGTTTGTTGTTTTAGATTGCTGTATCTGGATCCCGGCCAGGACCATCACAGATTGCTGCCTCTGTATCTAATCCTCAAGATTTATCTACAAAAGGACTGCTTATTTTTGTACCTTTTAATAATATCTATCATTATTGGGTTATATCTAAATATCTGGTTATATTCAAATATCAGGCAATTTGGTTAACATCAGTTCTAGGAACTCTTATAAGTGAATTAATATAAATATATATTAACTCCTACTAGGATTATAAGAAAATTCCTATTGTCATCGTGTGCTAACATATATTTATATTATTAATCTATCTCAGATTTACTATAGTATAATTTTACTTATTCAGTAACATTGTGTGATCTCAAGGGCGCCCCCTATTCCATTTTGTTATTGAGCAAGAGCAGACTTGTCAATCAGCCCAGTCAAATCAGTATAAACTGCTTCCTCATAAATATAAGTTGCAGGCTTAAAGGGACAGTCTAGGCCAAAATAAACGTTCATGATTCAGATAGGATATGTAATTTTAAACAATTTTCCAATTTACTTTTAGCACCAATTTTGCTTTGTTCTCCTGGTATTCTTAGTTGAAAGCTTAACCTAGGAGGTTCATATACTAATTTCTTAGACCTTGAAGGCCACCTTTTCAGAATGCATTTTAACAGTTTTTCACCACTAGAGGGTGTTAGTTCACGTATTTCATATAGACAACACTGTGCTCGTGCACGTGAAGTTATCTGGGAGCAGGCACTGATTGGCTAAACTGCAAGTCTGTCAAAAGAACTGAAATAAAGGGGCAGTTTGCAGAGGCTTAGATAAAAGATAATCACAGAGGTTACAAGTATATTGGTTATGCAAAACTGGGGAATGGGTAATAATGGGATTATCTATCTTTTAAAACAATAACAATTCTGGTGTAGACTGTCCCTTTAAATGAGCAAACCTGCAACCAGTGGGGGTATTTGCCTCATGATAAATCCACCCCTTCATTCATCATAAAATACTCTACTATACTTTAAAGGTACATGATACTCCAAAAAATTATTTCTTGATTCAGATAGAGAATACAATTTTAAACAACTTTCTAATATACTTCTATTATCTAATCTTTCATTCTCTTGGTATCAGTTGTTGAAGGAGCAGCAATGCACTACTAGTTTCTAACTGAACACATGGGTGAGCCAATTATTTATATTTATATATATATATATATATATATATATATATATATATATATATATATATATATATATATATATATATATATATATATATATCCACCAATCAACAGCTAGAACCTAGGTTCTCTGCTGCTCATGAACTTGCCTAGATAAACCTTTCAGTAAATGATGACAAGAGAAGGAAGCAAACTAAATAATAGAAGTAAATTGGAAAGTTGTTTAAAATCATATTCTCTATCTGAATCATGATAATGTTTGGGTTTCATGACCCTTTAAGGGGCAGATTTATCATTGTCCTGACAGAGTTCACAGGTAGTGAACCTGTCCGCTTGGGCCGGCAATACTATTGAGCCCTAGTGGCACTAGAGCCTAAGTGCTGGGGGGGGGACATAGCAGCCAGACTAGATTGGTGTTAGCCTGCACTAATAAAAGGCTCCCCTGCATTAGGGTTGTAAACTTTGTGCTAGTTATCTACAACATCATTATATAGAACAGCATGTATATTATTGCTATTGCTTGTTACTGGGTTACCTTTTGGGGGACCCAAAAAAATCTTGCACCATGGGCCTCTGTTAAGTAGGCTATGAGTAAGGCTCACGCCGAAACGCGTTAGCCCTTTTCTTGTTACCAGCTCTGCTTACACTCACTTTTTCAAGCTCCTCTGTATCAACTGACTTTTAATAGGGACATTGTCCCTGTGTATACTCTGTATTTGTATACCACATGCTGCGATGGTATACCCTGTTCATTAAATCTGAATTCACTACTAACAGCTGTTGTCAGGTGCTCCTTATTCTTTTGTTCGTTTTGCCTCTGGTCTGTTACTGCTGTCCTCCCAGATTCTCAACTTGTGGGCAGTGTTTGCTACCTTTTACTTATTGACGCTGAGCTACTACTCTCATGCAACCAAATGTCTAAGATCTCAGTCAGATCAGTCTGCTCTGCTACCTCAGATAGTGTTGCCACCTGTCCCTAGAATATCAGAACCCTTATAAGTTACACATGCTGCAGGGAGGAATATGAATAGTCCTGTCCAGAAACACAATACATGTTCCTCCCTGCAGCATGTGTAACTCATCAGTGTCAAGGAAAACATGGCTGTGGTGGCAACCCTAACCTAAGAGGTACTGGAGATGGGTTAGAATGCAGTGTTTTTAAACTGCTGCTTCATAAATCTCAGTTGCAGGCTTGGTGTGGATCACATATTGGGTCTTAGCGCCCAATCCTTGAACCCACTTTATATAGTGTGTGTGTGTATATCTCCATCATCTCTCTCTATCACAACTGGCTGCAAATAATTGTGCGTCTTAGCTGCCAGTAACACAGCAGTGTTTTACCCCTTTTGACTGCCAGTATAACCCACTGAGTCTGACCCGTGGTTTTTACACCATATGGGTCCCATTAAAAAAAATAAAGCAGTGATTTTACGCCAGTAGCTACATGTAATAACCACATAACCGGATTTTAGCACAGCTCAAGACTGCCAGAAATAAGTGATATTTTTTTCCCATACTTGGCTACTAGTATCGCATAGAGGCATAGAACGTTTTTAACATGTATCTGCCAGTCAGAGAACTAAACGTTATGTTTTAAAGGAATACGAAACTCAAATGTTCTTTTGTGATTCAGACAGAGCATACCATTTAAAAAAAAAAAAAAGTTTCCAATTTACTTTTATCAAATTTGCTTTGTTCTCATGATCTTGTGTTGAAGAGATACCTAGGTAGGCATCTGGACCACTACATGACAGGAATAGTGCTGCCATCTAGCGCTCTTACAAATGGATAACATTCTTGCAAAACTGCTGCCATATAGTGCTCTAGAAATGGGCTGGCTCCTAAGCTTACATCCCTGCTTTTCAACAAAAGATACCAAAGGGACGAATAAAAATTGATAATAGAAGTAAATTGTGAAAATTGTTTGAAATCGCATTCTCTATCTGAATCATAATAGAAAAAGTTTATTTCATATCCCTTTAATTGTCCAGTATTTTTTAGACTTTACTGGACAGCCTGGAATAATGGACTTTTCTGCTGGAGCCAAACAAATTGAGATTTTGTTAATTCAATGAGAGCAGTCAGTGTTTATTGTTCCTTTAAATGCGTAATATAATCTTTACATATTTAAAGACGGGCCTATAAAATGGTGACATATGCCACAAGCTTCCCTTATCTGCTGTGTAATATAAATGTTCTCTTTTACAGCCACCAACATCCGCTGGGAAGTACTGATTTTTCTGTTAACTGGAAACGATGGCAGCAGTAAGTATGCATTTTCCATCAATAAGTTAAGCAAACAGGAGTTATCTTTCCTGATAATCGGTTATGTTTAGTGTTTTTATTAAAATGATAGTCTAGGGTACAAATACGAATGAATGTCCCTTGTTGGCAAGATGTAAACAAGTTGAACACAAAGTCAAAGGGTTTTGAAACAGTACTCCTTTTAGTAAAAAAAAAAAAGTGTTAAAGATTAAAAATAAACAGTGTTAAAAAAACACTACCTTGTTTTCTTGCAAAATGAGCACTCAGAAATTCTCAATCTAGCCACCGCCTATAGTTGCGTAAGGGAGCATTCACTAAACAGTAAGCAATCTCATGTTGCTCTAGAATATTTGACATCAAGCTATTTATGTTTTCCTGTAGAGGCCCCAGCCCCCCTGTGAGGCTGTGACGGGAAGTAATGGACCCTGCACAAATTAAGTTAAAATCCTTTTAAAATGTCAAATGCATATTGGTGATTTATATTAAGAATAGCCTGTGCTTTTTAATTATTATAAAAATGAAACATACTGTCTTATATCCCTTTTAAAGATATATTTGTATGCTGCATTTTACTTGTAATATGCACACTAATCTGGGCCACACTAATTTTTTACTTTGAGCGCAGTTAGCTCTTGAGCGGAAAAAACCCAGTTAGCTCACCACTTGTAACCTGGCCCTATATCTTTAAAATAGAAGTTATTAAGATGCTAGTTTTATACTTTTTCATAGTGGGGTTACAATCTAATCTGCATGATGTTTGTTTAGATTGGAAGTAAAGGAACCATAAAACCCTATTCAAATTTTAATGCTGCTGAAGATGCTCAGAAACTCAGGAAAGCTATGAAAGGAGCAGGTAAGTACAACACTGGTGATACATTCTAGTCTAAGATGCTTTGAATTTGATTTTTGACTATTAGCAGATGTCTTATTAATATTAAAGGGATACTAAACCCAATTTTTTTTTTCTTTCTTTCATGATTTAGAGTATGCAATTGTAAGCAACTTATTTACTCCTATTATCAATTTTCCTTTGTTCTCTTGCTATCTTTAATTGAAAAAAGCAGAAATCTAAGCTAAGGAGCCAGCCCATTTTTGGTTCACCACACTGGGTAATGCTTGCTGACTGGTGGGTACATTTAGCCACCAATCAGCAAGTGCAACCCAGGTGCTAAACCAAAAATGGGCCGGCTCCTTAGCTTAGATTCCTGCTTTTTCAGATAAAGATAGCAAGAGAACAAAGAGAATTTGATAATGGGAGTAAATTACAAAATTGCTTAAAATTACATGCTCTATCTGAATCATGAGAGAAAAAATTTGGGTTTAGTATCCCTTTTAAATTCATAAAGTTATGAGAGCTTTAATTTCTACACATGCATACATGTTATTAAAGGGATATGGAAGTCAAAAATACTCATTCTTGATTTAGATGGAATACAATTTAAAAAAAACAAACCAATGTGCTTTATATTCTCAAATTTACATCTTTCTCTTGGTATCCTTTTGTTTCCATGATAGCATCCTTAATCTCATGAGCCTGAACAAGAGCTGAATGTAAATTATTGTTAGACCTTGTAGCAAGGTTTTCCATATAGTGCTCGAGACACGTGCACGCTCCTGACCCTACTTAGGTGTGCTCTTATAAAAAGTTTTTAACAAATGATTACTAGTGAAAGATATCAATTGGAAAGTTTTTTTTTTTTATTTTTTTTATTTTTTATTGCTGCTCTATCTGAATTATGAAAGTTTTTTTAAGGGGTATTTAACAGTATGGCATTTTAATATAAAATGTTTAATTATGTGTTTTTTAAAAAAAAAATGCAATAACTTTCAATATTTATTTTTGTCCCCTTTTCTTGTAATTTAAAGGGACAGTCTACACCAGAATTGTTATTGATTAAAAAGATATATAATCCCTTTTATTACCCATTGCCCAGTTTTGCATAACCAACACAGTTATAATAATATACTTTTTACCTCTGATTACCTTGTATCTAAGCCTCTGCAAACTGCCCCTTTATTTCAGTTTTTGACAGACTTGCATTTTAGCCAATCAGTGCTCACTGCTAGGAGCTTCACGCGTGTTTGTGTGTGAGCTCAATGTTATCTATATGAAACATATGAACTAAGGCCCTCTAGTGGTGAAAAACTGTCAAAATTCTTTCAGATTAGAGGCGGCCTTCAAGGTTTAAGAAATTAGCATATGAACCTCCTAGATTTAGCTTTCAACTAAGAATACCAAGACAACAAAGAAAAATTGGTGATAAAAGTAAATTGGAAAGTTGTTTAAAATTACATGCCCTATCTGAATCGTGAAAGTTGTGTGTGTGTTTTTTTTTTTTTTTTTTTTTTTTTTTTTTTTGTCTTGACTGTCTCTCTTTAACTCTGTATTTAGCAGGGAAAATGGATAAAAAGGGCAAAAATGACAGCACCCAATTAGGGAGACATATAAACGGGCAATAAGAGACTGTCCAAACAAGGCTGTGTGGAACATAGGATAATCTAAAAGAGATTCTACACTGCTTTGTTTGTGCAAACAGGGATAGATAGAAAACTCGTCTAAACATGGCAGTGCCCATTAATTTATAGAAACTAATCCTTTACACTTATATTTTCAATATTTAGACATCTAATATAGGGTCAGATTACGAGTGGCGGGGCTAACATTTATGCGCAAGTGAAAAGGGGATTTTCGCTTCTGTTTGCGCGTGTCTGGGGGTTGCCCTTGTATTACAAGTTGAAAGTAAATGTGATCGCTTGAGCGCAATTGAGGTTAACCCTCGTTGGCATAACTCTTCCTCAGAGTTCTGGTTAACAGTTTTGCGAAACACAAAATACATCAAAAATACATTACAAAGTAGAGTAACATTCATAACACCATCTAATAAAAATTATTAACCAAAAATATTGCAATAAAAAGATATGAGGTCTCAAATGTTAGAGAAAAAAAAGGCAGGTAGAAATATGTATTTATAAATAGAACATTCTTCTATGTGAAGAACATTGGAATGTGAAATATTCACATTTTCATTTCGAGTTGGCGAACTTGAGAAGATGCAATGAAGTTTGCGCGTGGGTAGGGTGTTGGGTTTTTTCCCCCCCACTTTTTTTGCTCCGTTGACTTCTATGGGGGAATACGTTAACATGTGCACAATATTCTAAGTTCGGCTTTTTGCGTTTTATCTGGTGAGATTGCGAGCAAAAACTCTTTACTTTCAAATTGTAATACAAGCGCTACCCGACGTTCACAAAAAATACTTCTAGTAGAGTTAGCGAGGGAAATACCCCTCCACTTGTAATCTGGCCCATAATTGTAAAAATACATCTACGTATTATATTCCGAGGCTAATCTTTGCTTAGAATACATCATTATGACTAGCTTAATTATGTGTAGTAAAAAAAACAACAACTTATATTGTTCTAATAAAGTAATGGCTAATTTCCTAACACATGGGTGCTGCAGATCAATATTTTGGATGCCTTAGGGACTTTATATAAATAAATGTAGAGCTGTAATACACAAAATAATGATTCATACAGATGTCCAGTGGCACAGGGTCAGATTTAGAAGATAAAGTTATAGGGTACCCTCTGTCTGTTGCTCTCCCCTCGAGGGATCTTTTGATTTGTGGCCACCTTGTTTGACCACCGGCGCAAAAACTAGGAAGCACTAATGGTGTTTTTTTCCTGTGTTTTTTTTTTTTTTTTTTTAAATCCCATGATATATTTAAGTTTGCATTGTAAAAAAAGAGAACTTTTTAATATATTTAATTATTTTCTCTGCTTTTTACTATAATTTAGCTTTGTAAATTTGCTTTTTCCACTACCCTAGATTGTAGTGACTCCAGCAGCATTATACACAGTGGTTGCTTGATTTTAATGTAGGAGTTGATTTAAAGCTATCCCTAAATGGCAATAACAGCAAAGTAGCAAATCATATACTCAAGAGGGATATGTCCCTGGACTCTTTTTTTAAAGGTACATGAAACCAATTTTTTATTTTTTTTCATGATTCATGTGGAGCATGCAATTTTAAGCAACTTTCTAATTTACTTAGTTCAAATTGGTATCTCTTGTTGAAAAGCAGGTACGTTCTCTCAGGAAAAAATTCTAATTTACTTCTATTATCAAAGTTGCTTCGTTCCATGATATTCTTTGTTGAAGAGATATCTAGGTAGGCATCTGGAGCACTACATGCCAGGAAATAGTGCTACCATCTAGTGCTCTTGCCAATGGATAATATTTTTGCAAAACTGCTGCCATATAGTGCTCTAGAAATAGGCTGGCTTCTAAGCTTATGTCCCTGCTTTTCAACAAAAGATACAAAGAGAATTAAAAATTGATGATAGAAGTAAATTAGAAAGTTAGTTAACATCACACGCTCTTATCTGAATTGCAAAAACACAATTTTGGGTTTCATTTCCCTTTTTAAGTGTGAATTTCTAAATATTTATTTGATAGCATATACTGTATTTCTTAAACCATTTGTGGCCTATTTTCCATGTTTGTTAAATGTAAAGCAGGAAAAGAAACAAAAACTGAGCTATATATATCTAAATATATAGCTGTCCACACACATTTATCCAAATGTCTTAAGTAAAGTTTGTACATTGATCCCTTATTCTATCCATGTAGGCACAGATGAAGATGCTATCATAGACGTAATTGCAAATAGAACCCTCGCTCAGCGACAGGAAATCAAAATCGCTTACAAGGCTTCTGTAGGAAAGGTGAGAAAGCAACATAAAGGATAAATGTAAAATTAAAGGGATAGTGAGTATAAAAATAAGGCCACATGTGTGAGTATCCACCAACCAGCAGGCACGTTCAGCTTAGGACTGGCAGTGTATTCAATGGTGGGATTCAGAAAGCTGTCACCAGTTCTTGCAAACCTGTTCCTAAATTTCCCAGGTTCTCAAGAACCGGTGTGTGCCGCCATTTTCCTTAACTCAGTGCAGAACAGCAGCTAAACCACAGGGCCACAGCCAACATAAATCAGTTAGAGCACAAGATGGTTCCCATTCCAAACAGCACTACACAATCTTGTTCCCAAACGGCAACATGCAAGCTGGTTTCTTAACAGCACAAGAACCACAAAGAGCTGTGTTCTGCTGGGTAGTTTTATAGCTGGAAATTTGCAAAGATTCAGAGCAAGAAGTGAACTTTTATTATGGAAAGCACTGGTAAAATGAATATTTCCATAACTTAAGTACTGTGAAATTGCTATATTGGTATTAACATGGTATACTGATTATTACTCACACTTAGATTTTGAATTTTTACTATTTCAAAATAGTGGAGCGGATTAATCTATGTGGCATAAAAAGATGAAGAAATGGATATCTGCAATAAGTTGCATCATAAAAATTTATTAAAAGGACAAAAATTGGTTTCCTTTTCCATCTAAAGGGGAGGAGAGTCCACGGCTTCATTCATTACTTGTGGGAATTAAGAACCTGGCCACCAGGAGGAGGCAAAGACACCCCAGCAAAAGGCTTAAATACCTCCCCCACTTCCCTCATCCCCCAGTCATTCTTTGCCTTTCGTCACAAGAGGTTGGCAGAGAAGTGTTGGAAGATTCGGAGTAGTCTCTTATGGAGGGTTGTACTCTTCGGAATGGGACTGGAGTTTTAAGTAGCCCTGTCACTCTCTTAGTGAGAGCTTGAGTGAAAGTTAGAGTCCGGAGATGCAGGGAGAGTCTTTCTGCGAACACATGCAGACTCATTTTAATAGCTTCATAAGCAATCGGCGTTGACGAGTTTCGCTGCCTGCTTTCTACACTCAAGTCCATGTTAGGAGCGATGCTTCTACACTGTCACACTTGAGAGGCCATGTTCCTTTCCACGGCATAGATTCTGGTAAGATTGTTTCATTTTTAGACACAACGCAGAAGCCAGGGTCACAGTGTGATACCTTTTTTTAATCTTTATAGAACCAAGGGTTAATATCCCTGGTAGGGGGATTATTGAACAGGAGGAGTTCATATTTTTGTGTCATTGCTGCGATATGTGTGAGATGAGGCTCTGGCAATGGGTGGACTTTAGTTTAAGTTCCGGAAGTATTTGTGCAGCAGATTTGGCACGTTTTCTCCCTAGTGCAGGGGCGGTCCTGCGATGCATTCATTCTGATTGGGTGTGGCCTAATCGACTTCCTTGCTTGATCGGCGGTGCAAGAGACGTAACGGTTTCTGTGGTCCGGGTCATAGGAGGTAGTGAGTGCCCCGGCCATTGGAGGTTATAAAGGTGCCATTTTTATATATTATAACTAGTCCGTAATAAAGCCGTAAGCTAGGGAGGACTCTGACGAGTTAGAGGGTACTCCCTCTTATATCTAAGTCTAGTAATTGTGTTTATTGTGAGGAGGTTCCGGGAGTTCCGCCTGCTCAACTATGTTCCACATGCCTTGATAAAGTCACGGCATCTAGAAAGAAAAGGCTGTCTAGTACTACTGAGCCGTCCACCTCTTAGGGTTCTCCATCCCGTAAGGTGCGTTTCCTACATTCATCTCAGAGTACACATGCAGCGCCCCAGGGCATGTCTATTTCTCCTACGGGAGAGATCCGTTGGCCGTCAGATTTTGCGGATCAACTGCAAACGGCTGTGTCTAAAGTGATTATTGCCTTACCACGTTCTGCTAAGCATGAGGTAAAATATGGCGATCTGACCCAGGGGTCATCTACTCCAATGGATATTTTCCGGAAAGCTTATCCGCTGACAAAGACGACTCTGACTCTTCAGAGGACGTTCATTCTGGGTCGGAGTCTGTCATCTAAAGCTCCAACTGCAGAGGAGCCTGACTTTAGGTTTAGGATGGAAAATGTGCGCTTTTTGCTGAAGCAAGTGCTTGCTACCCTCGAGGTTCCGGAACCGAAACTAACAGAGGAACCTTCGATTCCTAAGCTTGATAAAGTATATGAGGACAGGGTGGTGCCTCAGACCTTCCCGGTTCCTGTTAAAGGGATAGTCTACACCAGAATTTTTATTGTTTAAAAAGATAATCCCTTTTTATTACCCATTCTCTAGTTTTGCACAACCAACACAGTTATATAAATTCACTTTTTACCTATGTGATTTCCTTGTATCCAAGTCTCTGCAAACTGCCCCCTAATTTCAGTTCTTTTGAACAGACATCCATTTTAGCCAGTCAGAGCTGGCTCACCTGAACTCCACGTGAGTGAGCACAGTGTTATATATATGACACACATGAACTAACACCCTCTAGTGGTGAAAAACTGTCAAAATCCCTGAGAGAAGAGGCGGCCTTCAAGGGCTTAGAAATTAGCATATGAACCTCCTAGGTTTAGCTTTCAATTAAGAATACCAAAGAACAAAGCAAAATTGGTTTTAGAAGTAAATTTGAAAATGGTTTAAAATTGCATTCTCTATCTGAATCATGAAAGTTTATTTTGGAGTAGACTGTCCCTTTAAGATGGCTAACATTATTAAGAAGGAATGGGAGAGATTAGGTTCTTCCTTTTCCCCCCCTTCTTCTTCCTTTAAGAAACTGTTCCCCGTCCCAGACTCTCAGCTCGAGCTATGGGGCTGTCCCTAAGGTGGATGGTGCTATCTCTACGCTCGCGAAGCGGACAACAATTCCTCTTGAGGATAGTTTGTTTAAGGAGCCCATGGATAAAAAGTTAGAAAAAATGTTTCAGCACACAGTGTTTGTTTTTCAGCCAGCAGCGCCGGTAGCTGCGGTTGCCGGAGCTGCGACATATTGGTGCGAGGATCTGTCTGACATGGTTGAGAGGGAGACTTTCCTCAACGAGATAAAGGAGAGAATTAAGGCCTTGAGGGTTGCTAATTCTTTTATTTGTGATGCCAATATGCAAATTATTCGCTTGAATGCTAAGGTGTCAGGTTTTTCCGTATAAGCCTGCAGGGCTCTATGGCTAAAGTCGTGGTCTGTGAACAGGACCTCTAAGTCTAGACTGTTATCCCTTCCATTTCAGGGAAAGATCCTGTTCGGTCCAGGATTGGACTCGATCATAACCACAGTTACAGGAGGCAAGGGCGTTTTTCTACCGCAAGGTTAAGCCTAAGGGATCTACTTTTCTTCCCTTTCGTGGGGACAAGGCCCAATGCCAACACCCCGCCGCAAAAGCGGATTGGTCCAAGAGCACTTGGAAACCAGCTCAGTCTTGGAATAAATCCAAGCAGAACAAGAAGCCCACCAACCAGACGTGAGTCTGGCAGGATGGGAAGCTGTTTGGGGTGTCAGGATGGCACAAGGAAAATGGTCTTGAGTAGTCTCTCCTCCCGATCAATGTTCTGGAACTTCGAGCGATATACAATGCTCTGAAGGCATGGCCTCTACTGGGGTCATTCAGATTCCAGACAGACATTACCTCGGTGGCTTACATCAACCACCAGGGGGGTGGACGAGAAGCTCTCTGGCAATGAGGGAGGTTTCTCAGATATTGGAAAGGGCAGAGTCCCACAACTGCTCGCTCTCAGCAATCCACATTCCGGGTGTGGACAACTGGGAAGTGGATTTCCTCAGCAGGCATTACTTCCATCCGGGGGAATGGTCTCTCCATCCCAAGGTGTTTGCAGAGATTTGTTACAGATGGGGGACGTCGGAGATAGACCTCATGGCGTCCAGACTCAACTGCAAGCTACCCAGATACAGGTTACGGTCCAGGGATCCCCAGACAGAGCTGATAGATGCTTTAGCGGTGCCTTGGGGGTTCAACCTAGTTTACATTTTTCCACCGTTGCCACTTCTACCTCGTGTAGTGTCCTGCATCAAGCAGGAAAAAGCTTTGGCTTTTCTGATTGCTCCGTCGTGGCCGCGGAGGACGTGGTTTGCGGATCTGGTGGGGATGTTATCTTCTCCTCCATGGAGGTTACCCTGTTGCAGGGATCTGTTGGTACCAGGTCCCTTTCAACATCAAAATCTAGATTCTCTGAGGCTGACTGCGTGGATATTGAACGCTTAGTCTTGGCCAAGAGAGGTTTTTCTGAGAGAGTGATTGATACTCTTGTTCAGGCTAGGAAGCCGGTCACTCGTCGCATCTATCATAAGGTGTGGAAGACTTGCTTGTCCTGGTGTGAGAAGCATGGATATCCTTGGCACAAGGTTAAGGTATCCAGGATTCTGTTTTTTCTGCAAGATAATTTAAAAAAGGGACTTGCTGCCAGTTCCTTGAAGGGACAAATTTCGGCATTATCTGTTTTGTTGCACAAGAGGCTCGCTGAGCGTCCTGATATTCAGTCCTTTGTTCAGGCTCTGTCTAGAATAAGGCCTCCTCCCTGGAGCTTGAACTTGGTTCTGAGGGTGTTGCAGAGGGTTCCGTTTGAACCTATGCACTCTATTGACATTACGATTCTTTCCTGGAAGGTTCTCTTTCTGTTGGCTATTGCATCGGCTCGCAGAGTCTGAGTTGGCGGCCTTGCAATTTGACCCTCCTCATTTGGCATTTCACGCTAAGGCTGTTCTGCGCACTGGTTTGGGATTTTTTCCCAAAGTTGTGTCTAACCGTAACATAAATCAGGAAATAGTAGTTACTACTTTGTGTCCTAACCCCTCTTCTCCTAAGGAGAGGTTACTTCATAATTTGGACGTGGTTCGAGCCTTGAAGTTTTATCTTCAGGCTACAAAGGATTTCAGACAATCTACATCTCTTTTTGTGGTGTATGCAGGGAAGCGCAAGGGGCAGAAAGCCTTTTCTACTTCTTTGTCCTTTTGGTTGAGGACTATTATTCGCTTAGCCTATGAGACAGCGGGACATGAGCCTCATCAGAGGATCATGGCTCATTCAACTAGAGCTGTGGCTTCTTCTTGGGCCTTCAAGAATGAGGCCTCTATGGAGCAGATTTGTAAGGCGGCTACCTGGTCATCCTTACATACCTTTTACAAAGTTTTACAAATTTGACATTTTTGCTTTTGCGGAAGCAGTTTTTGGGAGACAGGTTTTACAGGATGTGGTGCCCTCAGATTAGGGTCCTCCTTTTTTTGCTCTCCCGTTTTTTCATTCAGTGTCCTCTTGTCAGGGTGCCAGGAATCAGACTGAGATGAGAAGTGCAAAAATAATCACACCTTTTATTCATAGCAAAAAATAAGTCCACAAGTCAAATAACAAGCCAGGAGTCAAAACCAGAGCTGGTAGTCAGACGAGCCGAGTCAGGAGCCGAAGCGAATAGTCAGACGAGCCAGAATCGGGAACAAGGAAAACAGCAGAGTCAGGAACAAGCCAGGGATCAGGAACCAGGAAGGACGTCAGGCAGCCAGGTAATGCACAGGAACTCTCATAAACAGGTCTGAGACAACACAGAGGCTCTTTAAATAATAAGTGATGACATCACAATTCTGAGACTGCATCCTGTCTCACATGGATGATGCACACCAGTCTGGCCATAAAAGGAAGTGTAGGAAATGAGCAGCATCCCCCACAATGCACCATAGTCAGGAAGAGAGGCGAGTAAAATGGCTGCCAGCAGCACATGGCAAACAGGGAAAAAACCCTGACACCTCTAGAGCTTGGGTATTTGTTCCCACAAGTAATGAATGAAGCCATGGACTCTCCTCCCCTTTAGATGAAAAACATCAATTATGCTTACCTGATAATTTTATTTCCATCGAGGGGAGGAGAGTCCACGGCTCCCGCCAGTTGCTCTGGTGGGCGGACCTAAATTTAGTTTTTGTTCTTCTGGCACCATTTATACCCTGATATTTCTCCTACTGTTCTTTGTTCCCTCGGCAGAATGACTAGGGGAAGAGGGAAGTGGGGGAGGTATTTAAGCCTTTGGCTGGGGTGTCTTTGCCTCCTCCTGGTGGCCAGGTTCTTAATTCCCACAACTAATGAATGAAGCAGTGGACTCTCCTCCCCTCGATGGAAATAAAATTATCAGGTTAGCATAATTTATGTTTTTAACCAATTCCCTGAGAAATTAAACGTTGCCATTTTTTTAACAAGATTTAGTAATTCTATTGTTGAACTTGATATTGTCTCAGTATTGTTTTGTTGGTGATGTGTAAATTGGTTTAGGTCTAGGCTTTAGATTTATAGATTTGAATAAATATTTTCTGAAGAGATTATCAATTTATTTTTATTTTTTTATTCCCTACACTAAAAAATACTTTCTTGGAGACTTTGTAGTATTATTTACAAAATGTATTTATATTATTTCTATGAGACAATCAATGTGAGAAATACTTTTCTGATTTTGTGTTTTTGTTGTTTTTCATAAAAAACAAACTTGTGAATTGATAGTGAAGGCATGCTTCAGTTATGTAATTTGATAGACGGCTGTTTTTAAAGGGATATAAAACCCACATTTTTCTTTCTTTCATGATTCAGATAGAGCATGCAACTTACTAATTTACGCCTATTCATTTTTCTTCATTCTCTTGGTATTTTTATTAAAAAAACAAGAGGAATGTAAGCTAAGGAACCGGCCCATTTTTGATTCAGCACCCTGGTTAGCGCTTTCTGATAGGTGGTTCATTTACCCACCAATCGGCAAGCTTTACTCAGGTGCTGAACTAAAAATGGGCCGGCTCCTAACCTTACATTTCTGCTTTTTCAAATAAAGATAGCAAGAGAACGAAGAGAAATTGATAATCGGAATAATTTAGAAAGTTGCTTAAAATGACATGCTCTATCTGAATTACGAATCAAAAATTTGGGTTTCATATCCCTTTTTAAAGGGACAGTATGCACCAATTTTCATATAACTGCATGTAATAGCCACTACTATAAAGAATAATTTGCACAGATACAGATATAAAATTCAGTATAAAACTGTTTTAAATACTTACTTAGAAGCTCAAATTTTAGTTCTGTTGAAAAGGTTATCTGGAACACCCACTGAAAGTGCCTGTATCGCAAAAATAGCAGACACTCCCCCCTTCCTCTGCATATGAAAAGACCCTTTACACAAACAGGAGCAAGCTGGAGGAGGTATACATCAGTATACTTCTAAAACTTTGGGGCTTGGTTAGGATTCTAAAAATCAGAGCAATGTTATTTAAAAATAAGCAAAACTAACTTTTTTTTTTTTTTTTGTATGAGCTATATAAATGGATCATCTACAAAACCATGTATGCAAGGAAAAATCTAGTATATAATGTCCCTCTAAGATTTTAAGATCAATGCTAAGAATATGGCAGTGGCAGATTTGACTCGAAAAATCTAATGGTTGAAATCATGATCTGCTGACATGATTTCTAAGTCTAGACTTCTGTCTATTCATTTTAAAGGAAAAATATTGTTTGCAACACATTTCTACGGTGGCTTTCTCCCTCCGGATAAGGTCTAAAGATAAATCCAGGGATTCTGATAATTTTTGTTCTTTATTCTTGTTACTTTACACCTTACTGCAGGTTTAACCCCTTTGTGTGTGGGAAAAACACTTCTGTACTGCATAGCATTGTGTTCTTATTGCAACATTATATGCAGACTTTTTTTTTTTTTTTTTCCCCCCCCCTCCTATGGCTTTACCATATATTTCATCTGAGTCTAGAAGCTTTAACATGTAACCTCTTGTTATACTACTTATCCCTATCTGAAATTAATGTTTCAGTTCTGCAGACATCCCAACCTGCAAAAACTAATTTCAGGGAGGTACCCCCCCCCCCTCACCCTTACCCCCCCCACCTCACAAAAAAATATGTGAACAAAAACTATACAGAGTAGCACACACCCTATATTGTAGCACACAGTTCTATCCATAATTGTCTTACACCCAGTGAACGCTCCTGCCGTCTATCAGCGTTCGCAATGCTGCATGTCACATTCTGATGTGAGGCTGTGAAGAGGGGAGGGTCTGTGCCACTGACTCAGGATACCCTGGCCGGGCTACAGTATATGAATGAGTAGGTGAGATCCTGCAACCGCTCAGCCAATAGTCGCCCAATGTGTAAAGCCTGTCCCGCCCCCCAGATGGGCCAAGCTCACTGACCATATATTAAAGGGAGGTGCATAGAGTGGGCGCCAGTGGCGTCACTAGGGTTGGTGTCACCCGGTGCGGTAAGTTATGGTGTTACCCCCCCCCCTCCCCCCAGAAAGCAGACACACACAAACACAGGCACAAACACTCAGACACACTTAAACACACTCAGATGCACACACAAACACTCGGAAACACACTCTGACACGCACAAAAACACTCGGGCACACACACAAACACTTAGACAGACACACACACACACCCAAAAACTCAGAGACACACACATACAAAATATGTAAACTGCATTAATTATAAAGCTCATGCTTAGATGCTCCCTGGCTCAGCAGAGCATCAAATGAAAGATAAACAGAGCACTCTAAAAATAAATCACTAAAGAAAAGGTTTAGGCGTGCAAACTAAGAAAATTCTGCTCTCAGACTCTGTTCCAAGTCTGGCACAGCCCCGGCCGCGTGTCTACCGCTTCTTATGGCCAAGCACCTCTGCTCTCTGGCGCACCCCCAGACCCCGCTTGCCCTCCCCTCCTACCTCTTCAGTGTGAACTTAGTGTACCGTACCGGTCTGGTGGGCATCATACGTGGCTCCTTTTCTTTAGAGACAGTGTTTCCCAGTTCCCGATTAGAGAGAAAGCACAGCAGTGAGTGACTCCACTGCTCCACACGCCACTGAGCACAGATAAGCTAGCAGCGCAACCTCGCAAGCCCCATGGCACACCCACAACATTCATAGTGAAATTGGGCAGTGGAGGAGCAAAGTACAAACAAGCAAAAGCAGCCGGGAAAACAATTTGTGGAAATTGCAGCGCTGGCTCAAAAAAAATGAAGTGTCTACAACTTCCCCAGTCCCACTAATGTTCACAAATGCTGGCCACTCAAATACAATGTAGAGATGCATATATTTTTTTTATTTCTTTGAATTTCAATAAAATTTTAAAAAAAAAAAAAAATTATATATATATTTTTTTTTTTTTTGGTGGTGTCACCCAGGTGCGGCCTGCACCCCCCTAGTGACGCCACTGGTGGGCACGTCATCTGGGATATACCATGTGTGTAATAGAAGGGGAGAAAGGGATTCACTTCCTAACTCCGCCACAGCCGAGTTTCTGGGACGTTGTGTGTGGTTTGCAGGTGTCAGGGAGCCACTATTTCAATGCAGGAGAATCCCGGAATGTCTGGTTCTGTAATTTTGTATTTCAGCAAGGAAATTGTAGCTTAGATTTCAAATGAACTAAAACAGTGACGTGTAGTTGCTGAGTAACAAGCATGTGGTTGTCATGTATGAGTCAATGATTCCAACACATGGAGGTTTGGGGATATTTAAATAATTTTTAGTTATGTAGCAACAGCAGGACTGTGTTTGTAAAATGTGGTTATGATACATCACCTTATATTTAATGCCAGAATAAACTCTATATTTTAAATTATTATTATTTTTCTTTCAAACAATGCTGCACACTTCTAGGAGGAGCTGTGGAATTTTTAGAAAAATTGTGCTAACTGGTTCACACTTTTTTTTTTATATTTACCAGGACATTCAAATTCATCAGTAAAATTTTAGTTTTCATGTTTTTCTAATAGCTGCAAACATTTAAAAATCAGCGGTTTCGCATTGATACCCCTCACCAATGGTATCCCAATACACAAGAAATGTACCCCCCATCCCCCGCTATTTTTGTATTCATTTTATTTACTAGCATTATCTGCTTTGCTATTTATTTTTAGTTTAGCATTTGATAGTATATGTAAATTTAATCTGGACTTTTTAATTGAACTAAAACACCCACAGTGACTTTAAAGTTTTCATTTGCTAAATTCGAATGAGTTGCATTGGGGGTCAAAATGAATTTGCCCATGCCTAATGATTCTATGGGGCCGATTTATCAAAGTCTGGCAGACATGATACGATGTAGTGTATCATGTCCGCCAGACATCGCTGAATGCCAACAGCATACGCAGTCTTAAGACCGCTGTTTCTTAACTGCTGTTTCCGGTGAGCCTGAAGGCTTGCATGGAAACTGGGCCATCGGGGGCCATTCGGCTCTTGATAATTTGGTCCCCAGGTATTAAGAGTAGGAAAAATGGAACAGGAATACATAAATAGTAGTAGTGTGTGTAGCATGTAGTCGTGTGTAGATGCAGATTGAGGTTGAAAAATTAGACAACAGTGTATGTTTAAGCAGATAACAAATTCTATGCTTGTGTGTGGAGGATCAGGGTGTTTGTTTTTGAATACAGTTTGATTTGTTGAATTTGCTCAAGTTAACCCTGTAAACTGGATTAAAATAGTTAACATATGGATTAGCATCACCCAATAAAACTGTATTTTATACTGTGTTAGCTGTCTCTTGTTTGTTTCTCTAAGGAAGTTGAGAACAAAATGTTGACCCTGAGCTTAAAGGGACAGTATACACCAATTTTCATTTATCTGCATGGAATAGCCTCTACTATACAGAATATGCACAGATACTGATATAAAAATTCAGAATAAAACCTTTTAAAAACTTACCTAGATGCTCCCAATTTAGCACTGTTGATTAAGTTAGGCAGGGACACCCACTAAAAGGGGCTGAGAGCAACCCCCTCCCCTGCATATGAAAAGACCTATTATACAAACAGACCCATTATACAAATCAGCACAAGGTTATTAAAAAATAAGCAATACTAAATTTTTACAAAAACGCACCCAAATGGGCTATATAAATGGATTATCTACAAAACATTTATGCAAAGAAAAATCTAGTGTACAATGTCCCTTTTTAAAGGGACAGTAAACATTTAGAATAATGTTATATAATTCTGCACACAGTGCAGAAATATATAACATTATTTTAGCGGTAACTTCAAAAATTAAAGTATTTCCAGATTTTTAAGTGTAAAGTTGGACTCTGCTCCAGGATATACTGAGCGGGTCTTGGATATCCTTGTCACAGCACGCCCGGTCGCGCTATTGGACTAAATGTAGCTCGCTTCTGCTCTGGTCTAGTAGGGGGTGCGAGCTACATTTAGTCTAATAACGCGACCAGGTGTACTGTGACTAGCCAGCAAGCCAGAGAAGCGTTTTGTATATCCAAGACCCGCTCAGTAGATCCTGGAGCGGAGTCCAACTTTACACTTGAAAATCTGGAAATTATTTTTAGCAGTAACTTCAAAAATTAAAAGTATTTTCAAGTGTAACGTAAGGGCTTGTCCCTTTTGGCCAGATGCGGTAACTAACCTTTCCATTTTTGCTTTTAAATCTTAGCTGAGAGCTTGTAAGTGAGTGCTGGACTTTCTCTGTGTGTTGTATTAATTTGTTTTGTAATTTTCCCTATGGTTCTTGCACCCAGACCTGTCTGGGGTTAACTGCCTGTGACTCTGGGGACAGCACAGCTACCTGTGAGCACCCAGGGCAAAAGCATGTTGCAGGGTTATGGGATGTGTACCCGGTCCGGTATGAGAGTGCAGTCTCCTTCCGTGTTGTTTTTTTTGTTTTTTTTAATATATATTATATTATATTATATTATATATATTTCTCTTGTAAGGTGTATCCAGTCCACGGATCATCAATTACTTGTGGGATATTCTCATTCCCAACAGGAAGTTGCAAGAGGACACCCACAGCAGAGCTGTTATATTGCTCCTCCCCTAACTGCCATATCCAGTCATTCTCTTGCAACTCTCAACACGCATGGAGGTAGTAAGAGAGAAGTGGTGAAATATAGTTAGTTTTTTCTTTCATGTAATTAGTAAGAGTCCATGAGCTAGTGACGTATGGGATATACATTCCTACCAGGAGGGGCAAAGTTTCCCAAACCTTAAAATGCCTATAAATACACCCCTCACCACACCCACAATTCAGTTTTACAAACTTTGCCTCCGATGGAGGTGGTGAAGTAAGTTTGTGCTAGATTCTACGTTGATATGCGCTCCGCAGCAAGTTGGAGCCCGGTTTTCCTCTCAGCGTGCAGTGAATGTCAGAGGGATGTGAGGCGAGTATTGCCTATTTGAATGCAGTGATCTCCTTCTACGGGGTCTATTTCATAGGTTCTCTGTTATCGGTCGTAGAGATTCATCTCTTACCTCCCTTTTCAGATCGACGATATACTCTTATATATACCATTACCTCTGCTGATTCTCGTTTCAGTACTGGTTTGGCTTTCTACAAACATGTAGATGAGTGTCCTGGGGTAAGTAAATCTTATTTTCTGTGACACTCTAAGCTATGGTTGGGCACTTTGTTTATAAAGTTCTAAATATATGTATTCAAACATTTATTTGCCTTGACTCAGAATGTTCAACTTTCCTTATTTTTCAGACAGTCAGTTTCATATTTGGGATAATGCATTTGAATTAATCATTTTTTCTTACCTTCAAAAATTTGACTCTTTTTTTTCCTGTGGGCTCGCGGGGGCTGAAAATGCTTCATTTTATTGCGTCATTCTTGGCGCGGACTTTTTTGGCGCAAAAATTCTTTTCCGTTTTCCGGCGTCATACGTGTCGCCGGAAGTTGCGTCATTTTTTGACGTTATTTTGCGCCAAAAATGTCGGCATTCCGGATGTGGCGTCATTTTTGGCGCCAAAAGCATTTAGGCGCCAAATAATGTGGGCGTCTTATTTGGCGCTAAAAAATAAGGGCGTCTCTTTTGTCTCCACATTATTTAAGTCTTATTTTTTCATTGCTTCTGGTTGCTAGAAGCTTGTTCTTTGGCATTTAAGGAATTTGATCAATTTTGCTTTATATGTTGTTTTTTCTCTTACATATTGCAAGATGTCTCACGTTGCATCTGAGTCAGAAGATACTACAGGAAAATAGCTGTCTAGTGCTGGAGCTACCAAGCTAAGTGTATCTGCTATAATTTTTGGTATCTGTTTCTCCAGCTGTTGTTTGTATTGCATGTCATGACAAACTTATTAATGCAGATAAAATTTCCTTTAGTACTGTTACATTATCTGTTGCTGTTCCGTCAACATCTAATTTTCAGAGTGTTCCTGATAAACATAAGAGATTTTATTTTTTAAATCCATTAAGAAGGCTATGTCTGTTATTTCTCCTTCTAGTTTACATAAAAGTCTTTTAAAACTTCTCTTTTTTCAGATGAATTTTTAAATGAACATCCTCATTCTGATACTGATAATGGTTCTTCTGGTTCAGAGGTTTCTGTCTCAGAGGTTGATGCTGATAAATCTTTGTATTTGTTCAAGATGGAATTTATTCGTTCTTTATTTAAAGAAGTATTAATTGCATTAGAAATAGAGGATTCTGGTCATCTTGATACTAAATCTATACGTTTAAATAAGGTTTTTAAATCTCCTGTAGTTATTCCAGAAGTGTTTTATCTCCCTGATGCTATTTCTGAAGTAATTTCCAGGGAATGGAATAATTTGGGTAATTCTTTTACTCCTTCTAAACGTTTAAGCAATTATATCCTGTGCCATCTGACAGATTAGAGTTTTTTTGGGACAAAATCCCTAAGGTTATGGGGCTGTCTCTACTCCTGCTAAATGTGCTACTATTCCTACGGCAGATAGTAATTCATTTAAGGATCCTTTAGATAGGAAAATTGAATCCTTTCTAAGAAAAGCTTACTTATGTTCAGGTAATCTTCTTAGACCTGCTATATTTTTAGCGGATGTTGCTGCAGCTTCAACTTTTTGGTTAGAAGCTTTAGCGCAACAAGTAACAGATCATAATTTTATAGCATTATTATTATTCTATAACATGCTAATAATTTTATTGGTGATACCATCTTTTGATATCATTAGAGTTGATGTCAGGTATATGTCTCTAGCTATTTTAGCTAGAAAAGCTTTATGGATTAAACTTGGAATGCTGAAATGTCTTCTAAGTAAACTTTGCTTTCCTTTTCTTTCCAGGGTAATAAATTATTATTTCAACTGTTTCTGGAAGGAAGGGAACTTTTTTACCAAAGGATAAAAAATCTAAGGTAAATTTAGGTCTAATCATTTTCGTTCCTTTCCTCACAATAAGGAACAAAAGCCTGATCCTTCATCCTTAGGAGCGGTATCAATTTGGAAACTATTTCCAGTTTGGAATATATCCAAGCCTTATAGAAAACCTATAGCCAGCTCCTAAGTACCCATGAAGGTGCGGACCTTATTCCAGCTCAGCTGGTATGGGGCAGATTACGTTTTCTTCAAAGAAATTTTGATCAATTCCGTTCTCAATTTCTGGTTTCAGAACATTGTTTCAGAAAGGTACAGAATTGGCTTCAGTTAAGGCCTCCTGCTAAGAGATTTTTTTTTTTTTTTCTTTCCCGTGTCCCAGTTAACACAGCAGAGGTTCAGCATTTCTGAAATGTGTTTCAGATCTAGAGTTGGCTGGAGTAATTATGCCAGTTCCAGTTCTGGAACAGGGGCTGGGGTTTTATTTTATCTCTTCATTGTACCAAAGAAGGTCAATTCCTTCAGACCAGTTCCGGATCTATCAATATTGAATCGTTTTGTAAGGATACCAACATTCAGTTTCTGTAGGACTGTCCTGCCTTTTGTTTAGCAAGGGCATTATATGTCTACAATAGATTTACAGGATGTGTATCTGCATATTCAGATTCATCCAGATCATCCAGTTCATGGTTGGAGGATCAATTTACCAATCAGTTCATTGATTCCTCAGACAAGGGTAACATTTTTAGGTTTCTAGAATAGATTCAGTGTCTATGACTCTGTTCTTGTCAGACAAGAGAAGTTTAACATTGATTTCAGCTTGTCAAAACCTTCAGTCACAATCATTCCCTTTGGTAGCCTTATGCATGGAAATTTTAGGTCTTAGGACTGCCGCATCAGATGCGATCTCCTTTGCTCGTTTTCACATGCGACCTCTTCAGCTCTGTATGCTGAACCAATGGTGCAGGGATTACTCAAAGATATCTCAATTAATATCTTTAAACCGATTATACGACACTCTCTGACATGGTGGACAGATCACCATCGTTTAGTTCAGGGGGCTTCTTTGTTCTTCCGACCTGGACTATAATCTCAACAGATGCAAGTCTTACAGGTTGGGGAGCTGTGTGGGGGTATCTGACGGCACAAGGGGTTTGGGAATCTCAGGAGGTGAGATTTCCGATCAATATTTTGGAACTCCGTGCAATTTCAGAGCTCTTCAGTCTTGGCCTCTTCTGAAGAGAGAGTTGTTCATTTGTTTTCAGATAGACAATGTCACAACTGTGGCATACATCAATCATCAAGGAGGGACTCACAGTCCTCTGGCTATGAAAGAAGTATCTCGAATTTTGGTTTGGGCGGAATCCAGCTCCTGTCTAATCTCTGCGGTTCATATCCCAGGTATGGACAATTGGAATGCGGATTATCTCAGTCGCCAAACGTTGCACCTGGGCGAATGGTCTTCACCCAGAGTTATTTCCTCAGATTGTTCAAATGTGGGAACTCCCAGAAATAGATCTGATGGCTTCTCATCTAAACAAGAAACTTCCCTGGTATCTGTCCGGATCCAGGGATCCTCGGGCGGAGGCAGTGGATGCATTATCTCTTCCTTACAAGTGTCATCCTGCCTATATCTTTCCGCCTCTAGTTCTTCTTCCAAGGGTATTCTCCAATATTCTAAAGGAATGCTCATTTGTCCTGCTGGTAGCTCCAGCATGGCCTCACAGGTTTTGGTATGCGGATCTTGTCCGGATGGCCTCTTGCCAGCTGTGGACTCTTCCGTTAAGACCAGTCTTTCAGTTTTTTTTTCCATCAGGATCTCAAAACCTTAATTTTAAGGTGTGGAGTTTGAACGCTTGATTCTTGGTCAAAGAGGTTTCTCTGACTCTGTGATTGATACTATGTGACAGGCTCGTAAATCTGTATCTAGAGAGATATATTATAGAGTCTGGAAGACTTATATTTCTTCAGGATGGTTTAGATAAAGGTTTGTCCGCAAGTTTCTTGAAAGACAAATCTCTGCTCTTTCTGTTCTTTTTCACAGAAGGATTGCTAATCTTCCTGATATTCATTGTTTTGTACAAGCTTTGGTTCGTATAAAACCTGTCATTAAGTCAATTTCTCCTCCTTGGAGTTTGAATTTGGTTCTGGGGGCTCTTCAAGCTCCTCCTTTTGAACCCATGCATTCTTTGGTCATTATATTACTTTTTTGGAAAGTTTTGTTTCTTTTGGCCATCTCTTCTGCCAGAAGAGTCTCTGAATTATCTACTCTTTTTTGTGAGTCTCCTTTTCTGATTTTGCATCAGGATAAGGCGGTGCTGCGAACTTCTTTTGAATTTTTTACCTAAGGTTGTGAATTCTAACAACATTAGTAGAGAAATTGTGGTTCCTTCATTATGTCCTAATCCTATGAATTCTAAGGAGAAATCATTGCATTCTTTGGATGCTGTTAGAGCTTTGTAATATTATGTTGAAGCTATTAAGTCTTTCCGAAAGACTTCTAGTCTATTTGTCATCTTGTCCGGTTCTAGAAAAGACCAGAAAGCTTCTGCCATTTCTTTGGCATCTTGGTTGAAATCTTTATTTCATCATGCCTATGTTGAGTCGGGTAACACTCCGCCTCAAAGGATTACAGCTCATTCTACTAGGTTAGTTTCTACTTCCTGGGCGTTTAGGAATGAAGCTTCGGTTGATCAGATTTGCAAAACAGCAACTTGGTCCTCTTTGCATACTTTTACTAAATTCTACCATTTTTATGTGTTTTCTTCTTCTGAAGCAGTTTTTGGTAGAAACGTACTTCAGGCAGTGGTTTCAGTTTGAATCTTCTGCTTATGTTTTTTCATTAAAAAGTTTTATTCTGGGTGTGGATTATTTTCAGCAGGAATTGGCTGTCTTTATCTTATCCCTCCCTCTCTAGTGACTCTTGTGTGGAAAGATCCACTTTTTGGGTAGTCATTATCCCATACGTCACTAGCTCATGGACTCTTGCTAATTACATGAAAGAAAACATAATTTATGTAAGAACTTACCTGATAAATTAATTTCTTTCATATTAGCAAGAGTCCATGAGGCCCGCCCTTTTTTGTGGTGGTTTTGATTTTTTTGTATAAAGCACAATTATTCCAATTCCTTATTTTATATGCTTTCGCACTTTTTTCTTATCACCCCACTTCTTGGCTATTCGTTAAACTGAATTGTGGGTGTGGTGAGGGGTGTATTTATAGGCATTTTAAGGTTTGGGAAACTTTGCCCCTCCTGGTAGGAATGTATATCCCATACGTCACTAGCTCATGGACTCTTGCTAATATGAAAGAAATGAATTTATCAGGTAAGTTCTTACATAAATTATGTTTTTTCTTCAATCAAAAGTTTGTTATTTTTAAATGATACCGGAGTTGTACTATTTTATCCTAGGCAGTAAATAGAATTAGAATCTGCCTGCGTTTTCTATGATTAGCAGATTGTAACTAAGATACATTGCTGTTCTCACATATGACTGAGGAGAGAGGTAACTTCAGCGGGAGAATGGCGTGTAGGTTATCCTGCTATGAGGTATGTGCAGTTAAAAAATTTTCTAGAGATGTAAATGCTAGAAAATGCTGCTGATACCGGATTTATGTAAGGTAAGCCTGGATACAGTGATTTAATAGCGACTGGTATCATGCTTACTTTCAGAGTTAATACTCTTATAAATGTACAATATAAAACGTTTGCTGGTAAGCGTTTTTATATATGTTTTGGTGACAAAACTTAATTGGGGCCTAGTTTTTTTGCAAGTGGGTGCAATACTCTGCTAGCTTATTATACACACTGTAAAAATTTCGTTTGATTTACTGCCTTTTTTCACTGTTTATCAAATTCTGACAAAATTTGTTTCTCTTAAAGGCACAGTACCGTTTTTTATATTTGCTTGTTAACTTGAATTAAAGTGTTTTCCAAGCTTGCTGGTCTCTTTGCTAGTCTGTACAAACATGTCTGACATAGAGGAAACTCCTTGTTCATTATGTTTAAAAGCCATGGTGAACCCCCCTCTTAGAATGTGTACCAAATGTACTGATTTCACTTTAAGCAATAAAGATCATATTCTGTCTTTAAAAATTTATCACCAGAGGAATCTGACGAGGGGGAAGTTATGCCGACTAACTTTCCCCACGTGTCAGACCCTTTGACTCGCGCTCAAGGGACTCGCGCTCAAATGGCACCAAGTACATCCAGGGCGCCCATACCGTTTACTTTACAAGACATGGCGGCAGTCATGGATAATACACTGTCAGCGGTATTAGCCAGACTACCTGCGTTTAGAGTAAAGCGAGATAGCTCTGGAGTTAGACTAAATACAGAGCATACTGATGCTTTAAGAACCATGTCTGATACTGCCTCACAATATGCAAAAGCTGAGGAAGGAGAGCTTCTTTGTGTGGGTGATATTTCTGACTCAGGGAAGATGATGCAACCTGATTCTGATATTTCTACATTTAAATTTAAGCTTGAACACCTCCGCGAGTTACTCAGGGAGGTTTTAGCTGCTCTGAATGACTGTGATACAATTGCAGTGCCAGAGAAATTGTGTAGACTGTATAAATACTATGCAGTGCCAGTGTGTACTGATGTTTTTCCAATACCTAAAAGGTTTACAGAAATTATTACTAAGGAATGGGATAGACCAGGTGTGCCGTTCTCTCCCCCTCCTATTTTTAGGAAAATGTTTCCAATAGACGCCACCACACGGGACTTATGGCAGACAGTCCCTAAGGTGGAGGGAACAGTTTCTACTCTAGCAAAGCGTACTACTATCCCTGTTGAGGACAGTTGTGCTTTTTTAGATCCAATGGATAAGAAATTAGAAGGTTACCTTAAGAAAATGTTTATTCAACAAGGTTTTATCCTACAGCCCCTTGCATGCATTGCTCCTGTCACTGCTGCTGCGGCGTTCTGGTTTGAGTCTCTGGAAGAGGCTTTACAGGTAGCGACTCCATTGGATGACATACTTGACAAGCTTAGAGCACTTAAGCTAGCCAATTCTTTTGTTTCTGATGCCATTGTTCATTTGACTAAACTAACGGCTAAGAATTCTGGTTTTGCTATCCAGGCCGGCGGGGCGCTATGGTTTAAATCATGGTCAGCTGACGTTACTTCAAAGTCTAAGCTGCTTAACATTCCCTTCAAGGGGCAGACCCTATTCGGGCCTGGTTTGAAGGAGATTATTGCTGATATCACTGGAGGAAAAGGTCATGCCCTTCCTCAGGATAGGTCCAAATCAAGGGACAAAACTTCAAGGCAAGTGCGGCATCAAATTCCTCTAATGCAAAACAAGAGGGAACTTTTTGCTCAGTCCAAGATGGTCTGGAGACCTAACCAGACCTGGAACAAAGGTAAGCAGGCCAAAAAGCCTGCTGCTGCCTCTAAGACAGCATGAAGGAATGGCCCCCTATCCGGTAATGGATCTAGTAGGGGGCAGACTTTCGCTCTTCGCCCAGGCGTGGGCAAGAGATGTTCAGGATCCCTGGGCGTTGGAAATTATATCCCAGGGATATCTTCTGGACTTCAAAGCTTCCCCCCCAAAAGGGAGATTTCACCTTTCACAATTATATGCAAACCAGATAAAGAGAGATGCATTCTTACACTGCGTACAAGACCTCCTAGTTATGGGAGTGATCCATCCAGTTCCAAAGGAGGAACAGGGACAGGGATTTTACTCAAATCTGTTTGTTGTTCCCAAAAAAGAGGGAACCTTCAGACCAATTTTGGATCTAAAGATCTTAAACAAATTTCTCAGAGTTCCATCATTCAAGATGGAGACTATTCGTACCATCCTACCTATGATCCAGGGGGGTCAGTATATGACTACAGTGGATTTAAAGGATGCTTATCTTCACATTCCGATACACAAAGTTAATCATCGGTTTCTCAGGTTTGCCTTTCTAGACAGGCATTACCAGTTTGTAGTTCTTCCCTTCGGGTTAGCTACAGCTCCAAGAATTTTTACGAAGGTTCTGGGGTCGCTTCTGGCGGTCCTAAGGCCACGGGGCATAGCAGTGGCCCCTTATTTAGACTACATCCTGATTCAGGCGTCAAGCTTCCAAATTGCCAAGTCTCATACGGACATAGTTTTGGCATTTCTGAGGTCGCATGGGTGGAAGGTGAACGAGGAAAAGAGTTCTCTATTCCCCCTCACAAGAGTTTCCTTCCTAGGGACTCTGATAGATTCTGTAGAAATGAAAATTTACCTGACGGAGTCCAGGTTATCAAAACTTCTAAATTCATGCCGGATTCTTTATTCCATTCCTCGCCCTTTGGTGGCTCAGTGCATGGAAGTAATCGGCTTAATGGTAGCGGCAATGGACATAGTGCCGTTTGCACGCCTACATCTCAGTCCGCTGCAACTATTCATGCTCAGTCAGTGGAATGGGGATTACACAGATTTGTCCCCTCTACTAAATCTGGATCAAGAGACCAGGGATCCTCTTCCCTGGTGGCTATCTCGGGTCCATCTGTCCAAAGGTATGACTTTTCGCAGGCCAGATTGAACAATTGTAATGACAGATGCCAGCCTTCTAGGTTGAGGTGCAGTCTGGAACTCCCTCAAGGCTCAGGGATCGTGGACTCAGGAGGAGACACTCCTTCCAATAAATATTCTGGAACTGAGAGCGATATTCAATGCTCTTCTAGCTTGGCCTCAGTTAGCAACCCTGAGGTTCATCAGATTTCAGTCGGACAACATCACGACTGTGGCTTACATCAACCATCAAGGGGGAACAAGGAGTTCCCTAGCGATGTTGGAAGTCTCAAAGATAATTCGCTGGGCAGAGATTCACTCCTACCACCTGTCAGCTTTCCATATCCCAGGTGTAGAGAACTGGGAGGCGGATTTTCTAAGTCGTCAGACTTTTTTTATCCGGGGGAGTGGGAACTCCATCCGGCGGTGTTTGCACAATTGGTTCATCGTTGAGGCAAACCAGAGCTGGATCTCATGGCGTCTCGCCAGAACGCCAAGCTTCCTTGTTACGGATCCAGGTCCAGGGATCCCAAGGCGACGCTGATAGATGCTCTAGCAGCACCCTGGTCTTTCAACCTGGCTTATGTGTTTCCACCGTTTGCTCCCTCGCCTGATTGCCAAGATCAAGCAGGAGAGAGCATCGGTGATCTTGATAGCGTCTGCGTGGCCACACAGGACCTGGTATGCAGATCTAGTGGACATGTCATCCTTTCCACCTTGGACTCTGCCGTTAAGACAAGACCTTTTGCTACAAGGTCCTTTCAGTCATCCAAATCTAATTTCTCTGAGACTGACTGCCTGGAGATTGAACGCTTGATTTTATCAAAGCGTGGCTTCTCCGAGTCAGTCATTGATACCTTAATACAGGCACGAAAGCCTGTCACCAGGAAAATTTACCATAAGATATGGCGTAAATATCTTTATTGGTGTGAATCCAAAGGTTACTCGTGGAGTAAGGTCAGGATTCCCAGGATATTATCCTTTCTCCAAGAAGGTTTGGAAAAAGGATTGTCAGCTAGTTCCTTATAGGGACAGATTTCTGCCCTGTCTATTCTTTTGCACAAGCGTCTGGCAGATGTTCCAGACGTTCAGGCATTTTGTCAGGCTACTAAAGATTTTCGTCAAACATCTGCTTTGTTTGTTGTCTACTCTGGACAGAGGAGAGGCCAAAAGGCTTCGGCAACCTCTTTCTTTTTGGCTAAGAAGCATAATCCGCTTAGCCTATGAGACTGCTGGCCAGCAGCCTCCTGAAAGGATTACAGCTCATTCTACTAGAGCTGTGGCTTCCACATGGGCCTTTAAAAATTAGGCTTCTGTTGAACAGATTTGCAAGGCGGCACCTGGTCTTCGCTTCATACTTTTTTCAAAATTCTACAAATTTGATACTTTTGCTTCTTCGGAGGCTATTTTTGGGAGAGATTTTACAGGCAGTGGTACCTTCCGTTTAAGTACCTGCCTTGTCACTCCCTTCATCCGTGTACTTTAGCTTTGGTATTGGTATCCCACAAGTAATGGATGATCCGTGGACTGGATACACCTTACAAGAGAAAACATAATTTATGCTTACCTGATAAATTTATTTCTCTTGTGGTGTATCTAGTCCATGGCCCGCCCTGTCATTTTAAGGCAGGTAATTTTTTTCATTTAAACTACAGTCACCACTGCACCCTATGGTTTCTCCTTTCTCTGCGTGTTTTCGGTCGAATGACTGGATATGGCAATTAGGGGAGGAGCTATATAACAGCTCTGCTGTGGGTGTCCTCTTGCAACTTCCTGTTGGGAATGAGAATATCCCACAAGTAATGGATGATCCGTGGACTGGATACACCACAAGAGAAATAAATTTATCAGGTAAGCATAAATTATGATATATCTATACTTTTTTTTTTTTTTTTTTTTTTTTTATTGGATTAACTATACATTTAGAAGTTGACAAGCTTTCAGAAGAATTCCTTCCTTTCTCAAGTCTGAAGCAACACTGACCAATTCAATGGAATTTACAGATTTTAAAACAAAAGGAGAAAAGAGAGAAAAAAAAATGGAATAATGATGACAAAAGTGTGGACATTGTCTTACCTGTGTACCTATGCATAAAGAGTGTGGAATATACAATGTAATTGGTTTCTTAACACATCAAAAAAAATTGTAATGTACTTTCATATAGTCCACATTTAGTACAGAATTCAGCAGGTAAAGGTTTTTCTTTCCATGGTGTTTTTGAAGTTGCCTCTTAGAATCTTGATTTTGAGGATTTGGATGATGTGGTCAGGTTGTGTGAAATGGTGACCAACAGGGATACAGTATTTTGTGTCACCGTGATTTTTGAATCACAAGAGTAAATCCTATAACATTTAAGGGGCATATTCATGTATATCTGCAAATGTGGTATACATGATGCATTGCACTGCATGTGAAGTGGGATGTTATATTGAAGACACAAGCCAAAAATTGCACCTTCGGATGAACTTAGACACTCAATCAAAAATCACGGTGAAACAAAATACTGTACCCCTGTTGGTCACCATTTCACCCAACCTGAACACTCCATCCAAAACCTTAAAATCAAGATTCTCAGAGGCAATTTCAAAAACACCATGGAAAGAAAAACCTTTGAAATGAAAATGCACTTTAACTTGCTAAATTCTGGACTAAATGTGTGTTTTTTTTTTTTTTTTTTGTTTTTTTTTTAACACATTATCAAAATTTTTTTACATGGTATATTCCACACTCGCTATGCATAGGTACACAGGTAAGCCTATGTCAACACTTTTGTTCTTTCTTTTCTTTCACCTTGTATACATAATTTTCACATCTTTATACATATTGATTACATTTTGACAGTGGCGTAGCGTGGGTTGTCAGTGCCCAGGGCAAGGCAAGTATTGCGCCCCCTAACCCATTAGCACTGACTGAGTCTCTTCCACCAGTACAGTAGGGATTGGCAAACAGTGGTAGTGCTGCATATATGTGTGTGTGTATGTACAGGGAGTGCAGAATTATTAGGCAAATGAGTATTTTGACCACATCATCCTCTTTATGCATGTTGTCTTACTCCAAGCTGTATAGGCTTGAAAGCCTACTACCAATTAAGCATATTAGGTGATGTGCATCTCTGTAATGAGAAGGGGTGTGGTCTAATAACATCAACACCCTATATCAGGTGTGCATAATTATTACGCAACTTCCTTTCCTTTGGCAACATGGGTCAAAAAAGGACTTGACAGGCTCAGAAAAGTCAAAAATAGTGCGATATCTTGCAGAGGGATGCAGCACTCTTAAAATTGCAAAGCTTCTGAAGCGTGATCATCGAACAATCAAGCGTTTCATTCAAAATAGTCAACAGGGTCGCAAGAAGCGTGTGGAAAAACCAAGGCGCAAAATAACTGCCCATGAACTGAGAAAAGTCAAGCGTGCAGCTGCCAAGATGCCACTTGCCACCAGTTTGGCCATATTTCAGAGCTGCAACATCACTGGAGTGCCCAAAAGCACAAGGTGTGCAATACTCAGAGACCTGGCCAAGGTAAGAGAGGCTGAAAGACGACCACCACTGAACAAGACACACAAGCTGAAACGTCAAGACTGGGCCAAGAAATATCTCAAGACTGATTTTTCTAAGGTTTTATGGACTGATGAAATGAGAGTGAGTCTTGATGGGCCAGATGGATGGGCCCGTGGCTGGATTGGTAAAGGGCAGAGAGCTCCAGTCCGACTCAGACGCCAGCAAGGTGGAGGTGGAGTACTGGTTTGGGCTGGTATCATCAAAGATGAGCTTGTGGGGCCTTTTTGGGTTGAGGATGGAGTCAAGCTCAACTCCCAGTCCTACTGCCAGTTTCTGGAAGACACCTTCAAGCAGTGGTACAGGAAGAAGTCTGTATCCTTCAAGAAAAACATGATTTTCATGCAGGACAATGCTCCATCACACGCGTCCAAGTACTCCACAGCGTGGCTGGCAAGAAAGGATATAAAAGAAGAAAATCTAATGACATGGCCTCCTTGTTCACCTGATCTGAACCCCATTGAGAACCTGTGGTCCATCATCAAATGTGAGATTTACAAGGAGGGAAAACAGTACACCTCTCTGAACAGTGTCTGGGAGGCTGTGGTTGCTGCTGCACGCAATGTTGATGGTGAACAGATCAAAACACTGACAGAATCCATGGATGGCAGGCTTTTGAGTGTCCTTGCAAAGAAAGGTGGCTATATTGGTCACTGATTTGTTTTTGTTTTGTTTTTGAATGTCATAAATGTATATTTGTGAATGTTGAGATGTTATATTGGTTTCACTGGTAAAAATAAATAATTGAAATGGGTATATATTTGTTTTTTGTTAAGTTGCCTAATAATTATGCACAGTAATAGTCACCTGCACACACAGATATCCCCCTAAAATAGCTATAACTAAAAACAAACTAAAAACTACTTCCAAAACTATTCAGCTTTGATATTAATGAGTTTTTTGGGTTCATTGAGAACATGGTTGTTCAATAATAAAATTAATCCTCAAAAATACAACTTGCCTAATAATTCTGCACTATATATATATATATATATATATATATATATATATATATATATATATATATATATATGTATGTGCGTGTATATATATTCCTTTTTGTTACCATGGTGACACATCACACTGATGATTAGATTCCTGTGTTGGGATACCTAGTGTTGATTATCCACACCTTATATTCAGATTATGATCTAAAAGTATGCTTCTACTAGCAGGATGTTCGAACACTAGCCATAATAAATGTTAGCCATGCCCATGTATGAGTTAATTCACATGACATAAACATAAGCAACCCCTCATGCATCAAGTTATAAAAATAGTATGCACAAACCACATAATGAAAACAAAGAGCTGTGGGAGGAGAAAGAAACACAAGAAGTGCTCATGGTACACTTTGTTGTTAAAGCTTATATGCCGTTTTAAGAGGTTTTTTTCTTATTGTCATTTTTACTTTATCTTATTGTAAATAAAGTTTTTTTCCCCCCTGTTAATAACTAAATGCATTTATGAATAAGGCACCAATATTTTTTTTTTCTTTCATTTTATTTTTTAGATTGCTAGAAAGAGCCCCCCCCCACGCTACACCACTGCATGTTGATATATAGCTTTGTCAGTTTATGCTCTATGTAAAACCATATATTTCCCATGTCTGTTCTCCTACACTGGACACTGTCTGCTTCTGTCACCTAAGCCCCCCTCATAAATTTTACGACACCTCCTCCTCTCCCTGCACTCAGACCTCTATAACACTTTCTGTTCTTATTAACCATCCTGTGTTTTAAGATATAATCTGTAAATTACATTGAATTGGTCAGCATTGCTTCAGACTTAAAGGAACACTGAACCCAAATTTTTTTCTTTCGTGATTTAGATAGAGCATGCCATTTTAAGCATCTTTCTAATTTACTCCTATTAATTTTTTCTTTGTTCTCTTGCTATCTTTATTTGAAAAAGAAGGCATCTAAGCTTTTTTTTTTTTGTTCAGTACTCTGGACAGCAGTTTTTTATTGGTGGATGAATTTATCCACCAATCAGCAAGGACAACCCAGGTTGTTCACCAAAAATGGGCCGGTGTTCTGTGAAGGGACCGAACTTTGTTAAAGAGCGAACCATGTCACTTCCTGTGACGTTTCATCAGCTGTTGCTCTCATTTTGCACCAAATGCGCATGCGTGCCAGCGTCATCACATATACGTGGCCGCATACGTCACAATGAAAGTATTTAGACTTGTGAAATTATGAAACCTTGTTATAGCGCATGCGTGGGCTTTTCGATAACGAATGGGGGTGGTTTATGGAACGTTGTTTGTTCAACACTGTATGTGCATTATGGTGTGAAAAAGAAATAAATGTATACTTATTTAAACATATTTATTTATATTTAACCTCAAACATGGAACGATGTGTGTATATATATATATATATATATATATATATATATATATATATATATATATATATATATATATATATATATATATTGATTAGTTATAAATGAACAATTAACATTTGTAAAGGGAGATAATGCTTTTTTTTTTTAATTGCCCTATTGCTTGCCTATACCTATAAGTTGAACATCTAGTTAAAGGGACAGTCTACAATATAATTTCTATTGTTTTAAAAGATAGATAATCCCTTTATTCCCCAGTTACTTTTTACATCTGATTACCTTGTATCTAAGAATCTTCTGACAGCCTCCTGATCACATGACTTTTTATTTATTATCTATTGACTTGCATTTTAGCCAATTAGTGCTGTGTTGTGCTGACTCTTAAATAGCTCTTTGGGCGTGAACACATTGTTGTCTATCTGGCCCACATGAACTAGTAGTCTCCTGTTGTGAAAAGCTAATAAAAAAGCATGTGATAAGAGGCTGTCTATATAATGGTTTAGAAATAGACAGAAATTGAGAGGCTTAAATATTGTAAGGTATTAATATAACAATGTTGGTTGTGCAAAGCTGGGGAATGGGTAGTAAAAGGCATTATCTATCGTTTTAAACAATAACAATTTTAGTGTAGACTGTCCCTTTAAAATCCTGAGCTGAACTTTACTCGTGATTGGCAGCTGCGTATACTATACCGTACATATACTATGTGTTTAAAAACTTTATGGGAGTTAAACACAGTTCTGTGCAAGCAATTGTGTAAAAATAAAATGCTGTTATGTCATACTGTTAAGTGCTCAGACTATAAATGTCTCATATCTGTTTCAGTATTCTCTGTACCAAACACTTCTCCCATTAATGCTAGAGTATGTATGAATCTTTGGTGATTCTAATTCATTGGTTATATAGTATAGTAGACCATTTTGTATTCTCTTTACATAAAATAAAAATGTTCCATCAGATTGTGGTATCTGGGAATATTTAAAGCCACACGTAAGGACCTTAGCCTAGATTTAATACATTTACTAAGCATTGTTTCTTTCTATTTTCAATGAGGCATATTCTAAATTCTATATCATGGTTTTGGTCTTAAAATAATTGAGATAGATAGATAGATAGATAGATAGATAGAGATAGATAGAGATAGAGATAGATAGAGATAGAGATAGAGATAGATATAGAGAGAGATAGATAGAGAGAGATAGATAGAGAGAGATAGATAGAGAGAGATAGATAGAGAGAGAGAGATAGAGAGATAGAGAGAGATAGAGAGATAGAGAGAGATAGAGAGAGATAGAGAGATAGAGAGAGATAGAGAGAGATAGAGAGAGAGAGAGAGAGAGAGAGAGAGAGAGAGAGATAGAGAGAGAGATAGAGAGAGAGAGAGATATATAGGTCTGATCTAAATTAGTTACATTTTGTTGAGCAAATCAAAGCTGGAAGCTAAATATGTAATAGTGAATGTAGCAATCATCTTGGTATATTCCTTTAGCATTGTTGAATCATTTACGTTTGCAGCAATACGGAATTTTGCGGCACTATACAAATGAATGATAATCATTATATTTAAGACCAACAGCAGTTAAAGATGGAATCTCTTTCAAGCAGGAGTCTTCTTGCTGGAATTCCTTTTATTTCACATGCTTCATAGTTTAGCAAGTTACGTTCTCTTACCAAACACTTCTGGCCCAATATGTTATAGCTGCATTGTGCTGGGACTCCAGTTTTAAAAAGAAATTTAAAGTAAATCACCATTAATGATTTTGAAAGACATACTGGATTGGTTAAAATTCTACGTTCTATGTTTTTCCCCAATAGGATTTGGAGGATGATTTAAAATCTGAATTGACTGGAAAATTTGAAAATGTTATTATCGGTCTGATGACTCCAATAATCCTGTATGATGTGCAGGAACTAAAGAAGGCAATGAAGGTAAGTCAATGACGCAGAGATCTTGAACTGCCCCACTGCATAAACTTTTGCATATTCATTTTGTAAATTTCTGATATGGACAAACTGTTAGCTATAAAACAGGGTGCTTTGCAAAATATTCCTTCCCCCCCCCCCCCCCTGAAAATTGTAGTTTAGAATTTGGGTATAAATTGGACTTTCCTATGGGGTTGATTTATCAAAGGCTTTCGCCAGCCTTTGAGCCCCTATGGCTGCAGGTTCTCACACGAGAACCTGCACGCCGTATTTAACAAGCAGCGGACTAGCATTTGCAACATTTGTGATGGGCCAGGCTCATATATGTTAGAAAGGAATTTGCTTAGAGTAAGAATGAAAGAGAATGCTACAAACAGAGGTTTCCATCTAATACGAGGAGAGTCCACGGCTTCATTCATTACTTGTGGGAAATACAGAACCTGGCTAACAGGAGAAGGCAAAGACACCCCAGCCAAAGGCTTAAATACCTCCACAACTCCCCTCATCCCCCAGTCATTCTTTGCCTTTCGTCACAGGTGGTTCGAGCCTTTAAATTCTTTCTTTAGGCTACAAGAGATTTCAGGCAACCTTCAGCTTTGTTTGTTGTCTATTCAGGGAAGCGCAAGGGTCAGAAGGCTTCTTCTACTTCCCTATCCTTTTGGCTGAGGAGCATGATTCATTTGGCTTATGAGACAGCAGGACATAAGCCTCCTCAGAGGATTACGACTCACTCAACTAGAGCTGTGGCTTCTTCTTGGGCCTTTAAGAATGAGGCCTCTATGGAGCAGATTTGTAAGGCAGCTACCTGGTCCTCTTTAAAAAAAATTACAAATTTGACTTTTTTGCTTGGTGGTTGTGGTGCTGTGGTGCTCTCAGAATAGGGTCTGCCTCTTTTTCACCACCCCCTGTTTTTTTCATTCAGTGTCCTCTAGAGCTTGGATATTTGTTTCCCCACAAGTAATTAAGGAAGCTGTGGACTCTCTTCGTATTAGATGGAAAACACAAATTATGCTTACCTGATAATTTAATTTCCATCGTTACGAGGAGAGTCCACGGCTCCTGCCTGGTTCTCCGTTGGGTGGACCTAAATTTATTTAGTTTTTTCTTCTGGCTCCTTTTTATACCCTGATATTTCTCCTACTGTTCCTTGTTCCCTCGACAGAATGACTTGGGGATGAGGGGAGGGGGGGGGGGGGGTATTTTAAGCCTTTTGGCTGGGGTGTCTTTGCCTCCTCCTGGTGGCCAGGTTCTGTATTTCCCACAAGTAATGAATGAAGCCGTGGACTTTCCTTGTAACAATGGAAATGAAATTATCAGGTAAGCATAATTAATGTGTTTGTTAAATCCAAAAAGACTAATGTCCCTATAGTGATAAGGAAAACTATTTAAACACTTAAAGGGACATGAAACTCCAAAAAAATGTTTAAATGATTTGGATAGAACATACAATTTTAAATAACTTTCCAATTTACTTCTATTATCAAATTTGCTTCTTTATCTTGTTATCCTTTCCTGAAGGAACAGCATTGCGCTACTGGCAGCTAGCTGAAAACCTCTAATTAGCCAATCACAAGAGACAAATGAGCAAATTATTTTTCAAAAAGGGATACCAAGAGAACAAAACACATTTGAAAATAGAAGTGAATTTAAAAGTGTCTTTAAATGACATGCTCTATCTGAATCATGCAAGTTTAATTTTGACTTTCCTATCCCTTTAATACATTTCATCCACCTCCCTCTAATCATGGGTGCTGCCATTTTGGAACCTAGGTTACACTGAAGGTATCTAAAGTAGAGTTACTGCACGTGTGCAAACACATCAGTATTGGAATCTAGTAAAGACTAGATTTCAACATGGCAGCACCCATAGCTAGAGGGAGGTGGGGAATAACCCTAATATTATAATTATAAGTTGTGTTTAATATCCTTTTGACTTCAGCAGATCTTAAGGCTGTAAACCTAGAAATGATCATCCCAATTTTGATTATTTTATTGTATACCAAAAAAAAAACACCTTAATTTATAAACTGTATATTTCTCTTGTAAGGTGTATCCAGTCCACGGGTTCATCCATTACTTGTGGGATATTCTCCTTCCCAACAGGAAGTTGCAAGAGGACACCCACAGCAGAGCTGTCTATATAGCTCCTCCCCTAAGCCCCACCCCCAGTCATTCTCTTGCAACTCTCGAAAAGAAAGGAAGTATCAAGAGATATGTGGTGACTTAGTGTAGTTTTACCTTCAATCAAGAGTTTATTTTTAAACGGTACCGGCTTTGTACTGTTTTACTCTCAGGCAGAAATTAGAAGAAGAGTTCTGCCTGGATGTTTGATGATCTTAGCGGTTTGTAACTAAGGTCCACTGCTGTTCTCACACATAACTGAAGAATATGGGACAACTTCTGTTGGGGGAACGGTCTGCAGATTACCTGCTTTGAGGTATGTTCAGTATTTTTATTTCTAGAAAGATGAAAGAGTTCTAGAAAATGCTGACAGAGCCTTGTGTATTTGAGGTAAGCCTGATGCAGTGATTTAACAGCGACTGGGATGATGCTTACAAAACGGGGTAATACTCATGTTAATACTTTTATATTACTTAGTGACAAAACGTTTACATGACTTCATAAATAGGACGTTTTTTCTCTGAGGGAGATAAGTCTTTATTTGGGGCCTAGTTTCCACATGGCTAATCAGATACTCCTAGGAGTACTTTCTTAAGGCCCCTCTGGCATCCAGTACATGGTGGGAGGGGCCTATTTTAGCACTCTAAATGCGCAGTTTTAATTCAGACTGAGACATCCAGCTTCCCTAGAGGAGTCCTCTGACACCTGAGGACCATTACAAAGGGTTTATTTCTGCACAAAATAGTATTTGAGGGCAGGTAGGAGCCTCAGCAGAGCTGTGGCAGGGTGCTCAACTGTTTAACTTTTTGTAAATCTGGTTTGGGGCCTAAGGGGTTAATCATCCATTTGCAAGTGGGTGAAATGTTGCTTTAGTCCCTTACACACACTGAAAAAATATAGTAAAGTCTTTGAAATTTTTACACTGTTTTGCAGTTTAAGTGCTAGTTTTTTTTTCTCTTAAAGGCACAGTAACGTTTTTGTTTAATTGCTGTTTCACCTTTATTAAAGTGTTTTCCAAGCTTGCTTGTCTCATTACTAGTCTGTTAAACATGTCTGACATAGAGGAAACTCCTTGTTCAATATGTTTAGAAGCCATGGTGGAACCCCCTCTATAGAAATTTCAGTACATTTGGTACACATTCTAAAACTATAAAGACCATATTATGGCGCTTAAAGATTTATCTCCAGGGGATTCTCTGACTGAAAAAAAGGGAGATTATGCCATCTAGCTCTCCCCATGTGTCAGAACCTATAACTCCCACTCAAGTGACGCTAAGTACATCTAGCGCGTCTAATTCTTTTACCTTACAGGACATGGCGGCAGTTATGAATACTACCCTCACAGAGGTATTGTCCAAACTGCCAGGGTTACAAGGAAAGCGAGACAGCTCTGGGGCTAGAACTAATACAGAGCTTTCTGACGCTTTAATGCCTGTGTCCGATATACCCTCACAATGCTCAGAAGCCGAGGCAGGTGAGCTTCTATCTGTGGGTGACATTTCAGACTCAGGGAAGGCGTTACTTCAGTCTGATTCTGAGATGACAGCGTTTAAATTTAAACTTGAACACCTCCGCTTATTGCTTAGGGAAGTTTTAGCGACTCTGGATGATTGTGACCCCATTGTGGTTCCAGAGAAATTGTGTAAAATGGACAAATACTTTGCAGTGCCTGTTTACACTGATGGTTTTTCCAGTCCCTAAGAGGTTTTCGGAAATTATTACTAAGGAATGGGATAGACCAGGTGTGCCGTTCTCTCCCCCTCCTGCTTTCAAAAAGGTTTCCCATAGATGCCGCCATACGGGACTCGTGACAGACGGTCCCTAAGGTGGAGGGAGAAGTCTCTACCCTAGCTAAGCGTACAACTATCCCCGTCGAGGACAGTTGTGCTTTCCTAGATCCTATGGATAAAAAATTGGAGGGTCTCCTTAAGAAAATTTTTATACATCAAGGTTTTATTCTCCAGCCTCTTGCATGCATAGCCCCAGTTACTGCTGCAGCGGCTTTTTGGTTTGAGTCTCTTGAGGAGGCTCTGCAGGTAGAGACCCCATTAGACGATATTCTAGACAGGATTAAAGCTCTTAAGTTAGCTAATTCCTTTATTTCTGCCGCCGTTTTTCAGTTAACCAAACTAACGGCTAAGAATTCAGGTTTTGCCATTTTGGCGCGTAGGGCGCTATGGCTTAAGTCCTGGTCAGCAGACGTTACTTCAAAGTCTAAGCTTCTTAACATCCCCTTCAAGGGACAGACCCTTTTCGGGCCTGATCTGAAGGAGATCATTTCTGATATTACTGGAGGAAAAGGTCACGCCCTTCCTCAGGATAGGTCCAATAAGTTAAGGACCAAACAGAATAATTTTCGTTCCTTTCGAAACTTCAAGAGTGGTGCAGCTTCAACTTCCTCTAATGCAAAACAAGAGGGAAATTTCGCCCAGTCTGGAGACCTAACCAGGCTTGGAACAAGGGGAAGCAAGTCAAGAAACCTGCAGCTGCCTCTAAGACAGCATGAAGGAGTAGCCCCCAATCCGGTACCGGATCTAGAAGGGGGCAGACTTTCTGTCTTTGCCCAGGCTTGGGCAAGAGACGTCCAGGATCCCTGGGCGCTAGAGATTGTTTCCAAGGGATATCTTCTGGAATTCAAAGGTTCATCTCCAAAGGGGAGATTTCATCTCTCAAAACGATCTGTAAACCAGATAAAAAGAGAGGCATTCTTGCGTTGCGTTCAAGACCTACTGGTTATGGGAGTGATCCACCCAGTTCCAAGAGAGGAACAGGGGCTGGGTTTCTATTCAAACCTGTTTATAGTTCCCAAAAAAGAGGGAACGTTCAGACCAATCTTGGATCTCAGGGTCCCATCTTTCAAGATGGAGACAATCCGAACCATCCTCCCTATGATCCAGGAGGGTCAATATATGACTACCGTGGACTTAAAGGATGCTTATCTCCACATTCCGATTCACAGAGATCATCATCATCATCAGTTCCTCAGGTTCGCCTTCCTAGACAGGCATTACCAGTTTGTGGCTCTCTTCCCTTCGGGTTAGCCACAGCACCAAGAATCTTTATGAAGGTTCTAGGGTCCCTTCTGGCGGTTCTAAGGCCGCGGGGCATAGCGGTAGCCCCTTACCTAGACGACATTCTGATTCAGACGTCGACTTTTCAAATCGCCAAGTCCCATACGGACATTGTTCTGGCCTTTCTGAGGTCTCACGGGTGGAAAGTGAACATAGAAAAGGGTTCTCTCTCTCCTCTCACAAGAGTTTCCTTCCTAGGCACTCTGATAGATTCAGTAGAAATGAAAATTTTTCTGACAGAAGTCAGGATATCAAAGCTTCTAACCTCTTGCCGTGCTCTTCATTCCACTTTTCGTCCATCAGTGGCTCAATGTATGGAAATGATCGGCTTAATGGTAGCGGCAATGGACATAGTTCCGTTTGCCTGCCTGCATCTCAGACCACTGCAACTTTGCATGCTCAACCAGTGGAATGGGGACTACACAGATTTGTCTCCTCTGTTAAATCTGGATCAAGAGACCAGGGATTCTCTTCTCTGGTGGCTATCTCGGGTCCATCTGTCCAGGGGAATGAGTTTCCGCAGGCCAGAGTGGACTATAGCCTTCTGGGTTGGGGCGCAGTCTGGAACTCCCTGAAGGCTCAGGGTTCGTGGATTCAGGAGGAAGCCCTCCTTCCGATAAACATTCTAGAACTACGAGCGATATTCAATGCTCTTCAGGCTTGGCCTCAACTTGCTGCGGCCAAGTTCATCAGATTTCAGTCGGACAATATCACGACTGTAGCCTATATCAACCATCAGGGGGGAACAAGGAGTCCCCTGGCCATGATGGAGGTTTCAAAGATAATTCTATGGGCAGAGGTTCACTCTTGCCTTCTCTCAGCTATCCATGTCCCAGGAGTAGAGAACTGGGAGGCGGATTTTCTAAGTCGGCAGACTTTTCATCCGGGGGAGTGGGAGCTCCATCCGGAGGTATTTGCCCACCTGATTCAACTATGGGGCAAACCAGAACTGGATCTGATGGCGTCTCATCAGAACGCCAAGCTTCCTTGTTACGGGTCCAGGTCAAGGGTTCCCCAGGCAGCGCTGATAGATGCTCTAGCAGTGCCCTGGTCCTTCAGCCTGGCTTATGTGTTTCCACCGTTTCCTCTCCTCCCTCGTCTGATCGCCAAGATCAAGCAGGAGAGAGCTTCGGTGATTTTGATAGCGCCTGCGTGGCCACGCAGGACTTGGTATGCGGATCTGGTGGACATGTCATCCTTTCCACCATGGACTGTCCCGCTGAGGCAGGACCTTCTACTCCAAGGTCCATTCAACCATCCAAATCTAATTTCTCTGCATCTGACTGCTTGGAGATTGAATGCTTGATTTTATCAAAACGTGGTTTCTCCGAGTCGGTCATTGATACCTTTGATTCAGGCTCGAAAGCCTGTCACCAGGAAAATCTATCATAAGATATGGTGTAAATATCTTCATTGGTGTGATTCCAAGGGTTACTTCTGGAGTAAGGTCAGGATTCCTAGGATACTATCTTTTCTCCAAGAAGGATTGGAAAAGGGATTATCGGCTAGTTCCTTAAAGGGACAGATTTCTGCTCTGTCTATTCTTTTGCACAAGCGCCTGGCTGATGTTCCAGACGTTCAGACGTTTTGTCAGGCTTTGGTTAGCATCAGGCCTGTGTTTAAACCTGTTGCTCCGCCATGGAGTTTAAATGTAGTTCTTAAGGTTCTTCAAGGGGTTCCGTTTGAACCCTTGCATTCCATAGATATCAAGCTTTTATCTTGGAAAGTTCTGTTTTTAGTAGCTATCTCTTCGGCTCGAAGAGTTTCAGAGTTATCTGCCTTGCAGTGTGATTCCCCTTATCTGATCTTCCATGCAGATAAGGTAGTTTTGCGTACCAAACCTGGGTTTCTTCTTAAGGTAGTATCTAATAGGAATATCAATCAGAAAATTGTTGTTCCGTCACTGTGTCCTAATCCTTCTTCAAGGAAGGAACGTCTGTTACACAATCTTGACGTGGTTCGTGCTTTTAAAGTTTTATTTGCAATCTACTAAGGATTTTCGTCAAACATCTGCAGTGTTTGTTGTCTACTCTGGAAAGTGGATAGGCCAATAGGCTTTGGCAACTTCTTTCTTTTTGGCTAAGAAGCATAATCCGTTTGGCTTATGAGACTGCTGGCCAGCAGCCTCCTGAAAGAATTACAGCTCATTCTACTAGAGCGGTAGCTTCCACATGGGCTTTTAAAAATGAGGCCTCTGTTGAACAGATTTGTAAGGCGGCAACTTGGTCTTCGCTTCATACTTTTTCCAAATTTGATACTTTTGCTTCTTCGGAGGCTATTTTTGGGAGAAAGGTCTTACAGGCAGTGGTGCCTTCCGTTTAAGTTCCTGCCTTGTCCCTCCCTTCATCAGTGTCCTAAAGCTTTGGTATTGGTATCCCACAAGTAATGGATGAACCCGTGGACTGGATACACCTTACAAGAGAAAACAAAATTTATGCTTACCTGATAAATTTCTTTCTTGTGGTGTATCCAGTCCACGGCCCGACCTGTCATTTTAAGGCAGGTGTTTTTATTTTTTAAACTACAGTCACCACTGCACCCTATAGTTTCTCCTTTTTTCCTACTTGTCTTCGGTCGAATGACTGGAGGTGGGGCTTAGGGGAGGAGCTATATAGACAGCTTTGCTGGGGGGGGGGCCTCTTGCAACTTCCTGTTGGGAAGGAGAATATCCCACAAGTAATGGATGAACCCGTGGACTGGATACACCTCAAGAGAAATTTATCAGGTAAGCATAAATTTTTGTTTTTTTGTTGTAATATTAACTTCCATGGTTCTGGAAAATGGAAACTGTACCCCTTAAACTCTGCATCCAGTGTAGCTTTCTCCTTGCTGTTAAATTTCATTATCAAGAGATTTGCTGAAGTACTCTTGTCTGATATCTAATTTTGCTCTAATGATATTTCTATTTCAAGGTATAAATTAATGATGTTATTCCAAACTCCATTAACATTTGGTCTATATTATTTACATTAACCTGTATTAGAAAACAATTATTTACTTGGAAGAAATATGTCAGATAAAAAGGTCCATCTTGTGTTTTTTTTTTTTTTTTTTCGTTTTTTTCTAGGGAGCAGGAACAGATGAGGGTTGCCTGATTGAGATTTTGGCTTCTCGTTCTACTGAGGAGATCAAGAACATCAATGTAACTTACAGACTGAGTAAGTAAGATATGGGGATGGTAACTGTCTGAGTATCTGCTATAGTATGTTTTATACATGTATGATTGGTAGCTTGTTTTCTTTTTATACATGGTGCTCAAATCAGCGCTGTTATCATACTTCACAGGACAGTCTAGTCAAGAATTTTTATTGTTTAAAAAGAGAATTTTTCTCCAACATTGGTGTGTCCGGTCCACTGCGTCATCCTTACTTGTGGGAATATCTCTTCCCCAACAGGAAATGGCAAAGAGTCCCAGCAAAGCTGGCCATATAGTCCCTCCTAGGCTCCGCCCACCCCAGTCATTCTCTTTGCCGTTGCACAGGCAACATCTCCACGGATATGGTTAAGAGTATGTGGTGTTTAGTTGTATTTTTTTTTTTTATTCTACTATCAAGAGTTTGTTATTTTAAAATAGTGCTGGTAGGTACTATTTACTCTGAAACAGAAAAAGATGAAGATTTCTGTTTGTGAGAGGAAGATGATTTTAGCAGACAGTAACTAAAATCGATTGCTGTTTCCATATAGGACTGTTGAGATGAAGTAACTTCAGTTGGGGGAAACAGTTAGCAGACTTTTCTGCTTAAGGTATGACTAGCCATATTTCTAACAAGACTGTGTATTGCTGGAAGGCTGTCATTTCCCCTCATGGGGACCGGTAAGCCATTTTCTTAGTCTTAAACAGAATAAAGGGCTTAAGATGGGCTATAAAACTGGTAGACACTTTTATGGGCTAAATCGATTGCTTTATTTGGACATTTTATACATGTTTATGCTGATAATTCACACTTATAAACTTGGGGAACGTTTTTTTAACGTCAGGCACTATGTTAGACACCTTTTCCAGTCAGGAAGGGCCTTCCCAGTTGTAGGCTGAGCCTCATTTTCGCGCCATTACTGCGCAGTTGTTTTTGAGAGCAAGACATGCAGATGCATGTGTGAGGACCTGAAAGTAGTTGGAAAAGTTCCTAGAAGGCGTCATTTGGTATCTTATTCCCCTCTGGGCTTGGTAAAGTCACAGCAAAGGCTGTAGCTGGGACTGTATAGGGGTTAAATCTGTAACCGGCTCCGGTTTCGTTATTTTAAGGGTTAAAGCTCTGAAAATTGGTGTGCAATACTTTTAATGCTTTAAGACACTGTGGTGAAATTTTGGTAAATTTTGAACAATTCCTTCATATTTTTTCACATATTCAGTAATAAAGTGTGCTCTGTTAAAAATTTAAAGAGACAGTAACGGTTTTGTTTTAAAACGGTTTTCTTCTGTTATGTGTGATCAGTCCACGGGTCATCATTACTTCTGGGATATAACTCCTCCCCAACAGGAAATGCAAGAGGATTCACCCAGCAGAGCTGCATATAGCTCCTCCCCTCTACGTCAGTCCCAGTCATTCTCTTGCACCCAACGACTAGATAGGATGTGTGAGAGGACTATGGTGATTATACTTAGTTTTTATGACTTCAATCAAAAGTTTGTTATTTTACAATAGCACCGGAGCGTGTTATTACTTCTCTGGCAGAGTTTGAGGAAGAATCTGCCAGAGTTTTTTACTATGATTTTAACCGGAGTTGTTAAGATCATATTGCTGTTCTCGGCCATCTGAGGGAGGTAAAGGCTTCAGATCAGGGGACAGCGGGCAGATGAATCTGCATTGAGGTATGTAGCAGTTTTTATTTTCTGAATGGAATTGATGAGAAAATCCTGCCATACCGTTAAAATGACATGTATGTATACACTTCAGTATTCTGGGGATGGTATTTCACCGGAACTACTCTGTTAAAGGTCACTAATCCTTTTTAATAACTATTTATCATGTTAAACGTTTTTGCTGGAATGTAGAATCGTTTACATTGCTGAGGTACTGTGTGAATAAATATTTGGGCATTATTTTCCACTTGGCAGCCTTTTTTGCTTTTATTTGTGACAGTTTCGTTTCTCTTCACTGCTGTGTGGGAGAGGGAGGGGCCGTTTTTGGCGCTCTTTGCTACGCATCAAAAAATTCCAGTCAGTTACTTTTATATTTCCTGCATGATCCGGTTCATCTCTGACAGATCTCAGGGGTCTTCAAACTTCTTTGAAGGGAGGTAAATTCTCTCAGCAGAGCTGTGAGAATTCTTATAGTGACTGTGAATAAAAACGTTGCTTTGTAATTTTTATGTCAAATTTAATTATTGTTATTTTACTAATGGGAACAAACCTTTGCTAAAAGTTGTGTTGTTTTAAAGTTTGATGCTATAACTGTTTTTCAGTTCATTATTTCAACTGTCATTTAATCGTTTAGTACCTCTTTGAGGCACAGTACGTTTTTGCTAAAAAAGATTATAACCAAGTTGTAAGTTTTTTTGCTAGTGTGTTAAACATGTCTGACTCAGAGGAAGATATCTGTGTCATTTGTTCCAATGCCAAGGTGGAGCCCAATAGAAATTTATGTACTAACTGTATTGATGCTACTTTAAATAAAAGTCAATCTGTACAATGTGAACAAATTTCACCAAACAGCGAGGGGAGAGTTATGCCGACTAACTCGCCTCACGCGGCAGTACCTGCATCTCCCGCCCGGGAGGTGCGTGATATTATGGCGCCTAGTACATCTGGGCGGCCATTACAGATAACATTACAAGATATGGCTACTGTTATGACTGAAGTTTTGTCTAAATTACCAGAACTAAGAGGCAAGCGTGATCACTCTGGGGTGAGAACAGAGTGCGCTGACAATACTAGGGCCATGTCTGATACTGCGTCACAGCTCGCAGAGCATGAGGACGGAGAGCTTCATTCTGTGGGTGACGGTTCTGATCCAAACAGATTGGATTCAGATATTTCAAATTTTAAATTTAAATTGGAAAACCTCCGTGTATTACTAGGGGAGGTCTTAGCAGCTCTTAATGATTGTAACACCGTTGCAATACCAGAGAAACTGTGTAGGTTGGATAAATACTTTGCGGTACCGGCGAGTACTGACGTTTTTCCTATACCTAAGAGACTAACTGAAATTGTTACTAAGGAGTGGGATAGACCCGGTGTGCCGTTCTCACCCCCTCCAATATTTAGAAAGATGTTTCCAATAGACGCCACCACTCGGGACTTATGGCAAACGGTCCCTAAGGTGGAGGGAGCAGTTTCTACTTTAGCTAAGCGTACCACTATCCCGGTGGAGGATAGCTGTGCTTTTTCAGATCCAATGGATAAAAAATTAGAGGGTTACCTTAAGAAAATGTTTGTTCAACAAGGTTTTATATTGCAACCCCTTGCATGTATCGCGCCGATTACGGCTGCGGCAGCATTTTGGATTGAGTCTCTGGAAGAGAACCTTAGTTCATCTACGCTAGACGACATTACGGACAGGCTTAGAGTCCTTAAACTAGCTAATTCTTTCATTTCGGAGGCCGTAGTACATTTAACCAAACTTACGGCTAAGAACTCAGGATTCGCCATACAGGCACGTAGGGCGCTGTGGCTAAAATCCTGGTCAGCCGATGTTACTTCTAAGTCCAAATTACTTAATATACCTTTCAAGGGGCAGTCTTTATTTGGGCCCGGTTTGAAAGAAATTATCGCTGACATTACAGGAGGTAAGGGCCACGCCCTACCTCAAGACAAAGCCAAAGCTAAGGCTAGACAGTCTAATTTTCGTCCCTTTCGGAATTTCAAAACAGGAGCAGCATCAACCTCCACTGCACCAAAACAGGAGGGAGCTGTTGCTCGTTACAGGCAAGGCTGGAAGCCTAACCAGTCCTGGAACAAGAGCAAGCAGGCCAGGAAACCTGCTGCTGCCCCAAAGACAGCATGAATCGAAAGCCCCCGATCCGGGACCGGATCTAGTGGGGGGCAGACTTTCTCTCTTCGCCCAGGCCTGGGCAAGAGATGTTCAGGATCCCTGGGCACTAGAGATCATATCTCAGGGATACCTTCTAGACTTCAAATTATCTCCCCCAAGAGGGAGATTTCATCTGTCAAGGTTGTCAACAAACCAGATAAAGAAAGAGGCGTTTCTACGCTGTGTACAAGATCTGTTATTAATGGGAGTGATCCATCCGGTTCCGCGGTCGGAACAAGGACAAGGGTTCTACTCAAACCTGTTTGTGGTTCCCAAAAAAGAGGGAACTTTCAGGCCAATCTTAGATTTAAAGATTCTAAACAAATTCCTAAGAGTTCCATCCTTCAAAATGGAAACTATTCGGACAATCTTACCCATGATCCAAAAGGGTCAGTACATGACCACAGTGGATTTAAAAGATGCTTACCTTCACATACCGATCCACAAGGATCATCACCGGTATCTAAGGTTTGCCTTCTTAGACAGGCACTACCAGTTTGTAGCTCTTCCATTCGGATTGGCTACGGCTCCAAGAATCTTCACAAAGGTTCTGGGTGCCCTTCTGGCGGTACTAAGACCGCGAGGGATTTCGGTAGCTCCGTACCTAGACGACATTCTAATACAAGCTTCAAGCTTTCACACTGCCAAGTCTCATACAGAGTTAGTTCTGGCATTTCTAAGGTCGCATGGATGGAAAGTGAACGAAAAGAAGAGTTCTCTTTTTCCTCTCACAAGAGTTCCATTCTTGGGGACTCTTATAGATTCTGTAGAAATGAAGATTTACCTGACAGAAGACAGGTTAACAAAGCTTCAAAATGCATGCCGTGTCCTTCATTCCATTCAACACCCGTCAGTAGCTCAATGCATGGAGGTGATCCGCTTAATGGTAGCGGCAATGGACATAGTACCTTTTGCACGCCTACACCTCAGACCGCTGCAATTGTGCATGCTAAGTCAGTGGAATGGGGATTACTCAGATTTGTCCCCTACTCTGAATCTGAATCAAGAGACCAGAAATTCTCTTCTATGGTGGCTTTATCGGCCACACCTGTCCAGGGGGATGCCATTCAGCAGGCCAGACTGGACAATTGTAACAACAGACGCCAGCCTACTAGGTTGGGGCGCTGTCTGGAATTCTCTGAAGGCTCAGGGACTATGGAATCAGGAGGAGAGTCTCCTTCCAATAAACATTCTGGAATTGAGAGCAGTTCTCAATGCCCTTCTGGCTTGGCCCCAATTAACAACTCGGGGGTTCATCAGGTTTCAGTCGGACAACATCACGACTGTAGCTTACATCAACCATCAGGGAGGGACAAGAAGCTCCCTAGCAATGATGGAAGTATCAAAGATAATTCGCTGGGCAGAGTCTCACTCTTGCCACCTGTCAGCAATCCACATCCCGGGAGTGGAGAACTGGGAGGCGGATTTCTTGAGTCGCCAGACTTTTCATCCGGGGGAGTGGGAACTTCATCCGGAGGTCTTTGCCCAAATACTTCGACGTTGGGGCAAACCAGAGATAGATCTCATGGCGTCTCGCCAGAACGCCAAACTTCCTCACTACGGGTCCAGATCCAGGGATCCGGGAGCGGTTCTGATAGATGCTTTGACAGCACCTTGGAACTTCGGGATGGCTTATGTGTTTCCACCCTTCCCGCTGCTTCCTCGATTGATTGCCAAAATCAAACAGGAGAGAGCATCAGTGATTCTAATAGCGCCTGCATGGCCACGCAGGACTTGGTATGCAGATCTAGTGGACATGTCATCCTGTCCGCCTTGGTCTCTACCTCTAAGACAGGACCTTCTGATACAGGGTCCATTCAAACATCAAAATCTAACTTCTCTGAAGCTGACTGCTTGGAAATTGAACGCTTGATTTTATCAAAACGTGGTTTTTCTGAGTCGGTTATTGATACCCTGATACAGGCTAGGAAGCCTGTTACCAGAAGGATTTACCATAAAATATGGCGTAAATACCTATACTGGTGCGAATCCAAAGGTTACTCCTGGAGTAAGGTTAGGATCGCTAGGATATTGTCTTTTCTACAAGAAGGTTTAGAAAAGGGTTTATCAGCTAGTTCATTAAAGGGACAGATTTCAGCTCTGTCCATCTTGTTACACAGGCGTCTGTCAGAAAATCCAGACGTCCAGGCTTTTTGTCAGGCTTTAGCTAGGATCAAGCCTGTGTTTAAAGCTGTTGCTCCGCCATGGAGTTTAAACTTAGTTCTTAACGTTTTACAAGGTGTTCCGTTTGAACCCCTTCATTCCATTGATATAAAATTGTTATCTTGGAAAGTTCTGTTTTTAATGGCTATTTCCTCGGCTCGAAGAGTCTCTGAGTTATCAGCCTTACATTGTGATTCTCCTTATCTGATTTTTCACTCGGACAAGGTAGTTCTGCGTACTAAACCTGGGTTCTTACCTAAGGTAGTCACTAACAGGAATATCAATCAAGAGATTGTTGTTCCATCCTTGTGTCCAAATCCTTCTTCAAAGAAGGAACGTCTTCTACACAATCTGGATGTAGTTCGTGCCCTCAAGTTCTACTTGCAGGCAACTAAAGATTTTCGCCAAACTTCTTCCCTGTTTGTCGTTTATTCTGGACAGAGGAGAGGTCGAAAAACTTCTGCTACCTCTCTCTCTTTTTGGCTTCGTAGCATAATACGTTTAGCCTATGAGACTGCTGGACAGCAGCCTCCTGAAAGAATTACAGCCCACTCCACTAGAGCTGTGGCTTCCACTTGGGCCTTTAAGAATGAGGCCTCTGTTGAACAGATTTGCAAGGCTGCAACTTGGTCTTCGCTTCATACTTTTTCCAAATTTTACAAATTTGACACTTTTGCTTCTTCGGAGGCTATTTTTGGGAGAAAGGTTCTTCAGGCAGTGGTTCCTTCTGTATAATGAGCCTGCCTATCCCTCCCGTCATCCGTGTACTTTTGCTTTGGTATTGGTATCCCAGAAGTAATGATGACCCGTGGACTGATCACACATAACAGAAGAAAACATAATTTATGCTTACCTGATAAATTCCTTTCTTCTGTTGTGTGATCAGTCCACGGCCCGCCCTGTTTTAAGGCAGGTAAATATTTTTTAAATTATACTCCAGTCACCACTTCACCCTTGGTTACTCCTTTCTCGTTGATTCTTGGTCGAATGACTGGGACTGACGTAGAGGGGAGGAGCTATATGCAGCTCTGCTGGGTGAATCCTCTTGCATTTCCTGTTGGGGAGGAGTTATATCCCAGAAGTAATGATGACCCGTGGACTGATCACACAACAGAAGAAAGGAATTTATCAGGTAAGCATAAATTATGTTTTTGTGCTTTATTGACAAGTTTAAGCCTGTTTAACATGTCTGTGCCTTCAGATAAGCTATGTTCTATATGTATGAAAGCCAATGTGTCTCCCCCTTCAAAATTGTGTGATAATTGTGCCATAGCGTCCAAACAAAGTAAGGACAGTACTGCCACAGATAATGAAATTGCCCAAGATGATTCCTCAGATGAAGGGAGTAGACATGGTTCTACATCATCTCCTTCTGTGTCTACGTCAGTTTTGCCCACGCAGGAGGCCCCTAGTACTTCTAGCGCGCCAATGCTTATTACCATGCAACAATTGACGGCTGTAATGGATAACTCCATAGCAAATATTTTATCCAAAATGCCTGCGTATCAGAGAAAGCGCGATTGCTCTGTTTTAAACACTGAAGAGCAGGAGGGCGCTGATGATAATTGTTCTGTCATACCCTCACACCAATCTGAAGGGGCCATGAGGGAGGTTTTGTCAGATGGGGAAATTTCAGATTCAGGAAAAATTTCTCAACAGGCTGAACCTGATGTTGTGACATTTAAATTTAAATTAGAACATCTCCGCGCACTGCTTAAGGAGGTGTTATCTACTCTGGATGATTGTGACAACTTGGTCATTCCAGAAAAATTATGCAAGATGGCCAAGTTCCTAGAGGTTCCGGTGCACCCCGACGCTTTTCCTATACCCAAGCGGGTGGCGGACATAGTGAATAAGGAGTGGGAGAAGCCCGGCATACCTTTTTGTTCCCCCTCCTATATTTAAGAAATTATTTCCTATGGTCGACCCCAGAAAGGACTTATGGCAGACAGTCCCTAAGGTCGAGGGGGCAGTTTCTACTCTAAACAAGCGCACTACTATTCCTATCGAGGATAGTTGTGCTTTCAAAGATCCTATGGATAAAAAATTGGAAGGTTTGCTTAAAAAGATTTTTGTACAGCAAGGTTACCTTCTACAACCCATTTCGTGCATTGTTCCTGTCACTACAGCAGCGTGGTTCTGGTTCGAGGAACTAGAAAAGTCGCTCAGTAGAGAGACTCCATATGAGGAGGTTATGGACAGAGTTCACGCACTTAAGTTGGCTAACTCTTTTATTTTAGATGCCGCTTTGCAATTAGCTAGATTAGCGACGAAAAATTCAGGGTTTGCAATTGTGGCGCGCAGAGCGCTTTGGCTAAAGTCTTGGTCAGTGGATGTATCATCCAAGACAAAATTGCTTAACATCCCCTTCAAGGGTAAAACTCTCTTTGGACCAGAATTGAAAGAGATTATCTCAGACATCACTGGGGGAAAGGGTCACGCCCTCCCACAAGATAGGCCTTTCAAGGCCAAGAATAAGTCTAATTTCCGTTCCTTTCGTAATTTCAGGAACGGACCGGCCTCTAATTCTGCATCCTCTTAAGCAAGAGGGTAATGCCTCACAGTCCAAACCAGCCTGGAAACCGATGCAAGGCTGGAACAAGGGTAAGCAGACCAAGAAGCCTGCTACCGCTAACAAAACAGCATGAAGGAGTAGCCCCCGATCCGGGACCGGATCTAGTGGGGGGCAGACTCTCTCTCTTTGCTCAGGCTTGGACAAGAGATGTTCAGGATCCCTGGACGCTAGAAATAGTTTCTCAGGGTTATCTTCTGGAATTCAAGGAACTACCCCCAAGGGGAAGGTTCCACATGTCTCACTTATCCTCAAACCAAATAGACAGGCGTTCTTACATTGTGTAGAAGACCTGTTAAAGATGGGAGTGATACACCCAGTTCCAATGACGGAACAAGGAATGGGATTTTACTCAAATCTGTTCCTAGTTCCCAAAAAAGAGGGAACCTTCAGACCAATTCTGGATTTAAAGATCCTAAACAAATTTCTCGGGGTACCATCGTTCAAAATGGAAACCATTCGAACGATTCTACCCACTATCCAGGAAGGTCAATTTATGACTACCGTGGATCTAAAGGATGCGTACCTACATATTCCTATCCACAAAGAACATCATCAGTTCCTAAGGTTCGCCTTTCTGGACAAACATTACCAGTTTGTGGCCCTCCCATTCGGATTAGCCACTGCTCCAAGGATTTTCACAAAGGTACTCGGGTCCCTTCTAGCGGTTCTAAGACCGAGGGGCATTGCAGTAGTACCATACTTGGACGACATTCTAATACAAGCGTCGTCCCTTTCAAAAGCAAAGGCTCATACAGACATCGTTCTGGCCTTTCTCAGATCTCACGGATGGAAGGTGAACATAGAAAAAAGTTCTCTGTCTCCGTCAACAAAAGTTCCCTTCTTGGGAACAATAATAGATTCCTTAGAAATGAGGATCTTTCTGACAGATGTCAGAAAGTCAAAACTTCTAAGCGCTTGTCAAGTTCTTCATTCTGTTCCACGTCCTTCCATAGCTCAGTGCATGGAAGTAGTAGGGTTGATGGTTGCAGCAATGGACATAGTTCCTTTTGCACGAATTCATCTAAGACCTTTACAACTGTGCATGCTGAAACAGTGGAATGGGGACTATACAGACTTGTCTCCAGTGATTCAAGTAGATCAGAAGACCACAGATTCACTCCGTTGGTGGATATCCCTGGACCACCTATCCCAGGGAATGAGCTTCCGCAGACCAGAGTGGGTCATTGTCACGACCGACGCCAGTCTGGTGGGCTGGGGTGCGGTCTGGGAATCCCTGAAAGCTCAGGGACTATGGTCTCGGGAAGAGTCTCTTCTCCCGATAAACATTCTGGAACTAAGAGCGATATTCAATGCTCTCAGGGCTTGGCCTCAGCTTGCAAAGGCCAGATTCATAAGATTCCAATCAGACAACATGACGACTGTTGCGTATATCAATCATCAGGGGGGAACAAGGAGTTCCCTGGCGATGAAAGAAGTAACCAAAATAATACAATGGGCGGAGAATCACTCCTGCCATCTATCTGCGATCCACATCCCAGGTGTGGAAAACTGGGAAGCGGATTATCTGAGTCGTCAGACATTCCATCCGGGGGAGTGGGAACTCCACCCGGAGATTTTTGCCCAATTGACTCAATTATGGGGCATTCCAGACATGGATCTGATGGCGTCTCGTCAGAACTTCAAGGTTCCTTGCTACGGGTCCAGATCCAGGGATCCCAAGGCGACTCTAGTGGATGCACTAGTAGCGCCTTGGACCTTCAACCTAGCTTATGTGTTTCCACAGTTTCCTCTCATTCCCAGGCTGGTAGCCAGGATCAAACAGGAGAGGGCCTCAGTGATCTTGATAGCTCCTGCGTGGCCACGCAGGACTTGGTATGCAGACCTGGTGAATATGTCATCGGTTCCACCATGGAAGCTACCTTTGAGACAGGACCTTCTTGTTCAGGGTCCATTCGAACATCCAAATCTGGTCTCCCTCCAGCTGACAGCTTGGAGATTCAACGCTTGATTCTATCAAAGCGTGGGTTTTCAGATTCTGTGATACTCTGGTTCAGGCCAGAAAACCGTTAACTAGAAAGATTTACCATAAAATATGGAAAAGATATATCTGCTGGTGTGAATCCAAGGGATTCCCTTGGAATAAGATAAAAATTCCTAAGATTCTTTCCTTTCTGCAAGAAGGTTTGGATAAAGGATTATCTGCGAGTTCTCTAAAGGGACAGATTTCTGCTTTATCTGTCTTACTACACAAACGACTGGCAGCTATGCCAGATGTTCAAGCATTTGTTCAGGCTCTGGTCAGGATCAAGCCTGTTTACAGACCTTTGACTCCTCCCTGGAGTTTAAATCTAGTTCTTTCAGTTCTTCAACGGGTTCCGTTTGAGCCTCTACATTCCATAGATATTAAGTTGTTATCTTGGAAAGTTTTGTTTTTGGTTGCTATTTCTTCTGCTAGAAGAGTTTCAGAGTTATCTGCTCTGCAGTGTTCTCCGCCCTATCTGGTGTTCCATGCAGATAAGGTGGTTTTGCGTACTAAGCCTGGTTTTCTTCCGAAAGTTGTTTCTAACAAAAATATTAACCAGGAGATAGTTGTACCTTCTTTGTGTCCGAATCCAGTTTCAAAGAAGGAACGTTTGTTACACAATTTGTACGTAGTCCATGCTCTAAAATTCTATTTAGAAGCTACAAAAGATTTCAGACAAACATCTTCTCTGTTTGTCGTCTATTCTGGTAAAAGGAGAGGTCAAAAAGCGACTTCTACCTCTTTTTCCTTTTGGCTTACGAGACTGCTGGACGGCAGCCTCCTGAAAGAATCGCAGCTCACTCCACTAGGGCTGTGGCTTCCACATGGGCCTTCAAGAACGAGGCTTCTGTTGATCAGATATGTAAGGCAGCGACTTGGTCTTCACTGCACACTTTTGCCAAATTTTACAAATTTGATACTTTTGCTTCTTCGGAGGCTATTTTTGGGAGAAAGGTTTTGCAAGCCGTGGTGCCTTCCGTTTAGGTAACCTGATTTGCTCCCTCCCTTCATCCGTGTCCTAAAGCTTTGGTATTGGTTCCCACAAGTAAGGATGACGCCGTGGACCGGACACACCAATGTTGGAGAAAACAGAATTTATGCTTACCTGATAAATTACTTTCTCCAACGGTGTGTCCGGTCCACGGCCCGCCCTGGTTTTTTAATCAGGTCTGATGAATTATTTTCTCTAACTACAGTCACCACGGTACCATATGGTTTCTCCGATATTTTTCCTCCTGTCGGTCGAATGACTGGGGTGGGCGGAGCCTAGGAGGGACTATATGGCCAGCTTTGCTGGGACTCTTTGCCATTTCCTGTTGGGGAAGAGATATTCCCACAAGTAAGGATGACGCCGTGGACCGGACACACCGTTGTAGAAAGTAATTTATCAGGTAAGCATAAATTCTGTTTTTTTTTTTGTTGTTTTTTTTTACATATTCCCCAATTTTGCATAACCAACAGTTATATTAATACACTTTTTAACTCTGATTACCTTGTATCCAAGCCTCTGCAAACTGCCCCCTTAGTTCATTTCTTTTGACAGACTTGCATTTTAGCCAATTTAGTGCTGACTTCTAGGTAAATCTACTGGCGTGAGCACAATGTTATCTATATGGCACACATGAACTAGCTGTGAAAAGCTGTCCAAATGCACTGAGATAAGAGGCGGCCTTCAAGGGCTTAGAAATTAGCATATGAGCCTACCTAGGTTTAGCTTTCAACAAAATAATACGGAGAGAATAAATCAAATTAGTGTTTCTTAAATGAATGCCAAATAACTGAATTATGCACATGCCTAGTGGACACCCCTGCATACTAAAGAGCTCACTGACTTTAAATGTGGCACTCTCATATGATGCCACCTTTGCCATAAGTCAGTTTGTGAAATTTCTGTCCGCGATCCCAGTTAGGAAGCCATTATGGCTTCAGGACAGCAGAACGACTAGGCCGTTCCATGCCGTCCTAACGGCGCTAAAGCCCAGGGCGGTTAGGACGGCATGGAACGATCTAACGGCAGTAGGGGTTCATCAAACTTTAAATTATTAAACTTGTACGCCAAAGTAAATATTTAGCAAACGGATATGAAATAATTCACACGTCATTAATTGATACTAGTAAAGTGGGGGGAAAAAACTGTAGATGTGTGGAAACCTCCATGGAAAAATCTTATTGTGTTTTTTTTCATGCTTGACCAATCAAAGTATTCTAAAACAGACGTTCCTGTTCTATTCATAATATGGACGGCTTACTCATTCAAATGATGGGAGTTCTAATGGGCCAGATTACCATAGAAATCCAGATGGAAAAAAATTTAAATAAACGCCCAGGACTACTAGATGGGGAAAAAAATTAAAAATAATAATAAGCCCAGGAGTACCCAAAAGGAACACTTTTTTTTTTTGCACAACAAACTAATACACTACTTTCCCTGTATTTATTTAATATATATATATATATATCTGAGTATCGCAAAGCAACATCTCTCTCTTTACTCCTCTTTGTATATACTCTTTGTATCTATAATACGTACTTTTAATTCTTATGATAAAGGTGACTGATATAATTTATTTTTTGGTTTGCAGAATACAAGAAATCCCTTGAGGATGACATTTGCTCTGACACATCTTTCATGTTTCAACGAATCCTTGTGTCCTTGGCCACTGTATGTATTAATTATGTTTGCTGTTAAGTATAATACCAATGAGTATAATATAAATATACTAAATAGAGTGTCATTGCTTATGCTTGAACAAGTGCCATAAACCTACATATCCACTAGATCCATGAGCATATGTACTGAGTTCTCTTCCAAGGGTCTTCCCAAGTTGTGTTTTCAGTTATATGCATCAGGTAGGTAGGGGTGTATGGTGAGAGGTAGAGGAGTAATGTGAAATGACAGACAGATGTTTTGCAATAAGCAACCTCAGGTAATATAAAGTTTTACCATGGTTCAGACATAAACAAGATTTATTTTGAAATAATTGGGTTGGGGCAATTTAAAGGGTCATAATAGCTGAAAAATGACATACCTATCGACCCGCAAAGGGGTTAAACATACAGTTTAAGTGCTGCTCTGGACCTGCAGTGCACTGCTTGTCCCAAGCAGAAACCCGCAGCTGATCCAATCGGCAGCGCTAGTCGGACATCCCATCTGTGCAGCTAGCTCTGCTGATTGGATCAGTGGCTGCTCCACTCGGGGCCAACAGGGCACCTCCTGGTTTAAAGTGGCACTTCTGTGTGTTTAACCCCTTTTGTAGAGGTTAAACACACAGTAGAGCAGGGTCGATAGTTGAAAAATGACATGTTCTAATCGATTATAGCATGTAATTTTATAACTATTAGGGTCCTTTTAATACCTTGCAATATTATAACATTTTCTGTTATTTATAAATGTTACTTAAAAGGACAATAAACCCAAATTTTTTTTCTGTCATGATTTGGATAGAACATACAACTTTAAAAAAACTTTCCAGTTTACTTCTATTATCAAATTTGCTTCATTCTCTTGTTATGCTTTGTTGGAATAGCAGTAATGCACTATTGGTTTCTAACTGAATACATGGGCGAGCCAATGACAATCGGGTTTATCTATCTCAGCAGCTAGAACCTAGGTTCTTTGCTGCTCCTGAGGTTTCCTAGATAAACCTTTCAGCAAAGGATAACAAGAGAAGGAAGTAAATTAGAGGTAAATTGGAAAGTTGTTTAAAATTGTATGTTCTACCTAAATCATGAAAGAAAAATGTTGGGTTTCATGTCCCTTTAAGCTATTCAAAGCCTAAATTTACTGCATAATTTCATGTTAATTATAATGTGTGCAACAAAAATATTAGCTTTAATTTTAGCTGGGTGGTCAGTAAAATTAGCTGGGTGGTGTGCCTATTAAATAGGGAGAACAGTTTGTGTATCTATATCTCTGTCTCTATATAATAGTCTTTTTACATTTTTTGCAAATGTCCTTAACAGGGTGGGAGAGATCAAAGCAGCAACGTGGATGATTCACTTGCTAAGCAGGATGCTAAGGTGAGTGCCTGAAATTGATGCTTATAGAAGATGTTTTAGCAAACCACAACTAGACTTGTTCGTATGGTTTATTTGACATTAGAGGTGAATATTATAAAATCATTGCAATGTTTTTAAACAAGTCAACCAATTGGCAGCATATTGTAAAGAGAAATAGGTGGCTAGGAAAAGAGGCTGGAATAAAAAATAAAGTAATGCCAACCATGTTCGTTTAGAACTTAATTTGGTCTGTTTCCTACTTGGCTCTAAAGCCTCAATGCTATTTCATTATCACTGACTGTAGCAGATTTATGGTAGTGCATTTCATCAACATAAAATTGTTAGCAACGTGTCTGTGCTCTGCAGAAAGCTCTACACTGCAAACAGACAATATTGTATTGTCCGAGGGACTGGTTGCACAAGACCCCTCTGTATCTACACCTCTCCTAAAAACACAGCCCCCTACTTTCCTCCCTACCCATCATTCCATCCTAACTGTCTCACTTTTATATAATCACTCAATACAATAACTTTTCTCTCCTAGAGATTTTGTGAATGAAAGACTAAAAGCCGCACCACGTGTTCTGTCACACCACATATTTATGATGTCTATGCCTCCATAGGTTTACCTTTTACACAGTTCCAAGAACTTTATGTAAAACAGATCTACACCCACTCAGTGCAAGCTACCTTTCAAGGATTTCAGAAAAAATACTTTCTTCCCACTTACTCTGTTACTCTTCTAGTTTAACATATATTAATAATTCTATTAGTCTCAGTACTTTATCTGCTTAGTACCTTTTTTGTTTTAGCTCATTTCCATAAGAGCATACTGACATATGCTTTCTTGGGCACTATGTCACCAGTGTTTGCAACTGTGTGTAGCAATGTTAAACATATAGTACTCCGATATGTGAACGCTCCTGAACCTACATCAAGTATGCTCTCGCAGAATAAAGATGAAACGATAACAGAAGTACATTTTATTTCTAATTGTACATTCCATCTGAATGATGACAGTTTAATTTTGACTTCCATGCCGGGCGGTAACTTATTAGAGGATAACTAATATACTGAGCTAAAGAGGTCTATACGTGAGATTTTTTTTTTCTCAGTATTTAAAATGCAGCATTTTCTGAGAGTTTTAGTGAAATCATAAATTAATCTTTTATTCCACATCTCCTGCAAGGCGATATCACTCTGACTCATTGTGTATGTGTGTGGGAGAAAATGTATGTGCATTACTTAAAGGGACATGAAACCTAATAATTTTTCTTTCATAATTCAGAGAGCATGCAATGTTTTTTTTTTTTTTTTTTTTTATATATATATATATATATATATATATATATATATATATGAGCATGCAATGTTAATCAACTTTCTAATTTACTTCCATTATAAAATGTTCTTCATTCTCTTGGTATCTTTTGTTAAAAAGCAGGGATGTACGCTTTAGAGCACTATATGGCAGCAGTTTTGCAAGAATTTTATCCATTTGCAAGAGCACTAGATGGCAGTGCTATTTCCTGCCAAGTAGTGCTCTAGATGCCTACCTAGGTATCTCTTCAACAGAAGAATATCATGAGAACAAAGCACATTTCATAATAGAAGTAAATTGAAACTTTTTTAAAAAAAAAATTGTATGTATGCTCTGTCTGAATCGCAAAATAAATGTTTGGGTTGCATATCCCTTATAAGCATGTATACAGGGGCTACTATAGAAGGTTGTACAACCCGCATTGTCAAAGAAGAAAAAAAAGTAGGTTTTATACAGGGTCAGATATAAATATAGTATACCCTGCGCAAACACTCAGTGACAGTGTACCTCTAGCTCACCTCAAAGGGTTCCCTAGAAAGCCCCTGGGTAGTTAACAAGAAATAGAGGGGAGCGCCAATACAGGCTGAGGTATAGGTAAAAAAGTATTAATCGTGTATTTAAATTTAAAAACAATTGGATTCGGCTATAAAAGATATAATAAAATAGGATGAGATAAAATAGGGTATGATAAAATAGATTACGATAAAGTATCTATTTTAATACAATATACAAAACAAAAATGGCAAAATACATATAATCAATACCATGGATCCATGTAACAAACAAACTGTATACAAAATGAATACAGAGATATAAAATTAATAACAGTGCATAAAAACAAAGAACAACACTGTAGGGCTAGAGTGAATGAATGCGAATGGCCTGAGGACCAAAGAGGTCCAAATTTAGTTGGTCCTCAGGGAGGTGACAATCAACCCGATCGTACTCGATCGGGTTGAATTGTTGCGATTCCTGTCCTCCTGCTCAGAGCAGACAGACAGGGTTATGGAGCAGCTGTCTTTGTGACCGCTGCTTCATAACTGCTGTTTCTGGTGAGTCTAAAGACTTGCCAGAAACACGGGCCGTCAAGCTCCTTTTGGAGGTGGATAAATAGGCCCCTCTGTGTTTCCAGTTCAAAAGTTGGCACTCACCCTTCATCTGTTATGTGTGTGTGTGTGTGTGTGTATGTGTATGTATGTATGTGTGTATGTGCGCTAATTTTTTCTTTGAGTGTAGTGTTGGTACATTTTACTTTCTGTAGCTTATTCAGAATTAGCAATGTGTTCCTGGCGTAGGAGTGAATGTCTATCACTTTTGCCTGTAACCTTGCATCTAAATATTTACTTGGTTTCTCTGTAAGGGAATTAATGCTACAGACTATAGGTCTCCGTGGTGGGAATTGTGTGTCTGGGTAACAAGTAAAATATTGCTACTTTAGGGATATATAACAGTAATTATGCTTCCTCATTGTTACCTGCACCTAGATTAAAAACCTCTCGTATTAAGCTGTTTTACAAATATCTCAGGATTTCTAAGCAGACATCTATATTAATATTTTTTTCATTTAGCTTCCTGAACAAACATTGTCTTTGGCAACAGGAAATAATTCCTCCCTTGTCCCTTTTGATCTGAATAATATTCCATTTCATAATTTCTGTTAAAGGGACACTAAACACTTTGGGATTTAGTTATAAATTGTTTAATTATTTACCCCAAGGCAGAACATGCAGTGATCTGAGATGTCATCGCAGAAAATGCAGCATATCTACAGAAAGAATGGGACACATGCAAGAACTTTTAGCACTTACACTGTGTAGCACTGCTCCACATTAGACAGTTCTCTTCAAACAAAGCTTTGCTCTGGTTGCACTGTGTAGTTTTTTTCTTAAAGTGACACTCAAGTCAAAATTAAGCTTTCATGATTCAGATAGAGCATGCAATTTTAAACAACTTTCCAATTTACTTCCTTTAACAAAATGTCCACAGTCTTTTTATATTTACACTTTTTTAGTCACTAGCTCCTACTTAGCATGTGCAAGAATTCACAAAATATACGTATATGCATTAGTTTGCATACAGAGAGAGAAGCGCTCTACCAGGAACGAACAACAGCTCAGTGGCTTGTTCTATGGCGATTTACCACCCCGAAGCAGCCTCTTTTAGACCAGTGTGCTTTTCACAGAAGAAAACTTTCCTGAAGTATATCAGTCTGATCCTGCCAAGTAAGGTCAGTCCAGCCCCGAAATACCAGGCAATTCTCCTCTGAGCAAGGAACATGACAACCCCAGACGATCGTTTCGGCCTCCTATGGGCCTCGTCAGTGAGGTGCAGCCACATTCCTCTAAGCACACTGGGCAAGGAGTCCTCGTCTGGTTTCCCCCATCACCCATAGGGAGACTTCCCCAGGGTCATAATAATTTGCATACAGAGAGAGAAGCGCTCTACCAGGAACGAACAACAGCTCAGTGGCTTGTTCTATGGCGATTTACCACCCGGAAAAAGAGGCTGCTTCTTGGGTGGTAACTAGCCATAGAACAAGCTATTATGCTATTGTTCGTTTCCAGGTTGAGCGCTTCTCTCTTTTTATTTATGCAAATTATGACATTTTGGGAAGTCTCCCTAAGTTTGATGCGGGAATCCAGACGTGGACCCGTTGCTCAGTGTGCCTAGAGGGATATGGCTGCACCTCACTGACGAGGCCCACAATAGGCCGAAACGTACGTCTGGGGTTTTGCTGTTTCTCTCGTTCAGAGAAGAATTGCCTGTTATTTCGGGGCTGGACTGTACTGTGAAGTCGGGATCAGACTGATATGCTTCAGGAAAGTTTTTCTCTGTGAAAGGCACATTTTGAGCAAAAAGAGGCTGCTTCTTGGGTGTTAACTAGCCATAGAAAATTATGCTATTGTTCGTTTCCAGGTTGAGCGCTTCTCTCTTTTTATGTATATGCATTAGTGATTAGCTGATAGCTGTCACATGATACAGGGGGAGTGGAAAAAGACATAACTTTGAAATTTGTTAGAAAAAATACTTCTACTAGTTTGAAATTCAGACTAAGTGCTATTGCATTGTCTTTTTATATTGCATTTGCTGATTATGCAAATCTACTGTATTTACTGGTTCTTTAACACAGTGCATCCAGAGTAAAGTGCTTTTTGAAGAGAACAGTTAAATATGGAGCAGCACTGCAAAGCGGCAGCGCGCTGATTGGTGACTGGCTCTCAGGGATTTTTCAACCCCACCCCTAGCCTTTCCCAGTTGTGATGTTAGACTAAGAGAAAAGAAAACAAATTTACTCAAGAAACCTTTAAAACAAACTAAATGTATTATTTTGTCAGCAGTTAATTTGCATTGCAACTGGTGCTTTAGTGTAACTAAATAACTTGCAGAAAATGTTCCCTAAAAAAATCTGATTGCAGAAAGTGAGGAAAAGTTCTGTCTCTGGGATTATTTATTAAAACTAATTTGCATTGCATTTTAATTATTTATTTTGCCCCCTTTTCTTGTAATTTAAGTCTGAAAATGAAGCGTTTTCTAATTCTGACCACTAGAAGAGCACATAGCAAACTTCACAAGCCTAACAGATATGTCCCTAATTGCTTCAGCTGAGATGATTTTATATATATATATATATATATATATATATATATATATATATATATATATATATATATATATATATATATATATATATATATATATATATATATATATATATATATATATATATATATGGACCTGTATATCAATAAAGCTATTGCTAACATAATAAGTGTCTTGCCTTGTGGTATTTTTTTCTATGTGTTGTTGAATTTGTCTCCTATATGGTGATTAAAGGGACAGTCTACTCCAAAAATGTTAGTGTTTCAAAAAATAGATAATCCCTTTATAACCCATTCCCCAGTTTTGCACAGCCAACATGGTTATATTAATAAACTTTTAACATCTGTGATTAGCTTGTATCTAAGCCTCTTTTGACAGCCACCTGATCACATGGCTATTTATTTATTTATTATCTATTGACTTGCATTTTAGCCAATTAGTGCAATGTCAGCCACCACTTCACGGGTGTAGTTTTGAATAATTCCTAACTGGAGTGGTAACTTGGAAGTCCTTTTTAAACATTATTCTTTCCCCCCCACTTTCTGCCTTTTTGTTTCCAGCTCAAAAGTTGGCACTCACCCGTCATCTGTCATTTGGATATATATATATATATATATTCATTCCTTATAGGGGTTTGTACCTTTTTTTATAGGAATTAATGTTAGTTTTCCACGGGATTCAAAATTGTGAGTTTAGTGGTCCCTGAGGTCTAAAAGGTTGGTGACCCCTGCTTTAAATACATGATAGAAAGAAATCGAGCAGACTGTTCTTTTAAAAATGTATTTTGTGTTTGTCTTAAATAAAATAATGTATAGACCGATAAAGCAAAGACTTAGGCCCCTATTTAACAAAGGTCTTGCGGACCTGATCCGACAGTGCGGATCAGGTCTGCAAGACCTCGCTGAATGCGGAGAGCAATACGCTCTCCGTATTCAGCATTGCACCAGCAGCTCACAAGAGGGGGAGGTGTCAATCAACTCGATCGGGTTGAATTCCGGCGATTCCTGTCCGTCTGCTCAGAGCAGGCGGACAGGGTTATGGAGCAGCGGTCTTTGTGACACGGCTGTCAAGCTCCTTTCGGAGCTTGATAGGCCCCCATAAGTGATGGTAAATTCTAGCATTTCAAAAAATAAATGCAACCTTCATTCATCAGTTTAAAAAACCCCCTGATGAATAGGTACTTTTATTTTGCAGAGGATTCAGCACTATTAAGCTCCTCCAGCCACCCATGGCACAGCTCAGTTTTTTTTTTTAAAATGAGTTAAAGGGATAGGAAAGTCAAAATTAAACTTGCATGATTCCGATAGAGCATGTCATTTTAAGACACTTTTTTCAAATTCACTCTATTTTCAAATGTGCTTTGTTCTTTTGGTATCCCTTTTTGAAAAAGAATACACATCTCCTAAACTAGTGGGAGCTAGCTGCTGATTGGTGCCTGCACACATTTGTCTTTTGTGACTCGCTGACGAGCTGTGTTAAAGGGACATTAAACCCATTTTTTTTTCATAATTCAGATAGAATACCATTTTAAATAACTTTCTAATTTACTTCTATTATCCAATTTGCTTCATTCTCTTAATATTCTTTCCTGAAAAGCATATCTAGATAGGCTCAGTAGCTTCTGATTGGTGGCTGCACATATATGCCTCATGTGATTGGCTCACCAATGTGCATTGTTTCTTTAACAAAGGATATCTAAAGATTGCAGCAAATTAGATAATAGAAGTAAATTGGAATGTTTAAAATTGTATTCTCTATCTGAATCATGAAAGAAAAATGTGGGGTTTAATGGCCCTTTAATCTTGCTGCCAGTAGTGCACTGATGTTCCTTCAGCAAAGAGAAAAAAGCAAATTTGATAATGGAAGTAAATTGGAAAGTTGTTTAAAATTGTATGTTCTATCCAAATCCTGAAAGAAAATGTTGGTTTCCTGTCCCTTTAATGTTTCCACCTCTTAGCCAATAGCCGTGCTTGTCCTTCTGCATGAAGGTCGCCTTTAGTTTTAGTTATTCACGATCAGTGGTCCACAGCACCTTGATATGATTAATATCCTTTATTTAAGCCTGTAAAACATAGTATGCAACGTTTCGGGATATCCCCCTTAAAGGATTACTTTCTGTTATAATTTTTAAGCTAAACAACTAACATATTAAAGTTAATAAACAATTAAAACCTACTGACCTATATTCTCCAAAACGAAGTTTCATAACGTTATAAAAGTTATATCTTTTATTCCCCGATGATGTCACGTTATCCTGCCCACTATTTTCAGCACTGCGTGTTCAAAATACTTAAACCAATGAAATTGTGTTTAAAGCGCCATTTTGAAACCTAGGTATTGTAAATGGATTGGTAGAGAGCAAAGGATACCCACGGAGTGGGTTTGGAAAACAATTAAATTTGCAGACAAGATTTCTGATATACGGTAGAGATATGTTAATGAAATGCTATTGATAAAAAGCGTATTTGGGGTAGTTAGTTGGTAACAGGCATAGAAAATATTTACTTACAGTGGCCCTTTAATCATGCAAGCATGTTTTTACTGTCTTTAATAAAGGATATTAATCATAACAAGGTTCTGTGGAACTTGTTTGATAAAGATCTGGCAGTATCCCTGGTTGACACGGGCACCTAAGAATACCTTGGACTGCTGTACTTATCATTTAGTTTGTGATGGTAAACTCTAGAACTTACTATGATTTTAATGTCCGTTTTTAACTTTTTTGAGTGACCTTCAGAACTAGATTAAGACACCTAGGTTATAAATATGCAGCTAAAGTGGTTTTATGCATTTTCCACTTAGAAATTTAGAAGCAAAGTTTTGTTGACCGCAAGACCCAGAAATATCAGATATTCAGCCCATGACATTTGAGAGAAGTATGATGGGGATTTGCTCACCTCAGACTGAATTTTGCCCTGCAAACCGTATTCTTTTTCAAGATCAAACATAGTGCTATTTTAAAAACCATTTAAAAAAATATTCTGCAATTGTCTTTGAAGGTAAAAGAAACGGATATCTCATCCTGTGGTGTTTCTAAAATGACTTTTGTATGAATTCTCTGACATGGAGAATATTTATTTATATAAATTCATACTTTTTTTTTTTTTTTTTTTTTTTTTTTAAAGGAACTTTAAGATAGAATAAAAAAAGTATTATAGTGTGGTAAATCTATATTGTTTCTCATGACTTTCTGTGACAGTCATTTAAGGGACACAGTTGTGCACAATGTTCTAAAGTGTCAGAGGATCTGCTTATTTTGTTGTTGTTTGCCTATACCTATGTGTTTGACAGCTGAAAGGGCATTGCACGCATAGTCTGCTGCCAATCCTGAGCGAAAACCGTCGGAGGCCACATCTGTCCTTAGCAGCCAATCACTGTCTGTCTTGTTTGTTCTGTTGACATTTGCTACCGCATTGAGATTTGCTACCTCCATGTGTGCATGCTCACAATTACGTAATCACACTCCACATATGTTTCAAAAGAATGTGTGGAATGCAATTAGATAATTACAAGCATGCGCACATAGGAGTGCCGTGATCCCATGCTTCTCATTGGCGTTAACGTCAGCTCTATTGTGAGGAGCCCAATAAAATGCTCCTCACAATAGAACTGTCAGCTAATGTAGGTAATGGGCATAAGGATCGTAAGCTCTGCAAGGCACAAACTTCACAGTACTGCTGAACACATTGTTGGTATGAAGCTGTCTTACTGATCCCCACTAATGTGCAAACTCTCACTGCGCAGATTAGCAGTATGACATGCTATAAATATATTTTCCAGCAGTATCCTGGCTGCTCAACATGACAGCTCCTGTCACACATTACACAGACCTTGTGCACATGCGCATTGTGCGCCACACTGCTCCAACAGCTTATAATACGTCACCGGAAGTGACGTGGTATACGAATTCCTATGGTATACCATTTACTTTAGAACAAGCCCATTTTAGGTTCAGCACCATGGATAGTGCTTGCTTATTGGAGGCTTACATTTACCCACCAATAAGCAAGCATAACCCAGGTTCTCAACCAAAAATGGGCCGGCTCCTATGCATCACATTCCTGCTTTTTAAATAAAGATAGCAAGAGAACTAAGAAAAAATGATAATAGGAGTAAATTAGAAAGTTGCTTAAAATTGCATGCTTTATCTGAATCACGAATGAAAACATTTGGGTTTAGTGTCCCTTTTTAAAGCTGCCATGGGCATGCAGGGTTGGTAAACAGGAGCTTACCTAGGGATTTTTTTTCAACAAGGGATGCCAAGAGATAATGTGATAAAAGAACTAAACTGGAAAGTTGTTTAAAATTACATTCTCTAATTTAACCATTTCAACTTTAATTTTTACTTTCATGTCACTTTAAGGACTGGGGTAGTTTGCATGTCAAAGATAAAAGATTTATTTTTCAATCTTGTTCCCGTTTACAGTCTGATTCATTCAGGGGTCTGTGTGGGAAGACAAGCAACAAGACAGGGAACTGATTTGGTTCCCTGAACATACACTATGGCTTGCATCTCAGTGCACAAATCCTTAGACCATGTGCAGAGAATCCTTAAGATACTAGTCATGTAACCTGGGTTCCAAAATGACGGCATCCATAATCGGATGGAGGTGCATGAAATGTGTTTAGTAACCTTAAAATGATTAAACGTGTCAGTTACGTTTTTGTATTTATGTCCAGATGGTCCTTAAATGGACAGTAAATGTTAGAAAAAATGTTACAATTTCGGCAGTATGTGCATAATTATGTAGCATGGGGATAGCCTCTTGTTGGTTTTGTGTTTTTTTTCTTTTTGTAAAAGCCTAATTTGCACAAGAAATATAGTTTTAGATGACAGTCATACTCTTCTGCGTAGCTGTTTTTTTTTTTTTTTTTTTACAAATAGTGCCTCATGGGCTCACTGACAAATAGCGTCATGGGCTCACAGCAAGCCCGATCGCCCCATTAATCTACATGTAGCACGCTCACGCGCTAGGTAAAACTGTCGGCTGCTAACGTTAGTAGTATTTATTTGGTTAACGGGACAATAGACACTCAACTAAAAAACAAAGCAATAACAACTTTTAATTTCAGAAAGTCTGCACCCCCTGAAAATTAACCCTTTCAGGCTGGAGCTTATTTGTCTATAAACAAATAATTAAAAATTGAAATGATGGGATCGGCTTTGGGGGAAGCCGTTTAATGCCATCCTAATGGCGCTAAAGCCCATCACAGGACGACATTGAACGTCCTAATGGCAAGAAGGGGTTAAGAGACCTTTATCTTCCTAGAAAAAAAGTCTTACTGTAATTACAGGATTAAGCAACATATGAACTTTGGCATTTTGGTACTGCATACAAACTACAATCATAACAACCAATACATTGTTGGTGGAAATATGCTCTCTTTTATTCCTTTGCAGCTTTGTTAGTAAAATGTGACTGCTAATTATCGTATGAGACAAGTGCCATAGAATGTAACTTAAAATGATGTGGTTTATTTAATGATGTTAATTATTCACAGGAACTATATGAAGCTGGTGAGAAGAAATGGGGGACTGATGAAGTGAAATTCCTGACCATCCTTTGCACTAGAAACAAGAAACATTTGCTTAAGGGTGAGGATTTACTATACATACTGAACAGAAACCTACTGCTCAATTTTTTTTTATTTTATTGGAGAGGGGTAGGGTTTATATATAGGTAAAATGGTTGTTCTGTTTGTGACATTAAAGGGACACTGAACCAAAATTTTTTCTTTTGTAATTCAGAAAGAGCATGCAATTTTAAGCAACTTTCTAATTTACTTCTATTATCAATTTTTCTTTGTTCTCTTGCTATCATTATTTGAAAAAGAAGGCATCTAAGTTTTTTTTTTTTTTGGTTTCAGTACTTTGGACAGCACTTTTTTATTGGTGGATGAATTTATCCACCAATCAGCAAGGACAACCCAGGTTGTTCACCAAAATTGGGCCGGCATCTAAACTTGCATTCTTGCATTTCAAATAAAGATACCAAGAGAATGTAGAACATTTGATAATAGGAGTAAATTAGAAAGTTGCTTAAAATCTCATGCTCAATCTGAATCACAAAATAATTTTTTTGGGTACAGTGTCCCTTTAAGGGACACAAACCCATTTTTTTTTTCTTAAATGATTCTGATAGAGCATGCGATTTTAAACAACTTTTCAATTTACTTCTATTATCTAATTTGTTTTGTTCTCTTGATATCCTTTATTATAATAGATACCTATTTAGCTGCTGATTGGTGTCTGCACATATGTCTCATGTTATTGGCTCTCTCAATACGTTCAGTTAGTTCCCAGTAGTGCATTTCTGCTTATTCAACAAAGGATACCAAGAGAATGAAGCAAATTAGATAATAGAAGTAAATCTAAAAATTATTTTTTTTTGTTTGTTTTTTTAATCCTATGCTTTATCTGAATCATGAAAGGAAAAATGTGTGTTTCATGTCCCTGTGTATGTTGTCCAAATGCACATCAATAATACAATGGTTTACACCAAAGCAACATTGCAGCAACTATGCACAGTAGTAAATTTCAGATTTGACTATTTAGCAATTTGCATACATCTGCAAAAATGATTTCTAGCAGGGGATTTAAAGTTTTGGGGGGGCAGTATAGCCCCCATCTTGATGTGAAATAGAAAGGCAAGTTTGAATGGCCACTGTCAGATGTCAATGCCTATGCACTGCTATTGCAAGGATATGCTTTGGCCATGCTCGCGGGCAGTGGCATTTTTTTTTAACTTTTTTTTTTTATCCTTGGTGGCCCATGGGTTGCCATTCTGCGCCTGTTTATAGTAAAGTGTATCACATTTGTTTTGATGACCCTTACTGCACATGCTACTAGCTAAAGATTTGCCATAGGTCACATACTGTACATTTGTGGCACCATATTGCGCTTGCTTTGGGTAATGTTGCCACTAACGTGAGCATGCATAAGATGGGGATGATTGTGCACGTGGCGTACAGCCGTATGCTTGGTGACTTGCTTACTGCATGCTGCGTTGATGTTTTATTGCATGTTATTGTCGGCACTTGGTGCATGCACAAAATGGGGATTTATATAGTAGCCATGCTTCTTTTTTTCCACAGAAAGCACTCGTCTCTCTTAGGAAAAAAATACATATTTCAGTGAACTTTTATTTGCATACTGACCCCCTCTCTTTATCTCCGTTTGTTTTTTCTTTCATCAAAGTTTTTGAAGAGTATAAAAAAATTTCAAAAAAAGACATCGAGGCCAGTATAAAATCTGAAATGTCTGGGAATTTTGAAGATGCACTCCTTGCCGTTGGTAAGTCATATGATAAAGGATTATGATTTCTCCAACATAGGTGTGTCCGGTCCACGGCGTCATCCTTACTTGTGGGATATTCTCTTCCCCAACAGGAAATGGCAAAGAGCCCAGCAAAGCTGGTCACATGATCCCTCCTAGGCTCCGCCTACCCCAGTCATTCTCTTTGCCGTTGTACAGGCAACATCTCCACGGAGATGGCTTAGAGTTTTTTAGTGTTTAACTGTAGTTTTTATTATTCAATCAAGAGTTTGTTATTTTAAAATAGTGCTGGTATGTACTATTTACTCAGAAACAGAAAAGAGATGAAGATTTCTGTTTGTATGAGGAAAATGATTTTAGCAACCGTTACTAAAATCCATGGCTGTTCCACACAGGACTGTTGAGAGGAATTAACTTCAGTTGGGGGAACAGTGAGCAGTCTCTTGCTGCTTGAGGTATGACACATTCTAACAAGACGATGTAATGCTGGAAGCTGTCATTTTCCCTATGGGATCCGGTAAGCCATGTTTATTAAGATTGTAAATAAGGGCTTCACAAGGGCTTATTAAGACTGTAGACTTTTTCTGGGCTAAATCGATTCATTATTAACACATATTTAGCCTTGAGGAATCATTTAATCTGGGTATTTTGATAAGTTTATATCGGCAGGCACTTTTTTAGACACCTTTCTCTTTAGGGGCTTTCCCAAATCATAGGCAGAGCCTCATTTTCGCGCCGGTGTTGCGCACTTGTTTTTGAGAGGCATGACATGCAGTCGCATGTGTGAGGAGCTCTGATACATAGAAAAGACTTTCTGAAGGCGTCATTTGGTATCGTATTCCCCTTTGGGCTTGGTTGGGTCTCAGCAAAGCAGACACCAGGGACTGTAAAGGGGTTAAAGTTAAAAACGGCTCCGGTTCCGTTATTTTAAGGGTTAAAGCTTCCAAATTTGGGGTGCAATACTTTTAAGGCTTTAAGACACTGTGGTGAAATTTTGGTGAATTTTGAACAATTCCTTCATATTTTTTCGCAATTGCAGTAATAAAGTGTGTTCAGTTTAAAATTTAAAGTGACAGTAACGGTTTTATTTTAAAACGTTTTTTGTACTTTGTTATCAAGTTTATGCCTGTTTAACATGTCTGAACTACCAGATAGACTGTGTTCTGAATGTGGGGAAGCCAGAGTTCCTTCTCATTTAAATAAATGTGATTTATGTGACAATGACAATGATGCCCAAGATGATTCCTCAAGTGAGGGGAGTAAGCATGGTACTGCATCATTCCCTCCTTCGTCTACACGAGTCTTGCCCACTCAGGAGGCCCCTAGTACATCTAGCGCGCCAATACTCCTTACTATGCAACAATTAACGGCTGTAATGGATAATTCTGTCAAAAACATTTTAGCCAAAATGCACACTTATCAGCGTAAGCGCGACTGCTCTGTTTTAGATACTGAAGAGCATGACGACGCTGATAATAATGGTTCTGAAGGGCCCCTAAACCAGTCTGATGGGGCCAGGGAGGTTTTGTCTGAGGGAGAAATTACTGATTCAGGGAACATTTCTCAACAAGCTGAACCTGATGTGATTACGTTTAAATTTAAGTTGGAACATCTACGCATTCTGCTTAAGGAGGTATTATCCACTCTGGATGATTGTGACAAGTTGGTCATCCCAGAGAAACTATGTAAAATGGACAAGTTCCTAGAGGTCCCGGGGCTCCCAGAAGCTTTTCCTATACCCAAGCGGGTGGCGGACATTGTAAATAAAGAATGGGAAAGGCCCGGTATTCCTTTCGTCCCTCCCCCCATATTTAAAAAATTGTTTCCTATGGTCGACCCCAGAAAGGACTTATGGCAGACAGTCCCCAAGGTCGAGGGAGCGGTTTCCACTTTAAACAAACGCACCACTATACCCATAGAAGATAGTTGTGCTTTCAAAGATCCTATGGATAAAAAATTAGAAGGTTTACTTAAAAAGATGTTTGTTCAGCAGGGTTACCTTCTACAACCAATTTCATGCATTGTCCCTGTCGCTACAGCCGCGTGTTTCTGGTTCGATGAGCTGGTAAAGGCGGTCGATAGTGATTCTCCTCCTTATGAGGAGATTATGGACAGAATCAATGCTCTCAAATTGGCTAATTCTTTCACCCTAGACGCCACTTTGCAATTGGCTAGGTTAGCGGCTAAGAATTCTGGGTTTGCTATTGTGGCGCGCAGAGCGCTTTGGTTGAAATCTTGGTCAGCTGATGCGTCTTCCAAGAACAAGCTACTTAACATTCCTTTCAAGGGGAAAACGCTGTTTGGCCCTGACTTGAAAGAGATTATCTCTGATATCACTGGGGGTAAGGGCCATGCCCTTCCTCAGGATCGGCCTTTCAAGGCCAAAAATAAACCTAATTTTCGTCCCTTTCGTAGAAACGGACCAGCCCAAAGTGCTACGTCCTCTAAGCAAGAGGGTAATACTTCTCAAGCCAAGCCAGCTTGGAGACCAATGCAAGGCTGGAACAAGGGAAAGCAGGCCAAGAAACCTGCCACTGCTACCAAGACAGCATGAAATGTTGGCCCCCGATCCGGGACCGGATCTGGTGGGGGGCAGACTCTCTCTCTTCGCTCGGGCTTGGGCAAGAGATGTTCTGGATCCTTGGGCGCTAGAAATAGTCTCCCAAGGTTATCTTCTGGAATTCAAGGGGCTTCCCCCAAGGGGGAGGTTCCACAGGTCTCAGTTGTCTTCAGACCACATAAAAAGACAGGCATTCTTACGTTGTGTAGAAGACCTGTTAAAAATGGGAGTGATTCATCCTGTTCCATTAGGAGAACAAGGGATGGGGTTCTACTCCAATCTGTTCATAGTTCCCAAAAAAGAGGGAACGTTCAGACCAATCTTAGATCTCAAGATCTTAAACAAGTTTCTCAAGGTTCCATCGTTCAAAATGGAAACCATTCGAACAATTCTTCCTTCCATCCAGGAAGGTCAATTCATGACCACGGTGGATTTAAAGGATGCGTATCTACATATTCCTATCCACAAGGAACATCATCGGTTCCTAAGGTTCGCATTCCTGGACAAGCATTACCAGTTCGTGGCGCTTCCTTTCGGATTAGCCACTGCTCCAAGGATTTTCACAAAGGTACTAGGGTCCCTTCTAGCTGTGCTAAGACCAAGGGGCATTGCTGTAGTACCTTACTTGGACGACATTCTGATTCAAGCGTCGTCCCTTCCTCAAGCAAAGGCTCACACGGACATTGTCCTGGCCTTTCTCAGATCTCACGGATGGAAAGTGAACGTGGAAAAGAGTTCTCTATCTCCGTCAACAAGGGTTCCCTTCTTGGGGACAATAATAGACTCCTTAGAAATGAGGATTTTTCTGACAGAGGCCAGAAAAACAAAACTTCCAGACTCTTGTCGGATACTTCATTCCGTTCCTCTTCCTTCCATAGCGCAGTGCATGGAAGTGATAGGTTTGATGGTAGCGGCAATGGACATAGTTCCTTTTGCGCGCATTCATCTAAGACCATTACAACTGTGCATGCTCAGTCAGTGGAATGGGGACTATACAAACTTGTCTCCGAGGATACAAGTAAATCAGAGGACCAGAGACTCACTCCGTTGGTGGCTGTCCCTGGACAACCTGTCACAAGGGATGACCTTCCGCAGACCAGAGTGGGTCATTGTCACGACCGACGCCAGTCTGATGGGCTGGGGCGCGGTCTGGGGATCCCTGAAAGCTCAGGGTCTTTGGTCTCGGGAAGAATCTCTTCTACCGATAAATATTCTGGAACTGAGAGCGATATTCAATGCTCTCAAGGCTTGGCCTCAGCTAGCGAGGGCCAAGTTCATACGGTTTCAATCAGACAACATGACAACTGTTGCGTACATCAACCATCAGGGGGGAACAAGGAGTTCCCTGGCGATGGAAGAAGTGACCAAAATCATTCTATGGGCGGAGTCTCACTCCTGCCACCTGTCTGCTATCCACATCCCAGGAGTGGAAAATTGGGAAGCGGATTTTCTGAGTCGTCAGACATTGCATCCGGGGGAGTGAGAACTCCATCCGGAAATCTTTGCCCAAGTCACTCAACTGTGGGGCATTCCAGACATGGATCTGATGGCCTCTCGTCAGAACTTCAAAGTTCCTTGCTACGGGTCCAGATCCAGGGATCCCAAGGCGGCTCTAGTGGATGCACTAGTAGCACCTTGGACCTTCAAACTAGCTTATGTATTCCCGCCGTTTCCTCTCATCCCCAGGCTGGTAGCCAGGATCAATCAGGAAAGGGCGTCGGTGATCTTGATAGCTCCTGCGTGGCCACGCAGGACTTGGTATGCAGATCTGGTGAATATGTCATCGGCTCCACCATGGAAGCTACCTTTGAGACGAGACCTTCTTGTTCAAGGTCCGTTCGAACATCCGAATTTGGTCTCACTCCAGCTGACTGCTTGGAGATTGAACGCTTGATCTTATCGAAGCGAGGGTTCTCAGATTCTGTTATCGATACTCTTGTTCAGGCCAGAAAGCCTGTAACTAGAAAGATTTACCACAAAATTTGGAAAAAATATATCTGTTGGTGTGAATCTAAAGGATTCCCTTGGGACAAGGTTAAGATTCCTAAGATTCTATCCTTCCTTCAAGAAGGATTGGAAAAAGGATTATCTGCAAGTTCCCTGAAGGGACAGATTTCTGCCTTGTCTGTGTTACTTCACAAAAAGCTGGCAGCTGTGCCAGATGTTCAAGCCTTTGTTCAGGCTCTGGTTAGAATCAAGCCTGTTTACAAACCTTTGACTCCTCCTTGGAGTCTCAACTTAGTTCTTTCAGTTCTTCAGGGGGTTCCGTTTGAACCCTTACATTCCGTTGATATTAAGTTATTATCTTGGAAAGTTTTGTTTTTGGTTGCAATTTCTTCTGCTAGAAGAGTTTCAGAATTATCTGCTCTGCAGTGTTCTCCTCCTTATCTGGTGTTCCATGCAGATAAGGTGGTTTTACGTACTAAACCTGGTTTTCTTCCAAAAGTTGTTTCTAACAAAAACATTAACCAGGAGATTATCGTACCTTCTCTGTGTCCGAAACCAGTTTCGAAGAAGGAACGTTTGTTGCACAATTTGGATGTTGTTCGCCCTCTAAAATTCTATTTAGATGCTACAAAGGATTTTAGACAAACATCTTCCTTGTTTGTTGTTTATTCCGGTAAAAGGAGAGGTCAAAAAGCAACTTCTACCTCTCTCTCTTTTTGGATTAAAAGCATCATCAGATTGGCTTACGAGACTGCCGGACGGCAGCCTCCCGAAAGAATCACAGCTCATTCCACTAGGGCTGTGGCTTCCACATGGGCCTTCAAGAACGAGGCTTCTGTTGATCAGATATGTAGGGCAGCGACTTGGTCTTCACTGCACACTTTTACCAAATTTTACAAGTTTGATACTTTTGCTTCTTCTGAGGCTATTTTTGGGAGAAAGGTTTTGCAAGCCGTGGTGCCTTCCATCTAGGTGACCTGATTTGCTCCCTCCCATCATCCGTGTCCTAAAGCTTTGGTATTGGTTCCCACAAGTAAGGATGACGCCGTGGACCGGACACACCTATGTTGGAGAAAACAGAATTTATGTTTACCTGATAAATTACTTTCTCCAACGGTGTGTCCGGTCCACGGCCCGCCCTGGTTTTTTAATCAGGTCTGATAATTTATTTTCTTTAACTACAGTCACCACAGTACCATATGGTTTCTCCTATGCAAATATTCCTCCTTAACGTCGGTCGAATGACTGGGGTAGGCGGAGCCTAGGAGGGATCATGTGACCAGCTTTGCTGGGCTGTTTGCCATTTCCTGTTGGGGAAGAGAATATCCCACAAGTAAGGATGACGCCGTGGACCGGACACACCGTTGGAGAAAGTAATTTATCAGGTAAACATAAATTCTGTTTTTATGGACATTGGTTGATAATTAAAGGGAAAGTCTACTCCCATAATTTTTATTGTTTAAAAAGATAATCTGTTAATTACCCATTCCCCAGTTTTGCATAACCAACACGGTTATATTAATACACTTTTTACCTTTGTGACTACCTTGTATCTAAGTCTCTGCAGACTGCCCCCTTATTTCAGTTCTTTTGACAGACTTGCATTTTAGCCAATCAGTGCTGACTCCTAGCTAACTCCACAGGAGTGAGCACAGTTATCTATATGGCACACATGAACTAGCACTGTCTAGCTGTAAAAAAAATATGTCAAAATACTCTGAGATAAGAGGTGGCCTTCAAGAGCTTAGAAATTATTATATTTCAACAAATACCAAGAGAATATATCAAATTTGATGATAAAAGTAAATTGGAAAGTTGTTTAAAATAGCATGCCCTATCTGAATCATGAACGTTTAATGTTGACTAGACTGCCCCTTTTAAGATATACTGAGCATACTTTGTCATATAAAGCAGCTAGTACATAACGTATCTTATATCACCAAGACAACAGTAAAAGTACATTTATTATGCAGGAAAAAAATATTAATTTTAAACAATCAGCAATAAACTGAAAAAGGTCTGCTTACAAAATGTTTAGAATACATAGAAATCTATTTTGTTATCAAAAGGAAAAAAATAACAATCTAAGAATGCACCTCTGGATTTAAACTCCCTTTTTAAATCAGGTTGACCTATTTTAGTTTCAGTGACCAGAGACCACGTAAATAATCCCAACTACTGTTGTAACCAATCCCTTTCCAACAATATACAAGTGCAGTCGGGTCAGAAAAAATGCTGCATACTTAAGTATTTTATTTGTGCAAGTATCCGGGCTATCTGAATTAATGGAGAAAGAGTATTTTTGTGAGATAAATTACAGGGCACAAGAGAATGAAATCATTTGATGAAGGAAGTCAATTAATATATCTATTACATTTGTGTGATCTTTCTGAATTATGAATGTTTAAAGGGAAATCAAAATGAAACTTTCGCGATTCAGATAGAGCATGTGGTTTTAAGAAACTTTCCGATTTATATATGCACACTTTCTGATGCACCAGCTGCTACTGAGCTTGTGCAAGAGTTCACATTGTGTACATTTATGAGTCTGAGATTGGCTGATGGCTGTCACGTGATTCAAGGCCTGGTAAATTGAAGTACATTTTTAGGAAAAATCCACTGCTTATTTAGAATTAGTAAGTGATATTGCATTGTCTTTTTATTCTGCATTTGTTGATAATGCAGTTCTACTGTATTTAATGTTCTTTTAGTTTTGACTTTCATGTCACCTGTGTCAGACAAACACATATTTTTCACTGATTTCAATAAAATAACAAAACATCTTCAAAATCTAGCAGTTACTGTTATTATTGCCTTGTATGTACCTGTATATTTTTATGTAGTAGTATATGTAATATTTTATTGCTTTTCATTACAGTGAAATGCATCAGAAGCGTGCCTGCATATTTTGCAGAACGACTTTATAAGTCTATGAAGGTGAGTAAATTAAACCCACACCAAAATCCCATATCTTCTCACTGCAATATATTGCTTACAAATCTGATAAAAAATGCTCCGTACAGAGCCCTACACCTTTTGTTGAACAGCAACGTAAATATGAAGACAAAGGATGAATGTTGTTTAAAAAGACTATGAAAAATTATTATTATGCGGCTATTATGCGGCAACATCCCTTGAGCGCAATCGATATTTATTTTATTTTTTGCTCTGATATTACAAGTTGAAAGTAATAAATTAGCGCTGCTAGACAGTGCTAGTTCATGTGTGCCATATAGATAACATTGTTCTCACTCCTGTGGAGTTGCATTTAGCCAATCAGTGCTGACTCATGGGTAGGTATCAAAAGAACTGGAATAAGGGGGCAGTCTGCAGAGGTTTAGATACAAGGTAATCAGAGGTAAAAAGTATATTAATATAACTGTTGGTTATGCAAAACTGGGGAAAGGGTAATAAAGGGATTATCTATTTAAACAATAAAAATTCTAGAGTAGACTCACTTTAAAGGGTCACTATAGTGTGTAAAAAAAAAAAAAAAAAAAACCATGCTCTAATTCGTTAGTGTTCCTGCACCGCCTCAAAGCCGTTCAACACAAAGCACTGCTGGTTCTGAGCAGAAACTGCCGCTGACCTAATCAGCAGGGCTAGTGACATAGCTGTGTTGAGCGACTAGTGCTACTGATTAGGTCAGAGGCAGTTCACGAGAGGTACATCTAGTAATGTTTTGTGGAGGTTAAACACTTAAATACCACATGCTCTGCCGCCCACTTCAAAGTCAATTTTTCTGTGAGCTAAAAGTTTGAATTGTTCACCAATCAGCATTTTAGCTACAACAAAAGTGCCATATGGGGAGAACACTGATTGGTCAACAATTTAAGACGTTGGCTCACAGAAAAAGTTACTTTTTGTAGTGGGCGGCGGAGTATTTAAATTTGCTATCTATAATAAAAAAGTAAGTTATAACGCAACTTCATTACAACTGATGAATTAAACTCCATCTAAATTATCACTAACATTCCGGATCTGATTTTTTAAAAGGGGAGAGTTTACCGTTTCTTTAACCTATTAACTAAATCAAATCAGCCAAAATTACCAATGCTTATTTCAAGGCTAATATCAATTTTCAGATCAGCCAATAAGATTAATGACCAATAAGATTACTGCTATTGGATGTAGTAACTAATTACAGCTTTTTATAATTGCCTTGTGATGTGCCTTTAAAATAATGCTGTTGCAGGTAAACTTCAGAGTATTTGGGAATTATCTGTACATATTAGGTTTATATATATTTTTTTCTTTCAAATAGTCACACACATCTTTTCATAGTTTTGATATAGCCGGAATTGTCAAATTATAAATGTTGTTTATTTATGACTGAGTGTTGATGTCTTTAGCTTTTTATGTAATGATGCTATTTGATGCTGATGGGAAGAGGCCATGACAAGAGACTTTTTTGATACATGCTTCTTGTACTACAGTATATATTGAACATACCTTTTGTATTATGTACGGGTTACTCTTGTAGCAGAGGTCTGTTATTTCCTTTTTATTATGTTTTTGTTATGTTGAAAACACTCAATAAAAAAAAAAAGATTAAAATTTAGTGCATCCTACAACTTAAGAAGCTTGGTACTGCAACATGCTACACAGTGATTGATTAATTGGTGCAGGAGCTCATTTTTATGTCTACCAGACAAAGTAAAAGATAAAATAAACATCCTCAAGGCTTTTTAAGTGGCATGTGTTAAAACTGGAAAACAATGCAAATTGTAATGGCAAAATGAGTTTTAAAAGAATTTCAAGCATTTATTTTCTATGTAGATCTTTTGCAATGCAATGATTTAAAGGACCATTAAATACAACAGAATTGTATAATCAACAAGTACATTAAAAAAAGACAATGCAACAGCATTTTCTTTGTAAATTGCATGAAATAAATCTACTACACATTTAAAATGCAAAGTTATTTTACTCTCCCTCCCCCTGTATCATCTGACAGCCATCAGCCAATTACAAAATATATATAGATGTATACTGTGCACTATTGCACATGCTCAGTAAAAGACTGTGCACATTTTGATAATGGAATTAAATTGGAAATAGTTTTTTGTTTTGTTTTGTTTAATATTGCATTGTCTACCTCACTATTGAAAGTTTAATTTTGACTTTAGTGTCCCTTTTTATACATACTATGTATATATTAAGAAAACGCTTTAAAGACTTGAGGCCCTTTTGATTATTGCTTAACTCCTTAAAAAAAATATTTAGAATTTAGTGGGGAAAAAAGACTGCAGTTATAATGGGGTTGGGGCTTGTATTTTCTAATATTAGCTGGTAAGCTAGATGTCATTGGCAAACTGTCACAATGGGCACCTAATAACATCTGCTGTATTAAAAGATTTGTATTTGTAATGTGCCAGCCTTCCTCCTTTTCTCTGTTAAAGGAACATGGTACCCAAATGTTGAAGTGGTGCAGCATAGCTGTAAAAAGCTAACTAGAAAATATCACCTGGACATCTCTATGTAAAAAAGGGAAGATATTTACCTCAAAATTTCAGTATAACTCGTGAGATCAAAGCATAGCATGACCTAGTCAGTACTGCTTATGGCTATTTTTTTCCACCTTGCAGCTGGACAGCAGTATTAACTGTTCACAGAGCACTTTTTCTGAGCTGAAGAAATTGTGAGGTAAAATATCTCGCCTTTTTACATAGAGATGTTCAAGTGATATGTCAGCTTTTTACAGTTATGGTGCATCACTTTCAAATTAGCATATGAGTAGTGTGTCCCTTTTAAATAGATCACTGAGCTCAACTTGCCTAAGTGATATGGAGATGAAGAAAACTGTTTAAAGAGTGCAGGATAGAGAAATGAGATGTGGGATGAAAAGTGGTAGACTACCTTGAGTATTCTTTAATGGAACATTGAAATAAAAAATTGTTATGTATATAAAAGATACTTATTTTAACATGTTAAATATATATTAAAGGGACATGATACCCATATGCTAAATAACTTTAAAGTGATGAAACCAGTAAAAAGATGATTAGAAAATATTACATAAATATATCTTTGTAATAAAGGAATGTATTTTACCTCAAAATGTCCTTAGTAGACTCATCCCTTTGTTGAAGAACATGAAGTATCCAATCCGGATCCTTGTCTGGGGTAGTGTGTATCTGGCATACACAGACAGTCACTTTGTTCTCCTCCTCAGTTTAAGAAAGTTTACTATAAAATCTCGCAAGATCATTGTGAAATCCCATTAGATTAAAGTGTGCACTAATGATGCTGATTGGCTGTTTTTTCTTCATACAAATAACAGTAAAAAAGAGTTACTGAATAGTAACTGCTCATAGACCAGTTACTTTGTTGCATTGAACTTGCTTTTAAATAAAAAGAAACCCAAGTATTCGGCCTAGTTTTAATTTTTGTTGAAAACTGGTGGTAACATAAAATATCTCCATAGATTTTAATAGAGATACTTGTTGCCACTAGTTTACACTGCTTACAACAGCAATGGAAAGTAGCCCATACATCATATAACTTCCTTCTTTAGGTTGCTTCAAGGATAAATTAGATTTTAATGTTGAACAACATGTACATTTCTGGCAAAACGATTCTCTATTAAAAGCGGTTTTAAAGTGGTTTCTTTTCATTGTGAAAAGTATTAGGAAGTGCATTACTGATTTTGTGGTGTAGATGCTCACTGGCTTATGAGCTACCACAGCTCTATTGGTGGATAGTGACTTGCCCTACAAGCATTAAACCAATAAAAAGCATTTTTCCCGGCACGGGGACATCTGTTTAAAAAATGTTTATACATTTTATAATCTTAAAAAAGGTAAAAAAAAGCGAAGCACATGGGCTGATGCATAAAGATATTTTAATGAAACGAGGTGAAATACATAATAAAAAAGTATAAAATAACACTTGCAAGTGCAATAAAGGACTCATTTTTATAATGTCCTCTTCTAAACACAATGAAGGAAAAAAACCTGAACATGTTCAGACTGGGCGGTTGACTGAAACCCAGTCTGAATATGTTTTTATGAAAGTGAGGAATCCAGAGCAATATTTAAATGATTCTTTTGGTTTTTTTTTGGGTGGGGTGTCTAATAGCAGGTGTAATCGCAGGGTACCCAACCTTTTTCACTTTTTTTAAAATGAGGAAACACTTTTTGGATTTTGTTTTTGTATAGGAGTGTCTTTTTATGACCTAGTTTCTCAACCTGTGGTATGTGTACCCTAGGGTTGCCACCCGTCCCTTAAAATACAGAACACTTATTAAGTTACACATGCTGCAGGGAGGAATATGAATCGTGCTGTCCAGAAACACAATACATGTTCCTCCCTGCACACCCTGCAGCATGTGTAACTCATAAGTGTCCAGGAAAACATGGCTGAGGTGGCAACTCTAGTGTACCCGTGGGGGTACTTGAGGCATAGACAAGGGGTACTCCAGGAATTGTTCTTCGTTATTTTTATATTCTTTTTTTCTGATGTAGCTATTGTAAACATGACATATCAAAGAAAGCTGTGTTTCTCATTTCTAAGCTCAAGAAGCACTCCTAACAGGTGTGTATTTCCCTGCCTTGGTGGGACCACTGCTTAATCACTGATTCACCTTAGATGGGCTTAGATCTGGCTTGTTAGTGACATATGAGGGCTGGAGTTAAGCTTTACTAATATGAACAGAGAATATGTATTACTGTGACCAAATGTCATAGAGAGGAGAGGCAGATAAATGTGCCACTGTGAAATGGGTGCATCATACTGAAGTGTTCCGCAGTAACATGAGACAGATAAACTGTGCATGAAATGGTTATTAAAAATAGAAAGATGGTACCATAAATATTACTTTCCTCATCACGCAGAAAATAGTTTATTTTCCTCTCTTTTAATGTAAGAAGCTAAGTAATTGCATCTAATTATTAATATCAGGGGACTATGTATCTGGCAATATTACAACAGAGAATAATAAACACAGAAAACGCAAATATTACATTCCGGAAAACATAAAACAAATATCAGATTCCTATATACTGTAGTTACTTAATTAACATATCTGATACAAGCTTGTGAAATCAAGTAATATACCATTTTCATTTTTGCTTATATAAAAGATCAATAATGTGCTACAGTTGGGGTACATAGAAATCAAATGAATGCATGAATGCGCTGCGGAATCTGTTGGCGCTCTACAAATAACCGTTAATAATAATAATAATAATAATGCAGGGTTACTTGCTACAAAAAGGTTGATAAACACTGTTTCTTCTGTTAAGTGTGATCAGTCCACGGGTCATCATTACTTGTGGGATATTAACTGCTCCCCTACAGGAAGTGCAAGAGGATTCACCCAGCAGAGTTGCTATATAGCTCCTCCCCTCTACGTCACCTCCAGTCATTCTCTTGCACCCAACGACTAGATAGGATGTGTGAGAGGACTATGGTGATATATTTAGTTTTTATATCTTCAATCAAAAGTTTGTTATTTTATAATAGCACCGGAGTGTGTTATTCCTTCTCTGGTAGAATTTGAAGAAGAATCTACCTGAGTTTTTCTATGATTTTAGCCGGAGTAGTTAAGATCATATTGCTGTTTCTCGGCCATCTGAGGAGTGAGGTAAACTTCAGATCAGGGGACAGCAGGCAGATTAATCTGCAAAGAGGTATGTAGCAGTTTATTATTTTCTGACATGGAATTGATGAGAAAATCCTGCCATACCGTTATAATGTAAACTCAGCCTTGAATGCAGTAGATGTAGCTGATATCAGGCTGTCATGTATGTATATTTTACACTTCAGTTTTCTGGGAAATGGTACTTCTCTGGCTTTTAAACTATATACATAGATTTAACCTATTTTGCAGGGACTTGCAATAGGTTTTAAATGACAATTAATTATTGAGGTAAAACGTTTTTTTGCTGGCATGTAAAAACGTTTTTTTCTCTGAGGTACTGGGTGAAAAAATGTTTTGGGCACTTTTTTTCCACTTGGCAATAGTTTTGATTTAAATTAGAGCAGTTCACTGATCCCTCTCAATGTTATGTGTGTGGGGGAGGGGCCATTTTGGTGCTTTCACTATGCATCAGAAAAACTCAGTCAGAGGTTCATTTTCTTCCTGCATGATCCGGTTCATCTCTACAGAGTTCAGGGATCTCAAGAGTCTTTTTTGAGGGAAGTAATCATACAGCAGAGCTGTGCTGATTGTATTGACTGTGATATAAAAAACGTTTATTTGTGTATTTTTTTTCTGCTGCCTGGGTTAGTTATCATTTGCTGAGGGGAACAATCCTTTGCTAAAACTGTATATTCTGACAAAGATTGATGCTATAACTTAATTATTTTATCTGTTATAATATTTTTCTGTGCTTCTTAAAGGCACAGTTCGTTTTCATATTATTTGTAAATTACTTTGAAAAGTATTTCCAAGTTGCTGTTTATTTGCTAGTGTGTTAAACATGTCTGATTCAGAGGAAGATATCTGTGCTATATGTGTTAATGCCAAAGTGGAGCCCAATAGAAATTTATGTACTAAATGTATTGATGCTACTTTAAAAAATAGTCAATCTGTACAAATTGAACATATTTCACCAAACAACGAGGGGAGAGTTATGCCGTCTAACTCGCCTCACGTGTCAGTACCTGCATCTCCCGCTCAGGAGGTGCGTGATATTGTAGCGCCGAGTGCATCTGGGCGGCCATTACAAATCACATTACAAGATATGGCTACTGTTATGACTGAAGTTTTGGCTAAACTACCAGAACTAAGAGGTAAACGTGATCACTCTGGGATGAGAACAGAGTGCGCTGATAATGCAAGGGCCATGTCTGATACTGCGTCACAGTTTGCAGAACATGAAGACGGAGAGCTTCATTCTGTGGGTGACGGTTCTGATCCAAATAAACTGGACTCAGACATTTCAAATTTTAAATTTAAGCTTGAGAACCTCCGTGTGTTACTAGGGGAGGTATTAGCGGCTCTGAATGATTGTAACACAGTTGCAATCCCAGAAAAAATGTGTAGGTTGGATAAATATTTTGCGGTACCGACGAGTACTGACGTTTTTCCTATACCTAAGAGACTTACTGACATTGTTACTAAGGAGTGGGATAGACCCGGTGTGCCTTTCTCACCCCCTCCTATATTCAGAAAAATGTTTCCAATAGACGCCGCCACACGGGACTTATGGCAAATGGTCCCTAAGGTGGAGGGAGCAGTTTCTACTTTAGCTAAGCGTACCACTATCCCAGTGGAGGATAGCTGTGCTTTTTCAGATCCAATGGATAAAAAATTAGAGGGTTACCTTAAGAAAATGTTTGTTCAACAAGGGTTTATATTGCAACCTCTTGCATGTATTGCGCCTGTCACGGCTGCAGCAGCATTTTGGTTTGAGTCTCTGGAAGAGACACTTCAATCATCCACACTAGATGACATCACACACAAACTTAAATTCCTTAAGTTAGCTAATTCATTTATTTCAGATGCCGTAGTACATTTAACTAAACTTGCGGCTAAAAATTCAGGATTCGCCATTCAGGCACGCAGAGCTCTGTGGCTAAAATCCTGGTCAGCTGATGTTACGTCTAAATCTAAATTGCTTAATATTCCTTTCAAAGGGCAGACCTTATTCGGGCCCGGCTTGAAAGAGATTATTGATGACATTACAGGAGGTAAAGGTCATGCCCTGCCTCAGGACAAGGCCAAAGCCAAGGCTAGACAGTCCAATTTTCGTTCCTTTCGTAATTTCAAAGCAGGAGCAGCATCAACTTCCTCTGCACCAAAACAGGAAGGAGCTGTTGCTCGCTACAGACAAGGCTGGAAACCTAACCAGTCCTGGAACAGGGGCAAACAGGCCAGAAAACCTGCTGCTGCCCCTAAGACAGCATGAATTGAGGGCCCCCGATCCGGGACCGGATCTAGTGGGGGGCAGACTTTCCCTCTTCGCCCAGGCTTGGGCAAGAGATGTTCAGGATCCCTGGGCGTTAGAGATCATATCTCAGGGATACCTTCTGGACTTCAAATCCTCTCCCCCAAGAGGGAGATTTCATCTGTCAAGGTTGTCAACAAACCTAACAAAGAAGGAAGCGTTTCTACGCTGCGTACAAGATCTTTTATTAATGGGAGTGATCCATCCAGTTCCGCGGTTGGAACAAGGACAAGGGTTTTACTCAAATCTGTTTGTAGTTCCCAAAAAAGAGGGAACCTTCAGGCCAATCTTGGATTTAAAGATCCTAAACAAATTCCTAAGAGTTCCATCGTTCAAGATGGAAACTATTCGAACAATTTTGCCCATGATCCAAGAGGGTCAGTACTTGACCACAGTGGATTTAAAGGATGCTTACCTTCACATACCGATTCACAGAAGTCATTACCGGTATCTAAGGTTTGCCTTTTTAGACAGGCATTACCAGTTTGTAGCTCTTCCATTCGGACTGGCTACGGCTCCAAGAATCTTCACAAAGGTTCTGGGCACTCTTCTGGCGGTACTAAGACCGCGAGGAATTTCAGTAGCTCCGTACTTAGACGACATACTGATACAAGCTTCAAGCTTTCAAACTGCCAAATCTCATACAGAGATAGTACTGGCATTTCTAAGGTCGCATGGATGGAAAGTGAACGAAGAGAAAAGTTCTCTCTTTCCACTCACAAGAGTTCCCTTCCTGGGGACTCTGATAGATTCTGTAGAAATGAAGATTTACCTGACAGAGGACAGGTTAACAAAACTTCAAAGTGCATGCCGTGTCCTTCATTCCATTCAAGAGACCAGAAATTCTCTTCTATGGTGGCTTTATCGGCCACATCTGTCCAGGGGAATGCCATTCAGCAGGCCGGACTGGACAATTGTAACAACAGACGCCAGCCTACTAGGTTGGGGCGCTGTCTGGAATTCTCTGAAGGCTCAGGGACTATGGAATCAGGAGGAGAGTCTTCTTCCAATAAACATTCTGGAATTGAGAGCAGTCCTCAATGCTCTTCTGGCTTGGCCCCAGTTAGCAACTCGGGGGTTCATCAGGTTCCAGTCGGACAACATCACAACTGTAGCTTATATCAACCATCAGGGAGGGACAAGAAGCTCCCTAGCAATGATGGAAGTATCGAAGATAATTCGCTGGGCAGAGTCTCACTCTTGCCACCTGTCTGCAATCCACATCCCGGGAGTGGAGAACTGGGAGGCGGATTTCTTAAGTCGTCAGACTTTTCATCCGGGGGAGTGGGAACTTCATCCAGAGGTCTTTGCCCAAATACTTCGACGTTGGGGCAAACCAGAGATAGATCTCATGGCGTCTCGACAGAACGCCAAGCTTCCGCGCTACGGGTCCAGATCCAGGGATCCGGGAGCGGTCCTGATAGATGCCTTGACAGCACCATGGACCTTCAGGATGGCTCATGTGTTTCCACCTTTCCCGATGCTTCCTCGATTGATTGCCAGAATCAAACAGGAGAAAGCATCAGTGATTCTAATAGCGCCTGCATGGCCACGCAGGACTTGGTATACAGATCTGGTGGACATGTCATTCTGTCCACCTTGGTCGTTACCTCTGAAACAGGACCTTCTGATTCAGGGTCCTTTCAAACATCAAAATCTAACTTCTCTGAAGCTGACTGCTTGGAAATTGAACGCTTGATCTTATCAAGGCGTGGTTTTTCTGAGTCAGTTATTGATACCTTAATACAGGCTAGGAAGCCTGTTACCAGAAAGATTTACCATAAAATATGGCGTAAATACCTATATTGGTGCGAATCCAAAGGTTACTCTTGGAGTAAGGTTAGGATTCCTAGGATATTGTCTTTTCTACAAGAAGGTTTAGAAAAGGGGTTATCCGCTAGTTCCTTAAAGGGACAGATCTCGGCTCTGTCCATTCTGTTACACAAGCGTCTGTCAGAAGTTCCAGACGTTCAGGCTTTTTGTCAGGCTTTGGCCAGGATTAAACCTGTGTTTAAAGCTGTGGCTCCACCATGGAGTTTAAACCTTGTTCTTAACGTTTTACAGGGTGTTCCGTTTGAACCCCTTCATTCCATTGATATAAAGTTGTTATCTTGGAAAGTTCTATTTTTAATGGCTATTTCCTCGGCTCGAAGAGTCTCTGAGTTATCAGCCTTACATTGTGATTCTCCTTATTTGATTTTTCACTCGGATAAGGTAGTTCTGCGTACTAAGCCTGGGTTCTTACCTAAGGTAGTCACTAACAGGAATATCAATCAGGAGATTGTTGTTCCATCCTTGTGCCCAAATCCTTCTTCGAGGAAGGAACGTCTTTTGCACAATCTGGATGTAGTTCGTGCCCTTAAATTTTATTTACAGGCAACTAAAGATTTTCGACAAACGTCTTCCCTGTTTGTCGTTTACTCTGGTCAGAGGAGAGGTCAAAAAGCTTCTGCTACCTCTCTCTCTTTTTGGCTTCGTAGCATAATTCGTTTAGCTTATGAGACTGCTGGACAGCAGCCTCCTGAAAGAATTACAGCTCATTCCACTAGAGCTGTGGCTTCCACTTGGGCCTTTAAGAATGAGGCCTCTGTTGAACAGATTTGCAAGGCTGCAACTTGGTCTTCGCTTCATACTTTTCCAAATTTTACAAATTTGACACTTTTGCTTCCTCGGAGGCTATTTTTGGGAGAAAGGTTCTTCAGGCAGTGGTTCCTTCTGTATAAAGAGCCTGCCTATCCCTCCCGTCATCCGTGTACTTTTGCTTTGGTATTGGTATCCCACAAGTAATGATGACCCGTGGACTGATCACACTTAACAGAAGAAAACATAATTTATGCTTACCTGATAAATTCCTTTCTTCTGTAGTGTGATCAGTCCACGGCCCGCCCTGTTTTTTAAGGCAGGTAAATATTTTTTAAATTATACTCCAGTCACCACTACACCCTTGGCTTCTCCTTTCTCGTTGGTCCTTGGTCGAATGACTGGAGGTGACGTAGAGGGGAGGAGCTATATAGCAACTCTGCTGGGTGAATCCTCTTGCACTTCCTGTAGGGGAGCAGTTAATATCCCACAAGTAATGATGACCCGTGGACTGATCACACTACAGAAGAAAGGAATTTATCAGGTAAGCATAAATTATGTTTTTATGAACTACCCAACTTTTGTAGTGTTGACTTTGCTGAATGTTTGAATTTCTTTGTAAAGTAGTTACAAATTAACTTTACGTTTAATGGCATCATGACAGTCTCAGAGCTCACAGCTGTCCTGTATTGTGTGGGACTGTCCTGATTAAATGCTCTGACCCTTCTTCACCTTTCCAAAATGTATTTATGTTCTGATCTCCCTCAGTTCCCCTCTGACCACCCAGACACAATTTTAGTCATCCCAAACTCTACCATAGAACAAACAAAAGAACAAACAAGCACATTTTCATTATTCGAAAACCACATTTTATTAAAGGGAAATAAAAACTTCTTATTTCTCCTGTTAAGTGTAGTCAGTCCACGGGTCATCCATTACTTATGGGATTATATCTCCTCCCTAACAGGAAGTGCAAGAGGATCACCCAAGCAGAGCTGCTATATAGCTCCTCCCCTCTACGTCATACCCAGTCATTCTCTTGCACCTAACTAATAGATAGGACGTGTGAGAGGACTGTGGTTGTTAAACTTAGTTTTTATTTCTTCAATCAAAAGTTTGTTATTTTAAACAGCACCGAAGTGTGTTGTTTCTTCTCAGGCAGCATTAGAAGAAGAATCTACCTGAGTTTGTGTATGATCTTAGCGGTCGTAACTAAGATCCACTTGCTGTTCTCTGCCATTCTGAGGAGTGAGGTAACTTCAGAACAGGGGATAGCAGGCAGGGTTCACCTGCAAGGAGGTATGTTGCAGTATATTATTTTCTAAGGAATGGAATTGACTGAGAAAATACTGCTAATACCGATGTAATGTAAGTGCAGCCTTAAATGCAGTAGTAGCGACTGGTATCAGGCTGATATGTATGTATGTTTACACTGAGGTATTTCTGGGGAATGGAACTTCACTAAGAAAATACTGTATATATTTAAGTAATATTTGAGCCTCCACTGCAGTGAAAGCGACTAGCAGCAGGCTTATTAATAACATTTCATAATTTTATTTTTAAAACGTTTACTGGCATGTTAATCGTTTTTTTCTGAGGTACTTGGTGATAAAACTTTATGGGCATGATTTTTACCACATGGCTGTCGTTTTTTTCTGAATAAAATCAGTTTACTGAGCTTCCCCACTGTTGTAATATGAGTGGGAGGGGCCTATTTTAGCGCTTTATTGCGCAGTAAAAATTCAGTCACAGTCTTCCTATTTCTTCCTCCATGATCCAGGACGTCTCTACAGAGCCCAGGGGTCTCCAAAACTAGTTTTGAGGGAGGTAATCACTCACAGCAGACCTGTGAGAGTGTGTTTTGACTGATAAAAACGTTAATATTAAATTATCCGTTTTTGGGTACTAAGGGGTTAATCATCCATTTGCTGGTGGGTGCAATCCTTTGCTAACTTAATGCATTTACTGTGAAAATTTGGTTGCTATAACTAATTTGGTTCATTGTTATTTCAACTGTGACAGTTTTTTGTGCTTCTTAAAGGCACAGTAACGTTTTTTATATTGCTTGTAAATTTATTTGAAAAGTATTTTCCAAGCTTGCTAGTCTCATTGCTAGTCTGTTTAAACATGTCTGACACAGATGAATCTCTTTGTTCAATATGTTTAAAGGCCAATGTGGAGCCCAATAGAAATTTGTGTACTAATTGCATTGATGCTACTTTAAATAAAAGCCAATCTGTACATGTAAAGAAAATTTCACCAGACAACGAGGGGGAAGTTATGCCGACTAACTCTCCTTACGTGTCAGTACCTTCGCCTCCTGCTCAGGAGGTGCGTGATATTGTGGCGCCAAGTAAATCAGGGCGGCCCATACAAATCACTTTGCAAGACATGGCTAATGTTATGACTGAAGTACTATCTAAATTGCCAGAATTTAGGGGTAAACGCGATCACTCTGGGGTAAGAACAGAGTGGGCTGATAATAATAGGGCCATGTCTGATACTGCGTCACAATTTGCAGAACATGAGGACGGAGAGCTTCATTCTGTGGGTGACGGATCTGATCCAAGTAAACTGGACTCAGACATTTCAAATTTTAAATTTAAGCTTGAGAACCTCCGTGTATTACTAGGGGAGGTATTAGCGGCTCTGAATGATTGTAACACGGTTGCAATTCCAGAGAAAATATGTAGGCTGGATAAATATTTTGCGGTACCGGCGTGTACTGACGTTTTTCCTATACCTAAAAGGCTTACAGAAATTGTTAACAAGGAGTGGGATAGACCCGGTGTGCCTTTTTCACCCCCTCCTATATTTAGAAAAATGTTTCCAATAGACGCCACCACACAGGACTTATGGCAGACGGTCCCTAAGGTGGAGGGAGCAGTTTCTACTCTGGCTAAGCGCACCACTATCCCGGTGGAGGATAGCTGTGCTTTTTCAGATCCAATGGATAAAAAGTTAGAGGGTTACCTTAAGAAAATGTTTGTTCAGCAAGGTTTTATATTACAACCCCTTGCATGCATTGCGCCTGTCACGGCTGCGGCGGCATTCTGGTTTGAGTCTCTGGAAGAGACCCTTAGCACAGCTCCATTGGATGAGATTATAGACAAGCTTAAAGTCCTTAAGCTAGCTAATTCATTTATTTCTGATGCCGTAGTACACTTAACTAAACTTACGGCTAAGAACTCCGGATTCGCCATTCAAGCGCGTAGAGCGCTGTGGCTTAAATCCTGGTCAGCCGATGTGACTTCTAAATCTAAATTGCTTAACATCCCTTTCAAAGGGCAGACATTATTCGGGCCCGGTTTGAAAGAAATTATCGCTGACATTACTGGAGGTAAGGGCCATGCCCTGCCTCAAGACAGGGCCAAACCAAGGGCTAAACAGTCTAATTTTCGTGCCTTTCATAACTTCAAGGCAGGAGCAGCATCAACTTCCTCCGCTCCAAGACAGGAAGGAACTGTTGCTCGCTACAGACAGGGCTGGAAACCTAACCAGTCCTGGAACAAGGGCAAGCAGGCCAGAAAACCTGCTGCTGCCCCTAAGACAGCATGAAGTGAGGGCCCCCGATCCGGAAACGGATCTAGTGGGGGGCAGACTTTCTCTCTTCGCCCAGGCTTGGGCAAGAGATGTCCAGGATCCCTGGGCGTTAGAGATCATATCTCAGGGATATCTTCTGGACTTCAAAGCTTCTCCTCCAAAAGGGAGATTTCATCTTTCAAGGTTGTCAGCAAACCAGATAAAGAAAGAGGCGTTTCTACGCTGTGTACAAGACCTTTTACTAATGGGAGTGATCCACCCAGTTCCGCGGTCGGAACACGGACAAGGGTTTTACTCAAATCTGTTTGTGGTTCCCAAAAAAGAGGGAACCTTCAGACCAATCTTGGACTTAAAGATCCTAAACAAATTCCTAAGAGTTCCATCGTTCAAAATGGAAACTATTCGGACCAACTTACCTATGATCCAAAAGGGTCAGTACATGACCACAGTGGATTTAAAGGATGCCTACCTTCACATACCGATTCACAAGGATCATTACCCGTATCTAAGGTTTGCCTTCCTAAACAGGCATTACCAGTTTGTAGCTCTTCCCTTCGGGTTAGCTACAGCTCCAAGAATCTTTACAAAGGTTCTGGGCTCTCTTCTGGCGGTACTAAGACCGCGAGGAATAGCGGTAGCTCCGTACCTAGACGACATTCTGATACAAGCGTCAAGTTTCCAAACTGCCAAGTCTCATACAGAGTTAGTTCTGGCATTTCTAAGGTCGCATGGGTGGAAGGTGAACGTAGAAAAGAGTTCTCTATTGCCACTCACAAGAGTTCCCTTCTTGGGGACTCTTATAGATTCTGTAGAAATGAAAATTTACCTGACAGAGGACAGGTTATCAAAACTTCTAAATGCTTGCTGTGTCCTTCATTCCATTCAACACCCGTCAGTGTCTCAATGCATGGAGGTAATCGGCTTAATGGTAGCGGCAATGGACATAGTACCTTTTGCACGCCTGCATCTCAGACCGCTGCAATTGTGCATGCTAAGTCAGTGGAATGGGGATTACTCAGATTTGTCCCCTATGCTAAATCTGGATCAAGAGACCAGAGATTCTCTTCTATGGTGGCTTTCTCGGCCACATCTGTCCAGGGGGATGCCCTTCAGCAGGCCAGATTGGACGATTGTAACAACAGACGCCAGCCTGCTAGGTCGGGGCGCTGTCTGGAATTCGATGAAGGCTCAGGGATCATGGACTCAGGAGGAGAGACTCCTTCCAATAAACATTCTGGAATTAAGAGCAGTTTTCAATGCCCTTCTGGCTTGGCCTCAGTTAGCAACTCTGAGGTTCATCAGGTTTCAGTCGGACAACATCACGACTGTGGCTTACATCAACCATCAGGGAGGGACAAGGAGTTCCCTAGCGATGATGGAAGTCTCAAAGATAATTCGCTGGGCAGAGTCTCACTCTTGCCACCTGTCAGCGATCCACATCCCAGGCGTGGAGAACTGGGAGGCGGATTTCCTAAGTCGCCAGACTTTTCATCCGGGGGAGTGGGAACTTCATCCGGAGGTGTTTGCCCAACTGCTTCAGCATTGGGGCAAACCAGATCTGGATCTCATGGCGTCTCGCCAGAACGCCAAGCTTCCTTGTTACGGATCCAGGTCCAGGGACCCGGGAGCGGTACTGATAGATGCTCTGACAGCACCTTGGGTTTTCAACATGGCTTATGTGTTTCCACCCTTCCCGTTGCTTCCTCGATTGATTGCCAGGATCAAACAGGAGAGAGCATCGATGATTCTAATAGCGCCTGCGTGGCCACGCAGGACCTGGTATGCAGATCTAGTGGACATGTCGTCCTGTCCACCATGGTCTCTGCCTCTGAGACAGGACCTTCTGATTCAGGGTCCTTTCAAACATCCAAATCTAATTTCTCTGAGGCTGACTGCATGGAGATTGAACGCTTGATTCTATCAAAGCGGGGATTCTCTGAGTCAGTGATTGATACCTTAATACAGGCTAGGAAACCTGTTACCAGGAAAATTTACCATAAAATATGGCGTAAATACTTATATTGGTGCGAATCCAAGAGTTACTCATGGAGTAAGGTTAGGATTCCTAGGATATTGTCTTTTCTACAAGAAGGTTTAGAAAAGGGTTTATCTGCTAGTTCGTTAAAGGGACAGATCTCAGCTCTGTCTATCCTTTTACACAAACGTCTGGCAGAAGTTCCAGACGTTCAGGCTTTTTGTCAGGCTTTGGCTAGGATTAAGCCTGTGTTTAAGACTGTTGCTCCGCCGTGGAGCTTAAACTTAGTTCTTAACGTTCTGCAAGGTGTTCCGTTTGAACCCCTTCATTCCATTGATATCAAGCTGTTATCTTGGAAAGTTCTGTTTTTAATGGCTATTTCCTCGGCTCGAAGAGTCTGAGTTATCGGCCTTACATTGTGATTCTCCTTATCTGATTTTTCATTCAGACAAGGTAGTTCTGCGTACTAAACCTGGGTTCTTACCTAAGTTAGTCACTAACAGGAATATCAATCAAGAGATTGTTGTTCCATCATTGTGCCCTAACCCTTCTTCAAAGAAGGAACGACTTCTGCACAATCTGGACGTCGTCCGTGCCCTGAAATTTTATTTGCAGGCAACTAAGGATTTTCGTCAAACTTCTTCCCTGTTTGTCGTTTATTCTGGACAGAGGAGAGGTCAAAAAGCTTTGGCTACCTCTCTCTCTTTTTGGCTTCGTAGCATAATACGTTTAGCATATGAGACTGCTGGACAGCAGCCTCCTGAAAGGATTACAGCTCATTCTACTAGAGCTGTGGCTTCCACTTGGGCCTTTAAGAATGAGGCCTCTGTTGAACAGATTTGCAAGGCTGCAACTTGGTCTTCACTTCATACTTTTTCAAAATTTTACAAATTTGACACTTTTGCTTCTTCGGAGGCTGTTTTTGGGAGAAAGGTTCTACAGGCAGTGGTTCCTTCCGTGTAAAGATCCTGCCTTTCCCTCCCGTCATCCGTGTACTTTTAGCTTTGGTATTGGTATCCCATAAGTAATGGATGACCCGTGGACTGACTACACTTAACAGGAGAAAACATAATTTATGCTTACCTGATAAATTCCTTTCTCCTGTAGTGTAGTCAGTCCACGGCCCGCCCTGTTATTTACGGCAGGTCTAAAAAAAAATTAACTTAAACTCCAGTCACCACTGCACCCTATAGTTTCTCCTTTCTCGTTTGGTTTCGGTCGAATGACTGGGTATGACGTAGAGGGGAGGAGCTATATAGCAGCTCTGCTTGGGTGATCCTCTTGCACTTCCTGTTAGGGAGGAGATATAATCCCATAAGTAATGGATGACCCGTGGACTGACTACACTACAGGAGAAAGGAATTTATCAGGTAAGCATAAATTATGTTTTTCTTATTGCACTATATCTTGCCCATAATTATGCATTTAACCCTGCAAAAATGGTTAAACACATAGTTGAAGTATGTTCTAAAGTAGCAATGCAATGAATGCCTATCACAGGTTGTATTCATCTCTGAAGGTTGCCACACTTCAGCTGACTATAACTATGATTTAGAATACAAATGAAGCACAAATATTAGTGCTTTCAAAAGCACTATCAATAGTGCTTCTATTTTTACACTCATAGTACACATCCAGTTATTTTTCATCACTTAAAGGGACACTAAACCCAATTTCTCTTGTTAGGTGTATCCAGTCCACGGATCATCCATTACTTGTGGGATATTCTCCTTCCCAACAGGAAGTTGCAAGAGGATCACCCACAGCAGAGGTGCTATATAGCTCCTCCCCTAACTGCCATATCCAGTCATTCTCTTGCAAGCTCTCAACATAGCTGGAGGTATTTAGAGGAAAGTGGTAAAATTTAGTTAGTTTTTTCTTCAATCAAAAGTTTATTGTTTTTAAATGGTACCGGAGTGTACTATTTTATCTCAGGCAGCGTTTAGAAGAAGAATCTGCCTGCGTTTTTCTATGATCTTAGCAGAAGTAACTAAGATCCACTGCCGTTCTCACATATGTCTGAGGAGTGAGGTAACTTCAGAGGGAGAATGGTGTGCAGGGTATCCTGCAATAAGGTATGTGCAGTTAAGTTTTTCTAGGGATGGAATTTGCTAGAAAATGCTGCTGATACCGGATTAATGTTAGTTAAAGCCTAAATACAGTGATTTAATAGCGACTAGTATCAGGCTTGCTATCAGAGGTATATACTCTGATTAATGTGCAATATAAAACGTTTGCTGGCATGTTTAATCGTTTTTATATATGCTTTGGTGATAAAACTTATTGGGGCCTAGTTTTTTCCACATGGCTGGCTTTATTTTTGCCTAGAAACAGTTTCCTGAGGCTTTCCACTGTTATAGTATAAAAGTTACAGTTGGTGCAGTTAAAATTACAAACTGTGACATTCAGCTTCCCTCAGCAGTCCCCTGCATGCTATAGGACATCTCTGAAGGGCTCAAAAGGCTTCAAAAGTAGGAGCTGTGGCAGTTGTTATGACTGTTTAAAAAACATATTTTTCGTTTTGTTAATTTGTTTTTTGTATTAAGGGGTTAATCATCCATTTGCAAGTGGGTGCAATGCTCTGCTAACTTGTTACATACACTGTAAAAATTTCGTTAGTTTAACTGCCTTTTTTCACTGTTATTTCAAATTTTGGAAAAATTTGTTTCTCTTAAAGGCACAGTAACGTGTTTTTTTTTTTTTATATTGCTTGTTAACTTAATTTAAAGTGTTTTCCAAGCTTGCTAGTCTCATTGCTAGTCTGTATAAACATGTCTGACATAGAGGAAACTCCTTGTTCATTATGTTTAAAAGCCATGGTGGAACCCCATAGGAGAATGTGTACTAAATGTATTGATTTCACTTTAAACAATAAAGATCAGCTGTTATCTTTAAAAGAATTATCACCAGAGGATTCTGACGAGGGGGAAGTTATGCCGACTAACTCTCCCCACGTGTCGGACCCTTTGACTCCCGCTCAAGGGACTCACGCTAAAATGGCGCCAAGTACATCAAAGACGCCCATAGCGATTACTTTGCAGGACATGGCGGCAATCATGGATAATACCCTGTCAGCGGTATTAGCCAGACTGCCTGAATTCAGAGGAAAACGCGATAGCTCTGGGGTTAGACGTAATACAGAGCGCGCAGATGTTTTAAGGCCCATGTCTGATACTGCGTCACAATATGCAGAAGCTGAGGAAGAGCTTCAGTCTGTGGGTGACGTCTCTGACTCGGGGAAACCTGATTCAGATATGTCTACTTTTAAATTTAAGCTTGAGAACCTCCGGGTGTTGCTTGGAGAGGTTTTAGCTGCTCTGAATGACTGTGACACAATTGCAGTGCCAGAGAAATTGTGTAGACTGGATAAATACGCGGTGCCGGCGTGTACTGACGTTTTTCCAATACCTAAAAGGTTTACAGAAATTATTACTAAGGAGTGGGACAGACCCGGTGTGCTGTTTTCCCCCCCTCCTATTTTTAGAAAAATGTTTCCAATAGACGCCACCACACGGGACTTATGGCAGACGGTCCCTAAGGTGGAGGGAGCAGTTTCTACTTTAGCAAAGCGTACCACTATCCCTGTCGAGGACAGTTGTGCTTTTTCAGATCCAATGGATAAAAAATTAGGTTACCTTAAGAAAATGTTTATTCAACAAGGTTTTATCCTGCAGCCCCTTGCATGCATTGCTCCTGTCACTGCTGCTGCGGCGTTCTGGTTTGAGTCTCTGGAAGAGGCCTTTCAGACAGCTACTCCATTGACTGAAATACTTGACAAGCTTAGAACACTTAAGCTAGCTAATTCTTTTGTTTCTGATGCCATTGTTCATTTGACTAAACTAACGGCAAAGAATTCTGGATTCGCCATCCAGGCGCGTACGGCGCTATGGCTTAAATCTTGGTCAGCTGACGTGACTTCAAAGTCTAAATTACTTAACATTCCCTTCAAGGGGCAGACCCTATTCGGGCCTGGTTTGAAGGAAATTATTGCTGACATTACTGGAGGTAAGGGTCATACCCTTCCTCAGGACAGGGCCAAATCAAGGGCCAAACAGTCTAATTTTCGTGCCTTTCGAAACTTCAAGGCAGGTGCAGCATCAACTTCCTCTGCTACAAAACAAGAGGGAACTTTTGCGGAATCCAAGCCGGCCTGGAAATATAACCAGGCCTGGAGCAAAGGCAAGCAGGCCAGAAAGCCTGCTGCTGCCTCTAAGACAGCATGAAGGAACGGCCCCCTATCCGGCAACGGATCTAGTAGGGGGCAGACTTTCTCTCTTCGCCCAGGCGTGGGCAAGAGATGTTCAGGATCCCTGGGCGTTGGAGATCATATCTCAGGGATATCTTCTGGACTTCAAAGCTTCCCCCCCACAAGGGAGATTTCACCTTTCGAGATTATCTGTAAACCAGATAAAGAAAGAGGCATTCTTACGCTGTGTGCAAGACCTCCTAATAATGGGAGTGATCCATCCACTTCCACAGATGGAACAAGGACAGGAATTTTATTCAAATCTGTTTGTGGTTCCCAAAAAAGAGGGAACCTTCAGACCAATTTTGGATCTAAAGATCTTAAACAAATTCCTCAGAGTTCCATCGTTCAAAATGGAAACTATTCGGACAATCCTACCTATGATCCAGGAGGGTCAGTACATGACAACATTGGATTTGAAGGATGCTTACCTTCACATACCGATTCACAAAGATCATCATCGGTTCCTAAGGTTTGCCTTTCTAGACAGGCATTACCAGTTTGTGGCTCTTCCCTTCGGGTTAGCTACAGCCCCAAGAATTTTTACAAAGGTTCTGGGGTCTCTTCTGGCAGTCCTAAGACCACGGGGCATAGCAGTGGCCCCTTATCTAGACGACATCCTGATACAGGCGTCAAACTTCCAAATTGCCAAATCTCATACGGACATAGTGTTGGCATTTCTGAGGTCGTATGGGTGGAAAGTGAACGAGCGAAAATTTACCTGACAGAGTCCAGGTTATCAAAGCTTCTAAATTCCTGCCGTGTTCTTCACTACATTCCGCGCCCTTCGGTGGCTCAGTGCATGGAAGTGATCGGCTTAATGGTAGCGGCGATGGACATAGTGCCATTTGCGCGCCTACATCTCAGACCGCTGCAATTATGCATGCTCAGTCAGTGGAATGGGGATTACACAGATTTGTCCCCTCTGCTAAATCTGGATCAAGAGACCAGAGATTCTCTTCTCTGGTGGCTATCTCGGGTCCATCTGTCCAAAGGTATGACCTTTCGCAGGCCAGATTGGACAATTGTAACAACAGATGCCAGCCTTCTAGTTTGGGGTGCAGTCTGGAATTCCCTGAAGGCTCAGGGATCGTGGACTCAGGAGGAGAAACGCCTCTCAATAAATATTCTGGAGTTAAGAGCAATATTCATTGCTCTTCTAGCTTGGCCTCAGTTAGCAACCCTGAGGTTCATCAGATTTCAGTCGGACAACATCACGACTGTGGCTTACATCAACCATCAAGGGGGGACCAGGAGCTCCCTAGCGATGTTAGAAGTCTCCAAGATAATTCGCTGGGCAGAGACTCACTCTTGCCATCTATCAGCGTGTAGAGAACTGGGAGGCGGATTTTCTAAGTCGTCAGACTTAGTGGGAACTCCATCCGGAGGTGTTTGCTCAATTGGTTCATCGTTGGGGCACACCAGAATTGGATCTCATGGTGTCTCGCCAGAACGCCAAGCTTCCTTGTTACGGATCCAGGTCCAGGGACCCAGAAGCGATGCTGATAGATGCTCTAGCAGCACCGTGGTTCTTAAACCTGGCTTATGTGTTTCCACCGTTTCCTCTGCTCCCTCGACTGATTGCCAAAATCAAACAGGAGAGAGCATTGGTGATCTTGATCGCGCCTGCGTGGCCACGCAGGACCTGGTATGCAGACCTGGTGGACATGTCATCCTTTCCACCTTGGCCTCTGCCTCTGAGACAAGACCTTCTACTACAAGGTCCTTTCAACCATCCAAATCTAATTTCTCTGAGACTGACTGCCTGGAGATTGAACGCTTGATTTTATCAAGGCGTGGCTTCTCCGAGTCGGTCATTGATACCTTAATACAGGCACGAAAGCCTGTAACCAGGAAAATCTACCTTAAGATATGGTGCAAATATCTTCATTAGTGTGAATCCAAGAATTACTCATGGAGTAAGGTTAGGATTCCTAGGATATTGTCCTTTCTCCAAGAGGGTTTGGATAAAGGATTATCAGCTAGTTCTTTAAAGGGACAGATTTCTGCTCTGTCTATCCTTTTGCACAAGTGTCTGGCAGAGGTTCCAGACGTCCAGGCATTTTGTCAGGCTTTGGTTAGAATTAAGCCTCTGTTTAAACCGGTTGCTCCTCCATGGAGCTTAAACTTGGTTCTTAAGGTTCTTCATGGAGTTCCGTTTGAACCCCTTCATTCCATTGATATCAAACTTTTATCTTGGAAAGTTCTGTTTTTGATGGCTATTTCCTCGGCTCGTAGAGTCTCTGAGTTATCAGCTTTACAATGTGATTCTCCTTATCTGATTTTCCATACAGATAAAGTAGTTCTGCGTACAAAACCTGGGTTTTTACCTAAGGTAGTTTCCAACAAGAATATCAATCAAGAGATTGTTGTTCCATCATTGTGTCCTAATCCTCCTTCAAAGAAGGAACGTCTTTTACATAATTTGGACGTAGTCCGTGCTTTAAAGTTTTACTTGCAAGCGACTAAAGATTTTCGTTAAACATCTTCCCTGTTTGTTGTTTACTCTGGACAGACGAGAGGTCAAAAGGCTTCGGCAACCTCTTTCTTTTTGGCTTCGGAGCGTAATACACTTAGCTTATGAGACTGCTGGACAGCAGCCCCCTGAAAGGATTACAGCTCATTCTACTAGAGCTGTCGCTTCCACCTGGGCCTTTAAAAATGAGGCTTCTGTTGAACAGATTTGCAAAGCGGCGACTTGGTCTTCGCTTCATACCTTTTCAAAATTTTACAAATTTGATACTTTTGCTTCTTCGGAGGCTATTTTTGGGAGAAAGGTTCTACAGGCAGTGGTCCCTTCCGTTTAAGTACCTGCCTTGTCCCTCCCTTCATCCATGTACTTTAGCTTTGGTATTGGTATCCCACAAGTAATGGATGATCCGTGGACTGGATACACCTAACAAGAGAAAACATAATTTATGCTTACCTGATAAATTTATTTCTCTTGTGGTGTATCCAGTCCACGGCCCGCCCTGTCCTTTTAAGGCAGGTCTAAATTTTAAACTACAGTCACCACTGCACCCTATGGTTTCTCCTTTCTCGGCTAGTTTCGGTCGAATGACTGGATATGGCAGTTAGGGGAGGAGCTATATAGCAGCTCTGCTGTGGGTGATCCTCTTGCAACTTCCTGTTGGGAAGGAGAATATCCCACAAGTAATGGATGATCCGTGGACTGGATACACCACAAGAGAAATAAATTTATCAGGTAAGCATAAATTATGTTTTTTTTCTTTCACGATTCAGATAGAGCATGCAACTTTCTAATTTACTCCTATTATCACTTTTTCTTTGTTCTCTTGCTATCTTTATTTAAAAAGCATGAATGTGATGCCGGCCCATTTTTGGTTGAGAACCTGGGTTATGCTTGCTTATTTGTGGGTAAACGTAAGCCTTTAATAAGCAAGCGCTATCCATGGTGCTGAACCTAAAATGGGCTGGCTGCTAAGATTTTCATTTCTGCTTTTAAAATAAAGATAGCAAGAGAACGAAGAAAATTTGATAATAGTAGTAACATAGAAAGTTGCTTAAAATTTCATGCTCTATTTGAATCCTGAAAGAAAAAGTTTGGGTTTAGTGTCCCTTTAAGGAATCGTATGGTGTGCTCTAAGTTCATCATGTCAGAGGGTGTGTGTGCTGTAAATCTCTCAAATAACAGTTCTATTGGGGCGCGCAGTAAAAGTTGATAGTGCAGCTTTTCACTTATTTCTGTGCTATACTAGTAATAAACTGCAGGTCTGAAAAAGCATTACATTTTGCTTGAGTGCCACACTTAACTCGCTACTTGTAATATGAGTGCAGTGAGCATGCTAATAGTGCTCCTTACAATATCCATTAAAAGTATAGAGCGCGCTTAAAAAAACGTTTACTTGTAATTCCAGATTTTGCATTATTCTTCCACAGGAGACTGAGCGCAAGATAACGCACCCTTGGCTTTAGACTGCGCTCTACTTGTACAATAGCCCTATATGTTTAAGCCCTTTGCATGGTTATATACAAAAAACAGTGCACTAATAAGACACATTTCTCATTGTAGATTTATTTTCTATATATATATATATATGATTTGTATGTTTATATATTCTCATGGATTACAAATTTTCTTTAGTTTTTTTTAAGGGAGTAATCCAATGTTCTTAAATATAGAAAGATGGCTGCTATAACTGACAATGTTGCAGACTGATGTATTTGAAGGTTTATTCCAGCAGGCACCTGATACCTTTTTCATCATTTATTTAACAGGGCTTGGGTACGGATGACAACACTTTGATCAGAGTTATGGTTTCTCGCTGTGAGATTGACCTGCTGGAAATCCGCTCAGAGTTCAAGAAACTGTACGGAAAATCACTGCATTCCTTCATCAAGGTAAGATTCATCCTCGCTTCATGCTCATTGTTGTCAAATATCTGCAGTTGTAATTATGGGAGCGAGAATTACATATCATTTGACCTTTCATAGTGTATAATTTCTCCAACATAGGTGTGTCCGGTCCACGGCGTCATCCTTACTTGTGGGATATTCTCTTCCCCAACAGGAAATGGCAAAGAGCCCAGCAAAGCTGGTCACATGATCCCTCCTAGGCTCCGCCTACCCCAGTCATTCTCTTTGCCGTTGTACAGGCAACATCTCCACGGAGATGGCTTAGAGTTTTTTAGTGTTTAACTGTAGTTTTTATTATTCAATCAAGAGTTTGTTATTTTAAAATAGTGCTGGTATGTACTATTTACTCAGAAACAGAAAAGAGATGAAGATTTCTGTTTGTATGAGGAAAATGATTTTAGCAACCGTTACTAAAATCCATGGCTGTTCCACACAGGACTGTTGAGAGGAATTAACTTCAGTTGGGGGAACAGTGAGCAGTCTCTTGCTGCTTGAGGTATGACACATTCTAACAAGACGATGTAATGCTGGAAGCTGTCATTTTCCCTATGGGATCCGGTAAGCCATGTTTATTAAGATTGTAAATAAGGGCTTCACAAGGGCTTATTAAGACTGTAGACTTTTTCTGGGCTAAATCGATTCATTATTAACACATATTTAGCCTTGAGGAATCGTTTAATCTGGGTATTTTGATAAGATTATATCGGCAGGCACTTTTTTAGACACCTTTCTCTTTAGGGGCTTTCCCAAATCATAGGCAGAGCCTCATTTTCGCGCCGGTGTTGCGCACTTGTTTTTGAGAGGCATGACATGCAGTCGCATGTGTGAGGAGCTCTGATACATAGAAAAGACTTTCTGAAGGCGTCATTTGGTATCGTATTCCCCTTTGGGCTTGGTTGGGTCTCAGCAAAGCAGATACCAGGGACTGTAAAGGGGTTAAAGTTAAAAACGGCTCCGGTTCCGTTATTTTAAGGGTTAAAGCTTCCAAATTTGGTGTGCAATACTTTTAAGGCTTTAAGACACTGTGGTGAATTTTGAACAATTCCTTCATATTTTTTCGCAATTGCAGTAATAAAGTGTGTTCAGTTTAAAATTTAAAGTGACAGTAACGGTTTTATTTTAAAACGTTTTTTGTACTTTGTTATCAAGTTTAAGCCTGTTTAACATGTCTGAACTACCAGATAGACTGTGTTCTGAATGTGGGGAAGCCAGAGTTCCTTCTCATTTAAATAAATGTGATTTATGTGACAATGACAATGATGCCCAAGATGATTCCTCAAGTGAGGGGAGTAAGCATGGTACTGCATCATTCCCTCCTTCGTCTACACGAGTCTTGCCCACTCAGGAGGCCCCTAGTACATCTAGCGCGCCAATACTCCTTACTATGCAACAATTAACGGCTGTAATGGATAATTCTGTCAAAAACATTTTAGCCAAAATGCACACTTATCAGCGTAAGCGCGACTGCTCTGTTTTAGATACTGAAGAGCATGACGACGCTGATAATAATGGTTCTGAAGGGCCCCTAAACCAGTCTGATGGGGCCAGGGAGGTTTTGTCTGAGGGAGAAATTACTGATTCAGGGAACATTTCTCAACAAGCTGAACCTGATGTGATTACGTTTAAATTTAAGTTGGAACATCTCCGCATTCTGCTTAAGGAGGTATTATCCACTCTGGATGATTGTGACAAGTTGGTCATCCCAGAGAAACTATGTAAAATGGACAAGTTCCTAGAGGTCCCGGGGCTCCCAGAAGCTTTTCCTATACCCAAGCGGGTGGCGGACATTGTAAATAAAGAATGGGAAAGGCCCGGTATTCCTTTCGTCCCTCCCCCCATATTTAAAAAATTGTTTCCTATGGTCGACCCCAGAAAGGACTTATGGCAGACAGTCCCCAAGGTCGAGGGAGCGGTTTCCACTTTAAACAAACGCACCACTATACCCATAGAAGATAGTTGTGCTTTCAAAGATCCTATGGATAAAAAATTAGAAGGTTTACTTAAAAAGATGTTTGTTCAGCAGGGTTACCTTCTACAACCAATTTCATGCATTGTCCCTGTCGCTACAGCCGCGTGTTTCTGGTTCGATGAGCTGGTAAAGGCGGTCGATAGTGATTCTCCTCCTTATGAGGAGATTATGGACAGAATCAATGCTCTCAAATTGGCTAATTCTTTCACCCTAGACGCCACTTTGCAATTGGCTAGGTTAGCGGCTAAGAATTCTGGGTTTGCTATTGTGGCGCGCAGAGCGCTTTGGTTGAAATCTTGGTCAGCTGATGCGTCTTCCAAGAACAAGCTACTTAACATTCCTTTCAAGGGGAAAACGCTGTTTGGCCCTGACTTGAAAGAGATTATCTCTGATATCACTGGGGGTAAGGGCCATGCCCTTCCTCAGGATCGGCCTTTCAAGGCCAAAAATAAAACGAATTTTCGTCCCTTTCGTAGAAACGGACCAGCCCAAAGTGCTACGTCCTCTAAGCAAGAGGGTAATACTTCTCAAGCCAAGCCAGCTTGGAGACCAATGCAAGGCTGGAACAAGGGAAAGCAGGCCAAGAAACCTGCCACTGCTACCAAGACAGCATGAAATGTTGGCCCCCGATCCGGGACCGGATCTGGTGGGGGGCAGACTCTCTCTCTTCGCTCGGGCTTGGGCAAGAGATGTTCTGGATCCTTGGGCGCTAGAAATAGTCTCCCAAGGTTATCTTCTGGAATTCAAGGGGCTTCCCCCAAGGGGGAGGTTCCACAGGTCTCAGTTGTCTTCAGACCACATAAAAAGACAGGCATTCTTACGTTGTGTAGAAGACCTGTTAAAAATGGGAGTGATTCATCCTGTTCCATTAGGAGAACAAGGGATGGGGTTCTACTCCAATCTGTTCATAGTTCCCAAAAAAGAGGGAACGTTCAGACCAATCTTAGATCTCAAGATCTTAAACAAGTTTCTCAAGGTTCCATCGTTCAAAATGGAAACCATTCGAACAATTCTTCCTTCCATCCAGGAAGGTCAATTCATGACCACGGTGGATTTAAAGGATGCGTATCTACATATTCCTATCCACAAGGAACATCATCGGTTCCTAAGGTTCGCATTCCTGGACAAGCATTACCAGTTCGTGGCGCTTCCTTTCGGATTAGCCACTGCTCCAAGGATTTTCACAAAGGTACTAGGGTCCCTTCTAGCTGTGCTAAGACCAAGGGGCATTGCCGTAGTACCTTACTTGGACGACATTCTGATTCAAGCGTCGTCCCTTCCTCAAGCAAAGGCTCACACGGACATTGTCCTGGCCTTTCTCAGATCTCACGGATGGAAAGTGAACGTGGAAAAGAGTTCTCTATCTCCGTCAACAAGGGTTCCCTTCTTGGGGACAATAATAGACTCCTTAGAAATGAGGATTTTTCTGACAGAGGCCAGAAAAACAAAACTTCTAGACTCTTGTCGGATACTTCATTCCGTTCCTCTTCCTTCCATAGCGCAGTGCATGGAAGTGATAGGTTTGATGGTAGCGGCAATGGACATAGTTCCTTTTGCGCGCATTCATCTAAGACCATTACAACTGTGCATGCTCGGTCAGTGGAATGGGGACTATACAAACTTGTCTCCGAGGATACAAGTAAATCAGAGGACCAGAGACTCACTCCGTTGGTGGCTGTCCCTGGACAACCTGTCACAAGGGATGACCTTCCGCAGACCAGAGTGGGTCATTGTCACGACCGACGCCAGTCTGATGGGCTGGGGCGCGGTCTGGGGATCCCTGAAAGCTCAGGGTCTTTGGTCTCGGGAAGAATCTCTTCTACCGATAAATATTCTGGAACTGAGAGCGATATTCAATGCTCTCAAGGCTTGGCCTCAGCTAGCGAGGGCCAAGTTCATACGGTTTCAATCAGACAACATGACAACTGTTGCGTACATCAACCATCAGGGGGGAACAAGGAGTTCCCTGGCGATGGAAGAAGTGACCAAAATCATTCTATGGGCGGAGTCTCACTCCTGCCACCTGTCTGCTATCCACATCCCAGGAGTGGAAAATTGGGAAGCGGATTTTCTGAGTCGTCAGACATTGCATCCGGGGGAGTGGGAACTCCATCCGGAAATCTTTGCCCAAGTCACTCAACTGTGGGGCATTCCAGACATGGATCTGATGGCCTCTCGTCAGAACTTCAAAGTTCCTTGCTACGGGTCCAGATCCAGGGATCCCAAGGCGGCTCTAGTGGATGCACTAGTAGCACCTTGGACCTTCAAACTAGCTTATGTATTCCCGCCGTTTCCTCTCATCCCCAGGCTGGTAGCCAGGATCAATCAGGAAAGGGCGTCGGTGATCTTGATAGCTCCTGCGTGGCCACGCAGGACTTGGTATGCAGATCTGGTGAATATGTCATCGGCTCCACCATGGAAGCTACCTTTGAGACGAGACCTTCTTGTTCAAGGTCCGTTCGAACATCCGAATCTGGTCTCACTCCAGCTGACTGCTTGGAGATTGAACGCTTGATCTTATCGAAGCGAGGGTTCTCAGATTCTGTTATCGATACTCTTGTTCAGGCCAGAAAGCCTGTAACTAGAAAGATTTACCACAAAATTTGGAAAAAATATATCTGTTGGTGTGAATCTAAAGGATTCCCTTGGGACAAGGTTAAGATTCCTAAGATTCTATCCTTCCTTCAAGAAGGATTGGAAAAAGGATTATCTGCAAGTTCCCTGAAGGGACAGATTTCTGCCTTGTCTGTGTTACTTCACAAAAAGCTGGCAGCTGTGCCAGATGTTCAAGCCTTTGTTCAGGCTCTGGTTAGAATCAAGCCTGTTTACAAACCTTTGACTCCTCCTTGGAGTCTCAACTTAGTTCTTTCAGTTCTTCAGGGGGTTCCGTTTGAACCCTTACATTCCGTTGATATTAAGTTATTATCTTGGAAAGTTTTGTTTTTGGTTGCAATTTCTTCTGCTAGAAGAGTTTCAGAATTATCTGCTCTGCAGTGTTCTCCTCCTTATCTGGTGTTCCATGCAGATAAGGTGGTTTTACGTACTAAACCTGGTTTTCTTCCAAAAGTTGTTTCTAACAAAAACATTAACCAGGAGATTATCGTACCTTCTCTGTGTCCGAAACCAGTTTCGAAGAAGGAACGTTTGTTGCACAATTTGGATGTTGTTCGCGCTCTAAAATTCTATTTAGATGCTACAAAGGATTTTAGACAAACATCTTCCTTGTTTGTTGTTTATTCCGGTAAAAGGAGAGGTCAAAAAGCAACTTCTACCTCTCTCTCTTTTTGGATTAAAAGCATCATCAGATTGGCTTACGAGACTGCCGGACGGCAGCCTCCCGAAAGAATCACAGCTCATTCCACTAGGGCTGTGGCTTCCACATGGGCCTCCAAGAACGAGGCTTCTGTTGATCAGATATGTAGGGCAGCGACTTGGTCTTCACTGCACACTTTTACCAAATTTTACAAGTTTGATACTTTTGCTTCTTCTGAGGCTATTTTTGGGAGAAAGGTTTTGCAAGCCGTGGTGCCTTCCATCTAGGTGACCTGTTTTGCTCCCTCCCATCATCCGTGTCCTAAAGCTTTGGTATTGGTTCCCACAAGTAAGGATGACGCCGTGGACCGGACACACCTATGTTGGAGAAAACAGAATTTATGTTTACCTGATAAATTACTTTCTCCAACGGTGTGTCCGGTCCACGGCCCGCCCTGGTTTTTTAATCAGGTCTGATAATTTATTTTCTTTAACTACAGTCACCACGGTATCATATGGTTTCTCCTATGCAAATATTCCTCCTTAACGTCGGTCGAATGACTAGGGTAGGCGGAGCCTAGGAGGGATCATGTGACCAGCTTTGCTGGGCTCTTTGCCATTTCCTGTTGGGGAAGAGAATATCCCACAAGTAAGGATGACGCCGTGGACCGGACACACCGTTGGAGAAAGTAATTTATCAGGTAAACATAAATTCTGTTTTTAAACAACTTTCCAATTTAGTTATATTATCAAATGTGCTTCTTTTTCTTGGTATCCTTTGTTAAATGCATACCTAGGTAGGCTCAGGACCAGCAATGCAATGCTAGGAGCTAGCTGCTGAATTGTTTTCTCACCCAATGTGCTCAGCCAGCTCCCAGTAGAGCATTGCTGCTCCTTCAACAAAGGACACCAAAAAAATTAAAGGGACAAAATACATATATGCTAAGCTGACTAGAAAATATCACATGAACATCACTATATACAAAATATCTCCAGTTACTCTTTTTTTCTGTCATCTTCATGTTGGGGAGGAAAAACAGCTAATCAGCATCATCAGTGCTGAGTTCACACTTTGCTTTACTGCAATCTTATGGGATTTTACTTAAATCTCACGAGAATTAATTGTAAACTTCAAAAAACTGAGGTGGGAAATAAAGGGATGCTGCCTGCACATGCTGGATGCAATCTCCCTTTTGCAAGTCCCGGGACTAGCATCCTGATTGGATGCTTAAAGTCTCTACATTGGGATGTGACTACTGAAAAAAAAAATGTTAGGTAAAATATCTTCCTATTTTACACAGCGATGTCCATGTGATATTTTCTAGTCTGCTTTTTACTGATAAGTAGCATCACTTTCAAGTGCTTCAACATTTTGGTATCATGTCCCTTTAAAGGGACAGTCAAGTCCAAAAAAAACTTTCATGTTTCAAATAGGGCACGTAATTTTAAACAACTTTCCAATTTACTTTTATCACCAATTTTGCTTTGTTCTCTTGGTATTCTTAGTTGAAAGCTAAACCTAGGAGGTTCATATGCTAATTTCTTAGACCTTGAAGGCCGCCTCTAATCTAAATGCATTTTGATAGTTTTTCACCACTAGAGGGCATTAGTTCACGTGTTTCATATAGATAACCTTGAGCTCATGCACGTAAATTTACCATGGAGACAGCTCTGATTGGCTAAAATGCAAGTCTGTCAAAAGAACTTAAATAAGGGGGCAGTCTGCTGAGGCTTAGATAAAAAGGTAATTACAGAGGTAAAATGTGTATAATTATAACTGTTGGTTATGCAAAACTGGGGAATTGGTAATTAAGGGATTATCTTTTTTTTTTTTTTTTTTTTTTTTTTTAAAACAACAAAAATTCTGGTGTTGACTAACCCTTTAAGTAATTTTGATAAAAGGTGGCTGGTTTGGATTACTGATTGGGGCACTAATAAGCATATTAGGTGGAAGGGGGGTATTGGGATTACCATAGGGGGCGCTGGTAGTTAAAGAGTGGAAGAGGAAGCTAGTGAGCCCATACAGGTATAATTATCGTAATTTGTTCTGCTTTATCCTAGATGCGAAAAACAAAACAATACGCTTTTTCGGATTTGATAGCTCAGGTTTATCAGCAACTTACACTTTCTTTTACTAAGATAAATTGCAACCACTTGTACTGTAGGTTTGCATTATTTGCTTTGCCAGCGCTGTACATTAACTGCACAGTTTAGAATTATGGTGTAGTAGCAGGAAACACAGCAAAGTAGCTTTGTACATTAGGCAACCATCAAAGGTTTTTAAAGGGACATTAAACACTCATTTTTTTCTTTGCATAAATGTTTTGTAGATCTATTTTTGTATAGCCCATAAAGTTGTTGTGTGTTTTTTTTTAAAATTGATAGTTTTGCTTATTTTTAAATAACATTGCTCTGATTTTCAGACTCCTAATCAAGCCCCAAAGTTTTAGAATACCGACGTATACCTACTCCAGCTTGCTTCTGTTTGTGTAAAGGTTTTTTTCATATGCAAAGAGAGGGGGGAGGGTCTGATATTTCCCACTTGCAGTGGGTGTTCCAGTAACCTTTTTAAACGGTTTTATACTGGATTTTATATCCGTATCTGTGCATATTATTCTTTATAGTAGTGTCTATTACATGCAGTTATATGAAAATTGGTGTATACTGTCCCTTTAAGTCTGTTATCAGAAATAATCTGGTCACTACATAACACTTTGGTAAGTAGAATACACTTTCTAGAAGTTGATTTATCGTGCAGTAGTTAAACTACACACCAAGCTAAGAAATCAACTCCAGATTGCCAACTGTTGAGATCAGTCAGGCAAATAGGACCTGGGCCGAGGGACCAGCAAGTAGGAGGCCCTCAAATGGCATCTCCACGGATCCTAGTGTGTTCCTTAAAGGGACACTGAACCCAATTTTTTTCTTTTGTGATTCAGATAGAACATGCAATTTTAAGCAACTTTCTAATTTACTCCAATTATCAATTTTTCTTTGTTCTCTTGCTATCTTTATTTCAAAAAGGCATCTAAGCTATTTTTTGGTTTAGGACCCTGGACAGCACTTGTTTATTGGTGGGTGAATTTATCCACCAATCGGCAAGAACAACCCAGGTTGTTCACCAAAAATGGGCCGGAATTTAAACTTACATTCTTGATTTTTAAATAAAGATACCAAGAGAATGAAGAACATTTGATAATAGGAGTAAATTAGAAAGTTACTTAAAATGTCGTGCTCTCTGAATCACAAAAGAAAAAAATTGGGTTCAGTGTCCCTTTAAGCTGGTGTTTTCAGTTGCCCTATCAGTAACTAAGCAGTTAATGGGGGTTTAGTGGGGGCCCTGGAGTGTGGGGGGTCCTGCCGGGGGTCTGTTGCTGTGAGGGCCATGGAGTGTGGGGTCTGGCCCTGAAGGTTGGAGGCCCTTTCTCTGGCCCTTAATGTTGGGAGTCCTGGCACTGGAGGTTGAGGGGCATTTTGGGGGCAGGGCAGGGAGGCTACCATGTTTATTTGCATAGCATTGAATACATTTGGGTCAGTGTGAGACAGTTTTCCTGGGGCCTTGATTGGTCACAGTCTGCCCCTGGTGTGCAGTGGGGGCATGACAGGTCAGGGCCCACCAGCAGGGCTATCACGGCCCGGTACTGGGCCACGGCCCGGCTGTTGAGAAACCAGGGTTTAGAAGACTCTTGCACAGTCACTATAGACTTTAAATAGCTTGTATCAATCCTTTATATTGTATTGTCATTATCTTTATTAGGCTTGTGCACTGCTGGTCTGAATATTATTTTTATAGGGTACATTACAGGGCCACCAATGGTGAGTTTATATAACCAAGAGGGCAGTGACCTAAAAATGTTTGGGAACCACTCACTGTTCCATCTGAATCCTGAAAGAATAAAATTGGGTTTCATGGCCCTTAATGCTATCCATATTTGTTTTAACATTTGTATTTTCTTTGCAGGGAGACTGTTCGGGAGATTACAGGAAGGTGCTTCTAAAACTTTGTGGAGGAGAAGATTAACTTTTGACCATCATTGAAATTGATCTGTCTTCATGAAATCACATTGTGTACATCATATGTCCCTTTCAATATATAACTTCCAAAAAACTTATAATAAATTCAACCTTTTTACAAGTAATCAATGTGTAGTTTTTTGTTTTAATATACATTAAATTGACATTGTACTTTAAAGTTTTCTCCCTTTTTAATGTATTCCCAGTGGCACTTTTAACCTGCTGAAGTGTATTTGTTTGCAAACAGCTCCTGCACTTTTATTTTGTTATTTGAAATAGCTACTTTCTCCAACATAGGTGTGTCCGGTCCACGGCGTCATCCTTACTTGTGGGATATTCTCTTCCCCAACAGGAAATGGCAAAGAGCCCAGCAAAGCTGGTCACATGATCCCTCCTAGGCTCCGCCTACCCCAGTCATTCTCTTTGCCGTTGTACAGGCAACATCTCCACGGAGATGGCTTAGAGTTTTTTAGTGTTTAACTGTAGTTTTTATTATTCAATCAAGAGTTTGTTATTTTGAAATAGTGCTGGTATGTACTATTTACTCAGAAACAGAAAAGAGATGAAGATTTCTGTTTGTATGAGGAAAATGATTTTAGCAACCGTCACTAAAATCCATGGCTGTTCCACACAGGACTGTTGAGAGCAATTAACTTCAGTTGGGGGAACAATGAGCAGTCTCTTGCTGCTTGAGGTATGACACATTCTAACAAGACGATGTAATGCTGGAAGCTGTCATTTTCCCTATGGGATCCGGTAAGCCATGTTTATTACGATCGTAAATAAGGGCTTCACAAGGGCTTATTAAGACTGTAGACTTTTTCTGGGCTAAATCGATTCATTATTAACACATATTTAGCCTTGAGGAATCATTTTATTTGGGTATTTTGATATAATAATATCGGCACGCAGACCAGAGTGGGTCATTGTCACGACCGACGCCAGTCTGATGGGCTGGGGCGCGGTCTGGGGATCCCTGAAAGCTCAGGGTCTTTGGTCTCGGGAAGAATCTCTTCTACCGATAAATATTCTGGAACTGAGAGCGATATTCAATGCTCTCAAGGCTTGGCCTCAGCTAGCGAGGGCCAAGTTCATACGGTTTCAATCAGACAACATGACAACTGTTGCGTACATCAACCATCAGGGGGGAACAAGGAGTTCCCTAGCGATGGAAGAAGTGACCAAAATCATTCTATGGGCGGAGTCTCACTCCTGCCACTTGTCCGCTATCCACATCCCAGGAGTGGAAAATTGGGAAGCGGATTTTCTGAGTCGTCAGACTTTGCATCCGGGGGAGTGGGAACTCCATCCGGAAATCTTTGCCCAAGTCACTCAGCTGTGGGGCATTCCAGACATGGATCTGATGGCCTCTCGTCAGAACTTCAAAGTTCCTTGCTACGGGTCCAGATCCAGGGATCCCAAGGCGGCTCTAGTGGATGCACTAGTAGCACCTTGGACCTTCAAACTAGCTTATGTGTTCCCGCCGTTTCCTCTCATCCCCAGGCTGGTAGCCAGGATCAATCAGGAGAGGGCGTCGGTGATCTTGATAGCTCCTGCGTGGCCACGCAGGACTTGGTATGCAGATCTGGTGAATATGTCATCGGCTCCACCTTGGAAGCTACCTTTGAGACGAGACCTTCTTGTTCAGGGTCCGTTCGAACATCCGAACCTGGTTTCACTCCAGCTGACTGCTTGGAGATTGAACGCTTGATCTTATCGAAGCGAGGGTTCTCAGATTCTGTTATCGATACTCTTGTTCAGGCCAGAAAGCCTGTAACTAGAAAGATTTACCACAAAATTTGGAAAAAATATATCTGTTGGTGTGAATCTAAAGGATTCCCTTGGGACAAGGTTAAGATTCCTAAGATTCTATCCTTCCTTCAAGAAGGATTGGAAAAAGGATTATCTGCAAGTTCCCTGAAGGGACAGATTTCTGCCTTGTCTGTGTTACTTCACAAAAAGCTGGCAGCTGTGCCAGATGTTCAAGCCTTTGTTCAGGCTCTGGTTAGAATTAAGCCTGTTTACAAACCTTTGACTCCTCCTTGGAGTCTCAATTTAGTTCTTTCAGTTCTTCAGGGGGTTCCGTTTGAACCCTTACATTCCGTTGATATTAAGTTATTATCTTGGAAAGTTTTGTTTTTAGTTGCAATTTCTTCTGCTAGAAGAGTTTCAGAATTATCTGCTCTGCAGTGTTCTCCTCCTTATCTGGTGTTCCATGCAGATAAGGTGGTTTTACGTACTAAACCTGGTTTTCTTCCAAAAGTTGTTTCTAACAAAAACATTAACCAGGAGATTATCGTACCTTCTCTGTGTCCGAAACCAGTTTCAAAGAAGGAACGTTTGTTGCACAATTTGGATGTTGTTCGCGCTCTAAAATTCTATTTAGAAGCTACAAAGGATTTTAGACAAACATCTTCCTTGTTTGTTGTTTATTCCGGTAAAAGGAGAGGTCAAAAAGCAACTTCTACCTCTCTCTCTTTTTGGATTAAAAGCATCATCAGATTGGCTTACGAGACTGCCGGACGGCAGCCTCCCGAAAGAATCACAGCTCATTCCACTAGGGCTGTGGCTTCCACATGGGCCTCCAAGAACGAGGCTTCTGTTGATCAGATATGTAGGGCAGCGACTTGGTCTTCACTGCACACTTTTACCAAATTTTACAAGTTTGATACTTTTGCTTCTTCTGAGGCTATTTTTGGGAGAAAGGTTTTGCAAACCGTGGTGCCTTCCATTTAGGTGACCTGATTTGCTCCCTCCCTTCATCCGTGTCCTAAAGCTTTGGTATTGGTTCCCACAAGTAAGGATGACGCCGTGGACCGGACACACCTATGTTGGAGAAAACAGAATTTATGTTTACCTGATAAATTACTTTCTCCAACGGTGTGTCCGGTCCACGGCCCGCCCTGGTTTTTTTAATCAGGTCTGATAATTTATTTTCTTTAACTACAGTCACCACGGTACCATATGGTTTCTCCTATGCAAATATTCCTCCTTAACGTCGGTCGAATGACTGGGGTAGGCGGAGCCTAGGAGGGATCATGTGACCAGCTTTGCTGGGCTCTTTGCCATTTCCTGTTGGGGAAGAGAATATCCCACAAGTAAGGATGACGCCGTGGACCGGACACACCGTTGGAGAAAGTAATTTATCAGGTAAACATAAATTCTGTTTTTGCCTGTTGTATCACCTATACTGAAAATATGAGTCACAAATGTTTTCTTTGTAGAAAATATATGTAAACACTACAGGATACATTGGCACTAATTAATTTCCCAGTGGGGGTAGAAGGGAGAGAGAGATTTTGTATCTGATATAGCTGGTTGTGCTTATTTACCCCCTCCCCAGACATAAGTATCATTGTTATGGGCAAGTTTTGGATAACAGGTGATGGTTTAATAAGCAAAAACTGTTAATAAAATACAAAAATAAATATGAAGGAACAATTTCCATATATTTAATACTCTGCAGTAGGCATAACAAGTAATTTGGAACACATTAAGAGGAAATACATTTTATTGTGCTGTGTCCATTTTTAAGAAATTCACCTTTCAGAAAAAATGCAATTTATTTGAATCTTGAATTTCATGTCCCTTCAACAAAACCTGATGGATTAGAATCACATCTATTTTTTTTTAATCTGTTTAACTACACTTGTTTTTAAAGGGACACTCAAGTCAAAATTAAACTTACATTATTCAGATAGAGCGTGCAATTTTAAACAACTTTCCAATTTTACTTCCATTAACAAAATGTGCACAGTATTTTTATATTTACACATTTTGAGTCACCAGCTCCTACTGAGCATGTGCAAGAATTCACAGGATATATGTATATGCATTTGTCATTTGGCTCATGGCTGTCACATGATACGGGGGAGTGAAAGAAGGCATAACTGACATTTTTCTCAAAAAATCTACTCATTTGAAGTTCAGACAGTGCTATTGCATTGTCTTTTATCATGCATTTGTTGATTATGCAAATCTACTGTATGTACTGGTCCTTTAAAACCAAGGAAACTACAACGCCAGGTATTTAACATTTACTGTAGCATGATTTAATAAAAATATAGATGAAGTTAAAAGAAGGTAAAAAAGGTAATTGACTTAAGCCTATACAGAACTTTTTTGATTTCTGCTTTTATTCAAAGGAGCATAATCATGGCACAAATGGTTGTAAAATGATCTCTGGGATCAACTTTGTCCAGATATAGCAGACATATATAGCTTTGCCATTGCTTTTTGGTAATTAGAAGGCTGTAAATTGCAGCTGCACACCACACTTTTATTATTCCCAGCAGTGAAGGGGTTAATTAAGTAGCTTGTAAAGTTAATTTTAGCTTTAGTGTAGAGATTACCCTCCCACCTGACTCTTCCCTCCCTCTTCCCCCACTGGTAACCCCTACCTTTACCCTCCAACCTCCCAGATTCCTTCCAAACGGCTCTCTAACCCTCCCCACCTCTTAACTAGTGCCGCCATTTTAGGTACTGGCAGCTGTCTGCTAGTACCTATAAAATGTGCATATATTTTATTTCTGTAGGGTATTGGTCCCCCCTCCCACGATAATTTTTTAGGGCCCCTGACCCTCAATTTTAGCGTAGCGCCCCTTCCCTCCCTCTCCCTTTTTTTCTTTTTTGTGTGTAGGGTCCTCCCACTCTCTCCCTCCCTCCTCCACTGCTGGGCCGCCCACCCGCCTCCCGGATTCCCTCCTGCACCTCCTGCCGGCACCAGCAGATGATTGTTACAGTGACAGACAATGTCACTGTGTGTAACGATCTGGCATCTGCCCTCATATGGACCTGGAGCATCAATCATGCTCTGGTTCCATATGCTGGCAGATGCCTGGAGCTCAGGCACTCCAGTTCTAGGCTGTAACTTAACCCAGGGATATCTTCTGGAATTCAAGGGCTCCCTTCCAATTTTTGCTAGTTATCAAAAAACTAGCAGGTACGCTCGGCACTTTTCCAGCCCAGCGTACCTGGTTTTCAAACCGCCGCCCTGGAGGCGGCGGATCCCATAGGAATCAATGGGAGTCTGACCATAGCAAAAGTTCATGTTCGCTACTGCCAGACATCCCATTGATTCCTATGGGAGCTGCCTACACTTAACACCCTAACATGTACCCCGAGTCTAAACACCCCTAATCTGTCCCCCCTACACCGCCGCAACTAAATAAATGTATTACCCCCTAAACCGCCGCTCCCGGAGCCCACCGCCACTATAATAAACTGATTAACCCCTAAACCGCCGCTCCCGGAGCCCACCGCCACTATAATAAATATGTTAACCCCTAGTTAAAATAAAGAGAAATTAACCTGTAAAATAAAAACTAACCTAAGTTACAATTACACCTACTTTAATAAATTATTCCTATTTAAAAATAAATACTTACCTGTAAAATAAACCCTAAGATAGCTACAATGTAATTAATAATTACATTGTAGCTATTGTAGGATTTATATTTATTTTACAGGTAACTTTGTATTTATTTTAGCCAGTTAGAATAGTTGTTAAATAGTTATTAACTATTTCATAACTACCTAGCTAAAAGAAATACAAAATTACCTGTAAAATAAATCCTAACCTAAGTTACAATTAAACCTAACACTACACTATCATTAAATTAGTTAAATTAGCTACAAATAACTACAATTAAATTCAATTAAATAAACTAACTAAAGTACAAAAAATAAAAAAAGCTAAGTTACAAACATTTCAAAAATATTACAACAATTCTAAGCTACTTACACCTACTCTAAGCCCCCTAATAAAATAACAAAGCCACCCAAATAAAAAAATTCCCTACCCTATTCTACATTAAAAGGTTACCAGCTCTATTACCTTACCAGCCCTTAAAAGGGCCTTTTGCGGGGCATGCACCAAAGAATTCAGCTCTTTTGCCTGTAAAAAAAAAATACAACCCCCCCAACATTAAACCCCACCACCCACATACCCCTAATCTAACCCAAACCCCCCTTAAATAAACCTAACACTACCCCCCTGAAGATCATCCTACCTTTAGCCGTCTTCAGCCAGCCGACCACCGATGGAACCGAAGAGGAGATCCGGAGCGGCAGAAGTCATCATCCAAGGGGCGCTGAAGAAGTCTTCCATCCGATTGAAGTCTTCATCCAAGCAGCATCTTCAATCTTCATCCATCCGGAGCGGAGCCATCTTCAGACGAGCCGACGCGGAGCCATCTCTTCTTCCCGGCGACTAACGACGAATGAAGGTTCCTTTTAAGGGACGTCATCCAAGATGGCGTCCCTTCAATTACGATTGGCTGATAGGATTCTATTAGCCAATCGGAATTAAGGTAGGAAAAATCAATCAATCCGATTTTCTGATCCAATCAGATTGAGCTTGCATTCTATTGGCTGTTCCGATCAGCCAATAGAATGCGAGCTCAATCTGATTGGCTGATTGGATCAGCCAATCCGATTGAACTTGAATCTGATTGGCTGATTGAATTAGTGTAGTGTTAGGGTTGATTGTAACTTAGGTTAGGATTTATTTTACAGGTAATTTTGGATTTCTTTTAGCTAGGTAGTTATTAAATAGTTAATAACTATTTAATAACTATTCTAACTAGCTAAAATAAATACAAAGTTACCTGTAAAATAAATATAAATCCTACAATAGCTACAATGTAATTATTAATTACATTGTAGCTATCTTAGGGTTTATTTTACAGGTAAGTATTTATTTTTAAATAGGAATAATTTATTAAAGTATAGTGTAGTGTTAGGTGTAATTGTTACTTAGGCTAGTTTTTATTTTACAGGTTAATTTCTCTTTATTTTAACTAGGTAGCTATTAAATAGTTAATAACTATTTAATAGCTATTGTACCTAGTTAAAATAAATTGAAATTTGCATGTAAAATAAAAATAAATCCTAGATAGCTACAATATAATTATTATTTATATTGTAGCCATATTAGGGTTTATTTTAAAGGTAAGTATTTAGTTTTAAATAGGAATAATTTAGTTAATAAGAGAAATATTATTTAGCTTTATTTAATTAATATTTAAGTTAGGGGGGGGTGTTAGGGTTAGTGTTAGACTTAGGTTTAGGGGTTAATAAATTTATTACAGTGGCGGCGGTGTAGGGGGGGCAGGATAGGGGTTAATAAATTTATTATAGGTGGCGACGGTGTAGGGGGGCAGATTAGGGGTTAATAAATTTGATAGGTTGCGGCGGGGTCCGGGAGCGGTGGTTTAGGGGTTAAACTATTTCGTTGCGGCGAGGTCCGGGATCCGCAGGATAGGGGTTAATAAATTTATTATTAGTGGCGGCGGTATAGGGGGGCAGGATAGGGGTTACTAGGTATAATGTAGGTGGCGGCGGGGTCCGGGAGTGGTGGTTTAGGGGTTAATACATTTATAGAGTTGTGGCGGGGTCTAGGAGCGGCGGTTTAGGGGTTAATAACTTTAGTTGAGGGGGGCTCCGGGGGCGCCGGTATAGGGGGTAGAACAGTATAGTTTAGTGTGGGTGCTTAGTGACAGCTTGTCAATAAAGCTGTCAAAAAGCCAAAGAGCAGCGAGATCGGATGAGTGATAACTCTCACAGTCCGCTGCTCATCGCCCCGTACTTGGTGCGCGGCTTTTTGACAGATTTTTTGATAACTTAGGCGAAATTTTTCAGGTCCGCAGCGGCGATGGTAGGCGAGCTTAGGCGGGCGTATTGGACCGGCGAAGGCAGGTAAAGTAGACACGTTGATAACTAGAGGCCTTAGCCTTTTGTCACTATAGGAGGTGGCAGAGAAGTGTCAGAAGATTTGGATAGTCCTGTAATGGGTATGTTCACTTCAAGAAAGGACTGTAGTTTTAAGTAATCATGTCAACCTCTTAGTGAGAGTATTGATTAAAGTTAGTCTGAAGATGCAGGGAAAGTTTTTCTGCGAACCCATCCAGACTGTCGCCTAACAGCTTCTGAGCAATCAGTGTTGACGAGTGCTGTTACACACTCAAGTCCATGTCAGAAGCGTCGCTGCAAGACTGTCACACTTTAGAGGCTGTGACTGTTCCACAGCATGGATCCTGGAGGTAAGACTGTTTATATTTACAGGGTCACAGTGTGGCTCCTTTATGCCTCAATAGGATCAAGGGTTAATATCTCCTTCAGGGAGATTATTTGAACAGATAGGGGTTATTTATTTTAGGAGTTTTTTGGGCTCATAGACTATGTGCTTTTGGCTTGGAACAAACAGGTTTCACTTTTGTTTTGAGTGTTGCCCAGCTCATAGTAGCTTAGCGCCTTTTTCATAACAGGGGAAGTCCTGTCCTGCGCTCCACGTGACTGGGTGCAGTCTTTTTTCATTTCCTTCTATCCTGCTGCGAGCAGAGCGTTCTCACAGTCTGGGTCTAGAAGGTGGTGAGTGCTCCAGCCATTGGGATTATAAAGGTGCCGTTTTTTTAATAAAAGCGTTTACTTTTCTTCAACAAGATACGACGAGTCCACGGATTTCATCCTTGTAGGATATTATCCTCCTGCTAACAGGAAGTGGCAAAGAGCACCACAGCAGAGCTGTATATATAGCTCCTCCCTTCTCCTCCACCCCCAGTCATTCTCTTTGCCTCTGTTATACTAGGAAGACATGGTAAAGTGAGGTGCTAATTTTAGTTTCTTCAATCAAGAAGTTTTTTATTTTAAATGGTACCTGTGTGTACTATTTTCCTCAGGGGGTTATGGAAGAAGATTTCTGCCCTGAGGTTGATGATCTTAGCAGTTGTAACTAAGATCCACGCTGGTCCCTGCCAGACTTCTGAAGGTAACATATGAGACATCTTCAGTGTGGAGACCGGTTTCATGCTACAAACAGCATTAAGGTATGTGCAGCCTTTTATTTCTGAGGAGACTTGATATATCAGAATTGGCTGGCATTTATTTCCCTGTATGGGAATAGGGTAAGCAGTAGACCTGTTATACAGAGGGGTGTTACTGGAGTTCCCTGTCTTTATTTATTTTTACTAGTTGACATTATGAGGGCATGACACTATGGGAGAGACACAAAAAGAAAAACGTTTATAAGAATTTTTATTACCAGTATGACTTACTGGGATGTGTTTTGGGGTGTATATGTGTTTCCACTTAGCTTGGCTTCTCCATGCGGTTGTATTTGGGCCTACTCCGGCATCGGCCTTAAGGGGCGGGGCTTATTTCTTTCATGTAATTAACAAGAGTCCATGAGCTAGTGACGTATGGGATATACATTCCTACCAGGAGGGGCAAAGTTTCCCAAACCTTAAAATGCCTATAAATACACCCCTCACCACACCCACAAATCAATCAGTTTTACAAACTTTGCCTCCAAGGGAGGTGGTGAAGTAAGTTTGTGCTAGATTCTACGTTGATATGCGCTCCGCAGCAAGTTGGAGCCCGGTTTTCCTCTCAGCGTGCAGTGAATGTCAGAGGGATGTGAAGAGAGTATTGCCTATTGAATGCAGTGATCTCCTTCTACGGGGTCTATTTCATAAGGTTCTCTGTTATCGGTCGTAGAGATTCATCTCTTACCTCCCTTTTCAGATCGACGATATACTCTTATATTTACCATTTCCTCTACTGATTCTCGTTTCAGTACTGGTTTGGCTTTCTACAAACATGTAGATGAGTGTCCTGGGGTAAGTAAGTCTTATTTTCTGTGACACTCTAAGCTATGGTTGGGCACTTTATTTATAAAGTTCTAAATATATGTATTCAAACATTTATTTGCCTTGACTCAGAATGTTCAACTTTCCTTATTTCCAGACAGTCAGTTTCATATTTGGGATTATGCATTGAATTATCATATTTTTTCTTACCTCAAAAATTTGACTTTTTTCCCTGTGGGCTGTTAGGCTCGCGGGGGCTGAAAATGCTTCATTTTATTGCGTCATTCTTGGCGCGGACTTTTTTGGCGCAAAAATTATTTTCCGTTTCCGGCGTCATACGTGTCGCCGGAAGTTGCGTCATTTTTTGACGTTATTTTGCGTCAAAGATGTCGGCGTTCCGGATGTGGCGTCATTTTTGGCGCCAAAAGCATTTAGGCGCCAAATAATGTGGGCGTCTTTTTTGGCGCTAAAAAATATGGGCGTCATTTTTGTCTCCACATTATTTAAGTCTCATTATTTATTGCTTCTGGTTGCTAGAAGCTTGTTCACTGGCATTTTTTTCCCATTCCTGAAACTGTCATTTAAGGAATTTGATCAATTTTGCTTTATATGTTGTTTTTTTCTTTTACATATTGCAAGATGTTCCACGTTGCAACTGAGTCAGAAGTTACTACAGGAAAATCACTGCACAGTGCTGGAGCTACCAAGCTAAGTCTGCTATAAACTTTTGGTATCTGTTTCTCCAGCTGTTATTTGTATTGCATGTCATGTCAAACTTATTAATGCAGATAAAATTTCCTTTAGTACTGTTACATTACCTGTTGCTGTCCGTCAACATCTAATTTTCAGAGTGTTCCTGATAACATAAGAGATTTTATTTTTTAAATCCATTAAGAAGGCTATGTCTGTTATTTCTCCTTCTAGTATACATAAAAGTCTTTTAAAACTTCTCTTTTTTTCAGATGAATTTTTAAATGAACATCATCATTCTGATACTGATAATGGTTCTTCTGGTTCAGAGGTTTCTGTCTCAGAGGTTGATGCTGATAAATCTTTGTATTTGTTCAAGATGGAATTTATTCGTTCTTTACTTAAAGAAGTGTTATTTGCATTAGAAATAGAGGATACTGGTCCTCTTGATACTAAATGTAAACGTTTAAATAAGGTTTTTAAATCTCCTGTAGTTATTCCAGAAGTGTTTTATCTCCCTGATGCTATTTCTGAAGTAATTTCCAGGGAATGGAATAATTTGGGTAATTTATTTACTCCTTCTAGACGTTTAAGCAAATTATATCCTGTGCCATCTGACAGATTAGAGTTTGTTGGGACAAAAATCCCTAAGGTTATGGGGCTGTCTCTACTCCTGCTAATGTACTACTATTCCTATGGCAGATAGTACTTCATTTAAGGATCCTTTAGATAGGAAAATTGAATCCTTTCTAAGAAAAGCTTACTTATGTTCAGGTAATCTTCTTAGACCTGCTATATTTTTAGCGGATGTTGCTGCAGCTTCAACTTTTTGGTTAGATGCTTTAGCGCAACAAGTAACAGATCATAATTTTATAGCATTATTATTATTCTATAACATGCTAATAATTTTATTGGTGATACCATCTTTTGATATCATTAGAGTTGATGTCAGGTATATGTCTCTAGCTATTTTAGCTAGAAAAGCTTTATGGATTAAACTTGGAATGCTGACATGTCTTCTAAGTCAACTTTGCTTTCCCTTTCTTTCCAGGGTAAATAATCATTTCGTTCCTTTCCTCACAACAAGGAACAAAAGCCTGATCCTTCATCCTCAGGAGCGGTATCAGTTTGGAAACTATTTCCAGTTTGGAATATATCCAAGCCTTATAGAATCCTATAGCCAGCTCTTAAGTACCTATGAAGGTGCGGCCCTTATTCCAGCTCAGCTGGTATGGGGCAGATTACGTTTTCTTCAAAGAAATTTGGATCAATTCCGTTCTTAATCTCTGGTTTCAGAAACATTGTTTCAGGAAGGTACAGAATTGGCTTCAAGTTAAGGCCTCCTGCTAAGAGATTCTTTTCTTTCCCGTGTCCCAATTGACACAGCAAGGCTCAGCATTTCTGAAATGTGTTTCAGATCTAGAGTTGGCTGGAGTATTTATGCCAGTTCCAGTTCTGGAACAGGGGCTGGGGTTTTATTTTATCTCTTCATTGTACCAAAGAAGGTCAATTCCTTCAGACCAGTTATGGATCTATCATTATTGAATCGTTATGTTAGGATACCAACATTCAAGATGGTTACTGTAGGTCTATCCTGCCTTTTGTTTAGCAAGGGCATTATATGTCTACAATAGATTTACAGGATGTGTATCTACATATTCCGATTCATCCAGATCACTTTTAGTGTCTGAGATTCTCTTTTTAGACAAGCATTACCAGTTTTGTGGCTCTACTATTTGGTCTAGCCTCAGTTCCAAGAATTTTTTTCAAAGGTTCTCGGTGCCCTTCTTTCTGTAATCAGAGAATAGGGTTTTGGTATTTCCTTATTTGGACGATATCTTGGTACTTGCTCAGTCTTCTCATTTTCGAAGAATCTCATACGAATCGACTTGTGTTGTTTCTTCAAGTTCATGGTTGGAGGATCAATTTACCAATCAGTTTATTGATTCCTCAGACAAGGGTAACCTTTTTAGGTTTCTAGATAAATTCAGTGTCTATGACTCTGTCCTTGTCAGACAAGAGTAGTTTAACATTGATATCAGCTTGTCAAAACCTTCAGTCACAATCATTCCCTTTGGTAGCCTTATGCATGGAAATGTTGGATCTTAGGACTGCCGCATCAGATGCGATCTCCTTTGCTCGTTTTTACATGCGACCTCTTCAGCTCTGTATGCTGAACCAATGGTGCAGGGATTACTCAAAGATAACTCAATTAATATCTTTAAACCGATTTTACGACACTCTCTGACATGGTGGACAGATCACCATCGTTTAGTTCAGGGGGCTTCTTTGTTCTTCCGACCTGGACTATAATCTCAACAGATACGAGTCTTACAGGTTGGGGAGCTGTGTGGGGGTATCTGACGGCACAAGGGGTTTGGGAATCTCAGGAGGTGAGATTTCCGATCAATATTTTGGAACCCCGTGCAATTTTCAGAGCTCTTCAGTCTTGGCCTCTTCTGAAGAGAGAGTTGTTCATTGTTTTCAGATAAGACATTGTCACAACTGTGGCATACATCAATCATCAAGGAGGGACTCACAGTCCTCTGGCTATGAAAGAAGTATCTCGAATTTTGGTTTGGGCGGAATCCAGCTCCTGTCTAATCTCTGCGGTTTATATCCCAGGTATGGACAATTGGAAAGCGGATTATCTCAGTCGCCAAACGTTGCATCCGGGCGAATGGTCTCTTCACCCAGAGGTATTTCTTCAGATTGTTCAAATGTGGGAACTTCCAGAAATAGTTCTGATGGCTTCTCATCTAAACAAGAAACTTCCCAGGTATCTGTCCAGATCCCGGGATCCTCAGGCGGAGGCAGTGGATGCATTTTCACTTCCTTGGAAGTATCATCCTGCCTATATCTTTCCGCCTCTAGTTCTTCTTCCAAGAGTAATCTCCAAGATTCTGAAGGAATGCTCGTTCTGCTGGTAGCTCCGGCATGGCCTTACAGGTTTTGGTATGCGGATCTTGTCCGGATGGCCTCTTGCCAACCGTGGACTCTTCCGTTAAGACCAGACCTTTTGTCTCAAGGTCCTTTTTTCCATCAGGATCTGAAATCCTTAAATTTAAAGGTATGGAGATTGAACGCTTGATTCTTGGTCAAAGAGGTTTCTCTGACTCTGTGATTAATACTATGTTACAGGCTCGTACATCTATATCCAGAGAGATATATTATAGAGTCTGGAAGACTTATATTTCTTGGTGTCTTTCTCATCATTTTTCTTGGCATTCTTTTAGAATACCGGGAATTTTACAATTTCTTCAGGATGGTTTGGATAAGGGTTTGTCCGCAAGTTCTTTGAAAGGACAAATCTCTGCTCTTTCTGTTTTTTTTCACAGAAAGATTGCTATTCTTCCTGATATTCATTGTTTTGTACAAGCTTTGGTTCGTATAAAACCTGTCATTAAGTCAATTTCTCCTCCTTGGAGTTTGAATTTGGTTCTGGGAGCTCTTCAAGCTCCTCCGTTTGAACCTATGCATTCATTGGACATTAAATTACTTTCTTGGAAAGTTTTGTTCCTTTTGGCCATCTCTTCTGTTAGAAGAGTTTCTGAATTATCTGCTCTTTCGTGTGAGTCTCCTTTTCTGATTTTTCATCAGGATAAGGCGGTGTTGCGAACTTCTTTTGAATTTTTACCTAAAGTTGTGAATTCCAACAACATTAGTAGAGAAATTGTGGTTCCTTCATTATGTCCTAATCCTAAGAATTCTAAGGAGAAATCGTTGCATTCTTTGGATGTTGTTAGAGCTTTGAAATATTATGTTGAAGCTACGAAATCTTTCTGTAAGACTTCTAGTCTATTTGTTATCTTTTCCGGTTCTAGGAAAGGCCAGAAAGCTTCTGCCATTTCTTTGGCATCTTGGTTGAAATCTTTAATTCATCTTGCCTATGTTGAGTCGGGTAAAATTCCGCCTCAGAGAATTACAGCTCATTCTACTAGGTCAGTATCTACTTCCTGGGCGTTTAGGAATGAAGCTTCGGTTGACCAGATCTGCAAAGCAGCAACTTGGTCCTCTTTGCATACTTTTACTAAATTCTACCATTTTGATGTATTTTCTTCTTCTGAAGCAATTTTTGGTAGAAAAGTTCTTCAGGCAGCGGTTTCAGTTTGAATCTTCTGCTTAGGTTTTTCATTAAACTTTATTTTGGGTGTGGATTATTTTCAGCAGGAATTGGCTGTCTTTATTTTATCCCTCCCTCTCTAGTGACTCTTGTGTGGAAAGATCCACATCTTGGGTAGTCATTATCCCATACGTCACTAGCTCATGGACTCTTGTTAATTACATGAAAGAAAACATAATTTATGTAAGAACTTACCTGATAAATTCATTTCTTTCATATTAACAAGAGTCCATGAGGCCCACCCTTTTTTTGGGGTGGTTATGATTTTTTTGTATAAAGCACAATTATTCCAATTCCTTCTTTTATATGCTTCGCACTTTTTTTCTTATCACCCCACTTCTTGGCTATTCGTTAAACTGATTTGTGGGTGTGGTGAGGGGTGTATTTATAGGCATTTTAAGGTTTGGGAAACTTTGCCCCTCCTGGTAGGAATGTATATCCCATACGTCACTAGCTCATGGACTCTTGTTAATATGAAAGAAATGAATTTATCAGGTAAGTTCTTACATAAATTATGTTTTTTGCGCGCTCATATGCGCACTTCCTAGGCTGCAGCAAGCAGTAACTCCGGTTGCTCCTGGACAGTGTATCCTTGGTCCGGAGAGTTGGCAACTCATTTCGAAGTACCCTGGGGGCAGGTAGGCAGGGGGTATTTTTGATGTGAACTGACGTTTTTGCTTTTCTAACTTATCTTAGTGCCTTATTCTCCCCTTACTACTGGGGTGCAGTAATTTTTGGATAAACCAATGAGTTTTAGTTAAATTTTGAGTCAATTTAACGTTGTTTAGGCAGTTTTGGAAATATTGTTCACTTTTTATTTTCTTAAAGGCGCAGTGCACGTTTTTCAAAAAGTTTATTTAAGCAATAAATAAAGTGTTTAAACGGATTCTGTGGTTATTACTAGTCTGTTGAACATGTCTCACATTGAGGATTTTCTTTATTCTATGTGTTTAGAAGCTATTGTGGAACCCCCTCTTACACTGTGTACCTCTTGTACGGAAAGAGCCTTACATTGTAAAGACCATATTTTAGGTCAAGAAAGTGTGTCTAAGGATGATTCTCAGTCTGAAGAGAATCAGGATATGCCATCCAATTCTCCCCATGTGTCACAACCTTTAACGCCCACACAAGCGACGCCAAGTACCTCTAGTGCATCTAATTCTGACATGTCTGACATAGAGGAAACTCCTTGTTCAATATGTTTAGAAGCCATGGTGGAACCCCCTCTTAGAATATGTACCAAATGTACTGAAATTTCTATAAAATATTATGGAGCTTAAAGATTTATCTCCTGGGGATTATCTGACTAGAAAAAGGGAGATTATGCCATCTAACTCTCCCCATGTGTCAGAACTTATAACTCCCGCTCAAGTGACGCCAAGTACATCTAGCGCGTCTAATTCTTTTACCTTACAGGACATGGCGGCAGTTATGAATAATACCCTCACAGAGGTATTTTCCAAACTGCCAGGGTTACAAGGAAAGCGAGACAGCTCTGGGGCTAGAACTAATACAGAGCTTTCTGACGCTTTAATGCCTGTGTCCGATATTCCCTCACAATACTCAGAAGCAGAGGCAGGTGAGCTTCTATCTGTGGGTGACATTTCAGACTCAGGGAAGGCGTTACTTCAGTCTGATTCTGAAATGACAGCGTTTAAATTTAAGCTTGAACACCTCCGGTTATTGCTTAGGGAGGTTTTAGCGACTGTGACCCCATTGTGGTTCCAGAGAAATTGTGTAAAATGGACAAATACTTTGAAGTGCCTGTTTACACTGATGTTTTTCCAGTCCCTAAGAGGTTTTCGGAAATTATTACTAAGGAATGGGATAGACCAGGTGTGCCGTTCTCTCCCCCTCCTGCTTTCAAAAAGATGTTTCCCATAGATGCCGCCATGCGGGACTCGTGGCAGACGGTCCCTAAGGTGGAGGGAGCAGTCTCTACCCTAGCTAAGCGTACAACTATCCCAGTCGAGGACAGTTGTGCTTTTCTAGATCCTATGGATAAAAAATTGGAGGGTCTCCTTAAGAAAATTTTTATACATCAAGGTTTTATCCTCCAGCCTCTTGCATGCATAGCCCCAGTTACTGCTGCAGTGGCTTTTTGGTTCCAGTCTCTTGAGGAGGCTCTGCAGGTAGAGACCCCGTTAGACGATATTCTAGACAGGATTAAAGCTCTTAAGTTAGCTAATTTCTTTATTTCTGATGCCATTTTTCAGTTAACAAACTAACGGCTAAGAATTCAGGTTTTGCCATTTTGGCACGTAGGGCGCTATGGTTTAAGTCCTGGTCAGCAGACGTTACTTCAACGTCTAAACTTCTTAACATCCCCTTCAAGGGACAGACCCTATTCGGGCCTGGTCTGAAGGAGATTATTTCTGATATTACTAGAGGAAAAGGCCACGCCCTTCCTCAGGATAGGTCCAATAAGTTAAGGACCAAACAGAATAATTTTCGTTCTTTTCGAAACTTCAAGAGTGGCGCAGCTTCAACTTCCTCTAATGCAAAACAAGAGGGAAATTTTGCCCAGTCCAAACCAGTCTGGAGACCTAACCAGCCTTGGAACAAGGGGGAGCAGGCCAAGAAACCTGCGGCTGCCTCTAAGACAGCATGAAGGAGTAGCCCCTGATCCGAGACCGGATCTAGTGGGGGGCAGACTTTCTCTCTTCGCCCAGGCTTGGGCAAGAGACGTCCAGGATCCCTGGGCGCTAGAGATTGTTTCCCAGGGATATCTTCTGGAATTCAAAGGGTCCTCTCCAAAGGGGAGAGTTCATCTCTCACAACTATCTGTAAACCAGATAAAAAGAGAGTCATTCTTACGTTGCGTTCAAGACCTATTCAAACCTGTTTATAGTTCCCAAAAAAGAGGGAACTTTCAGACCTATCTTGGATCTCAAGATCCTAAACAAATTTCTCAGGGTCCCATCCTTCAAGATGGAGACAATCCGAACCATCCTCCCTATGATCCAGGAGGGTCAATATATGACTACAGTGGACTTAAAGGATGCTTATCTCCACATTCCGATTCACAGAGATCAGCATCAGTTCCTCAGGTTTGCCTTCCTAGACGGGCATTACCAGTTTGTGGCTCTTCCCTTCGGGTTAGCCACGGCACCAAGAATCTTTACGAAGGTTCTAGGGTCCCTTCTGGCGGTTCCAAGGCCATGGGGCATAGCGGTAGCCCCTTACCTAGACGACATCCTGATTCAGGCGTCGACTTTTCAAATCGCCAAGTCCCATACGGACATTGTTCTGGCCTTTCTGAGGTCTCATGGGTGGAAAGTGAACATAGAAAAGAGTTCTCTCTCTCCTCTCACAAGAGTTTCCTTCCTAGGAACTCTAATAGATTCAGTAGAAATGAAAATTTTTCTGACAGAAGTCAGGATATCAAAGCTTCTAACCTCTTGCCGTGCTCTTCATTCCACTTCTCGGCCATCAGTGGCTCAGTGTATGGAAATGATCGGCCTAATGGTAGCGGCAATGGACATAGTTCTGTTTGCCCGTCTACATCTCAGACCACTGCAGCTTTGCATGCTCAACCAGTGGAATGGGGACTGCACAGATTTGTTCTCCTCTGTTAGATCTGGATCAAGAGACCAGGGATTCTCTTCTCTGGTGGTTATCTCTGATCCATCTGGCCAGGGGAATGAGTTTCCGCAGGCCAGAGTGGACTATAGTGACGACAGATGCCAGCCTTCTGGGCTGGGGCGCAGTCTGGAACTCTCTGAAGGCTCAGGGTTCGTGGACTCAGGAGGAAGTCCTCCTTCCGATAAACATTCTGGAACTAAGAGCAATATTCAATGCTCTTCAGGCTTGGCCTCAATTAGCTGCGGCCAAGTTCATCAGATTTCAGTCGGACAATATCACGACTGTAGCCTATATCAACCATCAGGGGGGAACAAGGAGACCTCCGGCCATGATGGAGGTTTCAAAGATAATTCTATGGGCAGAGATTCACTCTTGCCATCTCTCAGCTATCCATATCCCAGGAGTAGAGAACTGGGAGGCAGATTTTCTAAGTCGGCAGACTTTTCATCTGGGGGAGTGGGAGCTCCATCCGGAGGTATTTGCCCAGCTGATTCATCTATGGGGCAAACCAGAACTGGATCTGATGGTGTTCTCGTCAGAACGCCAAGCTTCCTCGTTACGGGTCCAGGTCAAGGGATCCCCAGGCAACGCTGATAGATGCTCTAGCAGTGCCCTGGTCCTTCAGCCTGGCTTATGTGTTTCCACCATTTCCTCTCCTCCCTCATCTGATTGCCAAGATCAAGTAGGCAAGAGCTTCAGTGATTTTGATAGCACCTGCGTGGCCATGCAGGACTTGGTATGCAGATCTGGTGGACATGTCATCCTTCCCACCATGGACTCTGCCACTGAGGCAGGACCTTCTACTCCAAGGTCCATTCAAACATCCAAATCTAGTTTCTCTGCATCTGACTGCTTGGAGATTGAACTCTTGATTTTATCAAAGCGTGGTTTCTCCGAGTCGGTCATTGATACCTTGATTCAGGCTCGAAAGCCTGTCACCAGGAAAATCTATCATAAGATATGGTGTAAATATCTTCATTGGTGTGAATCCAAGGGTTACTCGTGGAGTAAGGTCAGGATTCCTAGGATACTATCTTTTCTCCAAGATGGATTGGAAAAGGGATTATCGGCTAGTTCCTTAAAGGGACAGATTTCTGCTCTGTCTATTCTTTTACACAAGCACCTGGCTGATGTTAGAATACAGATTAAGGTGTGTGTGAAACACACACCAAAGCAGCACAATGATCTGGAAATTACCAATTAGATACCATATATTATAAATAAATAGCAATATCTGACAGATATGTGTATATAGTTATGCAAAATTAAAAAACAACAACACAAAGTCCAAAAAATTATTTTGGATACAAGGACAGTTCTTAATACTTGTTCCGAAAATATATTGGTAATTGAAATGAAGCAAAAGATCCAGCAGCTCCTCTGGAACAGGTGATTCCACAGACCTTGGTTGCAAACACGTTTTTCTCTAAAAATAGAGAAGAGAAGAGCGCGGACTCAAATGCAGAGTAACATCAATTTAATAATACACACGACAAATGGCCACTTACAAAATGAAAATATAAAATCAGCATATATGTAATAAAACCATAGACTTATCGTCTCATGCCAGCATTCATCTGTATTGATGAGATGTCAGAGTAAGCTTGTCCCTTTACTTCCTCCTTAGTGTTGCCAGATTCAGGTATGTCAGAGTCGGTCCGTGAGGATTACCTCCAAGCAAAGTTCATAAATTCGTGCCAATTGTGGACCAAAGTTCTGAGCCAATACTAAAACAGGTGACCAGTAAAATGGCAAGCTAAATGTGCGTTATAGCTAAGAGTGAAACGTTCCTCGGCTCTTTAACCTCCAAGCTCGTAGCTGCAGACTTAGAGCTGGGGCGGCTTCACAGGAACGGATAGCTCAGAGGGTGGGCGGGCGGTGGGCGGTTCTCTACGCGTTTCGTCACGTCTCGGCGTGACTTTCTCAAGAGTGCTGTGTGAGGGGGGCGGGGAGGCTCTTATGAAGGGGAGTGTGACTACACACACCCTCTTTTTTAACCAATCGTATAAGGTAAAACACGATAATATTTGGTGAGTGATAAAAGGCATAGTGTTAAAACGAAAAAAATTGAATAATATACAATATCACAATAATACATTCCTAATACATTAACATATCGATTAATATAAAAAGCAAACATATACATGATACCAAAAGATAAAAACATTGAAAAAAATATAAGTTCATATCGATATACTTAAAATAACTGAACAATCAGATGCTAGAAAGCTATATATATATATATATAAAACAAAACAAGATACGCATCCATACATAATAAATGCATATCATAAATATATATATATATATATATAACAAAGATAAAAACACACAATATTAAAAAATAGTATATAAATATATTAAAAATATATGTTATAAAAAAGCCTGCAAGTCAATTTCTATATTGAGTCCATTAGGCTCCAAACAATTGAGACTTTTAATCCAATACGTTTCCTGTTGTCTGAGTTTTAAAAGCCTATTGGTATCCCATACATTAGGTTTTATCCACTCTATAATTTTAACTGAAAGATCTTGGGGATTTTGATTATGGTGGGTTTTGAAATGGCGAGACACACTGTGATTGTCAAAGCCAGATATAATATTATTTACATGTTCTCTAATTCTATACTTAATTTTCCTTTTCGTGCGCCCTACATAAATATGGCCACATTTGCAGACTAGTTGATAAACCACATATGTGGTGTGACATGTGTATCTATCTTTACATGCATACTGTTTACTATGGTTGTAGTTGGAAAAATGGGTACTGTCTTGATCTATTAAGGGGCACAAGACACAGTCAATCTTTTTGCATGGATATAAACCATTTTTCCCCCCACACCATTTATTAAGAGAGATAGATTGTTTTTTATTATTTCTTAATTTTGTGGGAGCAATATAATTTTTGATGTCTTTACTTTTCTTAAAAATAACCTGTGGTTTATCTTCCAAAATAAGATTAAGAACGGGGTCTAATTTTAATACATTCCAATGTTTCCTCAAAATATTCTTTATTTTGAAATGGTGATTATTGTATTGTGTTACAAATTTAGGATGATTATTTTTGTTTGTATTTTTGTATTTGGGTACACTGGTCTTATTCAAAAGAGTATTTCTATCCATCATATCTACTTTCGCTTTCCTTTCCTTTAGAAGGTCCATACTATAACCCTTTTCTCTGAATTTATCTATTAGAATGTCTGATTCTTTGTGATAATCTTCTGAATTGGTGCAATTGCGTCTTATTCTTTGGAATTGACCCAGAGGAATATTATTTTTCCACTGTCTCAAATGGCTACTTTTAATGTTTAGTAGACTATTACTCTCAGTAGGTTTCCGGTAGTTTCTAACAGCTACTTTTTTTGTGGATACATCATGATAGAGAATAAGATCCAGAAAAGAAAGAGAGACGGGTGATTGTTCCAATGTGAAATTGAGATTATATGTGTTGGTATTTATATAGTTTAAAAAATCATCTATCCTATTTTGAGGACCTTGCCAGATAATGATAATATCATCTATGTACCGATGATATTTGGCAATATCATCTTTAAATGGATTATTATTCCAAATAAGATGATCCTCAAAATGAGATACATATAAATTGGCATAGGATGGGGCGAAGGTTGTCCCCATCGCTGTGCCTTGATGTTGACGATAGTAAATGCCTTCAAATAAAAAATAATTATGATTTAAAATAAATGAAATTCCTTCCAGTAAAAATTCTATCTGTTTTTCTGCAAATTTATTTTTTCCCAACACATCTTTAATCGCTGCCAGCCCTTTAGTGTGGGGTATGCTTGTATAAAGGGAGGATATATCACAAGTAATCCATATGTAGTTATCGACCCAGGGGGTATCTTCATATTTATTTATCACGTCAATGGTGTCTCTGAGATAGGCTCTGGTGGATTTGACTATAGGTTGTAAATAATTGTCAATAAATTTAGATAGATTATCACACAGAGAGCCTATCCCAGAGACTATAGGTCTACCAGGGGGATTCAGTGAATCCTTATGGATTTTTGGCAGATGGTAAAAGCATGCAATTTTAGGTGCAACTTCATATAAGTAATTGTATTCATTAGTGTTTAAAATTCCCTCTAATTTAGCCAAGGATAAGAATTCAAACAATTATTTTTTATATTTTTCCGTTGGGTTAAAGGTTAACTTCTGATAAGTTTTAGAATCAGAGAGTAGAGTATTAGCCTCTTTTAGGTAGTCGCACCTATTTTGTACGACAATGCCTCCCCCTTTGTCCGCTGCCCTAAAGATGACGTCTGTGCATTTACTGAGGTTATTTAGGGCCACTCTTTCTGCCTTTGTAAGATTATCTCTTATATTTGAAACATATGGTACTGATTTGTGGGAAAGCGATTCTAAATCCTTACAAACTAATTTGTTGAATATTTTAATATACTCAGATTGTGTGTGTTGGGGATAAAAAATTGATTTTCTTTTTAAATCACAATGTTTTATGGGAAAATCTTCATCTTCATACATAGAAAAGTCTGCCCAATCTGAGTTATCACTTGAAATATCATTACTGTTGGTATTAGTATTATTATCTAAGCTAATTATGGTGTCCAATATCTGTAAGTCATTCTGGTCTAATGTAGATCCAGATGAATATGCATCAGTATCTGTCTGTTTGTGAAAATACCTTTTTAATGTAAGATTCCTAATGAATCTCTGGAAATCTATATATAAGTCGAACTGGTTAGGACTATTAGTGGGTGCAAAATTCATGCCTTTAGCTAGCAGATTCAATTCAGACTCATCGAACTTTTTATCAGATAAATTGAATATCATCTTAACCCCTTGTTCTAGTTCCATACTTCTTTGTTTCTTTTTTCTCTGTTTGTGTCCCCCTCTGCTCCCTCTGTATTTTCCTCTTTGATGGTCTTTTTGGGTTTCTCTGATTTAGGGGGGGAGGGATAGATAATAATGGTACTATCTCCCCCCCTCCTCCCTGTTGTCTCCAGGGGGGAACCCCTAAAAAAGATTGATTATTTGTAGATGGGGGATAGTTGAAGTTCTGTTGAACTTTGTTGTGGTTATTACTATAATGTGGACGATTATGGAAAGTATGTCTGGGGGAAGAATTACCATTATGATGGGGACTGTTCCATCTAGGTTTGGCCCCTTGTTTGTGCCAATAAGGGGATTGTGGCTGTGTATCTAATGCAGTATACCTGTTTTCTGACTGAAAATTTTGGTAGGAATTGTTTGTTGAGCCAGTCCTCATATGTTGTTTTTCTTTATAAGTAGTTCTCTCTTGTGGATAACTGTTATAATTGTGGCCCTGTATGTGGTTTCTATCACTGTTAATTGTTCCATTCACTGTTTTATTATAAACTGGACCTATGTTTTTATTTTTATTAGTATAATGTACCGGAGGTTTAAAACCTGTAAGATCAGAATTGGGTGTGGGTTCATCCCCTGGGGCTTGTCTTTTATTTGGGCCCTGATAAGTTCCTGTATTCTTTTTGTATGAATAGACCTTATCAGTCCTGAAGTCTTCTAGATCCCTTTGTAATTTTTTGGCCTTAGATGTCTCTAATTCCTTTGAAAAAGTATCAACTCTATTTTGGATATTAGTGTTCATTTCTTGCCATTTCTGTATGTGTTCATACGGTTTAATTTTAATTACTAAATTGTCTATATCAATTTTTAGTTTTTCAAGCTTAGATTCCCTATATTTAATAAGAGGTTTGATAAGTGCTATAGAACAGTTGTGTAATATCTGTTCCCACTCCGTCTGGTACTCAACTTCGTCTAAATTAAATGCCGGGAACTTGAAAATTCTGAGGCCCCTGGGTATTACATTGTGTAAGATGTAATTGTCTAACAAGACTAAGTCTTGCCACTCCTTGGCATCTTTTAATAAAACTTTTTCTAATTCTCTGAAGATATGTATAGGGTCTTCAGTGGTTACAGATGTGTCAGAACTAGTAAGTAAATTATGTGCACGTTGGCGTTTGGATCTGTTTTCACTAATACCAAAGGTAGTAAGTGAAGGGGCAATAGTTTCCATTATACAGAAAAATAATGAACCATGACTACTATATCTAGCGATTATATATAGGTTTACAGATAATGCAGCTACTTAAATAGGATAAAATGAAAATAGAATACAGATTAAGGTGTGTGTGTGAAACACACACCAAAGCAGCGCAATGATCTGGAAATTACCAATTAGATACCATATATTATAAATAAATAGCAATATCTGACAGATATATGTGTATATAGTTATGCAAAATTAAAAAACAACAACACAAAGTCCAAAAAATTATTTTGGATACAAGGACAGTTCTTAATACTTGTTCCGAAAATATATTGGTAATTGAAATGAAGCAAAAGATCCAGCAGCTCCTCTGGAACAGGTGATTCCACAGACCTTGGTTGCAAACACGTTTTTCTCTAAAAATAGAGAAGAGAAGAGCGCGGACTCAAATGCAGAGTAACATCAATTTAATAATACACATGACAAATGGCCACTTACAAAATGAAAATATAAAATCAGCATATATGTAATAAAACCATAGACTTATCGTCTCATGCCAGCATTCATCTGTATTGATGAGATGTCAGAGTAAGCTTGTCCCTTTACTTCCTCCTTAGTGTTGCCAGATTCAGGTATGTCAGAGTCGGTCCGTGAGGATTACCTCCAAGCAAAGTTCATAAATTCGTGCCAATTGTGGACCAAAGTTCTGAGCCAATACTAAAACAGGTGACAAGTAAAATGGCAAGCAAAATGTGCGTTATAGCTAAGAGTGAAACGTTCCTCGGCTCTTTAACCTCCAAGCTCGTAGCTGCAGACTTAGAGCTGGGGCGGCTTCACAGGAACGGATAGCTCAGAGGGTGGGCGGGCGGTGGGCGGTTCTCTACGCGTTTCGTCACGTCTCGGCGTGACTTTCTCAAGAGTGCTGTGTGAGGGGGGGCGGGGAGGCTCTTATGAAGGGGAGTGTGACTACACACACCCTCTTTTTTAACCAATCGTATAAGGTAAAACACGATAATATTTGGTGAGTGATAAAAGGCATAGTGTTAAAACGAAAAAAATTGAATAATATACAATATCACAATAATACATTCCTAATACATTAACATATCGATTAATATAAAAAGCAAACATATACATGATACCAAAAGATAAAAACATTGAAAAAAATATAAGTTCATATCGATATACTTAAAATAACTGAACAATCAGATGCTAGAAAGCTATATATATATATATATATAAAACAAAACAAGATACGCATCCATACATAATAAAAGCATATCATAAATATATATATATAACAAAGATAAAAACACACAATTAATATTAAAAAATAGTATATAAATATATTAAAAATATATGTTATAAAAAAGCCTGCAAGTCAATTTCTATATTGAGTCCATTAGGCTCCAAACAATTGAGACTTTTAATCCAATACGTTTCCTGTTGTCTGAGTTTTAAAAGCCTATTGGTATCCCATACATTAGGTTTTATCCACTCTATAATTTTAACTGAAAGATCTTGGGGATTTTGATTATGGTGGGTTTTGAAATGGCGAGACACACTGTGATTGTCAAAGCCAGATATAATATTATTTGCATGTTCTCTAATTCTATACTTAATTTTCCTTTTCGTGCGCCCTACATAAATATGGCCACATTTGCAGACTAGTTGATAAACCACATATGTGGTGTGACATGTGTATCTATCTTTACATGCATACTGTTTACTATGGTTGTAGTTGGAAAAATGGGTACTGTCTTGATCTATTAAGGGGCACAAGACACAGTCAATCTTTTTGCATGGATATAAACCATTTTTCCCCCCACACCATTTATTAAGAGAGAGAGATTGTTTTTTATTATTTCTTAATTTTGTGGGAGCAATATAATTTTTGATGTCTTTACTTTTCTTAAAAATAACCTGTGGTTTATCTTCCCATCCTATGCCAATTTATATGTATCTCATTTTGAGGATCATCTTATTTGGAATAATAATCCATTTAAAGATGATATTGCCAAATATCAACGGTACATAGATGATGATATCATTATCTGGCAAGGTCCTCAAAATAGGATAGATGATTTTTTAAACTATATAAATACCAACACATATAATCTCAATTTCACATTGGAACAATCACCCGTCTCTCTTTCTTTTCTGGATCTTATTCTCTATCATGATGTATCCACAAAAAAGTAGCTGTTAGAAACTACCGGAAACCTACTGAGAGAAATAGTCTACTAAACATTAAAAGTAGCCATTTGAGACAGTGGAAAAATAATAGTCCTCTGGGTCAATTCCAAAGAATAAGACGCAATTGCACCAATTTAGAAGATTATCACAAAAAATCAGACATTCTAATAGATAAATTCAGAGAAAAGGGTTATAGTATGGACCTTCTAAAGGAAAGTAAAGCGAAAGTAGATATGATGGATAGAAATTCTCTTTTGAATAAGACCAGTGTACCCAAATACAAAAATACAAACAAAAATAATCATCCTAAATTTGTAACACAATACAATAATCAGCATTTCAAAATAAAGAATATTTTGAGGAAACATTGGAATGTATTAAAATTAGACCCCGTTCTTAATCTTATTTTGGAAGATAAACCACAGGTTATTTTTAAGAAAAGTAAAGACATCAAAAATTATATTGCTCCCACAAAATTAAGAAATAATAAAAAACAATCTATATCTCTTAATAAATGGTGTGGGGGGAAAAATGGTTTATATCCATGCAAAAAGATTGACTGTGTCTTGTGCCCCTTAATAGATCAAGACAGTACCCATTTTTCCAACTACAACCATAGTAAACAGTATGCATGTAAAGATAGATACACATGTCACACCACATATGTGGTTTATCAACTAGTCTGCAAATGTGGCCATATTTATGTAGGGCGCACGAAAAGGAAAATTAAGTATAGAATTAGAGAACATGTAAATAATATTATATCTGGCTTTGACAATTACAGTGTGTCTCGCCGTGTCTCGCCATTTCAAAACCCACCATAATCAAAATCCCCAAGATCTTTCAGTTAAAATTATAGAGTGGATAAAACCTAATGTATTTTTTAAAAATTTTAAAACTCAGACAACAGGAAACGTATTGGATTAAAAGTCTCAATTGTTTGGAGCCTAATGGACTCAATATAGAAATTGACTTGCAGGCTTTTTTATAACATATATTTTTAATATATTTATATACTATTTTTTAATATTAATTGTGTGTTTTTATCTTTGTTATATATATATATTTATGATATGCATTTATTATGTATGGATGCGTATCTTGTTTTGTTTTATATATATATATATATATATAGCTTTCTAGCATCTGATTGTTCAGTTATTATATCGTTATGAACTTATATTTTTTTCAATGTTTTTATCTTTTGGTATCATGTATATGTTTGCTTTTTATATTAATCGATATTTTAATTTATTACGAATGTATTTTTTGTGATATTGTATATTATTCAATTTTTTTCGTTTTAACACTATGCCTTTTATCACTCACCAAATATTATCGTGTTTTACCTTATACGATTGGTTAAAAAAGAGGGTGTGTGTAGTCACACTCCCCTTCATAAGAGCCTCCCCGCCCCCCTCACACAGCACTCTTGAGAAAGTCACGACGTGACGAAACGCGTAGAGCACCGCCCGCCCACCCTCTGAGCTATCCGTTCCTGTGAAGCCGCCCCAGCTCTAAGTCTGCAGCTACGAGCTTGGAGGTTAAAGAGCCAAGGAACGTTTCACTCTTAGCTATAACACACATTTAGCTTGCCATTTTACTTGTCACCTGTTTTAGTATTGGCTCAGAACTTTGGTCCACAATTGGCACGAATTTATGAACTTTGCTTGGAGGTAATCCTCACGGACCGACTCTGACATACCTGAATCTGGCAACACTAAGGAGGAAGTAAAGGGACAAGCTTACTCTGACATCTCATCAATACATATGAATGCTGGCATGAGACGATAAGTCTATGGTTTTATTACATATATGCTGATTTTATATTTTCATTTTGTAAGTGGCCATTTGTCGTGTGTATTATTAAATTGATGTTACTCTGCATTTCAGTCCGCGCTCTTCTCTTCTCTATTTTTAGAGAAAAAGGTGTTTGCAACCTGGCTGATGTTCCAGATGTTCAGGCGTTTTGTCAGGCTTTGGTTAGAATCAGGCCTGTGTTTAAACCTGTTGCTCCGCCATGGAGTTTAAATTTAGTTCTTAAGGTTCTTCAAGGGGTTCCGTTTGAACCCTTGCATTCCATAGATATCAAGCTGTTATCTTGGAAAGTTCTGTTTTTAGTAGCTATCTCTTCGGCTCGAAGAGTTTCAGAGTTATCTGCCTTGCAGTGTGATTCCCCTTATCTGATCTTCCATGCAGATAAGCTAGTTTTACGTACCAAACCTGGGTTTCTTCCTAAGGTAGTATCTAATAGGAATATCAATCAGGAAATTATTGTTCCTTCACTGTGTCCTAATCCTTCTTCCAAGAAAGAACGTCTATTACACAATCTTGACGTGGTTCGTGCTTTAAAGTTTTATTTACAAGCTACTAAGGATTTTTCGTCAAACATCTGCATTGTTTGTCGTCTACTCTGGACAGAGGAGAGGCCAAAAGGCTTCGGCATCTTCTCTTTCTTTTTGGCTGAGAAGCATAATCCGTTTAGCTTATGAGACTGCTGGCCAGCAGCCTCCTGAAAGAATTACAGCTCATTCCACTAGAGCGGTAGCTTCCACATGGGCTTTTAAAAATGAGGCCTCTGTTGAACAGATTTGTAAGGCGGCGACTTGGTCTTCGCTTCATACTTTTTCCAAATTTTATTAATGTGATACTTTTGCTTCTTCGGAGGCTATTTTTGGGAGAAAGGTCTTAAAGGCAGTGGTGCCTTCCGTTTAAGTACCTGCCTTGTCCCTCCCTTCATCCGTGTCCTAAAGCTTTGGTATTGGTATCCCACAAGTAATGGATGAACCCGTGGACTGGATACACCTTACAAGAGAAAACAAAATTTATGCTTACCTGATAAATTTCTTTCTCTTGTGGTGTATCCAGTCCACGGCCCGCCCTGTCACTTTAAGGCAGGTGTTTTTTATTTTTAAACTACAGTCACCACTGCACCCTATAGCAACTTCCTGTTGGGGAGGGGAATATCCCACAAGTAATGGATGAACCCGTGGACTGGATACACCACAAGAGAAAGAAATTTATCAGGTAAGCATAAATTTTGTTTTTGTTTCACAAACGTTTGGCAGATGTGCCAGATGTTCAGTCTTTTTGTCAGGCGCTCTCTAGAATTAAGCCTGTATTTAGACCAATTACTCCTCCCTGGAGTTTAAATTTAGTTCTTTGAGTTCTTCCAAAGAACCTATGCATTCCATAGATATTAAATTATTATCTTGGAAAGATCTATTTTTGCTTGCTATTTCTTCTGCTCGAAGAGTTTCTGAGCTTTCAGCGTTACAGTGTGATTCGCCTTATCTCATATTTTATTCTGATAAGGTGGTTTTACGTACTAAACCTGGTTTTCTTCCCAAGGTTGTTTCCAATAAGAATATTAATCAGGAAATTGTTGTTCCTTCATTGTGTCCTAATCCTTCTTCTAAGAAGGAGCGTCTGTTACATAATCTGGATGTGGTCCGTGCCTTAAAGTTTTACTTACAGGCAACTAAGGATTTCCGTCTATCATCTTCATTATTCATTGTTTATTCTGGAAAGCGTAGGGGTCAGAAAGCTACGGCTACCTCTCTTTCTTTTTGGTTGAGGAGTATCATCCGCCTGGCATATGAGACTGCTGGACAGCAGCCTCCTGAAAGAATTACGGCTCATTCTACTAGGGCTGTGGCTTCCACATGGGCCTTTAAAAACGATGCTTCTGTTGAACAGATTTGTAAGGCTGCGACTTGGTCGTCCCTTCACACTTTTTCCAAATTTTCCAAATTTGATACTTTTGCTTCTTCTGAGGCTGTTTTTGGGAGGAAAGTTCTTCAAGCAGTGGTGCCTTCAGTTTAGGTCTCTGTCTTGTCCCTCCCTTTCATCCGTGTCCTGTTGCTTTGGTATTGTATCCCACAAGTAAGGATGAAATCCGTGGACTCGTCGTATCTTGTAGAAGAAAAGGAAATTTATGCTTACCTGATAAATTGATTTCTTCTACGATACGACAAGTCCACGACCCTCCCTGTCAATTTAAGGCAGATTATTTTTTATTTTCAACTTCAGTCACCTCTGCACCTTTTAGTTTTTCCTTTCTCTTCCTATAACCTTCGGTCAAATGACTGGGGGTGGAGGGGAAGGGAGGAGCTATATATACAGCTCTGCTGTGGTGCTCTTTGCCACTCCCTGTTAGCAGGAGGATAATATCCCACAAGTAAGGATGAAATCCGTGGACTCGTCGTATCATAGAAGAAATCAATTTATCAGGTAAGCATAAATTTCCTTTTTTTGTCTGTCCTTATGTGAATATATCTTAGCTATGGAGGACTCCTAATTCCTGTTTATATTGTGAGGAGGCCGTGGTTGCCCGCCTGCTCAATTTTGCTCCATTTGCCTAAGCACTGTTCTAAAGTCTAAGAAGGGAGACAAGCCTGCTAATACTCATAGCGCTATTTGCCCCTCTGAGCCGTCTATCTCTCAGGAATCTGGGTCCTGAGAGATTACTACCCTTTCTACACTACCCGCTCCACATGCAGTTCCCCATGGCTCAACTAATCCTCCATCTGGAGGGGGCTTTTTTTCCGGCTGATTTTACTGCACAGTTACAATAAACGGTGTCTGCTGCCCTGAGTGCCTTACCTCGCTCTAACAAACGCAAGTGAAAGGTTAAACATAGTTCTCCTGACCTGGAATCATCTAAATATTTGTCGGACTTAGCTACTAGGTCCCAGCTATCTGAGGGTGAGTTAACCTCTGTAGCTTCAGAGGGTGAACTTTCTGAGTCGGAGATTACAGTTTCTAAACCTCCTTCAGCGGAGGAACCCTCCTTTAGATTTAAAATTGAGCATCTGCATTTTTTATTAAAGGAAGTTCTGTCTACGCTAGAGGTTCCAGAGGCTACACTCCCTGAGGAACCTAAGATCCCTAAATTAGACAGGGTTTATAAAGACAGGAAGGTCCCTCTGACTTTTCTTGTGCCAGTTAAGATGGGGAACATTATTAGTAACAAATGGGAAAGAATAGGAACTTCTTTTTTCTCCCTCGTCTACTTTTAAAAAATTATTCCCGGTCCCTGACTCTTAATTAGATTTGTGGGGCTCCATCCCTAAGATGGATGGCGCTATTTCTACGCTGGCTAAGCGTACTACTATCCCTCCGGAGGATAGTTCTTCTTTTAGAGAGCCTATGGATCAGAAAATGGAAACCTTTCTGAGTAAGATGTTTCAACATACGGGTTTTTATTTCTACTGGCGGCCGATTGCTGGAGCAGCTACCTACTGGTGGGACACTGTCGGAGCTCATTGAGGTGGAGACTCCCCTCGATGACATTCAGGAGAGAATTAAGACTCTGAGAGTTGCTAACTCCATTTGTGATGCGAATATGCAGATTATTCGCCTAAATGCAAAGGCTTCTGGCTTTGCGGTCCTAGCCCGCTGGGCTCTGTGGTTAAAATCTTAGTCTGCGGATATGACTTCTTAATCCAGACTCCTTTCTCTTACTTTCAAGGGGAAGATTTTATACGGTCCAGGGCTGGACTTCATTATTTTGACGGTTAGGGAAAGGTGTTTTCCTACTGCAGGATAAAAAGATTAGGCCTAAGGGACGGCAATTGTCTAATTTTCGTTCCTCTCGCTCTGATAAATCACAACGACAGCAATCCTCATCCAAGTCCAAGCAGCCCAAGATTACTTGGAAGCCGGCTCAGTCCTGGATTAAGTCCAAGCAGACTAAGAAGCCCGCCAAGAACAAATCAGCATGAAGGGGCGACCTCTGATCTGGGATCGGATCGAGTAGGGAGCAGACTGTCTCTTTTTTTTCAGATGCTTGGTTCCAGGATGTACAGGACCCTTGGGTCCTGGAGGTTGTATCTCAGGGATATAGGATAGGATTCAAGTCTCATCCGCCCAGGGACAGATTCCTACTCTACGTCTGTCTACATGACCAGAAAAGAAGGCTGCGTTCCTAGGTTGCATACGGAATCTCTCCTCTCTAGGAGTAATTGTCCCGGTACCTATAGCAGAAAGAGGTTTGGGGTTTTATTTAAACCTTTTTGGTTTCAAAGAAGGAGGGAACTTTTTGTCCAATTCTGGACCTAAAGTGCCTAAACAAGTTTCTGAGTGTTTCCTCTTTCAAGATGGAGACAATACGGTCAATCCTTTCTCTGTTTCAGGAAGGACAGTTTATGATCACAATAGACCTAAAGGATGTATACCTTCATGTCACGATTCACAGGGAACATTTTCAGTTCCTGAGGTTTGCTTTTCTGGATCAGCACTTCCAGTTCATAGCTCTTCCGTTTGGCCTAGCTACTGCTCCAAGGATATTTTTGAAGCTTCTGGGGGCTCTTCTAGCCATTGCCAGAACATGAGGTATTGCAGTAGCGCCTTTCCTGGACAATATCTTGGTACAGGCACCATCTTTTCGTCTAGCGGAAGAACATTCGGAGTCCCTTCTCAATCTTCTTCGATCACATGGATGGAAGATAAACTTGGAAAATAGTTATCTTACTCCAAGTACAAGGGTGAATTTCCTGGGGACAATAATAGACTCTATATCCATGAGAGTATTCCTCACAGATCAGAGATGTTGCAAGCTAACTTCTGCATGTCTTGCCCTCCAGGCCTCCTTGAGACCCTCAGTGGCTCAGTGTATGGAGGTGACCGGACACATGTTGTCCTGTATGGACATCATTCCTTTTGCCAGAATCCATCTCAGACCCTTACAACTATGCATGCTGAGACAATAGAATGGCGATCATTCAGATCTGTCTCAACAGATCGTGCTGACCAACCTGTCGAGAGACTCGCTCTCTTGGTGGCTCTGTCCAGATCATCTGTCCCAAGGCACACGCTTTTCGAGACCGTCCTGGGAGATTGTGACTACGGACGCAAGCCTTTCCGGATGGGGAGCTGTTAAGGCTGCCAAGAAGGCACAAGGTCTGTGGACTCAGGAGGAGTCTTCCCTTCCGATTAATATTTTGAAACTACGGGCAATCTTCAATGCCTTGAAGGCTTGGTCCCTTATGGGTTCGTCCCAGTTTATCAGATTCCAATCAGACAATATAACCTCGGTTGCCTAAATGAGACATCAGGGAGGAACGAGAAGTTCCTTGACGATGAGAGAAGTATCTCAGATACTAGAGTGGGTGGAGACTCACAGATGTACGCTGTTGGCAATCCATATTCCGGGTGTGGACAACTGGGAAGCGGACTTCCTCAGCAGGCAATCCTTTCACCCAGGCGAATGGTCTCTCCATCCTGAGGTGTTTGCAGAGATATGCAGCGAGTGGGGGATGCCGGAGATAGATCTCATGGCATCCCACCTCAATACCAAGCTACCCAGGTACGGGTCGAGGTTGAGGGATCCTCAGGCGGAATTGATAGATGCCCTATCCATATAGACCAAAAAAGAAGAGGTAGCGCTCAATGCACGGATTGGATAAATTATATGTAACAGTTGAAATTTACCATGGGACTAAATGAAATGAAAAAAGAACTAAAAATTAAAACATTTAATATGATGCAAGGATTAGATATATTGTATGTAACAATAAGAAGAAGCTGTTTTTTATTTTATTATTTTTTGAACAGGGAGAAGTTCTTTATATATTTTATTGTGTCAACTCGAGTTATTGGGGCCCGAATTATCATTGTGTGAGTGGACATGATCCGATATTGCGGATCATGTCCGCTGCACATCGATAAATGCTGACAGCATACACTCTCTGCATTTATCATTACACCAGCAATTCTTGTGAACTACTTGTGCAGCGGACATGATCCGATATTGCGGATCATGTCCGCTGCACATCGATAAATGCAGACAGCATACACTCTCTGCATTTATCATTACACCAGCAATTCTTGTGAACTGCTTGTGCAATACCGCCCCCCGGAAGATTCGTGGACAATCGGCCGCCAGCAGGGGGTGTCAATCAACCCGATCGTATCTGTCGATTTCTGTCCGACACCTCAGAGCAGGTAGACAGGTTATGGAGCAGCAGTCTTTAGACCGCTTCCTTATAACTTTTGTTTCCAGCGAGCCTGAAGGCTCGCCAGAAACACGGGCATCAAGCTCCATACGGAGATTGATAAATATGCCCCATTAACTTGTTTCAAAATAAATGTTTAAACTTTTAGTTATTTTTTTATTTTTATCTGTTACATGGTAAATTCCACTGTTACATACAATATATCTAATCCTTGCATCACATTAAATGTTTTAATTTTTAATTATTTTTTTAATTTAATTTAGTCACATGGTAAATTTCAACTCTTACATATAATTTATCCAATCCTCTTATTTTTTGGTCTATTGTGATTAGTTTGAACTTGAGGGGTTAAACTGAGGTTTAGCAGGATTCACTCGAGCGCTTTTTCTATACTATTTTATTAGATGCCCTATCAGTACCATATAGGTTCAGACTCATATATATTTTTCCTCCATTACCATTTCTCCTTTGTGTGGTGGCTCACATCAAGCAGGAACAAGCATCAGTGATTCTGATTGCTCCATCGTGGCTGAGAAAGATGTGGTTTGCGGATCTGGTGGGGATGTCCTCATCTCCTCAGTGGAGGTTACCTTGTGGCAGAGATCTGGGTCCCTTCATTCATCAAAATCTAGATTCTCTGAGGCTGACTGCGTGGAGATTGAATGCTTAGTCTTAGCCAAGAGAGGGTTCTCTGAGAGTGTTATTGACACTCTGGTTCAAGCTCGTAAGCCAGTTACTCGTATCTACCATAAAGTGTGGAGGACTTACTTGTACTGGTGTGAAGAGCGTGTTTTATCCTGGCAAAAGGTTAAGGTTGACAGAATTTTATCTATTCTTCAGGATGGACTGGAGAAGGGTTTAACTGCTAGTTCCCTGAAGGGACAGATATCGGCCCTCTCGGTGTTACTGCACAAGAGATTGGCTGAGCTTCCTTATGTGCAGTCCTTTGTTACGGCTCTGACTAGGATCAGACCTGTGTTTAGATCTGGGGCTCCGCCTTGGAGCCTAAATCTTGTTCTTAGTGTTTTGCAGCAGGCTCCGTTTGAGCCTATGCATACTGTTAAATTAAATTGTTATCTTGGAAAGTTCTTTTTTTGCTGGCTATTGCCTCTGCGCACAGAGTTTATGAGATTTCTGCTTTACAATGTGACTCCCCTTATCTTGTTTTCCAGGCGGTTTTATGTACTAAATTAGGGTTTCTCCCTGAGGTGGTGTCGGACCATAACATTAATCAAGAAATTGTGGTTCCTTCCTTGTGTCCTAATCCTTCTTCAGTGAAGGAACGATTGCTTCACAATCTGGATCTGGTTCGTGCCTTGAAGTTCTATCTTCAGGCTACTAAGGAATTCAGACAATCTTCCTCTTTGTTTGTCATCTACACGGGGAAGCGTAAGGGGCAGAAGGCTACTACGACTTCCCTATCTTTCTGGTTGAGGAGTGTCATCTGCTTAGCATATGAGACAGCAGGGCGACAGCCTCCTGAGAGGATAACGGCTCATTCCAGTAGAGCAGTGGCTTCCTCCTGGGCTTTTAATAATGAAGCCTCTACGGATCAGATTTGTAAGGCAGCTACCTGGTCCTCCTTACACACTTTATCTACATTTTACAAGTTTGATGTGTTTGCTTCAGCTGAAGCAGCTTTCAGGAGAAAAGTTTTGCAGGCTGTGGTGCCCTCAGAATAGGGTCTGCCTCTTTTTTTGTTCTCTCCCGTTATTCATTCAGTGTCCTCTGGAGCTTGGATATAGTTTTCCCAACAGTAAGGAATGAAGTTGTGGACTCTCCCTGCCTTATGGAAGGAAAACATAAAAAGCATGCAAAATATCTCTTTCTGGTAGTGATACTGTGTTAGAGATGAATCTCTATGTGACACAGACAATGTATCTCAAGTGTATAAACAAGAATAACATAAAAAAGGGAGTATATGCAATAAGCACAAATACAGTACAAAGGGCTAAATGAGATGTATACAAAGAAACACTTAGCGTGCAAGTCCGAGTGTTAGTCTCAGATGTAAAAAGTCTCACAGCTGTGTATGATGTGTTCTCCAAATTGACTTTGGACGAATATGAGAGGATATGGATTCTGATTCCTTAAGACAGGTGGCCTGCAGCTTCTTCAAACGATCATTGGTATAAGGTTCTGCAATAACATAAAGGAAAAAAAGAAGGCGCCACAATAGTGCAGCATCAATGGTAACATGCACTTTCCCCAAATTTCACTTGATTCTACTTACAAAAAAGATAGCACTTGATAAGTGCCACAAGCGCAGACTGTACTAAATAGTCGTACAGCTGACTATCCTCCGTCTCTTTCGGAAGTCCCCACAGCAAGATATTGTCTGTTGGTCTCCAGCGATATACAGGAATAGCAAGTGGTGCCGTCTCAGTGTCCACAAAGCATGGAGAAATACAAGAGAGAGATAGCACAACAATAGTGCAGCATCAATGGTATCACCCACTTGGCCCCTCTTAGACTAATATCTACTTACGAGATAGAAAGCACTTGATAAGTGCCACAAGCGCAGGCTGAGCACTTTTAGTCGCACAGCTGACTGTCCCTCGCCTTCTCTGGAACTCCCCGCGGCCAGCTGTAGTCACTATTTCGGCTGTTTGGGTGTCCACCCACAGGCACGATACAAGTCAGCAAGTTATCTGGGGCTGCCTGTACCGTGTCCCCACGGTGATATAGGGGTGATTAAAGTGTGGTATTGTGATAAATAAATCCGTGTAAAGTCTCCGTATCTTAAAGGACTTTATTAAAACCAAGTAAAAAGCCAAGTACAAAACACTAAAATTACGACGTGTTACGGTCTTCCACCGACCGTTTCATCAGGTCGACAATATCTTGCTGTAGGGACTTCCAAAAGAGACGGAGGATAGTCAGGTGTACGACTATTTAGTACAGTCCGCGCTTGTGGCACTTATCAAGTGCTATCTTTTTTGTAAGTAGAATCGAGTGAAATTTGGGGAAAGTGCATGTTACCATTGATGCTGCACTATTGTGGCGCCTTCTTTTTTTCCTTTATATAATTTATACTTACCAGATAAATTCCTTTCCTTCATTGCCCCGCCCATAATTTATTTTTTGATGGGCTCCCTTTTTATATTATTTCTTCTGGCACCTTTATACCCTGATGTTTCTCCTACTTTTCCTTGCTCCCTCAGCAGAATGACTGGGGGATAGGGGAAGTGGGAGGAATATTTAAAGGGACAGTATACACTTATTTTCATATAACTGCATGTAATAGACACTACTATAAAGAATAAGATGCACAGATACTGATATAAAAATCTAGTATAAAATGGTTTAAAAACGTACTTAGAAGCTTTCAGTTTAGCTCTGTTGAAAAGGCAGTTGGAAAGCCCACTGCAAGTGGGAAATAAGACACTCCCCCCTCCCCCGCATATGAAAAGACCCTTTACACAAACAGGAGCAAGCTGGAGAAGGTAGCTGACGGTATTCAAAAAAAACTTTGGGGCTTGGTTAGGAGTCTGAAAATCAGAGCAATGTTATTTAAAAATAAGCAAAATTATACATTTTTTAAAAAAACAAACTTTATGGGCTTTATAAATAGGTAATCTACAAAACATTTATGCAAAGAAAAAATGAGTGTATAATGGCCCTTTAAGCCTTTGGCTGGGGTGTATTTGCCTCCTCTGGTGGCCAGGTGTTGTATTTGCCAACAGTAAGGAATTAAGTCGTGGACTCTCCCTGCCAGGAAGGAAAGGAATTTATCTGGTAAGCATAAATTATGTTTTTTTATTGCAAGAAGTTTGCTTAGTATGTGAAGCCAATCACAAAAATACAATTATTCCCATTTTGAATAAAGATTTAAAATAGCATTATGCATTTTATAATGGTTTATAGTACTCTGTTTTTCATGAAATAATATTTTAATGATTCTATTTGTCTTTAGACCCCATTGTGTGGCAGAAAATGTGGTTATTGAGTGAGTAGGTTGCAGTTACAGCTGCAGAAACAACCCTTTCTGATGTTAATTAAAAGGATGAATGCATTTAGTTCAAAATAGGAAGCATTATGGATGAAATAAATATAACCATAATTGCTTCTCTGGAATAACTGTAGAATAAAGTGGTGTTTTAATGTAATTCTAAAGCTTTTAAATCCAGCCTCATATAAATGTGTATTTTTGTAAAAATTATAAACAATGTTTGTCACGGATACCGGGCTGCAAGAGTTAAACCCCTACCCCCTACTACCTCACCCCTGTTGTTTCTCAGTGGTTTGGGGCTCCTCAGAGCAACTGCAATCCCCCAGACCTTTTGTTTCCTTTATTTAGCAATGAGTACTTTGTCAGAGAAGAGCTAATCTCTGACCGGGAAACCCCTCCTAGGCTAGCTGGGCTCCTGGAACTCACAGCCGGCCGCACCACAATGGATATCTGCCTAACCCCTCTTCTACTGGCCGGACTCCTGGAACTCCCGGTTGGCCACATCACGGCCAAACACCCGCTAATTTTAACCCTGGTCGCTCCAGTGGCCCTTTGCCCCAGAGCTCCGCTCTTTTGGGGATTGGTAGCCCTAGGAAGGACAAGAGGTTGGAGAATTACCAGAGGGGAGCTCCTTCGGGAACCGGGGGTTTTGGACACCCCTATCACCATAACTGCAAGGGACTGTATCTCCGGCCCCAGTAACGAATCACGTTGCTTTTTGTACTGTGGCATCTGGGCACCGAGAGCTTTCAAACTGCCACCCCTGTGTCCTGGGATTCTGTGGGACTGTGGCTGCTATGGAGGTGCCAGCCTGTCTGGAGGGGCGGGAATGGTTGGAGATTTAGGAGTCCGATAAGACCCTTTGTGTGTGTATATAAGCAGGCTGTGTTTCACAATAAAATTAGTTCTTTTTGTCTCACCTGAATGATAGTATGTCTAATTATGTGGGTGGGAAACAGCTATAATCACTTTTCTCCACTACATAGCGGCTGGTTTCAAGTGTTGGGAGATCGCGTTGGCGGGGGGCTACCCAGTCGGGGTAGTCGGTAATCCATCACATTGGTGGCAGCGGTGGGATGCTTCCATCTACCTGGAACGTCCAAACCACCACCTAAAGACACTCTCACCTGAGACAGCAGCAGCTCGTGCTCACCTGTAGTCTGGCTATCCCGAGACACTCACCTGAGACAGGTGCAGTAAGAGACACTCTCACCTGAGACAGCAGCAGCTCGTGCTCACCTGCAGTCTGGCTATCCTGAGACACTCACCTGAAACAGGTGCAGTAAGAGACACTCTCACCTGAGACAGCTGTAGTAGCAGACACTCTCATCTGAGACAGCGGCAGTAGGAGACACTCTCAGCTGAGACAGCGGCAGTAAGAAACACTCTCACCCGAGACAGCGGCAGTAAGAAACACTCTCACCCGAGACAGCGGCAGTAAGAAACACTCTCACCCGAGACAGCGGCAGTAAGAAACACTCTCACCCGAGACAGCTGCAGTAGGAGACACTCTCAGCTGAGACAGCTGCAGTAGGAGACACTCTCAGCTGAGACAGCTGCAGTAGGAGATACTCTCAGCTGAGACAGCGGCAGTAGGAGACAATATCCATAAACAGCTTGTGATTGCAGACACCTGAGACATCTGCAGTGGGAGAGGCGGTCACCTGAGACATCCAGCTTTATCAGTTGCTCTAGTCTCCCTTCCAGCTGCCTGAGGCGTGAGATTGGTCATTGCTGGATTCCTTTATTGTGGACTGACTTCTGTTCAAACATCCCTGAGTATCCCTGGACTCTCCCTGGTGAGACGAGGATCTACCCTTGTGATAAACATCTATCGGTCTACCGGACGACGAGTGGTTCCGGATTGCTGGTTTTGCACATCTGTGCTTTACTTATTGTGAGTAGGATTCTTATGTCCTCTTTGCATGTTATATTATTTACCTTCTGATCTGCACTATGTGGTGCCCTCTATTCTGATTTGTCTAGATCCTTTTCACTTGTGTCGTGGCGTGACACCCTAGAGGAGCGGCCCTTCCATCCGGATTTTTTTCTCTTCTGGAACCTTACGCTACGGACATCAAGGACTTTCCCTTCCTATGCCATTCCATACTGGACTGATTGTTTGTATATCATAGTTATCATACTGTGTATATTACTGTCTTTAGCTAATTATTGACATATATATCAGATTCTAATTCACCAGTTATTGTTTGTCACTCCTAGGCGCCTCTTTTTAGTACTATAGTGACACAAGTTGTCACTACAGTACTAGTTTGCTTATGCTAGAGGAATAGCTACCGGTAGCAAGACAAGAGAAGTCATCATAGCCGAGCTGATGGCAGATGGCCAGGCTAGAGCACCCGCTGATGAGGCGGGTGGTAGCAGAGACAGCGATAGGAACAGCAAAGCCTCCTTCCAGGGAACCACAACATCCAGTCTGGGGGATCAGGTCCAAAGGAGGCTATCTCTCTTGGGACCCAACCCGCCTCCAAAAGCAGTCTCCTGGGCTATGACTGAGGCCACTCAGGTTCACATGCTAGAACTTCAGAGGGAGATGGGGGAAGCCGTATTGTCCACGCCGAGAACCACCACCCAATAAGCTACCCTATGAGGCTTTCCGGGCCTTTAAAGATAATGGGACTGAAGAGGTCAACTGCTACCTCCAGTTCTTTAAGACCCAATGCAGATTACAAGGGATTGATGCAACTGTTACAGGGTCACAATTTTGGCGGGTAAGCTGTGCGGCAAAGCAGTAGAGGCCTTCCACACTGTTCCCCTGGAGGACTATGACCGAGTAAAGGAACGTATCCTTGCTCGCTATGGACTCACCCCAGCAGCCCACCGGCAGAAATTCTGGGAACTACAAAGCCGTATACCGAGTGGGCTCATTGGTTGGTCTGGTCCTTGACCTCCTGGATTATGAGCTGCCACATACCAACTCTGGACAAGGCACTCCCACTTATCCTCCTGGAGCAGTCTTTCCTCCGCACCCCGGCAGAGATTCAGGACTGGATCAAGGACAAAAAGCCAAAGACAGCTTATCAAGCTGCAACCCTGGCCGATCAGTATATAGATGACAGGCAACGGACCAGCTCCACACTGGCCCCGGCCATGCCCCAGCGGCTACCAGTAAGCCCTCGACCCGCCCGGCCTTTGTTCCTCCAGAGGATGTTTTGCATGTGGGCACCCTGGACACATAAAGAGAAACTGCCTGAATCAGGCAATATACCCTCCTGCACTCGCAAACCCCCCCGCCAATCCAATAGATGAGCACTCCAGCTCGGACCTTCCAAGCTGCTGCTCATTGCCTGTATACACCGGCACCAACCGACTACACTGACTGAGCTGAAGAAGAAGTTAGTGTCCTACACGAAGTCAATATGGTGACCCAGGATAACCGCCAGCATCATCGCCAGACCATTTGGGTAAATGGGAAGGCAGCCTAGGGATTAAGGGACAATGGGTCCACCATCACCCTGCTACAGCCTCATCTAGCCTCTGATTCAAACCCTACTGGAAGGACCCTCGCTATTCAGGTGGCCGGAGATGCCACTGTGCGAGTCACCACAGTACACGTCCATTTAAACTGGGGCACTGGAGCCGTGCTATGGAAGTGGGCATTATGGAGAATCTTCCGCTTTTTTGGGGGATACTCCTCCGGATACCTGCCTAGTGACCACCCATGGGCAAGCCAAATGCCAAGCCACTGCACCAGAGCTGGGGACCGAGGTAAAACCTACTGCCCCGAATCCTAGATGCCCTGCCCCAACTCCTACCCCCCTCCTCGACCAGCTATCCTGGGCATCCCCCTCCGACTTTGCCCAAGAGACCCTGAGCGATCCGACCCTTGCCCCCTTCTGAGACAGTGTAGGGACTGACCCCCAGGGCCCCTGAGACGAACATTTTCTGTGGGAAAATGGGCTGCTGTACCAGATCTCCCAGAGGAAAAAAGGGCCGGTACCCAAGCACCAACTGGTGGTACCGGAAAAATACTGGTGCGGCCTGATGCGAATAGGACACAATATTCCTTTAGCAGGGCATTTAGGGAATTCCAACACCCACCACTGCCTTACACAGATCTTCTTCTGGCCCATGATTACGAAAGAGATTAGGGATTACTGCAGAACCTGCGTGGTATACCAGAAGGTAGGGAAGACAGGCGACCATACTAAAGCCCCCCTACACCCCCTTCCCATTATTGACAAACCCTTTAGCAGGATTGCCATAGATATAGTGGGTCACTTAGCCCAGACCCAGCCCCCTCTGGGAAAAAGTACATACTATGCCACTAGGTACCCGGAGGCAATCCCTTTGGCTAATATCCAATCGGAGACAGTGTCAGATGCTATGCTCCGGATATTCACCAGGGTAGGCTTCCCCCGGGAAGTGGTCTCCGACCAGGGGACACAGTTCAAAGCAGAGATGACCCGGCAATTGTGGGCACTGTGTGGGATCAAACCCCTGCACAGTGCCTCATATAACCGCCAGGCTTTGTGAGCGGTTTAACAGGACCCTGAAGCAGTTACTTTGGATGTTCTCGACCACTCACAAAGACTGGGAGAGATACCTGCCGCACCTTCTATTTGCCTACAGAGAGGTGCCCCAGGAATCCACCGGATTCTACCCCTTTGAGCTGTTGTATGGCCGGAAAATTAGGGGGCCCAAATAAGGAGGCCCCTAGATCTGTTGAAAGTCCACTGGGAGAGAGCAGCAGGGGAGGAAGGACCCACCGTTGTGGAGTACATCCTGAAGTTCAGGGACCACGGTGCGGGAGAACCTTTAGGTCACTCAAGGTAGACAGAAACGATGGTACGACCAGAATGCTCTTAGCCAAATTCTGACAGTAGGACAGAGGGTGCCAGCCTTGAAACCTGTCAAAACGGACAAGCTACGGGCCTCATGGCAGGCATTACCCGATTCTGCATTGACTACCATAAGCTCAATGACAGAACCACCACCGACGCCTACCCCATGCCCCAAGTCGATGACCTCTTAGACAGTATAGCCAAAGGCCACTTCCTAACCACCCTGGACCTCTGCAAGGGGTATTGGCAGATCCCCCTAGCCCCTGAATTTGTCCCTAAGTCCGCCTTCATCACCCCTTTCGGACTCTACCAGTTTAAGATCATGCCATTTGGGATGAAGAATGCTCCAGCCACCTTTCAGAGGATGGTGGATCGCCTGCTGGATGGCCTCCATGACTATGTCTGCGCATACCTGGATGACATCGCTATCTTTAGTGACACGTGGGAGGACCATTTGGTCCACCTGGGCATCATTCTAGATCGCTCCAGAGCCGCCGGGCTAACCCTGAAGCCCAACAAATGCACCATAGGTCGCTCGGAGGTCCAGTACCTGGGCCACTTAGTGGGCTGCGGGAAGCGGCAGCCAGAGCCAGCCAAGATCTAGGCAATGGCAAACTGGCCCACTCCTCGAACCAAGACCCAAGTTCTAGCCTTCTTAGGAACTGCTGGCTAATACCGAAGTTTCTTTCCCAATTACAGTACCCTAGCAAAACCTCTGAACGACCTGACCCGTAAAAGACTGCCACGAAAGGTCCTGTGGTCCCCAGAGTACGAAACTGCATTCCAGAGCTTCAAGTCTGCCTTGGTCACTGCCCCTGTCTTGGCCGCTCCTAACCCCATCAAACGTTTTTCTGTCCACACAGATGCCTCCATGTTCGGGTTGGGAGCAGTGCTAAGCCAGGTGGATGAAGGAGGAAAAGACCACCCTGTAGCCTACATTAGCAGGAAGCTATTGCCCAGGAAAGTAGGCTACGCGGTGGTGGAAAATGAATCCCTGGCCCTGGTATGGGCCCTCAAGAAATTACAGCCATAACTCTATGGAAGGTTCTTCACTGTTCTCCCCGATCACAACACTCTGGTTTGGCTTAACCGAGTGTCGGGTGATAATGGATGCTTGCTAAGGTAGAGTTAAGACCTGCAGCCCTTCAACTTCAACATTCAGTACAGGTCGGGAAAAAACAATGGGAACTAGAATGCTCCTTGGGCAGCCCTAAGAAGACCCGTGTGGATCTAGCCGGGTCTGATGAACAGGAAGGGGGGAGTTGCCACGGATACCGGGCTGCAAGGGTTTAACCCCTACCCCCTACTACCTCACCACTGTTGTTTCTCAGCGGTTTTGGGTTCCTCAGAACAACTGCAATCCCCCAGACCTTTTGTTTCCTTTATTTTGCGATGAGTACTTTGTCAGAAAAGAGCTGATCTCTGACTGGGAAAACTCTCCTACCGCCACCCCTGGGTCCTGGGATTCTGTAGGACTGTGGCTGCTATGGAGGTGCCAGCCTGTCTGGAGGGGCGGGAATTGAGGGAGCTTTTGGAGTTAGATAAGTCTCTTTGTGTGTGTTTCAAAATAAAATGAGTTCCTTTTGTCTCACCTGAATGCTAGTATGTCTAGTTATTTGGGTGGGAAACAGCTATAATCACTTTTATCCGCTACATAGTGGCTGGTTCTAGGTGTTAGGAGATCGTGTTGGCGGGGCTACCCAGTTGGGGTAGTCGGTAATTTGTCACATTGTTCATTTTTATACATTTGGCAGAAAAGAAAGCGATAAAATATATAATTAAGTTTAGAAAAAAAAATGCTTGAATTATAACACTGTAAATCACACTATTAGTGTGGATGAGGAGTATATAGGTGGACAAAAATAGACATATCTCCCAACATTTGTAGCTGGATATCTGGTACTCAGGAGGTTGAGGGGGGGGGGCTGTTTATGTTTTGTGGGAGGGGCCAAGTTTAGATGGGAGGAGTCATGGGTATGTCTTTCTTAGACATGTGCATTAATAATTTTTGTGAGGTCATGAATGCTGAAGATGGTGGCCGGCAACAGCATACGTCTCTTTTTGGATCCGGATTACTTATTGTGAAAGTGCAAAGCACTAACATCTGGATTTGCACAGATCTTAGTGTGTTGCACTTCCACAAGAAGAAATCCAGCTCAGAAAAGAGCTAAATGCCACCAGTGGCCGCCACCATGACCTCATGAAAACTACAAATGCATGTCTAGTCTTTACAGTTGATGGGTGTGCCTGTGTGGTTAGTGGATGTGTCCTGACAATATGTGGGCAAACTTAGGGAAAGCCTGCAAATTGGGACATATGGATGCCTCAGTGGACAGCAAGATGGAGCTCAGAGTCTGTGACTATTGGGAAGCATTGCATAGGTAATGGATTCTCAACTTGTTGGGAAAACCAAGGACATTTTCAGCATTTAAGTAATTTTTAATCCCATTTGCTAATTGACAGATATATGAAAGAACAGCATTTAAACATGTTAAAATGTATTTTATTTTGCCTGAAAAACTGATATATAACATCCTTTTACTTAAAGGGACAGTCAACACTAAAATTGTTATTGTTTAAAAAGATAGATAATGGCTTTACTACTCATTCCCCAGCTTTCACAACCAACATTGTTATATTAATTCCCTTTATAACATTTAAACCTCTAAATATCTGCCTGTTTCTAAGCCACTATAGACAGCTTCTTATCACATGCTTTTTTATTAGCTTTTCACAACAGGAGACTGCTAGTTCATGTCGGTCATATAGATAACATTGTGCTCATGCCCGTGGGTTCTGCATAACACAGCTAAATTGCAAGTCAATAGATAATAAATAAAAGGTCATGTGATCAGGGAGCTGTCAAAAGTGGCTTAGATACAAAGAAATCCCAGAGGTTAAAAGTGTATTACTATAACCATGTTGGCATTGCAAAACTGGGAAATGGGTAATAAAGGGATTATCTATCTTTTTAAACAATGACATTTTTTGAGTTGACTGTTCCTTTAATGCTCGTTGGCTGATAGGGATAAGGACAGGTACATGCATTCTTCATATTGGGGAAAAAAACACTTTGCATTGGTCGTTCTTTTTATTGTTTTTAATCTGATTTCCCCCCCCCCAGACATTTAAATTTTAAAATTGTAGTTTTTCCACAGACCCCAAAAAGGCTGGACCGATTAACCCTGACTGTTTAATAATAACCACATAATGGGTTTAACAAAATATTTTCTATGCTACAACAGAAGCTGGATTTAACTTCTTCTTTGGCTGATATATGGGAATTGGCAGCCCTACAATTATGTGCCTGAGGCTGTTGGATGCTGTCTCCTTATAAATATATTTGAACATCCTACATGCTGCACAGTGATTGTTTGATATGTTTAGAAAGTTGTTCAAATCTGTCCCTAACTGGCCACTGCAAGGGAGATAACATACACAACACATTTATTTTGTATACATATCTTTTGCAGCGCAGTACTTAAAGGGACACTGAACACAAATTTTTTCTTTTGTGATTCAGATAGAGCATGCATTTTTAAGCAACTTTCTAATTTACTCCTATTATCAAATTTTCTTTGTTCTCTTGCTATCTTTATTGGAAAAAGAAAGTCCAGAACCTTGGACAGCACTTGTTTATTGGTGGATGAATTCATCCACCAATCAGCAAGAACAACCCAGGTTGTTCACCAAAATGGGCCGGCATCTAAACTTACATTCTTGCTTTTCAAATAAATAAACCAAGAGAATGAAGAACATTTGCTAATAGGAGTAAATTAGAAAGTTGTTTAAAATTGCATGCTCAATCTGAATCACAAAAGAAAAAAATTGGGTACAGTGTCCCTTTAATTGTTGACATTTATAAAAATTACTTTAATTCTGTTGTAATCTTGAATTATGTGTATTCAGTGGAGGCACCACCACAGGGGCAATTGGGGCAATGCCCCACTAGATTATTTGGGGAAAATAAAAGATTATTATATGAAAAAAAAATGCCTAAGGTTGGGGCGTGAATCTTGATATTGATAATAAAAAAACCTATTTGAAAAAAAATAATAATGATAAAACAGTTAAGCATGCTATAAGGTTGGAAAAAAATGCTAAATTGAGCATTTTAATCTAACAGGGGGCATTCTTTTTTAAATTTGCTCCATGTGAGAACAGTTAAACACATGCCTAGTCTGGTTTAATAGATAGTAAATAACAAAATAACAGGGCACAAGTATAGTGTGGGTGGGCAAAAAGTAAAAAAATAAAAAAAGAGAGAGAAAAAGTACTAGAAAATAAGCACTCTTGCCTCAGACCTCAATTGAAAAATTGATGGCCATTAATTACTATGACCATCCATACTGGTGGAGTAAAACATCAACACATAAGTAACTAGTGTCAAGATAATTACTTTATTTTATTGCACTACAGTAATTGAAGTGCTAGTAAACCTACATACAATTAAATATATAAAGCAGTGAAGGAAACAATATCAAAGAATTATAATAAACATTATAAATAATAAACTAATAGAACCCTGAAAAGGTAATGAGTGTTCCAGACAAAATGTCTAAAGGAAATTTACCACACCGAATTGTTGTTTCCTGAGTGCTGTGTTGTATAATCCCAAGAGAAACAAAACAAGGAATGATCTTCAGGTAAAGTCCTATAATCCAGTTGTTGTTGAGATACTGGATTTAGACAAAAACAATTGTAATCCTGTGTCGTTTTACTTGCGATTAAGCATTATTCAGTGTCCACACTTTATGGGCATGTAAAACAGGTCTAGAATTAAACCAAGCTCACAATCCGTTAAGCAAGTAGAAAGGCTGTAAAGTAGGGCTCTGCTACTTACGCTGAAAAACTAGCAGTATATGACCACCAGACTGAACAGCCGGAGAGCTTCCGGAACGCCGACACTGAACTGCCAATACTACCGAGCAAGACACGGACCAATCAAAGCTAGTGACTAGAACCCGATAGCCGCATAAGCTAATTGTTATTCAGCACTATTGCTTCCCAGTGCAAAAATGTATTGAGCTGTTTTTTTTCGTTCTCCAGTGTAGGTAAGTCCTGTGGGGTGTGTGGATAACACCTGCTCCAGGGAACTAGTGAAAAAATGTGCATACGATCGTTTCACCAGATTGGCTTCATCAGGGCTTGTAATTTGCAATATTCCTCAGCTGCCTTAAATAGCTATCCAATTGAGAATCATCCCCCAAGGTAAACCATGTGAAAAATATTTTTTACTGCATAGATAATGAATGAAGTTCACTGCTATTCAATAGATACAAATATTTCAATATGTCACATAAATAGACACTATTTGACGATATGTGCTTAAAATCAACAGATACTATATGCTAAGTTATATTTAACATATTTCTTTCATTTATACATATAACATATAACAACTTCCTGCTCACTTGATCATTATGGCTCCCACTTATAAAGCTTCACACAATGTGACTAAAGTATTTAAAGGTGCAGGACAACTATAGTTGACTAAAAAACAACCACTTGGTAATAGGCATTGTCGCCAGCTAATTTAATCGAAAGTTGCCTGCTTTTTAAACCTTAATAGCCCGCATTTTAGAGATTGTACAGAGCAATTCCTGGATTTAAAGAAACATAACACCAAATGTAAACAAACACTTGGTAGATATAAATATGTATTTACATACTGTTTTCTGGACAACAAACGGGGATTTAGTTGGCAAACACGCCAACATGTATGCATAGGGAAGTAACCTAAATATATGTGGCTGTCATTGTTGAAACACATTAAACTGATTATGGATTATACAATACAGAACAACCTAATATAATCTGTCAAGGATTATATATTGTAGAGAGCCTGCCTATATCACAAGGGTAAATAAAAAAAACAACAACAAAAAACCCCTCTTTACAAAAAGGGAGAATATATGAGTTCCTCATTCAAACCCCCTGGAGATAACGTATCTAAGTTAAAGATCCATCAGCTCTCATGCTGTAATAATACTTTGTCTAAATCACCCCCTCTAATACCCAAAGTCACTATCTCAATCCCTATAATCAAATGATGCCAAATCATTGTCCGTCTGTAAAAGAGGCCAGTGTTTTTTGAGTATGCTTTGTATGTCCTTCCACCCCTCATTGTATTGAATAATGAACCTTATTCTCCTTTCTGGTTGAATTTTACTAGATGAGGTATATAGACTATCAATCTGACTTATATTACTGACCCTCTTATACCCATTTTTTATAACTCTGAATATCCCCGTTCCTTAAATCACTTAATTAATTGACTGGACTCATTTTTTAATTCATAATCACTAGTACAATTGTGCCTTGCCCTTATAAATTGTGATACTGGAATCCCTGCCAATAAAGAGTAAGGGTGATGACTATCGGCCCTCAATAAACTGTTGGTTTAATAGATGTCTGATGTCACTCATTTAGTTCTGATCAGTTTGTTTAATCATAGATATCCTTAAAAAAAAAAAAGTTCCAAACATCTCATTGGCTACCCATGGCTTGGGGGGGGGGGGGGGTATACCACTTTAAGGACATTAAGGCAGCCAGGTTTTCCTGGTCAGCTCTGGAATCCCAGCACTATGGTCACTGGAGGTAAGTACAATTAGTGTGTGTGCACATTATTTGTTTCCATGGCTGTACATTTTTATTTTTTTTGTTTATTTAATTAGTACCTAGCTATATTCATACAGCTGCTCTGGTCCTCTCTATGTAATGCTTATTCCAATGTTTACCTCAGAATGCATTCCCAGTATGCCGTGTCCAGCGGGGATGCTCCTTAACTAGCTGTACAGTGAGGTTACTCACGCACACAACTCAGGGGTGACTTTGTTTACTTCACAGTGCACCATTGCTGTATGAGCAAGTAGTAAACTGCCCGGGAAACCAGGTGGCTCCTAAATATATTCCTACACTGTGATGTACGAGGGAGATATGAGATCACCATGGACATAAAGTCCCTTTAGTCACTATAACATTTATTTAAAGATAGATAAATCCCTGCATTACCCATTCCCCAGTTTTGCATAACTAACACTGTTTTATTAATATACTTTTTACCTCTGTGATAACCTTTTATCTAAGCCTCTACAGACTGCCCCCTTATTTCAGTTCTTTTTAAAGACTTGCATTTTAGCCAATTAGTGCTGAATCATAACAACTCCACAGGAGTGAGCACAATGTTATCTATATGACACACATTAATTAGAACTGTCTAACTGGGAAAAACTGTTAAAATGCACCGAGATAAAAGTCGATTTTCAACGGTTTAGAAATCAGTTTGAGCCTACCTAGGTTTAGCTTTCAACAAAGAATATTAATAAACAAAGCAATTTTGATTATAAAAGTAAATTGGAAAGTTGTTTAAAATTGCATGCCCTATCTGAATCATGAACGTTTAATTTTAAATAAACTGTCCTTTTAACACTGTAATTCACCAGTTACGGGATAAACTGCTGAACCCCGGTAATTCTTATGTCGCTGTCCTATTAAACTCATATCTCTGGCTGCGCTGTATAGGGGGAACAGCAGCAGATCTGCCAGTATTCAGAACTCAGCCACTTATCGTGGGGAGAGGCTGTTTTTTCTCCCCTTTAAAATGCTAGTTTTGGCGATAACTGGCAACTTAACCTCAATATAGCAAGTACCTTATCTTATTCCTTTGTATAACCGTATACTGCTTCATAAAGGGGGTTAGGGTATATATATTTGTGGTGTGTAACATTTTTATTTTTTTTATTTTTAAAGAAAAGCAAAACTACTGGTTCAAATGGGTTGAACTAGCGCACCACCATTTTCAAAATTCACCAGCCGCCACTCGTGTGTGTGTGTGTGTATGTATCTATACAGTCATGGCCAAAAATATTGGCACCCCTGCATTTCTGTCAAATAATGCACCACTTCACATAGAAAATTGTTGCAATTACAAATGTTTAGGCATTCTTATGTTGATTTCTTTTGTTTGCATTGGTATTGTAATGCTCGTGGGATATTGGTCTATCAGATTGAACTCGGCCAGTAGTCTTGTTATCCTGGCGTTGAGCCAGAAAGATAGGGAATATCCCAGAGCAGAGAAAGTTAGTAAGATGAGGAAGGCAGCACTCACCACAAGCAGGGCAGTCCCCAGCGGCAAGGGCAGAGCGGTCCAAGGACAAACCACTAGAATGGTCAGGCAGGCAGGGTTTGGCAACAGCAAAACAGTCCAAGGGCACACCACTAGAATGGTCAGGCAGGCAGGATTTGGCAACAGTAAAGCAGTCCAAGGGCACACCACTACAATGGTCAGGCAGGCAGGGTTTGGCAACAAAGAGGCAATCCAGAACAACAGGGGTTAATAAGCAGAGCAGTCAGACAGGCAGGGTTCAGCAGCAGTAATCAATCCAGCAATTTAGTGGTTAAGAGGCAGAGTAGTCAGACAGGCAGAGTTCAGCAGCAATAATCAATCCAGCAATTTAGGGGTTAAGAGGCAGAGTAGTCAGACAGGCAGGGTTCAGCAGCAGTAATCAATCCAGTAATTTAGGGGTTAAGAGGCAGAGTAGTCAGACAGGCAGAGTTCAGCAGCGGTATAACAATAAGGCAGTAAGAAACGTACGATCTATCACACCCAGGAGCATACAAAGTAACACCTATACTTGGACAGTGATAGATCGTACTAGAATCACTTAAATAGGCATAGGATTCGCGCCACAGCGTGTGACCGGCATCAGAGGAGAGGAGAGTGCGGCGATGACGTCAGCGCCACATGCCTCCAGACCTGACAGCCCTAGGCAACGAGCAAGGAAGGAGACGCTGCGCCCCTAGCTACGGCTAGAGCAGTGCGGCGTGACAGGTATGACACAAAAAAGTAGAGAAAAAAAGCCAAATCTGACACATTCCACCCAAAACTCCAAAAATAGACTGGACAAAATTATTGGCACCTTCTCAAAATTGTAAGAAATAATAGCATTCCAAGTTTGTGATGCTCCTGTAATTTGTAATTAAACTTACCTGTATCAATTAACCCCTTAATGACCACAGCACTTTTCCATTTTCTGTCCGTTTGGGACCAAGGCTATTTTTACATTTTTGAGGTGTTTGTGTTTAGCTGTAATTTTCCTCTTACTCATTTACTGTACCCACACATATTATATACTGTTTTTCTCGCCATTAAATGGACTTTCTAAAGATACCATTATTTTCATCATATCTTATAATTTACTATAAATTTTTTTTATAAAATATGAGGAAAAAATGGAAAAAAACACACTTTTTCTAACTTTGACCCCCAAAATCTGTTACACATCTACAACCACCAAAAAACACCCATGCTAAATAGTTTCTAAATTTTGTCCTGAGTTTAGAAATACCCAATGTTTACATATTTTTTACTTTTTTTGTAAACTATAGGGCCATAAATACAAGTAGCACTTTGCTATTTCCAAACCATTTCTTTTCAAAATTAGCGACAGTTACATTAGAACCCTGATATCTTTCAGGAATCTCTGAATAGCCATTGACATGTATATATTTTTTTTTAGTAGACAACCCAAAGTATTGATCTAGGCCCATTTTGGTATATTTCATGCCACCATTTCACCGCCAAATGCAATCAAATACAAAAAATCGTTCACTTTTCACAATTTTTTTCACAAACTTTTGGTTTCTAACTTAAATTATTTACAAACAGCTTGTGCAATTATGGCATAAATGGTTGTAAATTCTTCTCTGGGATCCCCTTTGTTCAGAAATAGCAGACATATATGACTTTGGCGTTGCTTTTTGGTAATTAGAAGGCCGCTAAATGCCACTGCGCACCACAAGTGTATTATGCCCAGCAGTGAAGGGGTTAATTAGGGAGCATGTAGGGAGCTTTTTGGGGTAGTTTTAGCTTTAGTGTAGTGTAGTAGACAACCCCAAGTATTGATCTAGGCCAATTTTGGTATATTTCATGCCACCATTTCACCGCCAAATGCGATCAAATTAAAAAAAACGTTAATTTTTTCTCAATTTTAGGTTTCTCACTGAAATTATTTACAAACAGCTTGTGCAATTATGGCACAAATGGTTGTAAATGCTTCTCTGGGATCCCCTTTGTTCAGAAATAGCATACATATATGGCTTTGGCATTGCTTTTTGGTAATTAGAAGGCCTCTAAATGCCGCTGCGCATCACACGTGTATTATGGCTAGCAGTGAAGGGGTTAATTATGTAGCTTGTAGGGAGCTTGCAGGGTTAATTTTAGCTTTAGTGTAGAGCTCAGCCTCCCACCTGAAACATCAGACCCCCTGATCCCTCCCAAACAGCTCTCTTCCCTCCCCCACCCCACAATTGTCCCTGCCATCTTAAGTACCGGCAGAAACTCTGCCAGTACTAAAATAAAAGGTATTTGGCCATTTAAAAAAAAAAAAAAAAGCATATTTACATATGCTGATGCGTAGGATCCCCCCTTAGACCCCAACCTCACTGATCCCCCACCAAACAGCTCTCTAACCCTTCCCCTCTGCCTTAATGGGCGCCATCTTGGGTACTGGCAGCTGTCTGCCAGTACCCAGTTTTGTAAAAAAATGTGCCTTTTGATTTAAAAAATGCCCTTTTCTGTAGTGTATCTTTCCCCCCCACCAAGACCAACCCCCAACCCCTTCCAGATCCCTTAGATTACATTTGTAATAATTACACTTAGTTTTACTTTTCACTTTTCACTTTATTTTTTTCTGTAGTGTAGCGGTTCCCACCCGCTCCCGCCCCGTGCACGCCCGCCACCCCCCGTGCACGCGCCCGCCACCCCCGTGCACGCGCGCGCTCCCGTGCGCGCCCCCGTAGATCCCGCCCCCCTCCACTTCACACTGAGCACCGATGGCCGCCCACCCGCCTCCCACGTAAGCTCCCACCCACCAACGATACCGGCCATCGATGTCCGGTGCAGAGAGGGCCACAGAGTGGCTCTCTCTGCATCGGATGGCCAAGGGGGGTTATTGCAGGATGCCTCCATATCGAGGCATCACTGCAATAACCGGAAAGCAGCTGGAAGCGAGCAGGATCGCTTCCAGCTGCTTTCCAGACCAAGGACGTACGCCACACGTCCTCGGTCATTAACTGCATTTTTTTTGAGGACGTGTGGCGTACGTCCTTGGTCGTTAAGGGGTTAACAGGTGCTGACAATACAGAAATCACACTGGCAACCAGTTAAAATGGTGATAAATTGACTCAACCTTCCTGTCGTGTGTCTCTGTGTCCCACACTGAGCATGGAGAAGAGAAAGAGCAGCAAAGAACTGTCTGAGGATTTGAGAACAAAAATTGTGGAAAAGCATGGACAATATTCCATCTTCGGAGATCTTAATGTTCCTGTATCCACAAGTTAACAGCCCATGGCACTAGCTAATCTCCCTGGACGTGGACGAAAGAGAAAAATTTATCAAAGATTGCAACAAAGTATTGTTCGAATGGTGGATAAAGAACCTCGATCAACTTCCAAACAAATTCAAGCTGACCTTCAGGAACAGGGTACAAATATGTCAGCACTATATGTAGCCATCTGAATAAAAAGGGACGCTATGGTAGGAGACCCAGGCAAACCCCACTGCTGACACAGAAACATAAAAAAGATTGGAGTTTGCCAAAACTTACCTGAGGAAGCCAAAATACTTTTGGGAGAATGTGCTGTGGACAGACAAAACAAAATTACAGCTTTTCGGTAAAGCCCATCATTCTACTGTTTACAGAAAAAGAAATGAGGCTTTTAAAGAAAAGAATACAGTACCTACAGTCACACATTGTGAAGGTTCACTGATGTTTTGGGGTTGCTTTGCTGCTTCAGGCACTGGATGTCTTGACTGTGTGCATGACATTATGAAATCTGAAGACTACTAAAGCATTCTGTGGTGCAATGTAGGGCCCAGTGTCAGAAAGTTGGGTCTCCATCAGAGGTCATAGGTCTTACAGCAGGATAATGACCCAAAGCACACGTCAAAAAGAACCCAGAAAAGGTTAAAGACAAAGCGTTGGAGAGTACTGAACTGGCCAGCAAATGAGTCCAGGGGGCAGAATTATCATTGTACAAGCGGACATGATCGATATTGCGTATCATGTCCGCTGCACATCGATAAATGCCGACAGCATACGCTCTCTGAATTTATCATTGCACCAGCAGTTCTGGCAAACTGCTGGTGCAATACCACCCCCTGCAGATACGCGGCCAATCGGCCGCTAGCAGGGGGTGTCAATCAACCCGATCGTATTCTGGAGGTAGAAGCCTCCCTGAAACATGAAAAAGTTATGTTCCAACAAGAACTTAACAGTTCTGATTAAGAAGTCTTTCATATTAGAGGACAAGTCAGTATACAGGTCAAGGCCATGTTCGCGGGGGATAGACAAGTACAAAGAGACATCTACTGTAAGCCAACTATATTCCTGCCTCCAGTTGATAACTTCCATGATCTGTAATGTCTGGGTAGTTTGAGTTTCCCTAACATAACTAGGCAGCTTAGGTACAAGTGGCTGTAAAAAGGAGTCAACCCATTTAGATAGTGGTTCCAAAAGGGACCCAATACCAGCCACTATTGGTCTCCCTTTGACATTAATGATGCTTTTGTGCACCTTCGGGAGGTAGTGAAAGGTGGGAGTAACTATTAGTGACCAAAATATGGTCTGCAGTTTGACAATCCATCAATCGCTCCTCCACCGCCTCATCAACAAGGTGTCTAAGCTCCCTTGAAAACCTTGTGGTTGGATAACCTGGCATCAAGGCATAGGTGTCTGCATCACTTAGTTGTCTAACTGCCTTATTAATGTGGCTAGCTTTATCCATAATGACCACATTGCCGCCCTTATCAGACTGCTTGATCACAATGTGGTCATTATCGCGTAAACTAGCTAAGGCTTCCTTTTCCTTAATCGTTAGGTTGTGAATACCACCTTGCGTGGTTCTCGATAGCTCTGTCAAGTCCTCTACAACACGCTGGTGAAAAACCTCTAATGCTTTTCATCTAGCTTGGAGAGGGTAAAAGGTGGATCTTGTTTGTAGATGAGGGTCTTCAATAGCATGTCCCTCACTCTGCAAACCAAACCCTCAAGGGATACCAAAGCACAGGTATCTTCAAAGGTCGAAGAACTATACATGCCAGATGTCAGAAGAATCTGACTATTGCTTGTATATTCTGTTGTTCTTTCATCTGAGAAGAACCTGCGGAGAGTAAGGTCCCTGACAAGTTTGTTAACGTCAAGAATAGTCTGGAATGAATCAAATGTTCTCGACGGAACAAAACCTAAACCATAATTAAGGACCTTACGTTCAATATCAGTTACAATATATGGTTCAATATCAGTTAGAATATATGAGGAACTGTTAATCACCATATCTATTGGTATTTCCTCAGTTTTTTTGTTGTTGTAGTTCTTTGCTCTTAATGTATACCTGGGTTTTCCTAACCCTCCATACCTGGTCCTGTAACCCCTTGGTTCTGATTCCCCTCTCCCTGGAATTGTCTTTCGGCCTCTTGAAAACCCTGGGTATTAGTCTTGGCAGGCAGCTTACTGGAGAGGTAATTTTTATGTGAACCATTATTAGCTGTATGTTCAGAATAAGTATCTGATCTACCCATTAAGGTATTTCCCCTAGAGGTATAGAGCCTTTCAAAATACCTTTATTACCACCACCTGATATTTTTTAACTTTGACTCTAATAAAGTATGACTTTTTAAATTAATTCTTATGCACAAGTCAAGCTACCAATCCAAAATTTATTTTGACTCTGCAAAAAGGCACAGTTTTTTTAAAAAAAGGAATACAATAATATATATATGATGACATGCCTGAGGAAGCCCAATGAGAATGCAAGTCTGGGTGAAACAGGTGTAGCCGTTTGTACCACGCCCACAGGAGCTCCGTGAGCGTGGAGTAATTTGCAGGACGCTTTGGAAGGCTGGTTAAGGTTCTCAGCACAGGATCCAGTGAGTCGAGAGAGTGAGTCAAACAGCTGGGAAATCTCTAAGAAAATGAAAGTCCAAAGGATGTGGCAGCAATAAGTGAATTCAAATGGTCTTTATTTAAGCACAACAAACAAAGCAGCGACGTTTCGGGAGCATCCTCCCTTTGTCAAGCAAATCCAAATCTCTAGGAAAACCTATATGTTCCAGAGGAGTGGTGGTAGTGAGACGTCACTCCCGCATCGGCTAAAAGGTTTTCGTGAGTAAAAAGACGACAGCTTGAAAAAATACAGTCTGCAGTATTCATTCCTCTCCCTAACGACTCTAGGCGGACATAACAAAAGACAGAGTTACCTTACAGCCACTAACGTCCTTTATATCTACCTGGCTATCTACTTTGACAACTAATGGCTAATACACTTCTGTAATCTTCCTGCTTTTGGCTGGCTATTAACAAGGGAACTGCTTTGCTATAAAAAGGCTTACTCTACTATATCTGCGGATAGTAGTCATCTTTGAGATTGTGTTTCATATTCAGCTTGTCTCTTTTTGCTTTTGCATGACGGCTATTATTGACTCTTTCCACCGCAACTTTAACAAATAAAGACCGCTGCCTTTGCAGTATATGAACTTGACATTTGAGCCATACAGAGTACAGTTTTCCCCTTGTGCAGGGACGGTATATGTGTTATATTATTATTTTTCTTTAGTTTGGTGCAGTAAATATATATTTTTTGTTTAGGCAATAAAGGGTATATACTTATACTTAGCACTCTTCTATTTAGGCATTTTTTCTTATTGAGCTTGTGCTGGTTTAAAGGTTACTCCTTTTTTTATCTCTTTTTATAATATTAATTGTTCTGAGAACCTCCTTGCACCAGATGCAATTTTAATTTATTTTCATCTGTGCTCAATATAAATTACATTCTGGTACAGCTGGTGTGTTTAATCATATATATATATATATATATATATATATATATATATATATATATATATATATATAAAACCGATTGTTGCACATCGTTCAGCAACATCAATGTCCACTGTATTTAATGCACAAGCATCTTCAGGTTTATCTCAGTATGGTAATAACTCGCAACAGGGCAAAGGGAAACGTCACTAATGCAGACTGCGTCTCAAGTAAGTTCACGTGGTTTTCGAAATAGTCAATTCCCATTTAGTGACACTTGTGGGAGTTTCTGCATTTGAGCACCTCTCATTTTTTGTTTCCAAATCACTTTCTGAAGTTTTCCAGAAGTAGCCGACGCAGGAGATAGAGTAAGACTGTATGGAAAATGGATAACTGCTTGTCGCCGTTAGGGAAGCAGACTGTTGGGTGACCCTAAGCAGGTGTGAAGAGGGGTGTTTGTCTAAGAGTGAAGTATAAAACAAGAATTATTGGATAAATGGTTGTGAAGAAACAAAGAAGTCAGGTGATTTTTTTTAATTATATGGCAAGGTGACTCGATACGGGTGTAATAGGGACATCAGTAGTTTATTCATGGAAGAGTGTAGCACGGGATAACGGTCACTAGTGTCCGGGTGACTCAAATATATTTTATGAATGGAGAGTACGTGGCAGGTGGGAAGAGTGTACCCCGAAAACGGGTGTCATTCAAACTTTTAAGAAAAGAGATTCAGATGATGTATGGTAATTTACACACATTAGATAAATAACAGTTAAGAGTATGTTGTGACTCCAGATGTGATTGAGGGAGATTAGGGTGTCATGTATGGCACAGGGGTATCACCAAGCATTGTGGGGGTCTAAAGCCCATAGCAATGACCTAATACTACCAACGGGGCAGTGACCAGTGTCTAAAACTTGTTTGCCTGTTAAAGTTTTGTATGGTGTTCGAGGCATTATTTATGCAAGTTGAACTGTTGAACTCAAACTAATACTTTTCTTTTTTGGTAGACTCGAACCTTAAAAAAATAGATCTACCAAGAGGCGGAGCCAACTGCTGATGAATGTAGTCGCACTATATCTGAGCTCCTCAGAAAGCTAATGAATAAAAGCATTCTTTTAATTAAAATCGAGGAGAAAATATACTAATATTGGTGCAGGTTAGCACTAGAGATTGTGGGCTGACAGTGGTTACCAAGCAGAGTACATTACGAACTTTGCCAAATACGCATCTCCAGAGCGGCAGCAGGAAAGACAGCGGCTGCGGCCTACTACAGGCGACGTCTGCACTCACACAGATAATCAACTTCCCCCGGTTGCAAAGGCAGAACGATCAAGATGAGCCCTGCGTATTAGAGGGTGAGAGAACTTGTAGATGGGTTGCTTGAAGATAAGGCCCACAAACTGAATCATTTTGGAGCCCGAGGTGGATTATTTGGGTGAGAGCTACATGATCACTCAGGACTTAGTTTTGGGCCACACAACAATTTAATTGGGGCGTAAGGAGACCCAACCTTATTCAAGAATCAGTGGGAGAGACTTAAATAACTATAAAATTGTGGCTAGAATTTTGGCGCGCAACGAAATTTATAAAGCACATCACAAAATATTAAGTGATAGTACTTGCAGGGGTCACTATTAATGAAACGACTCGCATTTCTAAAATAACAACAGAACTCCAAACACAGTATAGAGACATCTCCCTGTGAGAGAGGTGAGGCCTATAGAAACAGCACCATACGTATCCACTATAACACAAACTTCCCACAAGTTTAAGACACAAAGGTGCTGGCGGACCCATCTACTTAGGGGAAAAAAAAGTAAATAAGGGAATAAGCTTATAGACTGTTTGTACAATATATACGTGTACATGCCATAAGGTTGTTATAAAAGGAACAGCTGATGCGTGGACTATTTAATAAACTCACCAAGGGAGAGGCCCAACTTCAGGCGCCACATATAAATCTTGTGCGCATTACTATTACAGTTAAATAAGTTACTAGATTTGGCATTCTCTCCTCTCCCTTTTCCTGCCAGCGGTAGTGCTGGTGGGTCATATCCCAGTCCCCTTTTTCCGAGATCGCCCTGTGTGGGCAACCTTTCCTGAGGAGCTGAGTGCCACTATGATTGCTACTGTATACAAGGACATTGCAGAAGACATGCTTGCTAAATAACTGACCGACAGGGTGGTACAATAACAATAGGGGTTTTGGTCATTCGCTGTTCTCTCATCCTATAACTTGGATGTTCTCTGGGTGACAAGGATTCCATAAGAGGCACTTATAGCAGGCCCCAATTCACCCCACTCTGCCATTGTCGTCTTCAAATTTGGATTATGTTCTAAGTTTAAATGACATAACTAATTCAAATTTCAGGCATGACTAAATAACAAAGCACAATAAAGGTGAACCCGTCAGAGATTTTGGTCATCTCAACCATTAGTAAGGTGGGAAGATAGCATTGTTTTGAGAAAAATAGCCACACTTTCAGATCCCAGTTTATATCTTGTACAAGACACAGAAACCTTCTTCATGTTATATATTAATTTCATCTCACCATGAAGAGCCGTACACAATCGGTCAAGGAATGCTTGTCTAAGTCACAACAAAAGAAGAAACAGGCTCTGCTGGGTTTTTGAATAGTTATACATTTGCGGTATCATATTAGTATGCAGTTTTATTTACATATAGTCTATAGTCATGAGCTACATTTAGATACCACAGGGGGGATCCATAAGACCATCCCTAGACATTAGGAATATTCACATCTAATATGGTATTTGGGCTAACTTATTCTTTTGTATTAGGAGCATGTACATTGAATATTGAAATATATAGAATGAGAAGTGGAGGTAACCAACCCACCATTCCAACCCTCCAATAAGGCTATTTGCATATATATATATATATACAAAATACATTTATTATCTCCTTATTGGTAGTAATGTATATGTTCTACTAATTTTTGCATCTCAAGTTTTGTATTTTAATATGAAATTACATGTTATTACATGTGTGTGCATATACATTTTTTATATCTTTTTATATATATTATATACAGGTGGCCCTCGTTTTACAACGGTTCAATTTACACCGTTTCAGAATAACAACCTTTTTTTCCAGTCATGTGACTGCTATTGAAAAGCATTGAGAAGCAGTGCATTTATTAAAATAGCCAGTAGGTGGAGCTGTCTGCTTGTGTTGCAGCAAAGCCAAGCAAGCTGAAATTAATCAGTTTAACCAGACCTGAGCTATCGAGCAGATTTCAAAGAAGCAAGATCTTCCTGTCTATAACTCAGTCCAGATTGGAATGCATAGAAAGAACTGTTTGCAGAAAAATGCAAGTGAAGTCTGTGTTGTTTGATTATTTTATTAGTTTATAATGCTGTTTAGCAAATGTTTTTGTTCATTTAACTTAGTTTAATTATATATTCTGTGTTGTGTGATTATTTTATTAGGTTTATAATGCTGTTTAGCAAATGTTTTTGTTCATTTAACTTAGTTTAATTATATATTCTGTGTTGTGTGATTATTTTATTAGATTTAAAATGCTGTCTAGCATTTAAAGTCTTCATTTCAAAGCTTTAAAAATACGGTATTAGGTGTTACTTATGACAATTTTGAGAGGGGCCTGGAACCTCTCTCCCTCACTTCCCATTGACTTACATTATAAAATGGGTTTCAATTTACAACGGTTTCGATTTACAACCATTCCTTCTGGAACCTAACCCCGGCGTAAACTGAGGGCTACCTGTATATTGTTTTATATGATTGTTATTTGTATTTGATGGTTTTATGTTAATATGTTTTTTATTGAATAGTGGATTTACTACCATCTGTTATAAGTGATCATATATAACACACAGTCTCTTGCGAGTAGCTGTCAACACGCTACTAATAACAAGTTGGTTGAATCTGATAGTTTATTTTTGACAATGTCATTCTATAAGTACACATTGTGTCACATTTTTTATTTACATGAGTTGTAATTAAGTACGGATAATTTATCCTAAAATCTTTTATAAGTTTTAATATTACTAGATTCAAATTAGTCTAAGGGGTATGTTCAATACTCAACACCCGACTGGCGCTTTAGATAACTATTGAACTATCAGATTACTGACACACCTACACGCAAGCGCAGTGTGATCTTGTAGACGCCGGCTTAGGGATTTAAAAGTTCGTTATGATTGTTAATTGTATATGAAGGTATTATGTTAATATGTTTTTTTACTGAACAGCGGATTTACTACCATCCGTTTAAAGTGATCATATATAACACACGGTCTCTTGCGAGTAGCTGTCAACATGCTACTAAGAACAAGTTGGCCGAATCTGATAGTCTTTATTTGGTAATATCATTCTATAAGTACACATTGTGTCACATTATCTATATATGGATAATTTATCCTAAAGTCTTTTATAAATTTTAATATTACTAGATTCAAATTAGTCTAAGGGGTGTGTTCAATACTCAACACCCGATTGGCGTTTTAGATAACTTTTGAACTATCAGATGACTGACACACCTACACGCAAGCGCAGTGTGATCTTGTAGACGCCGGCTTAAGGATTTAAAAGTTCGTGGTTTTTGTGGTTTTAATATACACTTTTTGCACCTGAGGAAACGGTCATGTACAGACCGAGAAACGTTGTGCTTAATAAAGTCTTTTATATATCATTTGAGACTTTTTGCCACAAACTTTCTTTATCATTTTGCAGTTTTTGCTCTTTACCTTTTGGTATTTTTACAAATCTATCTATTATTCTTTACCATTTGGTACAAGTGCCCGGCTCACTTAGATCCTGGCATTGACTCTATCTTGGGAACATATATCCCACAACCTGTATCCTGAGCTCACTGCAGTCCCGTCAGCTGCTTTCAATATGGAGAATTAACCAAGCCGACACAGCTTGCCTGAAACCAAAGACGGATTCGATTAACCATCTTACCACACTGGAGTGGGAGTTAGCTGGACGACTCTAAGGGTCCAGGAGGCTATTGTGACACTTCTCAAGTGTCTGAAATCTTGTGAGTATATTTCTACTAGCAATTTAGCGTGTCTGATCCTATTGATTCGTGCACTATGTTGGCGCCTTCTTCTGTCTCACTTTTTCTACAGAATTATCGTCTTGGGTCACCAACAGGATTTGGTCGAAGAAGCAGCTTGCCTTCCCATCAGCTGGATACGTACAGCACAGATTTGAACTTTTAATGGACATTCCTGTCACTAAGTATCTTTAGTCCTGTATTATATATGTATTTTGCCAGCTTATTGTCTGCAGTATACTCTAGGTCAAGTACATAACGGCACTATTACCGACTTTTTACTATGCGGTATACAGTATATCCAAACTTACAATTTTAAGCTTATACTTTATTATATGTTATTTTTATTATTGCTTATAACGTTTTGTTCACTAGTTTAATTCTATCACTGGCGCACTGATTTACTACTTTTGTATTTTTCTGCTGGATTCCTCACAGTCTATGGAGCAAGATGATGATACAATGAATCATCCTCCATCTCCATCTAAGACATCTACATCAAATGAGTCACTGTTAAAGTAAATAAAGCAAATGTTTCATGAAGAAATGAGAGAAGCTCTGTCAGAACTGAAACAAGACATCACAGATATTGGTGAGAGAATTGCATCACTAGAAGACAAAGTAGATGATATATCAGAGGAGATACCAGAACTACAGGCTACTGTGGCTTCACAGCAAACCCAGATTATGAAATTAGAGGAACATCTTGAAGATCTGGAAAACAGATCCAGAAGATCTAACATCCGCATTCGTAACCTACCTGAAAAGTACAATAATCTATCAGATGTCATAACACAGATTTTCCAGCAACTACTCCCAGATGAGGATACATCACTCTTTTTACACAAACCTTACAAACAGAGGTAGCAAAATTCCTAGAAACAAAACTGTATCAAACCCCCTGCATATTTGGGGGGAACTTAAAGCATTTACAAGGGGTATTTTAATAGGAGAATCTAGTAAACAGAAAAATAATTATTTGCTACAAGTCCAACAACTTAAACAGGAGATTATACATCTGCAATCGAAACATCAAAAGACATATGATTATTAAATGATAAAAAACACCATTTGGATAAGCTACTAACATCTGAGGCAGCTAGGTCCTTAAAACGCATTGATACCCAATACTTTATACAAGCAAATAAACCTGATACAAGCTCATAAACTGAAGGAGATTTCCAGAGTGACATCAGTGCCACAAATTCAGAAGCATGATGGGCAGATTTCTAACCACCCCCAGGTCATTGCAGATAATTTCGCTAATTACTATCAAAAACTATATGCTCTTCCCACCCATAATAATCCCTCACAGTTAGACATAGAAACGGATGCTTTTTTGAAGAATTGTTATCTAGCCAAAATTGACACTGAAGACCTGAACAAATTAAATTCGAATATAACCCTAATAGAAGTGAAAAAGGCGATTTGCGACTTAAAGTTGGGCAGGGCACCTGGTCCGGATGGCTACTCTGGTATATTTTACAAACCTTTTTCGCAAGAGGTCAGCCCCATTTTGGCTACTATATTTAACCATATTCTGAAAGGAGGACACATTCCTCCAGATTTATTAGAGGCTCGCATATCAGTACTGCCAAAGCCTGGTAAAAGCAAACAGCACTGCCAAAAATCGGCCCATTTCATTGATCAATGTAGACATGAAGCTATTTACCAAGATTCTAGCCACTAGATTGAATGATATATTACCGAAGCTTGTTCATCCGGATCAGGTGGGGTTTATCCGTAATCGAGAGGCCCCAGACAATGTACGAAAAATTATAGATCTAGTTGACTTCTCAACAAAACAAAGGGTGCCTTCTCTGTTTCTGTCCTTGGACGCAGAGAAGGCATTCAACCGAGTAAGGTGGGGTTTCCTTGACTCAGTGCTAAAATATATGGGGTTCGCGGGTAATTTTTGTGCAGCCATTTCTTCCATATACATATGGAAGAAATGGCGGGTTATAAAAAAAAAAAATTGCGGGTTATAAATATAAAACTATCAACATATCAAATGGAACGAGACAGGGGTGTCCACTATCGCCCTTATTATTCGCCTTATGCATCGAGCCTCTAGCAGCCAGCATTAGACGAGATGTGGACATCTCAGGAATTAAATTACACTCACAGGAGCATAAAATTAGCTTATTCGCAGACGATGTTATCCTTTCCGTCACCAAACCTATGATTTCTCTCCCTTTAATATATTCAACCATTGCTAAGGTTGCCACAATTTCGGGATATAAAATTAACAATGAAAAATGCAAGGCAATTAGTGTAGATCTCCCAGAACACACAAAAAAATTGTTGACTCTAAACTTTGACTTTAAATGGTCCGATAAGGGCATGAAATATCTGGGTATCGCTATTCCCAGTGACCTGGGTCTCCTTTATAAACTTAATTACTCTCCCTTATTTACACATATTAAAAGTTTGTTATGAAAATGGAGTAAGCTCAACATCTCTCTTTACGGTAGATTGATTTCAGTCAAGATGACTGTATTACCGAAGATACTATATCTATTTTGTTCCTTACCTGTGATGGTTCCTACCTCAGTTCTACATAGAATCCAAAAGGATTTGATAGCATTTATATGGAAGTACCAAAGGGCTAGAGTCAATAAAAAAAACTCTCACGCGACATAGGTCAGGGGGAGGGATGGGGCTCCCAGATTTACTTTCTTACTTTCATGCAGCCAAAATGGCACAACCCTCCTTATGGCATAATCAATTAGATAGAATTCAGTGGGTACAAATTGAATCAGATATGATGATGATAAGGCTCATTTACAGGTTGCTTTGGTCCAACAAAAATGATAGACCTACTACATGGTGATCATACCTCACTGTTTCACACACATTGTCATTATGGGATTCTCTGACGGTTAGATATTCCCTGATTCAGAAGGGGTCGAAGGCAACCCCCTTGATTACATTGTCAACTGATTATGACAAAGACACACAAGAGAAGTGGGCGATCAAAGGTCTATACCGCATTGCAGATGCTTTGATAGGTACTAAACTGTTGTCCTTTTATCAATATGCGGGAACTAAATCGACAAGAACGATCCAGTTGGTTTCATTATTTTCAACTAAGAACTAGAGTGAACACGGTTATGGGGAACAGTGAACTAACTCCTAACTCATATTTAGAGCGTATTTGTCTAGCCCCTGGAAGTACAAGAGGTGCCATTTCCAACTTATATATTCAATTTAATGCCCCTCCTAAATTGAGTAAACTACAGTTTATGCTAAAATGGGAATCTGACTTTAATTTTGACTGGTCAGTCGAGAAATGGTGCAACATATTAAGGAAGGGCACCTCTGTCTCAATTTGCGCTCATTTAAAAGAAAAATTTGTTAAAGTAGCTTTTAGATGGTACTTTCATCCATCTCGAATACATACTAGGGTTCATACTAGCACTAACTGTTGGCAAGGGTGCACGGAAAGGGGCACATATCCAGATATGTGGTGGCATTGCTGTAAGGTATCTGATATTTGGTCCCAAACTTCGGCTCTATTGAGCGAGGTACTAGATAGGCCATTCGTACTGACCCCAACCCAGGCTTTGCTGCATGATCCTCTTCCAGGCATAAATTCTAGGGCAAATAAATTGGTGGCCATCATCTGCACCATAACCAAATTAAGCATAGCAAGATACTGGAAAACTATGATTCCGTCATTTTCAATAATTAGAAGCAAAATTGAATATTATTATCAGATGAGTAGTGCTTCAGTTGACATATTAGGCAACAAAGAGCAGTTCCTGATGGTCTGTGAGCCTTGGATTATGTATGTTGAGAATAGGAATGGACAGCAGGATAGGGGGGTACCTACTAGAGGCCACTCAAACATATAGGGCAGATTACCGCTCCTGCCTCTTCCGCTCCCGTCCAACTTGTTTGGATGGGTCACTGCATACTTCCTTTTCCCCTTCTTACGAGTCGTATCCCAGAACCCCAGAGGCAGGAGACGAGTTTCAAAATTAGACAGGTGAGGTAAGTGAGAGTTTTTTGCAGGCTGGCCCCTCCCCTACTTTAGAATGAGATTGTATATCTGGAAATAAATGTTATAGTAAGGCATTGCTTATTTGGATCGTATAAAAGATGCTTTCAGATGAGATAACATAGATATGTTAAAAATGTGAATTTGATGGCAATTTTGATTCATAAGTTTATATTATGTATGTATTTCTTTATAAAAAATAGATCTACCAAGTGATTCTTTGTGTGCAGTAGAATGTGAAGTTTCAATGTGTTCTTTTTCAAAACTCTCCATAGTGGTTAAACTGATGTTATACTGGTGATCTATTTTCCAAGATGGAATGCCAGGGTCTGGAGTTATCTCCATTATATCTTCACAGTCGCTTGTCACTTCATCAATAGATGTAGTAGTAAAAGTGCGACTGGCACTCATTATACCTGATGTTGACGGTTCTTCGTCTGCAAGTAGTCGGTCTGCTGTAGGTTCCAAATTTATGTGTAATGTAGATATTGCATCTTTTTTCAATGTTTTTCGTGATCCAATCATTACAAAATTATCATCTGTAAAATGTTTTGAACATATCCGTAAATTGACAGTGCTTTTCAGTTGCATCATTTTCTGAACAAAATTTTCTAAATTTGACAATGATTGTCCAGTATTTTCTGATTCTATTGGGTAAATGTGAAAAGCAATGTAGACTGACTAGAGGAGTTTTGTATCTGTTGTCGTGTTTTGATTGGCATCTTTTTACAAAACATTTTGGCATCTACAAAACAGAAAAAAAATTATATAATATTTTTATTTTTTTTCAAAATCACATATTTAATCCAAAAAATTTAGCATTTGATATATATTAATTATCTGCAATCACTCAGATTGTGTCATTTTAGTATAATTATCTAGAAATTTGTCAGTATTTCTCCATTTAGTCTATATGCAACAATTAAAAGTAATTGTCATTTATATATATATATTTTTAAATGAAATACAATTACAAAAATTGAAGTTGGTAAGACTGTTTGTAATCAACAACAGTCTCGCGTGAGCTTTTTTTGTGATAAACCTTTTTGTTTTTTTAATTAATTAATTATAACAAAATAAAAAAAAAGAAATAATTAAACATTTATGTTACAATTCTTCATGATAATACCTGAAATAAACACTATTAATCTTTAAATTTAATAAAAAAATGTTTTGGTTTTAACTATTAGGATCAATATTATTATTATTATGCTTTATTTATAAAGTGCCAACAGGTACAGCTGCGCTGTCCATGGGTACAAAAGTACAACAGTGAAACAATACAATAAAAGACAACATTTTACAGACAATTACAGGGGGAATTGAAGGCACTGTTAGCGTTGGAAGTTACAATCTATATGTTTAGGAGGATGGGAAACAGGAGATGGGGACTGCAGAGGTGAGAATGATATTAGTGAGGAGATTGATGAGGGAAACTGTTAGTTAATTAAAATGAATTTGTTACTGAGTCGGGTGATAAGCGTCCCTGAACAAAAAGGTCTTTATTGAACTTTTTAAGGAGGAGAGGTTAGGGGAAATTCTGACAGATCGAGGAAGTGCGTTCAAGAGGGTTGGTGCCGCACGAGAGAATACCTGTAGTCTAGCATGAGAGGAGGTGATGGTAGAGGACGCAAGGAGCATGACATTGTTGGATCTTAGGGGGCGGGCTGGATTATATTTGTTGATGAGTGAGGACAGGCAGGGTGGGGCAGCATTGGTGAGGGCTTTGTAGGTCCAGGTGAGAATTTTGAACTCTACTCTGCTGTGAATGGGGAGCCAGTGAATGGACTCACAGAGAGTTGCAGCAAACACACAGCGTTGGGAGAGGTGGATTAGCCTGGCAGATGCATATAGGATGTATTGAAGTGGAGAAAGGCAGGAGAGAAGGAGCCCAGTTAGTAGGTAACTATATGAGTCATGTAGGGAAATTACCAGGAGTTGATTAGCTTTTTAGTAGTTTAAGTGCTCTGAAACAGACAAATTTTGGAGATATTGCGTATGTGGGTAATGAAGGACAGGTTTGAGTCAAGTGTTAATCCAAGGCAGCGGACTTGTGGTGATGGGGAAATAGTGGTGCTGCCAAGAGTGATATAAAAATTAGAAACTTGAGAAAAGATAGAGGGGGGATTAGAAGTAGTTCTGTCTTGGACATGTTTATTTTTAGGTGGTGAGAGGACATACAGGAGGAAAGGCCAGCTGATGTGAGAATTGATAGAAGGAGAGAGTGCAGAGGTAGATCTGGGTATCATCAGCATAGAGGTGATATGTGAAGCCAAAGCTGTTGATACGTTTACCCAGTGAAGACGTGTAAATAGAGAAGAGTAGAGGGCCCAGGACAGAGCCTTGAGGTACTCCAAAAGACAGAGGCAAATGAGAGGAGGAGTCACTAGCAAAAGAGAAGAAGTAGGATCTGTTAGAGAGATAACAGTGAATCCAGGAGAGGTCAGTTTCACAGAACCCAAGAGAGCTGAGAGTTTGTAGGAGAAGGGGATGGTCAATAGTGTCAAAGGCAGCAGAGAGGTCAAGTAAGATGAGTATAGAGTAGTAGTCTTTTTTTAGCAGAAAGGAGATCATTAGTAACCTTGTTGACGGCAGTCTCAATGGAGTGTTGGGGATGGAAGCCAAATTGCAGGGGGTGTATCAATGAGTTTAAGGACAGGAAGTGGTTTAGGCAATTGATAACTAGATTTTCAATTATTTTTGAAGCTAACGAGAGCAGTGATATGGGGCGGTAGTTTGCAGGAGAGTTAGGATCAAGGGAGGGTTTTTAGAGGATGGGGGTAACCTTTGCATGTTTGAAGGAGGCAGGGAATGAGCCTGTAGAAAGGGATAGGTTGAATATGTGTGTAAGAGCTGGAGTGAGGGTGGGAGACAGAGAAGGTATTGGATGTGCATGAATAGGGTCAATTGGGCAGGTAGTGAGGTGTGAGGAAGACTATAGGGAACTCACTTTACTCTCAGTGGTTGGGAGGAGGGTGAAGAGGGGGTGACTGAGAGCAAGGTTGGGAGATTGCAGGCTTTTGTTGTGATGTTTCTTCAGATGGTTAGTCTTTTATTGAAAAGATATTTAGCCAGGTCTTGAGCACTGAATGCAGATGAGGGGGTGGTGCAGGTAGGTAGAGGAGAGAGTTGAAAATGGAGTAGAGTCTTTTAGGGTTTGAGGTGTGAGTGGATATAAGAGAAGAGAAGTAGGTTTTCTTAGCTAAGTGAAGGGCAGAGGTGTAAGAGTAAATAATGAACTTATAGTGCATGAAATCATGTTCAGAGCGCGACTTCCTCCATGCACGTCCAGCTGTGCGGGAGCATTTTTGTAGGTGGCATGTTTGATGGGAGTGCCAGAATTGTAGCTGACGACGTTGGGCTTTGCGAAGTTGGTGAGGAGCGAGAGTGTCAAGTGCAGAGGAGAGAGTATTGTTATAGTTGGTTGTAGCAAGGTCAGGGCAGGATATCGTGGAAGTACGAGGGAGGAGTATTTGAATAAGTTAGTAGAGTTGGGGAGGGTACACAGTGTGCAAATTTCTACAGGTGCGGGGGCTAGGGGGAGAAGTAGGTTTAGCCCGTATAGCAAAGATAGGAGAATATCAGATCAATAGAGTGTCCATAACGGTGGATAGGGAATAGGGTGGATTGCGATAGGCCGAAGGAGTTAGTGAGTGAGAGAAGTTTAGAGGCAGCAGGGGCAGATGGGTTGTCAATGTGGGATGTTGAAGTCACCCAGAATTACAGTAGGTGTATTTTTTTAGAGAGAAAGTAAGGAAGCCAGGCAGAAAAGTTCTCAATGAATTGTGAGGTTGGTACAGGGGGGCGAGAGATAACTGCCACTGTAAGAGAGAGAGGGGGGAGAACAGGCGAATGCAGTGGACTTCAAATGAAGAAAATTAGAGAGTTGTAAATGGAGATAGGTAATGATAGGAGCAGGAGGGGGAGAGTAAGATGCCAACACCACCACCATGTCTCTCACCTGGCCTAGGTGTGTGGCTAAAGTAAACACCTAAATTAAAAGAGAGAAGCGCTCAACCTGGGAACGAACAATAGCATAATAGCTTGTTCTATGGCTAGTTACCACCCTAGAAGCCGCCTCTTTTTGCTCAACATGTGCCTTTCACAGAGAAGAACTTTCCTGTAGCATATCAGTCTGATCCTGACTTAACAGTGCAGTCCAGCCCCGAAATACCAGGCAATCCCTCTCTGAACAAGGGAAACGGCGAAACCCCAGACGTACGTTTCGGCCTAGTGTGGGCCTCGTCAGTGAGGTGCAGCCATAACCCTCTAGGCACACTGAGCAACGGGTCCACGTCTGGATTCCCGCATCACACTTAGGGAGACTTCCCCAAGTGTCATAATTTGCATAAATTAAAAGAGAGAAGCTCTCAACCTGGGAACGAACAATAGCATAATAGCTTGTTCTATGGCTAGTTACCACCCTAGAAGCAGCCTCTTTTTGCTCAATATGTGCCTTTCACAGAGAAGAACTTTCCTATAGCATATCAGTCTGATCCTGACTTAACAGTGCAGTCCAGCCCCAAAATACCAGGCAATCCCTCTCTGAACAAGGGAAACGGCAAAACCCCAGACATACGTTTCGGCCTAGTGTGGGCCTCGTCAGTGAGGTGCAGCCATATCCCTCTAGGCACACTGAGTAACGGGTCCACGTCTGGATTCCCGCATCACACTTAGGGAGACTTCCCCAAGTGTCATAATTTGCATAAATTTAAAGAGAGAAGCGCTCAACCTGGGAACGAACAATAGCATAATAGCTTGTTCTATGGCTAGTTACCACCCTAGAAGCTGCCTCTTTTTGCTCAACATGTGCCTTTCACAGAGAACTTTCCTGTAGCATATCAGGTTGAGCGCTTCTCTCTTTTTATTTATGCAAATTATGACACTTTGGGAAGTCTCCCTAAGTGTGATGCTGTAATCCAGACATGGACCCGTTGCTCAGTGTGCCTAGAGGGATATGGCTGCACCTCACTGACGAGGCCCACAATAGGCCGAAACGTACGTCTGGGGTTTTGCTGTTTTTCTCGTTCAGAGAGGGATTGCCTGGCATTTCGGGGCTGGACTGCACTGTTAAGTCAGGATCAGACTGATATGCTTCAGGAAAGTTCTTCTCTGTGAAAGGCACATATTGAGCAAAAAGAGGCTGCTTCTAGGGTGGTAACTAGCCATAGAACAAGCTATTATGCTATTGTTCGTTCCCAGGTTGAGCGCTTCTCTCTTTTTATTTATGCAAATTATGACACTTTGGGAAGTCTCCCTAAGTGTGATGCGGTAATCCAGACGTGGACCCGTTGCTCAGTGTGCCTAGAGGGATATGGCTGCACCTCACTGACGAGGCCCACAATAGGCTGAAACGTACATCTGGGGTTTTCCTGTTTCTCTCGTTCAGAGAGGGATTGCCTGGTATTTCTGGGCTGGACTTTACTGTTAAGTCAGGATCAGACTGATATGCTACAGGAAAGTTCTTCTCTGTGAAAGGCACATATTGAGCAAAAGGAGGCTGCTTCTAGGGTGGTAACTAGCCACAGAACAAGCTATTATGCTATTGTTCGTTCCCAGGTTGAGCGCTTCTCTCTTTTTATTTATGCAAATTATGACACTTTGGGAAGTCTCCCTAAGTGTGATGCGGTAATCCAGACGTGAACCCGTTGCTCAGTGTGCCTAGAGGGATATGGCTGCACCTCACTGACGAGGCCCACAATAGGCCGAAACGTACGTCTGGGGTTTTGCTGTTTCTCTCGTTCAGAGAGGGATTGCCTGGTATTTCGGGGCTGGACTTAACTGTTAAGTCAGGATCAGACTGATATGCTACAGGAAAGTTCTTCTCTGTGAAAGGCACATATTGAGCAAAAAGAGGCTGCTTCTAGGGTGGTAACTAGCCATAGAACAATCTATTATGCTATTGTTCGTTCCCAGGTTGAGCGCTTCTCTCTTTTTATTTATGCTAAAGTAAACACCACCATGTGTGAGAGCATCAATGGAAGCAGTGTCATAGGAAGATAGCCAGGTTTCAGTAACTGCTAAAAGTTTTTAAGCCTTTGAAAAAAATAAATTATTTAAATTGTATAAAAATTTTACCTTTTAACTTTGATGATTTGTTTAGGAGATACGTAAGTAATGTTGCTCAATCTCCTGCTTAGATAATCTGTGGAAATATAAAAAAAATTGACATGTTAAAATATATTCCCATTTTTTAATGATTATGCAATATACATTTGACAAACTTGAATCACAATATACAAAAAAATAGAATTGGACAATTTAAAAACGTTTAATTATTTTTAAACTTTTATATAATAATTTATTTTTTACTTTTATACGAATATGAAATGTATATTGAAAGATATATACAGTGGGGCAAAAAAGTATTTAGTCAGCCACCAATTGTGCAAGTTCTCCCACTTAAGAAGATGAGAGAGGCCTGTAATTTTCATCATAGGAATACCTCAACTATGAGAGACAAAATGTGAAAACAAATCCAGACAATCACATTGTCTGATTTGGAAAGAATTTATTTGCATATTATGGTGGAAAATAAGTATTTGGTCACCTACAAACAAGCAAGATTTCTGGCTCTCACAGACCTGTATCTTCTTCTTTAAGAGGCTCCTCTGTCCTCCACTCATTACCTGTATTAATGGCACCTATTTGAACTTGTTATCAGTATAAAAGACACCTGTCCACAACCTCAAACAGTCACACTCTAAACTCCACTATGGTGAAGACCAAAGAGCTGTCGAAAGACACCAGAAACAAAATTGTAGACCTGCACCAGGCTGGGAAGACTGAATCTGCAATAGGCAAGCAGCTTGGTGTGAAGAAATCAACGGTGGGAGCAATAATTAGAAAATGGAAGACATACAAGACCACTGATAATCTCCTTCGATCTGGGGCTCCACGCAAGATCTCACCCCGTGGGGTCAAAATGATCACAAGAACGGTGAGCAAACATCCCAGAACCACACGGGGGGACCTAGTGAATGACCTGCAGAGAGATGGGACCAACGTAACAAAGGCCACCATCAGTAACACACTACGCCGCCAGGGACTCAGATCCTGCAGTGCCAGACATGTCCCCCTGCTTAAGCCAGTACATGTCCGGGCCCATCTGAAGTATGCTAGAGAGCATTTGGATGATCCAGAAGTGGATTGGGAGAATGTCACATGGTCAGATGAAACCAAAGTAGAACTGTTTGGTAGAAACACAACTCATCGCGTTCGGAGGAGAGAGAATGCTGAGTTGCAACCAAAGAACACCATACCTACTGTGAAGCATGGGGGTGGCAACATCATGCTTTGGGGCTGTTTCTCTGCAAAGGGAACAGGACGACTGATCCGTGTACATGAAAGAATGAATGGGGCCATGTATTGTGAGATTTCGAGTGCAAACCTCCTTCCATCAGCAAGGGCATTGAAGATGAAACGTGGCTGGGTCTTTCAGCATGACAATTATCCCAAACACACTGCCCGGGCAACGAAGGAGTGGATTCGTAAGAAGCATTTCAAGGTCCTGGAGTGGCCTAGCCAGTCTCCAGATCTCAACCCCATAGAAAACTTTTGGAGGGAGTTGAAAGTCTGTGTTGCCCAGCGACAGCCCCAAAACATCACTGCTCTAGAGGAGATCTGTATGCAGTAATGGGCCAACATACCAGCAACAGTGTGTGACAACCTTGTGAAGACTTACCGAAAACGTTTGAACTCTGTCATGCCAACAAAGGATATATAACAAAGTATTGAGATGAACTTTTGATATTGACCAAATACTTATTTTCCACCATAATTTGCAAATAAATTCTTTCCAAATCAGACAATGTGATTGTCTGGATTTGTTTCCACATTTTGTCTCTCATAGTTGAAGTATACCTATGATGAAAATTACAGGCCTCTCTCATCTTCTTAAGTGGGAGAACTTGCACAATTGGTGACTGACTAAATACTTTTTGCCCCACTGTATCTAGATAAATATAAAAAGAGATATAGAAAGACAGATGGCAAGAAAGAGAGATAGAGAGACCAGTAGAGAGAAATAGATAAAGAAAGACAGATACGCCTAGATTACGAGTCTTGCGTTAGCCTTAAAAAGCAGCGTTGAGAGGTCCCAACGCTGCTTTTTAACGCCCGCTGGTATTACGAGTCTGGCAGGTACAGGTGTACCACTCACTTTTTTCCCGCGACTCGAGCATACCGCAAATCCCCTTACGTCAATTGCGATGGGATTTGCCTAACGCCGGTATTACGAGTCTTGGAAAAAGTGAGCGGTACCGCATTTAAAAGTCAGTAGTTAAGAGTTTTATGGGCTAACGCCGTAACATAAAACTCTTAACTAAAGTGATAAAAAGTACACTAACACCCATAAACTACCTATTAACCCCTAAACCAAGGCACATCGCAAACAGTTAAATACATTTTTTAACCCCTAATCTGCCAACCGGACATCGCCGCCACTGTAATAAATATATTAACCCCTAAACCGCTACACTCCCGCCTCGCAAACACTAGTTACATTTTATTAACCCCTAATCTGTCGTCCCTAACATCACCGACACCTACCTACATTTATTAACCCCTAATCTGCCGCCCACGTCGCCACCACTATAGTAAATGTGTTAACCCCTAAATCTAAGTCTAACCCTAAACCTAACCCCCCTAACTTAAATATAATTTAAATAAATCGAAATAAAATAACTACAATTAACTAAATTAGTCCTATTTAAAACTAAATACTTACATATAAAATAAACCCTAAGCTAGCTACAATATAACTAATAATTACAATGTAGCTATTTTAGGATTTATTTTTATTTTACAGGCAACTTTGTATTTATTTTAACTAGGTAGAATAGTTATTAAATAGTTATTAACTATTTAATAACTACCTAGCTAAAATAAGTACAAATATACCTGTAAAATGAACCCTAACCTAAGTTATAATTACACCTAACACTACACTATAAATAAATGAATTACCTAAATTAAATTAAACTAATAACAATTAAATAAAATAAACAAAAAAGAACAAAAAAACCAAACACTAAATTACAAAAAATAATAAAATAATTACAAGAATTTTATACTTATTACACCTACTCTAATCCCCCTAATAAAATAAAAAAAGTCTTCATCCGATCCGGGCGGAAGAGGACCTCCACAGGGGCAGAAGTCTTCATCCAGGCGGCATTCTATCTTCATCCATCCGGAGCGGGTTCATCTTCAAGCCAGCCGACGCGGAGCATCCTCTTCCAACGACATCCAACTGAAGAATGAAGGTTCCTTTAAATGACGTTATCCAAGATGGCGTCCCTTGAATTCCGATTGGCTGATAGGATTCTATCAGCCAATCGGAATTAAGGTAGGAAAAATCCTATTGGCTGATGCAATCAGCCAATAGGATTGAGCTTGCATTCTATTGGATGATTGGAACAGTCAATAGAATGTGAGCTCAATCCTATTGGCTGATTGCATCAGCCAATAGGATTGAGCTTCAATCCTATTGGCTGATTGCATCAGCCAATAGGATTTTTCCTACCTTAATTCCGATTGGCTGATAGAATCCTATCAGCCAATCGGAATTCAAGGGACGCCATCTTGGATGACGTCATTTAAAGGAACCTTCATTCTTCAGTTGGATGTCGTTGGAAGAGGATGCTCTGCTCCGGATTGGATGAAGATAGAAGATGCCGCCTGGATGAAGACTTCTGCCCCTCTGGAGGTCCTCTTCTGCCCAGATCGGATGAAGACTTCTGGCCATCCAGGAGGTCCACTTCTGCCCGGTTGGGTGAAGACGTCTCAAGGTAGGGTGATCTTCAAGGGGGTAGTGTTAGGTTTTATTAAGGGGGGATTGGGTGGGTTTTAGAGTAGGGTTGGGTATGTGGGTGGTGGGTTGTAATGTTGGGGGGGTATTGCCTTTTTTTTTTACAGGTAATAGAGCTGATTACCTAAGAAGAGATTGTTAAGATCAATCTAAATCTCTTATAAATTTCCTTTTAGAAGTATTTTGTAATGGTGTATTTTTAACAAAAAATTGTTATATATTTTATCTACAACACCTCTGCATGATCAAGTTAATTTTATGGATATATACATTTTAAATTCATAATTAGAAATTATTTTTATTGTCTATTGTTATTAGGGTAGATAAATAATTGATTAGGTGATGATGCATGTATTTAAATTCTTGCAAAGATGTACTTATTTTATTAGTTGTGGAAATTATGTAAATTATGTATATCAAACATTTATTCTGAATTTTTGCAACCATGTATTTATTTTATCAGTTGTGTATATCATGTGTTCCAATTGTTCGTTTTCTACAAGCATTTAGGCATTTGCCATTCTATTAGAGCACATATGGTGCTTGGACACATCTGGTGTAATCAAGTCAGAGGAAGTTAAGTGTTATAAAGCAGTCAGTCAATGGAGTGTGTAGTACTCCATTTGAACAACACCCTTGAAAAAGTCTGCCTGTGAGCAGAGGAAACGCGTTGGGTAAAGGGACTGCTATATGCAAACGAAAATCCGTTACCGCTCTGTGAGACAAGGAGAAGTGTGACTTCAGGTGCTGCTGGTCGGCGTCCAGGTGATCCTTTCCGGTAACTACTACAGGCGGTCTTCTCATCAGCCAGTGGGCTAAGTGCTAGTTTTTAATCTTTTTTCTTATAAGTGTGCAATTTTACGTGGAGCTGTTTGTTGTGAATAAAACGATGCTGTGAATCGCGGATGCGCTGTGTTCTTTTTTCTTCTTTTGTACAGCTGACCATTTAATACTAGTAATCATATCTATGAATTTTATTTATAGAAAGAAATGTATCCAAACTATTTTTAAATGTATCTAGGGTATTGGCATTCACTACCTCCTTTGGTAATGAATTCCACAATTTAATTGCTCTTACAGTGAAAAAACGTTTCCGTAGCAGGAGATTAAATCTCCTTTCCTCCAACCTTAAAGGGACACTGAACCCCAAATTTTTTTTTCGTGATTCCTATTATCAAATTTTCTTCATTCTCTTGGTATCTTTATTTGAAATGCAAGAATATAGGTTTAGATGCCGGCCCATTTTTGGTGAACAATCTGGGTTGTCCTTGCTGATTGGTGGATAAATTCATCAACCAATAAAAAAGTGCTTTGCAGAGTCCTGAACCAAAAAAAAAGCTTAGATGCCTTCTTTTTCAAATAAAGATAGCAAGAGAATGAATAAAAATTGATAATAGGAGTAAATTAGAAAGTTGCTTAAAATTGTATGCTCTATCTTTATCACGAAAGAAAAAATTTGGGTTCAGTGTCCCTTTAAATTATGACCTCTTGTCACAAACAATTTTCTTGTAATAAACAGAGCTTCTGCCATCACTGTATATGGGCCTTGAATATATTTATATAAAGTAATCATGTCACCTCTCAAGCGCCTTTTTTCTAAAGAAAACAGACCCAGTTTGGCTAGCCTTTCCTCATAGCTTAAATTCTCCTATTCCCTTATTAGCTTTGTGGCCATTCTCTGAACTTTTTCTAGTTCTGCAATATCTTTATTGCAATCGGTCCCCAGAACTGCACTCCATACTCAAGGTGAAGTCTTACCAGGGCTTTATATAGTGACAGAATTATGCTTTCCTCCCTTGAATCAATGAAAAAACAGTGGGTATAAGGTGCGCAAATCTACCCCTGCATTACACACTAATCTGCTCCCATAAAGCAGATAATCAAAGAATCGGTACAAAGAGAAGAGGGGTGTGTGTATGCGCTAAACAGCTACGGGGAAAAAAGTTTGGCAGTAATATAGTATTTCTTATAAATAAGTGTGTTAGTGATGTGTTATACAGAACTAATAAGTTGGAATCTAAATATTCTTACATAGACGTATCATAAAATAAGGCTTATTCATCTAAGAATGAATCCAGTTATAAAAAACACAGGTTAAGCAAACATAAGATTTATTAATCCCAAATTAAAAAGATATATTAATCTTGATAAAACATACATATAAACATATATGATTGGGTGTTAATATGACCGGTCATACGTTAGTGCAAATCAACAAAAATTACAATAAAATCCTGACGATATTAACTTTAAAAATATAAGTGCAACTAAATCTAGAGAATTATAGGGTAGTTGCTACATATATGAATAAATCCACCTTTGTAGTACTGACATAAAAAGGGAGTGCAGTAAAAATATAAGTTCCAATGTGTTGGTATAAAGAGTTCCATTTTTGCAATACGCTTATTTTAAATATATGGCAAAGTTCCGTTATAGCAAAAAACAACTGGTGTTAAAGTTCCGTTATAGGGAACTAATTGATGTTAGAAACAATACTTAGGGATAATGTTGTATTGGTTCCGTTATAGTTCCGTTCCGGTATTCCAAAAGTTCATGCAAGAGGGTATAAAATAAAGTGTTTTACTTAAAAGTTTAAAAGTTACCTCTGACTTCCACGCTGTGGTGCCCTTACACCTCTATAGTGCCTACCTGCTCTTGTCTCGAGCTGAATCCTCCGTCTGGGTACGGCACAGGTGTCCTAAGCGGCTTCCAACAGCTGGTAACGTCAGGAACGTAGAATGCGTGTCAAATGTAGGTCCGGTTAAGGATATGAGAAGAGGTGGGTATATGGTGCGCAAATCTGCCCCTTGCAATACACACTAATCTGCTCCCATAAAGCAGATAATAAAGGAACTGGTGCAAAGAAAAAAGAGAGAAGTGTGTGTATGCGCTAAACAGCTATGGGGATAGAAAATAAAATACAGATAATATATTATAAAAACACTTGATGTGGCATACAAATATTGTATAGGTGTATTATCTTAGCACCTGGGATAAATAAATAAATGTCAAAGCAACTGAAATGAATAAAATATCAAAGCGATAAGGTAAAATTTATTTATCACATATAAAATAATCAAAACACTACGCTAAAATTATGCTAAAAGTAGCTAAAAGAAGCTGAATATAGGTTGAGACCTCTAGGTCTAAAAAGATATTGGGATGGTTGCCCTATATAAAAGTGTAAATCCACCTGTGAAATACTGGCTCGTGTGAGATTATATCACAGTAAAAGTTCCGTTTGGAGTTAGGTAGGTATGAAAAGTTCTGCCTAGAGTTGAAATAAATGTTAAGGCTACGTAATAGTAATAAATTGGTGTAAAAACACCGTATGGAGATATTGTAGTTCCGTTAGATGTTTCAAATCAAACAGGGGTTATTAGCAGTTTCTATAATGATCAATAAACCGTGTCTCCTTTGCGGAATATAAGAATACCCTCTGACTACCACGCTGTTGGGCCGCTACACCTCTTTAGTGCCTACCTGCTCCTTCTCGAGCTGAATCCTCCGTTAAGGTCCGGCACAGGTGTCCAGCGCGGCTCACAACAGCTGGTGACGTCAGGAACGCTGGATGCGTGTCGAATGAAGGTCCGGTCAGGAAGAGAAACTCTGCGCAGAGTAATATTAGAACTGAGTCAAGTAGTCCCAACGAATCCTTTGCAATCCTTGCAGAAAGTAATGTATTATCACTTTGTGATTAATCATCTAGGTCCATCAACGCGTTTCACCACATAACATGGCTTTATCAAGATGGTTTAAGCTGGTTCTGAGATCCTTTATAAACGTATAGTTCATCTGTGATTGGTCATGGTTTAATTGTTGAATTGATGATTCCTTAAGGACATACCTTACTTAAGGTGGATTTACTTAAGGTGGATTATCTAAGTTATCATTTTGTATTATATAGAGCTATTTCCTTCTAACATTTGATACATTTTATCTGGAAAAACCATTGTATATAGACAACTTCTTATAGTAAAAAAGTATTTCGAAGAATTCATTCTTTTTACTCAATTAGTATATGTACAATCTATATGTATATATAATTAATAAAACAGCTAAATGTTTAGATGGGATTAATGTAATGTAAACCTAATGGTAATTTGTATGTGTACAATTTATAATAAAATCCTAAAAAAAAATCTTAAAAAAATGTACAAAATTTAAACATTTTTCATATTATCAATGCATGCATAATATAGGCTCGTCATTTATGCATATGTTATATAAAGCATATAAAATTGGGACTAATGTAATAAGAGCTTACATCCATATTTATTAGAACTTGTATTATTTCTTTTTTTATATCAGTATTAACGTAAAGCTTGTGAGAGTTAAAAATTATACAACGTTATTGTTGTTAAACCGTTATTAACCCTAGATGTCAGTACTTGATAGTAGGTCCAATGATATCAAAGGTCCCATGAATATCTTTAAATTCCGGATCATGCGTGACCTATTAGTTAATAATATGTAATACTCGTGAATCTCAATTAAGTTTACTAAAATGCCATATATGTTAAGAGAACTGTGACAGTAAAACTAAGGTAATCAATGAGGGATCATAAAAAGTCATAAAGTAAATAGTAGGATATATCTGGGAGGGTTTTTGATGTTTTTATGTACGAAGTGTAGTTCTATTGAGGGTATTGTTTGGCTTATGTACATGTGTATACAATATAGAATGTTGGATAGGTGGGGAGTTACAAGATTAACAGTCTAGAATAAATGGATTTAAATCTAGCTCCGAATTTAGTCCTTGTGGGAATAGTGTTTTTAATTCAAAAATAAGTTCTGCTTCTTTTCTAAGGAGTAGTTGATCAAAATTCCCTCCTCTCCATGGTTTTGCAATCTTGCAAATGCCCCAATATTTAAGGTCTTTGGTGTTGTTATGGTGTACTGTCCTGAAATGTTCATAAAGCCTGGTGTCTTGATCACCTTTTTTTATAAGATTGAGGTGTTCCCTAATTCTAGTTCGTAGAACTCTGGAGGTCTCTCCCAAATATTGTTTGCCACATGTGCATTGAATCAGGTATATGATGCCTTTGTCACTGCATCTAATGGTCTCTTTGATAGTGTATTTCTTACCTGTATTGAAGGACCTGTAATTTTTACATTTTGTGCTATGTTGGCAAGCTTTACAGCTATAGCAGGGATAATATCCCCTCAATTTTCTTCCCATCAAATCATTCTCTTTTATCTTATGATTTTCTTTCTTAAAATCACTGGGTGCAAGGATATTTTTAATGTTAGTTGCTTTTCTGTAAACAATACTAGGGTGATCAGAGATACTGTTTCCCAAAATTGGATCAGATTTAATCAGATGCCAATGTTTGTTTAAAATCCTAGTTAGATGTTTGTGATGGTAATTATAATTAGTTATTAATGGTACTTTTATGATTTCTTTGGTCTGATTCTCAGCTTTTGGTTTTTTTGAGAGTATATTCTGTCTGTCCATATTTCTGACTTTAATAATCTCGTTTTTCAGACTATCATGATCATATCCCTTTTCCAAGAATCTGTCCTCTAGGATCTTAACCTGTGTATCATAATCAGAAAGTTTGGAGCAATTTCGTCTAATTCTAATGAATTGACCCTTAGGGATGTTGTCTATCCACCTTTTCAAGTGGCAACTATGTGTGGGGATATAGTTATTGGCATCCGTTGTTTTGAAATGATTTTTAGTTGTTAATTCTCCGTGTTCTATAAAGATGTCCAAATCTAAAAACGTAATCTGTTGTCTACTTATTGTATAAGTGAATTTCAAGTTTAGATCGTTGTGATTCATGTCTTGAAAGAAGGTTATCAGGCTATCCTCACTCCCCTTCCATACTATTAAAATGTCATCAATGTATCTTTTGAACAGCACGAGGTTTGCTCCCAACTCATACTCTTGGGTAAAATGGTGTTCCCATTTACCCATAAATAAGTTAGCATAGCTGGGAGCAAACCTCGTGCCCATTGCTGTACCTTGTGTTTGGAGATATATATCATCGTTAAAGGCGAAAACATTGTTTTCCAATATAAATTCAATGCATGTCAATATAAATTGTTTGTGTTTCAATTGGGCGCTGCTCTCACTTTTTAGGAACCAGTCTATGGCTGCAATGCCTTTATCGTGTTTGATACTGGTGTATAGCGAACTAACGTCGCTGGTTGCTAAAATGTAATCGTCTTGCCAATTCAAATTTTGTAATAGATTTAGGACATCTGTGGTGTCTTTAAGATATGATGGCAGTTTTTGAACATAGCTTTGCAGTTGTGTATCTACATATAAAGAGAGGTTGGAACAGATAGATGAAATGCCAGAGATTATGGGGCGTCCCGGTGGGTTAACTAAGTTTTTATGAATCTTGGGTAAGAAATAGAACATGGCCATTTTGGGATGTTTCTGATAAATGAAGTTATATTCTTTAATGCTGATTATATTATTTTCTTTGGCTTCATTTAGAAGAACCAATAGTTTAGTATTAATTTTATTCATGGGATTTAGTTTAAGTTTTTTGTAAGTGTCTGTGTCGTTCAACAGGCGGTTGGCTTCTCCAATATAGTTTGCAGTATCCATGATAACTAACCCCCCACCTTTATCCGCCGGTTTGATTGTGATATTCTTATCTTTTTGTAATTGTGTTAAAACCTCCCTTTCTTTTTTAGTCATATTATATTTAACACTACTTTTATCTTCTATGTTTAGTTTCTCTATTTCAGATAGAATTGATCTCTCAAAAACTTCGATATTACTCCCTTTACTATGGTAGGGGTAAAATTTAGATTTAGGTTTCAATTGGGTATATGTAATTTCACTGGATGTCTCTGTTGGTTGTCTAATCTGTCTTTCTATGGGGTTTTTTATAAAATGTCTTTTTAAAGTCAGTTGTCTCACAAATTGTTTGATATGTATGTGAGTTTCAAACTTATTCATTTTGACAGTCGGTGCAAATGTAAGTCCTAGTTTTAATACTTTAGTTTCAGCTTCTGTAAGTGTTTTTTTGCTGAGATTAAATATGCCTACTTTCTCTATTTCGATTTCTTCTTGGACTGTGCGTTTCTTTCTACTTCCGTTTCCCCTAGTTCCTCTATGTTTCTTTTTGTTCTTGTTTTTCTCTGATCTAATGGGGTACTTACCCCTAAAAAATCCCCAGAGGTACTAGGTCTATTGGATCCCCCATCAGTGTTTATATTTTCAGTATTGTCTTTTGGTGGTGCTATTGTCTGAAATCTATTTCTTATCGGAATTGACCATTCTCTTTTCTTTAAGTGACTGGGTTTATTCCCTTTGTTAGATCCTCCTTGTTTTGTGTAATAGTGTTCATAATCATTTCTGTAGTGGTCTCCAGTGTAATTTCTGTGATATGGTGTGTGAAAATGTGCAGGTTTTCTAAAGTGATGGTATTCATTGTTTGTTCCTCTGTTACTATGTGGTCTAAAACGGTAATTATCCTCATTTTGGTGGATATACCTATTTGATCTATAATCTTGATCAAAATTTTCTAAGTGAACATTTTCCCTTTCATTCATCCATCTATTGTGTCTTGGTGAAGTGAAAGCATTATGTCTATAATCTTGGTTTTTGTTTTCAAAATGAACATTTCTTTTCTCATGTGTGTACCTATTATTTACTGGTGACATATAAGTGTTGTCATTCTTTTGTGACCTCATATGTTGGTGCTGAGTATTTATATCCTCATATCCTCGTGAAACAACTTTATTGTGAAAACTATCGTGGCTTGGCATCTGGGTGGTGTAATCATTATACCCCTCTCTGTGTCTCGGTCTATAATAGTGCTCATTATGTGCCATTCTGTCTTTAACAGGTCCCATTTCTCTGTGAGTGTAGGATATAGAATAATCTTCAGGGTTAGATTCTGTTTGCTCTGTATTGTCAGAGTCTAAATCTTCTGTGTTGTCTGGGGGGGTGATAGTCTGGTGGTAATCTTGTTGATCTCTATTTAGTTTACGCCATTTAACTGACATTATGTTTTTATTCGTATTGTTCAGATTTTCAATAATCTGTTTTTGTTTGTTTAGGACTATGTCATTTTCTTGGTGATTGGTTATTTTATCTTTAATAATTTCTATTTTAGTTTTAAAATCTACTAAGCTAGCTGTCCTTGATTTTTTGAGTATTTCTATCAAGCCAAATGAGGCTTTTTCTAAAGTGTCAAACCATTCAATACTGTGCTCTTCATTTAATTCAAAAGTGCATTTCTTTTCAAGTCTGAGCCCTCTTGGTATTAATTTATTGGTGGTATATTTGTCTAAGAATACTAATTCAATATTCTGTTTCAATTCTTTAACTAGTACATTTTCTAGTTTGGACATAAGTTCTCCTAAATCTATATTCTCTACTGTATCTGTTATTTCCATTTCGGATGTCATGTTAGAAAGTAATTGGTCCCTAACTGTAAAGAGTTCCATGTTATGTCACTACTTTAATTGTATATTACTATGAAATATGATATAGTGGATAAGAGATGCAGCTACCACAATTATGGGAAAAGATGTACTATGAGAAGAGGTGGGTATATGGTGCGCAAATCTGCCCCTTGCAATACACACTAATCTGCTCCCATAAAGCAGATAATAAAGGAACTGGTGCAAAGAAAAAAGAGAGAAGTGTGTGTATGCGCTAAACAGCTATGGGGATAGAAAATAAAATACAGATAATATATTATAAAAACACTTGATGTGGCATACAAATATTGTATAGGTGTATTATCTTAGCACCTGGGATAAATAAATAAATGTCAAAGCAACTGAAATGAATAAAATATCAAAGCGATAAGGTAAAATTTATTTATCACATATAAAATAACACAAAAATAATATGACCGGTCATATATAGTATCAAAACACTACGCTAAAATTATGCTAAAAGTAGCTAAAAGAAGCTGAATATAGGTTGAGACCTCTAGGTCTAAAAAGATATTGGGATGGTTGCCCTATATAAAAGTGTAAATCCACCTGTGAAATACTGGCTCGTGTGAGATTATATCACAGTAAAAGTTCCGTTTGGAGTTAGGTAGGTATGAAAAGTTCTGCCTAGAGTTGAAATAAATGTTAAGGCTACGTAATAGTAATAAATTGGTGTAAAAACACCGTATGGAGATATTGTAGTTCCGTTAGATGTTTCAAATCAAACAGGGGTTATTAGCAGTTTCTATAATGATCAATAAACCGTGTCTCCTTTGCGGAATATAAGAATACCCTCTGACTACCACGCTGTTGGGCCGCTACACCTCTTTAGTGCCTACCTGCTCCTTCTCGAGCTGAATCCTCCGTTAAGGTCCGGCACAGGTGTCCAGCGCGGCTCACAACAGCTGGTGACGTCAGGAACGCTGGATGCGTGTCGAATGTAGGTCCGGTCAGGAAGAGAAACTCTGCGCAGAGTAATATTAGAACTGAGTCAAGTAGTCCCAACGAATCCTTTGCAATCCTTGCAGAAAGTAATGTATTATCACTTTGTGATTAATCATCTAGGTCCATCAACGCGTTTCACCACATAACATGGCTTTATCAAGATGGTTTAAGCTGGTTCTGAGATCCTTTATAAACGTATAGTTCATCTGTGATTGGTCATGGTTTAATTGTTGAATTGATGATTCCTTAAGGACATACCTTACTTAAGGTGGATTTACTTAAAGGTGGATTTACTTAAGGTGGATTATCTAAGTTATCATTTTGTATTATATAGAGCTATTTCCTTCTAACATTTGATACATTTTATCTGGAAAAACCATTGTATATAGACAACTTCTTATAGTAAAAAAGTATTTCGAAGAATTCATTCTTTTTACTCAATTAGTATATGTACAATCTATATGTATATATAATTAATAAAACAGCTAAATGTTTAGATGGGATTAATGTAATGTAAACCTAATGGTAATTTGTATGTGTACAATTTATAATAAAATCCTAAAAAAAAAATCTTAAAAAAATGTACAAAATTTAAAAAATTTTCATATTATCAATGCATGCATAATATAGGCTCGTCATTTATGCATATGTTATATAAAGCATATAAAATTGGGACTAATGTAATAAGAGCTTACATCCATATTTATTAGAACTTGTATTATTTCTTTTTTTATATCAGTATTAACGTAAAGCTTGTGAGAGTTAAAAATTATACAACGTTATTGTTGTTAAACCGTTATTAACCCTAGATGTCAGTACTTGATAGTAGGTCCAATGATATCAAAGGTCCCATGAATATCTTTAAATTCCGGATCATGCGTGACCTATTAGTTAATAATATGTAATACTCGTGAATCTCAATTAAGTTTACTAAAATGCCATATATGTTAAGAGAACTGTGACAGTAAAACTAAGGTAATCAATGAGGGATCATAAAAAGTCATAAAGTAAATAGTAGGAGACAACTGACTTTAAAAAGACATTTTATAAAAAACCCCATAGAAAGACAGATTAGACAACCAACAGAGACATCCAGTGAAATTACATATACCCAATTGAAACCTTAATCTAAATTTTACCCCTACCATAGTAAAGGGAGTAATATCGAAGTTTTTGAGAGATCAATTCTATCTGAAATAGAGAAACTAAACATAGAAGATAAAAGTAGTGTTAAATATAATATGACTAAAAAAGAAAGGGAGGTTTTAACACAATTACAAAAAGATAAGAATATCACAATCAAACCGGCGGATAAAGGTGGGGGGTTAGTTATCATGGATACTGCAAACTATATTGGAGAAGCCAACCGCCTGTTGAACGACACAGACACTTACAAAAAACTTAAACTAAATCCCATGAATAAAATTAATACTAAACTATTGGTTCTTCTAAATAAAGCCAAAGAAAATAATATAATCAGCATTAAAGAATATAACTTCATTTATCAGAAACATCCCAAAATGGCCATGTTCTATTTCTTACCCAAGATTCATAAAAACTTAGTTAACCCACCGGGACGCCCCATAATCTCTGGCATTTCATCTATCTGTTCCAACCTCTCTTTATATGTAGATACACAACTGCAAAGCTATGTTCAAAAACTGCCATCATATCTTAAAGACACCACAGATGTCCTAAATCTATTACAAAATTTGAATTGGCAAGACGATTACATTTTAGCAACCAGCGACGTTAGTTCGCTATACACCAGTATCAAACACGATAAAGGCATTGCAGCCATAGACTGGTTCCTAAAAAGTGAGAGCAGCGCCCAATTGAAACACAAACAATTTATATTGACATGCATTGAATTTATATTGGAAAACAATGTTTTCGCCTTTAACGATGATATATATCTCCAAACACAAGGTACAGCAATGGGCACGAGGTTTGCTCCCAGCTATGCTAACTTATTTATGGGTAAATGGGAACACCATTTTACCCAAGAGCATGAGTTGGGAGCAAACCTCGTGCTGTTCAAAAGATACATTGATGACATTTTAATAGTATGGAAGGGGAGTGAGGATAGCCTGATAACCTTCTTTCAAGACATGAATCACAACGATCTAAACTTGAAATTCACTTATACAATAAGTAGACAACAGATTACGTTTTTAGATTTGGACATCTTTATAGAACACGGAGAATTAACAACTAAAAATCATTTCAAAACAACGGATGCCAATAACTATATCCCCACACATAGTTGCCACTTGAAAAGGTGGATAGACAACATCCCTAAGGGTCAATTCATTAGAATTAGACGAAATTGCTCCAAACTTTCTGATTATGATACACAGGTTAAGATCCTAGAGGACAGATTCTTGGAAAAGGGATATGATCATGATAGTCTGAAAAACGAGATTATTAAAGTCAGAAATATGGACAGACAGAATATACTCTCAAAAAAACCAAAAGCTGAGAATCAGACCAAAGAAATCATAAAAGTACCATTAATAACTAATTATAATTACCATCACAAACATCTAACTAGGATTTTAAACAAACATTGGCATCTGATTAAATCTGATCCAATTTTGGGAAACAGTATCTCTGATCACCCTAGTATTGTTTACAGAAAAGCAACTAACATTAAAAATATCCTTGCACCCAGTGATTTTAAGAAAGAAAATCATAAGATAAAAGAGAATGATTTGATGGGAAGAAAATTGAGGGGATATTATCCCTGCTATAGCTGTAAAGCTTGCCAACATAGCACAAAATGTAAAAATTACAGGTCCTTCAATACAGGTAAGAAATACACTATCAAAGAGACCATTAGATGCAGTGACAAAGGCATCATATACCTGATTCAATGCACATGTGGCAAACAATATTTGGGAGAGACCTCCAGAGTTCTACGAACTAGAATTAGGGAACACCTCAATCTTATAAAAAAAGGTGATCAAGACACCAGGCTTTATGAACATTTCAGGACAGTACACCATAACAACACCAAAGACCTTAAATATTGGGGCATTTGCAAGATTGCAAAACCATGGAGAGGAGGGAATTTTGATCAACTACTCCTTAGAAAAGAAGCAGAACTTATTTTTGAATTAAAAACACTATTCCCACAAGGACTAAATTCGGAGCTAGATTTAAATCCATTTATTCTAGACTGTTAATCTTGTAACTCCCCACCTATCCAACATTCTATATTGTATACACATGTACATAAGCCAAACAATACCCTCAATAGAACTACACTTCGTACATAAAAACATCAAAAATCCTCCCAGATATATCCTACTATTTACTTTATGACTTTTTATGATCCCTCATTGATTACCTTAGTTTTACTGTCACAGTTCTCTTAACATATATGGCATTTTAGTAAACTTAATTGAGATTCACGAGTATTACATATTATTAACTAATAGGTCACGCATGATCCGGAATTTAAAGATATTCATGGGACCTTTGATATCATTGGACCTACTATCAAGTACTGACATCTAGGGTTAATAACGGTTTAACAACAATAACGTTGTATAATTTTTAACTCTCACAAGCTTTACGTTAATACTGATATAAAAAAAGAAATAATACAAGTTCTAATAAATATGGATGTAAGCTCTTATTACATTAGTCCCAATTTTATATGCTTTATATAACATATGCATAAATGACGAGCCTATATTATGCATGCATTGATAATATGAAAAATTTTTAAATTTTGTACATTTTTTTAAGATTTTTTTTTTAGGATTTTATTATAAATTGTACACATACAAATTACCATTAGGTTTACATTACATTAATCCCATCTAAACATTTAGCTGTTTTATTAATTATATATACATATAGATTGTACATATACTAATTGAGTAAAAAGAATGAATTCTTCGAAATACTTTTTTACTATAAGAAGTTGTCTATATACAATGGTTTTTCCAGATAAAATGTATCAAATGTTAGAAGGAAATAGCTCTATATAATACAAAATGATAACTTAGATAATCCACCTTAAGTAAATCCACTTTTAAGTAAATCCACCTTAAGTAAGGTATGTCCTTAAGGAATCATCAATTCAACAATTAAACCATGACCAATCACAGATGAACTATACGTTTATAAAGGATCTCAGAACCAGCTTAAACCATCTTGATAAAGCCATGTTATGTGGTGAAACGCGTTGATGGACCTAGATGATTAATCACAAAGTGATAATACATTACTTTCTGCAAGGATTGCAAAGGATTCGTTGGGACTACTTGACTCAGTTCTAATATTACTCTGCGCAGAGTTTCTCTTCCTGACCGGACCTACATTCGACACGCATCCAGCGTTCCTGACGTCACCAGCTGTTGTGAGCCGCGCTGGACACCTGTGCCGGACCTTAACGGAGGATTCAGCTCGAGAAGGAGCAGGTAGGCACTAAAGAGGTGTAGCGGCCCAACAGCGTGGTAGTCAGAGGGTATTCTTATATTCCGCAAAGGAGACACGGTTTATTGATCATTATAGAAACTGCTAATAACCCCTGTTTGATTTGAAACATCTAACGGAACTACAATATCTCCATACGGTGTTTTTACACCAATTTATTACTATTACGTAGCCTTAACATTTATTTCAACTCTAGGCAGAACTTTTCATACCTACCTAACTCCAAACGGAACTTTTACTGTGATATAATCTCACACGAGCCAGTATTTCACAGGTGGATTTACACTTTTATATAGGGCAACCATCCCAATATCTTTTTAGACCTAGAGGTCTCAACCTATATTCAGCTTCTTTTAGCTACTTTTAGCATAATTTTAGCGTAGTGTTTTGATACTATATATGACCGGTCATATTATTTTTGTGTTATTTTATATGTGATAAATAAATTTTACCTTATCGCTTTGATATTTTATTCATTTCAGTTGCTTTGACATTTATTTATTTATCCCAGGTGCTAAGATAATACACCTATACAATATTTGTATGCCACATCAAGTGTTTTTATAATATATTATCTGTATTTTATTTTCTATCCCCATAGCTGTTTAGCGCATACACACACTTCTCTCTTTTTTCTTTGCACCGGTTAAGGATATGAAACTCTGCGCAGAGTGCTAAAAAAGTTGACAAAGTAGTTCCCACGAATCCTTAGTAATCCTTGTAAATAATACTTTCTTATCACCTTGTGATTAATAGTCTAGCTCCATCAACGCGTTTCGCCATGTAGCATGGCTTTATCAAGATGGTTTAGACTAATTTTAAGATCCTTTATAAATGTATGGTTCATCTGTGATTGGTCCTGGTTTGATTGTTAATTTCTTTAAGGCCTTAAAGGGATGGCCTTAAAGAAATTAACAATCAAACCAGGACCAATCACAGATGAACCATACATTTATAAAGGATCTTAAAATTAGTCTAAACCATCTTGATAAAGCCATGCTACATGGCGAAACGCGTTGATGGAGCTAGACTATTAATCACAAGGTGATAAGATAGTATTATTTACAAGGATTACTAAGGATTCGTGGGAACTACTTTGTCAACTTTTTTAGCACTCTGCGCAGAGTTTCATATCCTTAACCGGACCTACATTTGACACGCATTCTACGTTCCTGACGTTACCAGCTGTTGGAAGCCGCTTAGGACACCTGTGCCGTACCCAGACGGAGGATTCAGCTCGAGACAAGAGCAGGTAGGCACTATAGAGGTGTAAGGGCACCACAGCGTGGAAGTCAGAGGTAACTTTTAAACTTTTAAGTAAAACACTTTATTTTATACCCTCTTGCATGAACTTTTGGAATACCGGAACGGAACTATAACGGAACCAATACAACATTATCCCTAAGTGTTGTTTCTAACAGCAATTAGTTCCCTATAACGGAACTTTAACACCAGTTGTTTTTTGCTATAACGGAACTTTGCCATATATTTAAAATAAGCGTATTGCAAAAACGGAACTCTTTATACCAACACATTGGAACTTATATTTTTACTGCACTCCCTTTTTTATGTCAGTACTACAAAGGTGGATTTATTCATATATGTAGCAACTACCCTATAATTCTCTAGATTTAGTTGCACTTATATTTTTAAAGTTAATATCGTCAGGATTTTATTGTAATTTTTGTTGATTTGCACTAACGTATGACCGGTCATATTAACACCCAATCATATATGTTTATATGTATGTTTTATCAAGATTAATATATCTTTTTAATTTGTGATTAATAAATCTTATGTTTGCTTAACCTGTGTTTTTTATAACTGGATTCATTCTTAGATGAATAAGCCTTATTTTATGATACGTCTATGTAAGAATATTTAGATTCCAACTTATTAGTTCTGTATAACACATCACTAACACACTTATTTATAAGAAATACTATATTACTGCCAAACTTTTTTCCCCGTAGCTGTTTAGCGCATACACACCCCTCTTCTCTTTGTACCGCTCCCTTGAATCAATGCCTCTTTTAATACATGCTAGTATCTTATTAGCCTTTGAAGCTGCTGCCCTGCATTGTGCACCCATCTTTAGATTGTTATCTATTACTATTCCCAAATCCCTTTCCTCCTCTATTTGGCTAAGTTTTGTCCCATTTAAATAATACGTTGCATGCTTATTTTTACTTCCAAAATGTAGAACCTTGCAATTTCCCATATTAAATATCTTTTTCTATTTACCTGCCCATACTTCTAATTTTTGCATATCCCTTTGTAACGAAAGTTCATCCTGCTCTGACCTATTGACCTTACCTAACTTAGTGTCATCTGCAAAAATAGAGATGAATCCTTGCTTCAAGTCATTTTTACAAATATTAAAAAGAACAGGGCCCAGTAATGATCCCTGGGGGACTCCACTGATTACCTTTGTCCAGTCTGAGTATGATCCATTTACTACTACTCGTTGCTCCTCTTTTATCCAGTTATTTATCCATGAGCTAACATTTTCAGCTATTCCCAGTCCCTTAATTTTGTGCATTAATCTCTCATGTGGCACTGTATCAAACGCCTTTGCAAAATCAAAGTATATTACATCAACTGATTCCCCTTTATCTATATTTTTACTTACTTCCTCATAGAATCTAATTAGATTAGTTTGGCATGATCTATTTCTCATAAAACCATGCTGATTAGAACTCATAATCTTGTTTACACGAATATGCTCATCAATATAATCCTTTATAATCCCTTCAAATATCTTCCCCACTAGTGATGCCAGACTAACTGGTCTATAGCTTCCTGGATCATCCCTGCTTCCTTTTTTGAAGAGTGGCACCCCATCAGCTTTACGCCAATCCTGGGGTACCATGCCTGAGGATAATGAGTCTTGAACAATTAAGAGTAGAGGTTTGTCTATAACAGTGCTAAATTCCCTTAACACCCTTGGGTGTATTCCATCTGGGCCTGGAGTTTTATTTACCTTAATATTATCCAATTTTTTCCTGATATCCTCTATACATAACCCAGTTAATGGTATGGGCTGGCATGTTTTATTTTGTTCCAAAGTATCATCCAATAGTTCCTCTCTTTATTATCGGTTATTTGTAGAGCGCCAACAGATTCCTTTCTTGTGTATACTGAAGAAAAAGACTGGTTTAGTACCTCAGCCTCCTCCCTGTCACTGTTAATCCTGCTACCCTCCACACATTTTAATGTACCTATATTGTCTTTCTTAGATTTTTTGCTATTTATGTACTTAAAGAACCTTTTAGGGTTGCTTTGTTACATTTCTTATACATATGGAATGTTGAGTCTGTACTATTTTCTTTGAATAATTTAAATGCCCTACGTTTTTTCCTAATTTCTCTTAACACATTTTTATTTAGCCACATTGGCTTGGATTTTTTATTTTTGTAACCATATGGCATTTGTTGTTATGTATATTTATTTATCAAAGTTATAAATGTTATCCATTTATCCTCTGTATTTTTATTAGAGAATACTTTGTCCCAATTTATGTTATTTAATGATTTCCTTAAATCGCTGAATTTTGCTTTCTTAAAATTAAAAGTCTTAGTTAAACCTTTAAGACACTGCTTATGAAAAGAGATTTAAAATGTGACCATGTTATGATTACTGTTACCCAAATATTCTTTGACTTCTATGTTTGATATTATATCTGTATTGTTTGATAGCACTAAATCCAATATAGCGTTACTCCTAGTTGGCTCCTCTATTAATTGTGACAAAAAGTTATCCCTGAGAACATTTAAAAATCTATCCCCTAGCTGAATTACTAGCTTCTTTGGCCCAGTTTATATCAGGGTAGTTAAAATCTCCCATAATCACAGCACTGTTATTAGCAGCCTTACCTATTTGCATTAGTAGTTGAGTTTCCTCCAGGTCACTAATGTTGGGGGGCTTGTAGCATGTTCCTAGTAATATTTTTTTTAGGATTCGCCCCCCCCCCCCCCACTCTTTATTTCCACCCACAGGGTCTCTACATTGTCACCTGTATCATAAATATATTCCCTTATTTTAGGTTTAAGGTTAGGTTTAATATACATACAGATTCCTCCACCCCTTTTATTGTTCCTGTCCCTCCTAAATAAAGTAGATATCTATTAGTATATTAGATATATTACATTTATTTATAACTAGCCAGATTTACTTAGGATCGAAATAATAGCTATTCAAACTTTTAGATATGCTCATGTTAGCTTTTTAACCTTCTTCTAGTAATAAAAATTCTTTAGAAGCAACAGGGATTTAGATTTATAACCAGTTTCCATGACTACTCTATTCTAGGAGCAGATGTTCTTAGTCACTAAATAAAGAAATGCTTTTACATTGATATTTTGATAAGATAGCATTAGGCTACATGCTAAATATAAATTAAAACTAATAACAAAAATACTGAAATTGAATTATTATATAATTTATTAAAATTAAATATTAACACTGTTTTATATATATATATATATATATATATATATATATATATATATATATATATATATATATATATATATATATATATATATATATATATATATATATATAAAAGGAAAGAGAGAGAAACAGCGCTTATCCTAGGAGTGAATCCCTGTTCTCACTAGTGGTGGTAATACAATTTTTGTAAGTGAATAAAGATAAATAACGGTGTACACGATTACATGAGGACACTCTGTTAGGTGGTATGGAATCACAATGTGATGTCACTGGTATTAAGAGTGGTAGTGTTAACAGTAATAATAAATAATTCAAAAAACCATATAGTGAAAAGTCAATTCAGTTGTCTCTATTGTAGAGTAGATATCAAATAAGTAATAAGCAGGAAAATCTGGTAGGTATTACACTTACTAGAACAAACCTCAATCATATGAGGTAAGTTGCCGCCTCTTGTAAGTGTAAAAACTTCCTTGGTCCTGGTGTGGCAGTACTGGTGAATCCAAACAGTAGTATCCTTCTCCTCTCAGAGTATGGACTTTCTCCTCTTAGAGTATGGACTTTCAGTCCTGATGGAGGCTGGTAGTCTGTTCCCTTCACGCTCCCGCAGGGTTATGCAAAAGAAATGATGTGCAAGGACATAGCGTAAAACCGTTTAATAAAAATTGAAGTAATTAAAAACAGACAAATGGCAACTCACATTGGAAGTCCTCAAACATATGAGGCATGCAGATACACTTAGATACAATTTTGGTGTATGAACCCAGTGGATGGTGAAGCTGCAGTCAAGGGTTAATATAGGTTCTTCCAAATGCCACAAAAAACAATAGAATAGAAGTTTGTGTAGAAACACCAGTTCGTTATTATGCAATATAATATAACAAACTAAATGGTGAATGACACACAGAGGATGTTATTATTCAAAAATCGGTCACATAAAAAACCTCCCAATGGAGGTAAAAAGAATGAATGTGTATTTTGTAATTTTGGGTTCATACACCAAAATTGTATCTAAGTGTATCTACATGCCTCATATGTTTGAGGACTTCTAATGTGAGTTAATGTTAAATTAGGAAAAAGAGGTATCATGGGGCACACTTGTTAAAGAGCCTAAATAGCTGTACCGTAGGTTAGCACGAGGATTATAGGTAATTTAAAATATAACTTTTATTATAAATAGAGCTAAAAAAATTAATATATATACACAAAAAGATTATTTTAAATTAAGAGCATAAATGTAGCTGAAGAAAAAAGGGGATGACCATATATAGCGCATTAACTGTGTACCATCATGTCAATCCTTATTCAACTAGAACACACTGTGTCATAGGATGTTAGAAACACAATTAAATTGTAGAGTGTAATAGCACTTGGACACCAATAGGGGTAGCAACATTGGTTCTAAACAGTAAAAAGCTACATCAGATATATTGGGATACTTGATTAAGTGATATAATCAGTTAAAAAATTGTAAATTCGGGTTGGTTCCAAAATAAACTGCCCTATAGTGAAGATAATAGTGGACTTGCTTCTTTTGTGAGCAAATACAATGAAAAAAGTGTTTCCCACAAATTGGGATGGAAATGTTCACAATAATTGTCTATTTGTATACAGTAACCCTGGTGTACATTAACAATATATTAGAATCATATAAAGAACAGTGTCAGTGTGGTGTTATTAGACACTAGTAGGGTTTGGAAAATGCTTGAGCCAGATAGATTAGACACCAACCCTATTTTTAAGATTCAGAAAGAAATCAAACATATTATAACCAATGCCATTAGAGCAGGTATCATTGATAAAACTATGGGAGAATATTTATATAGAGAACATCCAAAAACCCCTATTTTCTATACTGTACCTAAAGTACATAAAAATATGCAAAGTCCTCCGGGGCGTCCCATAGTTTCCAATGTCGAATCTGCATTTTCCAATATGGCTGTTTTTTTGGATAAATTACTACAACCGTATGTAGAAAGGATGTCTTCATACATTAAGGATACTAGCGATTTTATTAGTAAGTTATCCACATCAGAATTAGATTGTTCTAAATGCATAATCTACACATTAGATGTAAAAAGTTTATACACCTCAATAAAGCATGAGAGTGGCATTGGTATAATGAGACATATGCTAATAACATCAGGAGAATATAATTTGCAACAAATTGATTTTTTTGAAGAGTTACTGAGAGTGGTGTTATTTTATAATTATTTTATGTTCAGGGACTCGTGGTATATACAAAAGAAGGGAACAGCCATGGGGTCTAATGCTGCCCCATCATATGCCAATCTTTATATGAATTTTTTTGAAGAAAAATTTGTTTATAGCAACCAGCTTTTTCAAAAGTATGGCGCCACCTGGTGGAGATTTATAGATGACATCTTTGGCATATGGTGGGGCAGCAGGGACTCCCTGGTCCGCTTTGTGGATGAGATCAATCATGAGGTAGCAGGCCTAGAGTTCACTTTAAATTTGAGTGAAGAAAGGATGGTGTTTCTGGACACTGAGGTTTACAAAAAGGGTACTGAACTGAAAATTGATATACATTGTAAAGAAACAGATCGCAACACCCTTTTAAGATACGATAGTTTTCATAACAACAGGTTAAAGGACTCATTACCTAGGAGTCAACTTATTAGGGTGGACAGAATTGTCAGTGAGCAAGAAATCAAAACAATTAGGTTTAAGGAAATGGGCAAAAAGTTTCTTGATAGAGGGTATCCAGCAGTGCTTATTAATCAAGAGATACAAAATGCACATAAAGTAAGGGATAGAGATAAAGCAAGACAAGCTAAAGATGATAAATTGATCTTTATATCCCAGCACAATGAGCATAGCAATAAAATATCTAAGATTATAAGAAGGCATTGGCATATCATCCAGGATTGTAATAAAGAAATAAAAGTATTACAGAACAAACCCATTATGGCCCATAAGCGAGTTAAAAATCTTGGAGACTTTCTAGTAAAATCTGACTTAGGATCTAAACGACCAAATAAAGAAAGATATATCACCGAGAGGAATGTTGGTTGTTATCCATGTTTAGGGTGTGGTAATTGCAATTCTGTCATCAAGGGCAAGGAATTTGTACATCCTATAAATGGTCATAAATTTAAGTTGAAATCACATTACACATGCGAATCCACATATGTGGTATACATAATTAAATGCCCATGTGCCCGTATTTATGTTGGTGAAACGACCCAAAGCATGAGAAATAGGCTCAATCAGCATAAGTCAAATATTAGAAAGAAAGATGATAAGGCCCCAGTGGCTTGCCATTTTGTGGAATTTGGCCATCAAATTAGCCAGTTACGTTGGCAAATTATTGATCAAGTGGGAGTGCTCAGAGGAGGAGGAGACAGAGAAATGTTTCTGAAACGAAGAGAGGCATTCTGGATCCACAGATTGGATTCTATGTACCCTAAGGGGTTAAATAGAGAATGGGATCTGTCGGTCTTCCTCTGAGCAAACTCACTTTAAAATTCTCTTCTGGTATTATTATGTCAATAAAACTTCCTGTTAAAAAACCTGTTTAAAAACTTCTCAGTTTTAGCCAGGGTTCCCCTCTATTTTCACTCTTGATTATTCTATCTAGAGTGTATTCCTCAGGTTAGGGCCATTAATTTATGTATAGTGTATGCAGGACCTTGCTTATATCTTGTCCTCTGTAAGATTAATATAAAGAGTTCATACATTGTACAGAATAATAACAGTGTTGTGTTTAAAGGCTTTAAATCAAAAAAGTTGTAAAAACAATATGTAATGATATTTTTGTAAGTGTACATCAGCTTTTTACCTGTATTTTGTAATCTACCTGTTCTTTATGTAAATATATTGTTTTTATTTGTGTCTCTATTTATGGATGGCAGAATCTATATACCAAATCACAATTGTATATGCATGTATAAATAAGAGATGAAAAGGTTAATCCAAGCACAAGGTGTGTCATTTTGGATTCTGAATGTGATTGGTTGACACTGCCTTTAAATTAAGAAACAGGTGCATTACTGTGTATGCATGATTAAGAGACTGCGGTCTCGAAACGTCGCATATCTGTCCTGTATGCTTTTTTTTTTTTTTAAATATTTTTTATTGAGGTTTAGCATGATAAACATAAAACATAATACGCCTTTTTGACACAGGGAAAAGATACAAACAAAATTGAGTATAACAGTTCGGCAGTTATATAAGACAATAGTAGCAGGCTAATAAAACCTCGATTTTTCAATAACATAGCATAAATGACCGACCTGTTGGTAACATAGTTTTAGGCCCAATGGACCACAATTATACAAAGTAACTAATGGCCAGATGTACAGTTCGGTAGAAGCTCCCAAAGGAGAACACATATATAGTAAGGAGGGGGGGGGGATATTCAGCGGGTAAGCACCGCTATGCATATAGGGGAAAGGGTGGAGGGCGGAGCCATATATAAATATACAGGTATTTTGAGGAACATGGCGGGAACTCTAAAGTTTTTTTTTTTTTCCCTCTGTTCTCTACGCATCATATGGTGTTTGGCTGCTTGATAAACTGGCGGCCATGACAAAGGGTATACAGACTATGGGTTGTTAGGGCATCTGACTCATATGAAGAGTAAAAAATAAGCGTAATTTAGTTAAGAGGCGCTAATCATTTTGCTTGCATTCTCACGGAGCAGTAGATGCATTATAAAACTCTGTTGTAAGCAAGTAGCTGTAGTCTCTAGGTGCAAGGAAGGACAAGACGGATAACAATAAGTAAAACCATAACAGTTGTATAACATTTCTGAATCTTCTATATAATAACATTTATAGTAAAGTGACTCCTAACCTAATACTGACCTGCTAGAAAAAGCCTGTCACAGAATCCCTCAAGTATGTTCAAGAAGGGTTTGTATAGTCCTCTTATAGGGCTGTAAGGGTAAAAATATAGTCTGGACATCCAATGAGTATTATTTAATGTCAAACATAGATAACTGGCTTACCTGATATAATCAAAACCTGGTCTGAACCCGTGTGATAGCGCTAATATAGCCTTAGCTCAAATGAGAGGTAATAGGAGGCTTGGGCAATATGAAGTCTAGTACTATAGTAGTTACGGTATTTATATAAGGACTTAGCCATCCTAGCAGTGGGTGGAAAATATAAGGGTTGTAGCCGCTGACACATTTAACGTTTGCACTAGTTAGTATTGGGACCTAAGGAATGGGACATAGCTGGTCACCATAATAACTTAGACATGGTCTGAGGCCCGGGCTCCTATCTATGCATGTACAGCTACACTGAAGAAGTATGTTAAGATAACTTAAGTGGTTGCAGATCTGTAGAGTTTGTACTTTTAGTTATATAACATATTACCACCATCTATAAACTGGTCTAAAACTTGTTAAGCAAGGAAAAAATACACAAAGTACAACAGTGCCCAAACCAGTGAGACCAAGACTACATTATTAAAATCAAGGTATATTATAAGCATATCTATGCCCTTAAATTACTTTTATGACATAAGTTTACTAGGGATATGACATACTACTGTTAAATCTTTGTTTAAAAAAACATTACGTGACCAGAGATAAGTAGAAGAATTAACTATGTAAACTTACAAAGTCTTGGCAATGTAGTATATAATAATAGAATTAACAAAAGAGAACTACCCTTAAATATACTATCTAGCTTTATCCACATTAGAGCCGTATAACTAAGAGAGTACAGCCAAACCCACAACACAGATAAAAAGATCTGTTAGAATAGGGAACAAATACCCAACGTATAATATTCAGTTACAGGTGGTGAGTTAGTTCAAATATTAAACCAAGTAAAAACTTTTAAACCTAATAATGTCTAACATTAATCAAATCATTAGAAGCAGAGGTAAACTCCAATAGTTTTACAAAATTGCTTATATATAGGTAGGGATTGGATTCAATGATACTGTGAGAGATTAAGCTTCTTTATCCCTGGGGAGTTGTTACTTACCCTATCATATTATGCAGCAATTGGTTGAGTTTTTATCTTCCTAATGCATGTTTTTAAACTTGACTATAGTAAGGAGACTTCAGACTATTGCAGAATTGTGCAGACATAGGAGAGACAAACTAAATATAATGAACTATACATCCATATATAGTAGGTGTAGCGTTGTAGCCTAATATGTTTTAATATATGAAGCAGGGCTAAAGCCAGACAGCACTAAGCTATAGAATAAATTATTATATCCCAGTTATCAGGCCATCAGCCTTCATTTAGAGTATAAATAATTCACAAATGTGGCATATATATCTGCCTAAAGCAAGGAGAGTCCAAAGTCTGAAAATGTACAAGTAATAGTGAGGCTTCATAGGGCATCCCACTAACAGTTAGCCCATTGCCAAATTAAAGTCTGACCTGAGTCAACCTACTCCTGTTCTCATGGAATGTATTCTAATTAAACTAGCAACGAGAGACTGCTTGCAGATTATGTTCCGTAGCTTTACAGATGCGAGGTTATGGCACCATGCTCGTTTTGACAGTCCCTTCACTGGGTACATGGCAGGCTTCAACTCCAGCTCATTGTTCAACCCGCTATTGTTATGGAGCTTCAGTCCCGTGCATTCAAGCATGTTGTCCCCTGGCCCTGGTATGGCAGGTCTATGACTAAACTGGAGACTCACCGGATCTTCTAGTGTAGATTCCATCTTCTGTAAATGTAGAGTCCCAGGAGCATGGCATTCGGCCAGGGGCCCGTACCGGGGCCCTTCGGCAGCACCCCCAGCAGGTAGCATGTCGGGACCATAAGCAGATAAGGTAGTCACATATATTGCAGCTGGAGAACTAACAGCTGCCCTCAAGGTCACCACGAGGTCCTCGTGCTGGGCGTCAAGGCGGTTGCACAGATCTTTCAGTAGATAGGTAGCTGACATCATATTTAAAATCTTGAACAGAAGGGGCCGCAGTTATTTAGCCAGCACAGCATAACAGGTGAGTCTTGCTATAAGCCGCCGATGCGGATCGTTTCAGTTATAGCTCCGGCCGCGTTGCGCTGCTCACAGTAATTTCCTATCTGCCTTCAAAGATGGCGGCTGTTCGCGGGCTTATCTCCCAGTCTGTCCCAACCAGGCTGTCATAGTAGGGTAGCTTAAGGTGTCTCCGGAGCTCACTACTCACAACCGGAGGCTGTATAAACAAGTGTCGAGGTGATAAACTATGCACCTAAGTTCCACAGAGTCCAAGAAGCCTCCTATAAATTTGCGTGCGTGGTTTCAGTTCCTCCGGTTAACATCAGATCTATAAGGTACTTTTAGTCACACTAAATTAGGGCATTATCGGTAAAGGAACTTGTGAATATGATATTTAGGGCATACTTGACGAATATTAGGAAGTTTCAAGAGGTTATATGGCTCAAAAAAGGGTTATTTAGCTTATTTGTTCTGGGAGCTGAATTTTCAGCGTCTGATCAGTTCCCTTGCTGGCTCCGCCCCCTGTCCTGTATGCTTTTAAACATTTAATAAAGAAGATTCGTTTTACTCCATTGGTGCTGTGGACAGTTTGTTTGTTTTATATTGTGGAGCTGGAGGTCGCCAGCTTGACCAATTTGCACCAAAGCCTAGGAAGGCATTGCCCTGTGCCGGTCTCATCTCACATTGCTGTATATAAAGAACAGTGTCAGTGTGGTGTTATTAGACACTAGTAGGGTTTGGAAAATGCTTGAGCCAGATAGACTGGCAACTCTTTAATCAAAACAATAAATTGTGTAAGTTTATATCAGGCTACCACCAGGATTATCTGTTAGTTAAGTAAATACTATAGGTACCAGGGACACCAGTATAGATTATTATATTAAGGGCGTTCGCACTGCTTCTTTTGTGATTTTGTTAAAAAATAGCATACTTATGGTTTAAAACTTAAATTTTGTTGACCTTTCTAGGCTCTTGTTATTTAGTTGGTAAAACGCATGGGGAAACCAGGGTTACTTTAAACTTTGTAAAATAATCGCTCTAGTGGCTGATCAATAATAGCAGCACCATACGCTTCCACAATGCTGCACCTAATTTAAAAACCTCATAATTGATTTACAACATGCTGTGTGTATCGCTTAATCTAGCTATAATAAGATAGCAATTATTCTGGTGTTAACCAATCAATAGCAGTATTATATGCCCCACATTGTTGCACCAGATTTCAAAACTTTTAAATGGATATTTAATGTGATGTACATCGCTAAATCCAGCATTTAACAGGAAGCTAACTGCTCTGGTGTCTGACAGAAACCATTAGCATGAGATGCCTCCACACTGTTGCACTAGACCTTTAAATTACAAAATAGAAATCTAATGTGCTGTATGCACCGCTAATCCTAGCACCTTATAGAAAGTATTTGTGGTGGTTTCATATACGGAATTACGTACCTCTGGAACTAATTTACATTTCCTACTACCTAAATGATTTGATGATTATGTGCTTTTTTGCACAGTTATATGTACTAGTAAATTAACAATAATTTGTTGGTAGTAGCAGGTTTCTGTGCCTTAGGCACCATTGTATATTCCTAGAACCATCTAAATTATGTCTTAACATCCTTAATAATCTATACTGGTGTCCCTGGTACCTATATTATTTACCTAACAGATAATCCTGGTGGTAGCCTAAACTTACACAATTTATTGTTTTGATTAAAGAGTTGCCAGTCTATCTGGCTCAAGCATTTTCCAAACCCTACTAGTGTCTAATAACACCACACTGACACTGTTCTTTATATGATTCTAATATATTGTTAATGTACACCAGGGTTACTGTATACAAATAGACAATTATTGTGAACATTTCCATCCCAATTTGTGGGAAACACTTTTTTCATTGTATTTGCTCACAAAAGAAGCAAGTCCACTATTATCTTCACTATAGGGCAGTTTCTTTTGGAACCAACCCGAATTTACAATTTTTTAACTGATTATATCACTTAATCAAGTATCCCAATATATCTGATGTAGCTTTTTACTGTTTAGACCCAATGTTGCTACCCCTATTGGTGTCCAAGTGCTATTACACTCTACAATTTAATTGTGTTGCTAACATCCTATGACACAGTGTGTTCTAGTTGAATAAGGATTGACATGATTTACTTTTTTCTTCAGCTACATTTATGCTCTTAATTTAAAATAATCTTTTTGTGTATATATATATTAATTTTTTTAGCTCTATTTATAATAAAAGTTATATTTTAAATTACCTATAATCCTCGTGCTAACCTACGGTACAGCTATTTAGGCTCTTTAACAAGTGTGCCCCATGATACCTCTTTTTACTAATTTAAAGGGACACTGTACCCAAATTTTTTCTTTTGTGATTCAGATAGAGCATGCTATTTTAAGCAACTTTCTAATTTACTTCTATTATCAATTTTTCTTCGTTCTCTTGATATCTTTATTTGAAAAAGAAGGCATCTAAGCTGAGGAGCCAGCAAATTTGTGGTTCAGAACCATGGACAGCAATTGTTTATTGGTGCTGCCCAATCAGCAAGGACAACCCAGGTTGTTCCCTAAAAATGGGCCGGCATCTAAACTTAAATTCTTGCTTTTCAAATAAACATACCAAGAGAATGAAGAAAATTTGATAATAGGAGTAAATTAGAAAGTTGCTTCAAATTGCATGCTCTATCTGAATCACAAAAGAAAAAATTTGGGTACAGTGTCCCTTTAACATTACCTGACATATACCGGTATCAGGCACTGCCCTACTGTGATACGTAGGATTATCCATTAGGGATCCTAAGAGCCTAATATTCGTTCCCACCTTCAATTCCCTCTAACAAGGGGAATTCTTGCTTTCTAATGTGAGTTGCCATTTGTCTGTTTTTAATTACTCTAATTTTTATTAAACGGTTTTACGCTATGTCCTTGCACTTTATTTCTTTTGCATAACCCTGCGGGAGCGTGAAGGGAACAGACTACCAGCCTCCATCAAGACTGAAAGTCCATACTCTAAGAGGAGAAAGGCACATACTCTGAGAGGAGAAGGATACTACTGTTTGGATTCACCATTACTGCCACACCAGGACCAAGGAAGTTTTTACACTTACAAGAGGCGGCAACTTACCTCATATGATTGAGGTTTGTTCTAGTAAGTGTAATACCTACCAGATTTTCCTGCTTATTACTTATTTGATATCTACTCTCCAATAGAGACAACTGAATTGACTTTTCACTATATGGTTTTTTGAATTATTTATTATTACTGTTAACACTACCACTCTTAATACCAGTGACATCACATTGTGATTCCATACCACCTAACAGAGTGTCCTCATGTAATCGTGTACACCGTTATTTATCTTTATTCCCTTACAAAAATTGTATTACCACCACTAGTAAGAACAGGGATTCACTCCTAGGATAAGCGCTGTTTCTCTCTCTTTCCTTTTGTTGATTTTTGTTGGTCAGGATTGTTACACTCACTTTTGGGAGTGGACAATCCTCTCACACACCCTGAATTACAGCTGCACTTCCAGGTTCCCCAACTCACATTTTAGTTAAACAGAAACATACAGCGCTAACTTTTATTGTGTTGGGTACCCCCCCTCACAATTCAACTCCCTATATATATATATATATATATATATATATATATATATATATATATATATATATATATATATATATATATATATATATATATATATATATATATAAAATAACATTGAATTTAAAAATGAAGTAGATAAAATGATAAATTAAAAAGAGTAATATTTTAATTATAATACTTATCTGTAAAATAAATGATATCCACTAAGTTTGAGTTATAGAAGTTAAAATTTTGATATAAAAATAATCATATTTTTGATAAACATCACAATAAAGTGTTATATTGTGTAAACAAAAATGTATATTTGTAATAGAGTTGCACAATGAGGTATCAGTGTTCAAGCATATAATCACAAAAATAGATTTCTGCTTACGATTTATAGTTTAAAATATAGTTTAATTTTAGTAATTTAAAAAATTAATGATATATTAGTTAAATAGAAATATATACATATATGTTGAGACATTGTTAAACACTATTATTATTAAAGTTATAATATTTTAGGAAAATAAGTTTACATTTTTGCTTATATATTAAACTTGAAATATATATTTCAAAGGCTATAACAAATGTTTTTAAAAAATAGAAAACATCAACACGAATATACCTTATTGTTTAACTTTATTGTAATGGCAATATTACGGTTGTAAATGTTAAAGAGTTAATGGGACAGTCTAGTCAAAAATAAACTTTCATGATTCAGATAGGGCATGCAATTTTAATCAACTTTCCAATTGACTTTTACATTAAATTTGCTTTGTTCTCTTGGTGGTATTTTTGAAAAGCTAAATCTAGGTAGGCTAACTGATTTCTAAACCGTTGAAAACCGCCTCTTAGCTCGGAGCATTTTGAAAGTTTTTCACAGTTAGACAGCACTAGTTCATGTGTGTCATATAGATAACATTGTTCTCACTCTCGTGGAGTTATATGTCTGGCAAAAGCACTGAGATAAGGGGGCAGTCTGCATAGGCTTAGATATAAGGTAATCACAGAGATAAAACATATATTAATTGTAATGCATATATTATGCAAAACTGGGGAATCTGTAATAAAGGGATTATCTAGCTTTTTAAACAATTAAAATTCTGGTGTAGACTGTCCCTTTAATATATTTTTTGTTATAAAACATTATTTGTATTTCTAAGTAATATAATTAAAATAATTATAAATTTTTGTTACATTAGTAATAATTGTTAACAATTAATCTATTCTAAAGGTATTATAGGAATTGGATACAATGTATCACTAACATTTTTAATACCATTAAATTTTAACACGTATGTATATTGACGTAATAAAGTTAATTAAATCTTTATTTTTAATTTTTAAAGTATTACCTATTATTATGTGAATCGATAATCGTACTGATGTTAATTTCCAAAAAAAAGGAATAATCCTTATAATATGCCACAAATTGTATGTTTAAAAACAATTAATACATTTAATCTAAATATTTATATGCAAATAATATTTGTTACATTCATTAATGGTTCCGTATTTAAAGAAATATATATTTAATGCTCGTTATTGTTAGGGAGATTCTCGCAGAGCGGAGCTCGTTATTACCAGCTGTATTCTGCGTTGGCATCAACTATGTCGGAAATCGATAAACCGGGTCTGCACTCTGCATGTTTTCTTTCGGTGACGTTTTTTGATGACGAGTCGGTTAAATCGCGCATGCGCAGAGAAAATCAGCCATGTTGATAACTGTGGTTATCGGTCTCGATTGGAGAAATATAAAATTTCCGAACAAAGAATCGCATAAAAGGTAAATAAATAAATAATATAATTACTAATTCATCTTATTTATATCGATCTGGCTATTGGATGTCACTTTTTTCCACTGGGTTTAGTGGTCCTATTTACCTATTCTCTTCTTGTGCTGGAATATAGCAAATAACTTGTCCCATTTACTTTTTTACTTTACTTCTTTAATTTACTTACTACTTTACTTCTTTAATTTACTTACTACTTTACTTCTTTAATTTACTTCTTGTCCCATTTACCTCTCTTGTCTTCTTGTGCTGGAATAGAGCAAGTAACTTGTAAACAAGGAACAACATTTGTAAATGTCTAGCTAATGACGTCTCCGAGAATTTGTGGTGCTTCTATAGTGAATTGTTTGCATAATACCTCCTCTCTAGCACCCCCTAAAACTGCCACTGCAAACACTGTCTGGTACCATTGACTCATCTACATAAAGGGACATGAAAGTGAAAAAAAGGGAAAATGCTCTAATACATTGGTGCATATTATTGTGGCAATATTATTTGTATATAACTGTGAGACAGTCTAAGCAAAATAAAACTTTCATGATTCAGATAGGGCATGCAATTTTAAACAACTTTCCAATTTACTTTTATCATCAACTTTGCTTTGCTCTCTTTGTATTCTTTGCTTGTAGGCTCAGTGATTTCTAAATTGTTAAAAACTGCCTCTTATCTCAGTCCATTTTGACAGTTTTTCACAGTTAGACAGTTCTAGTTCATCTGTGTCATATAGATATGATCGTGCTCACTCCTGTGGAGTTATTTATGAATCAGCACTGATTCGATAAAATGCAAGTCTGTCAAAAGAACTGAAATAAGGGGGCAGTCTGTAGATGCTTAGATATAAGGTAATCACAGAGGTAAAATGTATATTAATATAACAGTGTTAGTTATGCAAAACTGTGGAATGGGAAATAAAGGGATTATCTATCTTTTTAAACAATACCAATTCTGGAGTATACTGTCCCTTTAACCCCTACAAAGAAGCTAAATACTCTCCTTGGTTAAAGTCAGCCACGAAGCAGCAGTACTGCCCTGGCCAAAAGTTTTGAGAATGACACAAATATAAATTTTCACAAAGTCTGCTGCTTCCAGTGTTTTTAGATCTTTTTGTCAGATGTTACTATGGTATTCTGAAGTATAATTACAAGCATTTCATAAGTGTCAAAGGGTTTTATTGACAATTGCATTAAGTTTATGGAGAGTCAATATTTGCAGTGTTGACCCTTCTTTTTCAAGACCTCTGCAATTCGCCGTGGCATGCTGTCAATCAACTTCTGGGCCACATCCTAACTGATGGCAGCTCATTATTGCATAATCAATGCTTGGAGTTTGTTAGAATATGCTTTTTTTTTTTTTTTTTTAATCTGCCCCTTGAGATTGACCATAAATTCTCAATGGGATTAAGGTCTAGAGAATTTTCTGGCCATGAACCCAAAATTTCAATGTTTTGTTCCCCAAGCCACTTAGTTATTACTTTTGCCTTATGCCAAGGTGCTCAATCATGCTGGAAAAGGCATTGTTCGTCACCAAACTGTTCTTGGATGGTTGGGAGAAGTTTCTTTTGGAGGATGTTTTTGTACCATTCTTTATTCATGGCTGTGTTCTTAGGCAAACTTGTGAATGAGCCCACTCCCTTGGCTGAGAAGCAACCCCACACATGAATGGTCTCAGGATGCTTTACTGTGTTGGCATGACAACAGGACTGATGGTAGCGCTCACCTTTTCTTCTCCGGACAAGGTTTTTTTTCCAGATACAAAAGAGAGGCGAGGAGCACAAATAGTAATGCAAGCTCATTAATTTTTTTTTGTAATTGAACTTTATTTGGCCAAAGAGTGAGCACTTCATTAGTATATTCATAGAAGCGTGACTGCAGGGGCCATCCTATATTACCGCAAACAGCTGGAGCAAAGGAGATACAACCACACCACCACAGGAGGCGGCCCCACAAGCACTACCCATATCCGGAACTAGGATCACACAGCGTTTACTTGCACACAACTCCAGGATGGGAATTTGTGATCAATAAGAATTTAGAGGTATGTGCCTTGGTGATAACTGTGTTTATATCTAGAAGCTAGTTACTTTATAAGCACACAGTTTGAGGCAGTATCCTTCCTACATGTACCAGGCGAGGGGAAGGGGAATCCTCCCCATGGCATTATCTGCACAGCTTAACGAGCTATAACACTTGGGACTACACTCACCTACAAGCTTTCTCAGCGATAGGGGATGCTGATCCCCACTATTTCTCAATTGTCACCTATAGTAACCCACCATTGGCACATTTCCCCATCTATTGTTTTTTTTTCCAGATGCCCCAAACAATCGGAGATTAGAAAATGACTTTACCCCAGTCCTCAGCAGTCCAATACCTGTACCTTTTGCATAATATCAGTCTATCCCTGATGTTTTTCCCGGAGAGAAGTGGCTTCTTTGCTGCCCTTCTTGACACCAGGCCATCCTACAAAAGTCTTCGCCTCACTGTGCGTGCAGATGCACTCACACCTGCCTTCTGCCATTCCTGATTCTGAATCAACTTTAGGAGATGATCCTGGCGCTTTCTGGACTTTCTTGGGCACCCTGAAGCCTTCGTCACAACAATTGAACATCTCTCTTTGAAGTTCTTGATGATCCGATAAATGGTTGATTTAGGTGCAATCTTAGTAGCAGCAATATCCTTGCCTGTGAATCCCACTTTGTGAAAAACAATGATGACTGCACATGTTTTCTGACAGGTAACCATGGTTAACAGAGGAAGAACAATACATTTCAAGCACCACCCTCCTTTTAAAGCTTCCAGTCTGTTATTATAACTCAATCAGCATGACAGAGTGGTCTCCAGCCTTCTCCCCGTCAACACTGACACCTGTGTTTAATGAGAGAATCACTGACATGATGTCAGCTGGTCCTTTTGTGGCAGGGCTGAAATGCAGTGGAAAATATTCTTTTGGGGATTAAATTAATTTTTATGGCAAAGAGAGACTTTGCAATTGATCTGATCACTCTTCATAACATTCTGGAGTTTATGCAAATTGCCATCACAAAAACTGAGTCAGCAGACTTTGTAAAATTTAATATTTGTGTCATTCTCAAAACTTTTGGCCAGGACTGTACACTTCTCCAGATATGACCATTGTTGATGATAGGTGGTTACGCACGTACGTCTTTTGTCACTGGCTCGCCAGTATTCAGCTTTGTACCAATAGTGCATACCTGCTTTGGAGCTGAATTTAACTAAGTGTTTAACCCATTTACAGGTGTTAAATATGTTGTTATATGCAAGCAATAGCACTATAACACTATTTTACAACAAGTTAGAACATTTTCTTATTGCACTTTTATATCTGATTAATATGTGGGTGACAATTATTGAGAGACCACGTTGTGGGCTTGCAGGATCCCCATTCTTTTAGTTATTTATATGTCTATCTATCTATCTATCTATCTATCTATCTATCTATCTATCTATCATCGATCTATCTATCATCGATCTATCTTATATTTTCAGTCCACAAAATGATAAACGGGGTATCGGGTGTGAAATCTTCTCTTTTTACCCCCCCCCATCTATGACTCTTATCTTCCCAGGGCCTGCGTGCCTTCATGGAGCCAGAACTCTGACACTAGAACTGACCTGAAAACAGAAAGGTTAGTAAGGATTATCACCACCTATCAAGTCTAAATTGAATTCCCTCTACAATCTTTATTAATGTATAGTAAAAAAAAAAATGTTAACAAAAGAAACAAAAACATTGTATTGCGCATGCATTGTTTTGCTTCCCTTCAGTGTAATTAAAGGGACATGAAACCCAAAAGTTATCTACCATGATTCAGATTGATCATACAATTTTAAACAACTTTTAAATTTACTTCTTTTATCACATTTGCTCTGTTTTCTTTGCTGAAGGAGCAGCAATGCAGTACTTGGGAGCTAGGTGAGCACATCAGTTGAATCAATAACAAGTAGATATGCGAGTTTGTATCATTTGTGAGGATCCAAATGCGGAAGTAAGGAGCCCCTCATTCCCTTCGGATATTTTCATAGGCGGATTGATTCCTGTAAAATATCCCTGCAAATCTTAGAGTGGGAATCTTTTACAGGAATCAATCCAGCTACTAAAATATCCAAAGGAAACGAGCGGCTTCTTACTTACGCATTCGGATCCACACAAAGGATCCGAATGCACATAACTTATTACAAGTGGCATTTATGTGCAGCCACCAATAAGCAGCTAGCTCCCAATAGTGCTTTTCTGCTCCTACACCTTACCTAGGTGTTCTTTTTAACAAAGGCTACTAAGAGAATTAAACAAAGTAGACAATATCATTTAATTGAAAAGTTTTTTTTTTTTTTTTAAAGCTGCAGGTTCTGTAAGAAAACATTTGGATTTCATGTCCTTTTTAAAACTCTGCAGTTTGTCTATTTTCAACTAATTCAAAGTGACTGCAAACATTTTACACAGTGATTGTTAGAACACTCCAGGAACTCATTTATATAAGTCCTTAACCCATTCAGTGCTGATGGCTCTGAGCCATTGCAAATTTTCCCACTCAGGGGCTAACGACAACTCAGAGCTTTCACTAGCACTCCCCCACCTTGATGAAGGTATGAGAACCCCCATCCACATCCCTCCCCTTGTGGTGACGTCACGCGCAATGACATGATGACGTGATTGCACAACTTTATTTAAAACTTACAATTGTCAGTTATAGGGAGATGGGAGCATGCTGTTTAGATGCCTGTATCTCAGGCATATAAGCAGCTACAGACCCCCATTGGAAATGTAATCGTCTACCCTTTCCAATGGTATACGTCTTTAAGGAGTAAAATAAAAAAGTTAAAAAATAATTATTAGAAAAATGGTAAAAAAAAAAAAAAAGGATCCCAAAGTACATTTTTATAAAAATAAACTTGTTTATTTTTTAAAAAGAAATATTGGTTTAAGTATTATATCTAAATGATCACCGTGGTAACAAGCATTTCCGCAGTGATCACCTAGCTGAGAAATGTTGCATTCCCTTTTACAATACAGTCCAATATTATATTTGTAATCCCATGATCACCTGGATAATGTGGTTACAAATTAATAAATGGTAGAGGAATGCTATTTAAAAAACAAGCAAACCACCAAATAATATTTTTATAACCAGTCTTTTAGCGTGCATGGAAGAGTAAAACACCCACTTTACGCAGCTCTCTCCATCTTTTAACATTTCTGTATTTGTACTGCATAGAAGCTTATTTTTGCAATAAAATTATAATCATCCCATTTTTAAAATCCTTTATACAGGATTCTCTTTGGCAGTGGGCAGGCACATTATGTATGTTGAGACTAGGGGTTAATCCTCCCTTTATTGGGACGTTTTTCCTCTTTGTGCTAATTTTGTTTAAATACTATTAGTATGTGTATGGGGCTTATGTTTTATACAAGGATTTATGTATAAACCTAAAATTTGGCAGTTGGTTTTCTTTGCTTGCTTAGCTAGAACAGGCTAACTGACAAACTGCTTGAGATTGAAACCAGCTGCAGCTACTTGCATCTTATGTTGTAGGCAGAGTGAAACGCGCGCCTTTTACTTGCTGCATAGTTTCTTCTCTCTGCTGTCGGATATTCACGGAGCGGAGTCATTGCATTTCAGTCTCTTCAGTGTCGATTTACTATACTATCGTTTTTAGAGACTTCTGCCAACCAAATTGTGGTATTTAAAAAAAAAAATAATCTAATCTACAATTTAGGGAATTTTTTATTTAGTATTATAGACATGGACCAAGACTCTGTGTTTTTTGACAAATGCTTGTTATGCCTAGAGGCACAAATTGTTTTGCCTATGCAATTCTGTGCTGCACGCTTAGCTAGAACACTTCAATTTAAAGATAAATTGTTGCCCTCTGAGCCCAATGTCTCTTAGGATGATGCTGTTCAGGCAATGCCACAGCTTTCTCCTCAAACGTCCCAAGCCTCTATGGCGTCACATACAGTGCCCTGCAGTTCCTCTCCGCCTCCTGGAGGAGTTTATTTGCCTGCAGATTTTGCTGCACAGGTATCATCTGCAGCATTATCTGATTTTCCTATGCTGGGAAAACGAAGAGGAAAATTAGACATTCAGTTAGTAAGGTTTCCGTTTCACCTACTGCTACGCAGGTTGCCCTCCCTCATACGTCTGATGAGGAGGATACGACGTGTTAGATATTTACGTAACAATATATTTATTATTATCTCAGCAGTAATGCCTCCAATGTGTTGTGTATTGTTATTATGAATATTAATAATAGCAGTATGAAACTATTGTCGGCGATATCTACAAGTAATATAGCAGAGATTTTGTCAGTACACCCCAGTAAGATATTAAATCTCTGTAGTCTACTCTAAAATATCACTATTGAGAGATCTTTAAATTTGACAACAGTATTATTAAAAATTAATATTTAATCCTTTGTTCTGAATAGTTACCTTTATATACACAATGATTATATTTACGTAGTAAATAGCGTATTACTTATGGCCAATAGAAGTATGTCTATGCTATTACAATTATTCTATACAAAGCCAGTTATAAAGATATTTCTGTAGATTAACCTTATTCACAATGAATCGCTTTTTAAATAAAACACATTACCATTAAATTTATTAAACTTATAAGACAATTTTCAAATATCCAGCAACACTTGCTCCAATATCAACATATGGATTACTAGCTTACAGTGCTCAATGAATAACCACCAGAGAGATTGTATATTATTAATACAACAGCCAATTTATATGCCAATTAACCTGGCCTGAAATAAACTCTTATTTAGCCACAATATGACATCAAAATACAAAAAATCTTTCTGAATATTAATATTTAACACCAGTCTATTTACTACCCTAGTCTAATCAATATTAAATATAAGAATAACATATATCTCTTAAATCACAGTAGCAGCTTAACTATACTATGAAGAATTTCTTTGCTAAAATCTATTAAAATATAAATTAACCATATACATTACAAAATAACCAACTTTGGGAGTTTCAGATTTTACAATATTCTATTGGTCATACGTGAAGGTATATTCCACAATTCGCAAGGGTATAGATCACAAGTTATCTTTCTTATCCGAAAGAAAGTGTTCCAGCCAAGAGTCATAGAAAATACCAGGCAATAATATGTGTATCTCTCTTTTTAGCCAAGTGAGTCTCCTCTTGCCATGTGTGTAAGCCTATATTACTCAGACCACTCCTTCATTCTCTGAATCGCTCCAATAGAATTTGTTTACACCCTGTCGGAGGTTGTCCCTGATTGGTTATTTGGAAAGTCCTCTCTCAACAGCCAAATACCTTTTTGGTTGCAATTCTCGCATCAAACACCGGAGGGCAACAGACAACGGAATGTAGCTTTGTTTGCAAATACTACTACAAAACATTCTTATATACTTTTAAAATGTATATTTAATATGCTATATTTTCTAGTATTAATACATTTATCTGGTCAAGATATATGTCCTATCTCTAATCTAATTTAGCCCATATTTATAGAGACCAAACATGGGTATATTTCTAGTATCATATTAGTAAGTAATTCCTATACATTTAAATATTGGTGTATGTAAAATGATTTTTATAATTTAATACTGTCAGTATGATATTTAATTAATATATCAGTTCATTTAATATACTGGTATATATTGCATTTCCTAGTCACCATCTTATATCAAATATGTAATTGGAGGTGAACTCTGCAGTAACTACTAGTCATATTTGGAACCTAATTTGTACATCAGATGTCTGAAAACCCCCCAAAAGAATATGTTCATTATTTTGAAATTAGTTGAAGATTTTAAATTCACCAGACAGTTATTCATTTGATATAGGACATTCATCCAATCTGGTATATGGGGCCTAAGGCAATCTTCTAGATTCATATATATGATTTTATACATTCCTAAGGTACACAATAACTGAAAATTCGACATAAGTTGTACTTTGAAAATTTCAATTTTAAGGCTTTCAACTTACACAGAATTAAGAGACTTTACAATTTTAATTCTTAGGCTTTCAGCTTCCCCATATCACCAAAGGCATTTGAAGCTGACACAACATCTGGAGTTTGTGACCCTTGGGATTTCGGTTTAGCATACCTGTTTCCCCTGTTTGCGCTCCTTCCACGAATTATTGCTCTTATCAAACAGGAGAGAGCATTGGTAATTCTAATAGCTCCTGCATGGCCTCGCAGGATCTGGTATGCAGACCTAGTGAAGATGTAATCTCGGCCACCCTGGAAATTGCCTCTGAGGAAGGACCTTCTAACTTAGGGTCTATTCCTCCATTCAAATCTCGTTTCTCTGAAACTGACTACTTGGAGATTGAATGCTTAGTTCTGTCTAAGCGTGGATTTTCTGAGTCGGTCATTGAGACCATGATCCAGGCTTGCAAGCCTGTTACTCTAAATATACGGTATGGCGTAAATACTTTTATTGGTGTGAATCTAAGGGCTAATCTTGGAGTAGGGTCAGCATTCCTAGAATTGTGTCTTTTCTCCAGGAAGGTCTGGAGAAAGGGTTGTCAGTCAGTTTTCTGCAATATCTATTTTGTTACACCTATTATTAATATTCCTTTTCCCTTTGGTCAAATGACTGGGGATTATGGGTAGGGGGGTGACACCTAACAGCTTTGGTGTGGTGCTCTACGCCTCCTCCTGCTGGCCAGGAGTGATATTCCCACTAGTAATTGAATGACATTGTGGACTCTCCATATATGGAAAGAAAGAAATTTATCAGGTAAGCATACATTTTGTTTGTTGACCTTTCTATCCCTTTAAATGAGGAAGAAAAGAAAGTCCTGGGACAAGTATCCAGATGGGATGCTCAAAGGGTAATAATAGTCGAAAAATTGCATGCTCTAATTTGTATCGACCCTATACTACTGGATATTTAACCCAAGTAGTGGCATAAAAGAGACATTAAACCCAAAAAGTTTCATTCATGTTTCAGATAGAGAAAAAATTTTTTAAACAATTTTCGAATTTACTATTATTATCTAATTTACTTTATTCGATTGGTTTCCTTTATTAAAGAAACAGCAATGCACATGGGTGAGCCAATAACAGGAGGCATATATGTGCAGCCACCATTCAGCAGCTTCTGAGCCTACCTAAGTTTGCTTTTCAACAAAGGATACAAATAGTATGAAAGAAATTAGATTATTGAAGTAAATTGTAAAATTGTTTAAAATTGCATTTTCTCTCTGAAACGTGAATGGAAAAATTAGGGTTTCATGTCCCTTTAAACACGCAGTGGAAGCACCGTTTAGGACCTGCAGAGCCCCTGCTGGTTCAGAGCGGAAACTGATCCAATCAGCAGCACTAGTTGCAAGACTTGTTGTATAATTAGCGCTGCTGAATGGATCAGCTGCACTTTCTGCTTGTGATCCATAGTGCTCTGCGGGTCCTGAGTAGCTCTTTTATTTTGTCTTTAATCTCTTTGTGGAAGTTAAATGGACAGTAATGCAAGGTTGATAGTCTCAAAATTACATGCTCTATCAAAGTAGAGCATCCAGTTTTTCATCTCTGATGGCCCTTTTTAAAGCTTATTTACAGTGGGATGTGGCTGCTGAGGAAATTTTGAGGTAAAATATATTTTTTAAATTGATATGCTCATATGATATATTCTAGTCAGCGTTTTACAGATATGCTGTATCACTTTCAAGTGACATTTGGGTTATGTTAGTAAGCATACGTTGTGCACAAACCTGCACTTTCCATTAGCTTTAATATCAGTTTAACCTTTTAACGCCGTTATGCCGTTCTATTCCGTCATATTTACACTGGGCTTTAAAGCCGTTATGACGGAATAGAACGTCATATCAAACGGCTGTCCTGAAGCCTTCTGCGCTTCAAGGACTTGATCGCGGTCTGGAGGGCGTTCCTAGGGTTGTAGGGACGCCCCCCAGATGCGATCCAATAATTGAAATCTCGCGATCGTATGCACGATCGCGTAGTTTCAATTTGTCTACATCGGAACAGGTGTTCCGATGTAGACACTTTAACCCTGTCACGAAAGGGTTAAATAGCTTTAACTTAAAGGGACATAATACTCATATGCTAAATCACTTGAAACTGATGCAGTATAACTGTAAAAAGCTGACAGGAAAATATCACCTGAGCATCTCTATGTAAAAAAGGAAGATAATTTACCTCACAATTTCCTCAGCTCAGCAGAGTAAGTTCTGTGTAAAAAGTTATACTCAGCTGCTCCCAGCTGCTGGTAAAAAAAATAATAATGAAGAAATGAACAGCAGCCAATCGGCATCAGCAGTGCTGAGGTCATGAACTCTTTTACTGTGATCTCATGAGATTTCACTTAAAGGGACAGTCTACCATCGAATTGTTATTGTTTTAAAAGAAAGATAATGCCTTTATTACCTATTCCCCAGTTTTGCATAACCAACACAGTTATATTAATACACTTTTTACCTCTGTGATTACCTTGTATCTAGGAACCATTTCCAGCCCCCTGATCACATGACTGTGACTGTTTATTATCTATTGTCTTAAATTTTAGCATTGTTTCGTGCTAAATCTTAAATAACCCCCTGTGACTGAACACAGTGTTATCTATATGGCCCATGTGTACTTTCTGTCTCTTTGTGTTGAAAAGAGATTTAAAAAGCATGTGATAAGAGGCAGCCCTCAAAGGCTTAGAAATTAGCATATGAGCCTACCTATGTTTAGTTTAAACTAAGAATACCAAGAGAAAAAAGCAAATTTGATGATAAAAGTAGATTGGAAAGTTGATTAAAATTAAAAGTCCTATCTAAATAATGAAAGTTTAAATTATACTAGACTGTCCCTTTAACTCTCATGAGATTTCATTGTAAACTTCCTTACACTGAATAGGGAAATAAGATGAGTGTGCACGAAAGCTCGCTCCTTCCGTGTCAGGGTTTTTCCCTGTTTGTTTGCCATGTGCTGCTGGCAGCCATTTTACTCACCTCTCCTTGCTGACTGTGGTGCATTGTGGGGGATGCTGCTAATTTCCTGCACTTCCTTTTATTGCCAGACTGGTGTGCATCATCCCTGTGAGACAGGATGCAGTCTCAGAATTGTGATGTCATCACTTATTATTTAAAGGGCCTCTGTTCAGTATGCTTTGCCTTTGCGTTGTCTCAGACCTGTTTGTGAGAGTTCCTGTGTATTACCTGGCTGCCTGATGTCCTTCCTGATCCCTGGCTTTTTCCTGACTCTGCTGTTTTCCTTGTTCCTGATTCCGGCTCGTCTGACTATTCGCTTTGGCTCCTGACTCGGCTCGTCTGACTACCAGCTCTGGTTTTGACTCCTGGCTTGTTATTTGACTTGTGGACTTTTTAATATTTTTTGCTATTAATAAAGGTGTGATTATTTTTACACTTCTCGTCTCAGTCTGATTCCTGGCACCCTGACATTCCGCTGTCCCGGGACAGACATACTGATTTGCTGCTTAGAAGTCCTTTACAATGGGATGTGGCTACTGAGAAACTTTTGAGGTAAAATATCTTCCTTTTTTACATAGAGATGTTCAGGTGATATTTTCTAGTCAGCTTTTTACAGCTATGCTGCTTCACTTTCAAGTGTTTCAACATTTGGGTATTATGGCCCTTTAACTTAAAATTTTTCTCACAAGTTTAATAGGCCATTATAGTGGACAAATTACATGTTCTAATTTTGTTAGAGCGTGTCATTTTAACATTAGCAACTCTGCAATGCTATGTGTTTAATTTATGCAAAGTACTGTTTGGGAGCCGTCCCACCTCTGAACGCCTCACTCTCAGAAACCAATTTGGTATATGTCCTTCCAGATTGCCACAGTGAAAAGCATGCCCTTAATGTACTGCTTACCAGCAAAAGAGTTAAAGGGACAGTCAAGTCCAAAAAAACCTTTTATTTTTCAAATAGGACATGTAATTTTAAACAACTTTCCAATTTACTTTTATCAACAATTTTGCTTTGTTCTCTTGGTATTCCAGTTGAGAGCAAACCTAGGAAGGCTCATATGATTTCTAAGCCCTTGAAGGCCGCCTCTAATCACATGCTTTTGTATTTGCTTTTCACAACAGGGGATAGTAGTTCAGGTAAACCATATAGATAGCATTGTGATCACGCCTGTGGCTAGTGGCAGACACTGTACTAATTGGCTAAAATGCAAGTCAATAGATAATAACTAAAAGTCTTGTGATTAGGGGCGATCAGAAGATGCTTAGATACAAGATAGTCACTGAAGTAAAAAAGTGTATTAATATAACAGTGTTGGTTATGCAAAACTGGGGAATGGGTAATAAAGCAATTATCTTTTTAAACAACAAAAAAATCTGGTGTTGACTGTCCCTTTAAAGATGATCACCCAAACTATAGTAGTTCAGCATCCAATTATATTCGCCAATGTACGTTTCACCCCTTCATATTGTCAGGGCTTCGTCAGGGCTCACAAGCAATGGTAAGGGGCAGTGGCCTACCAAAACAGCTTACATTTCAGTACAGACTAGCAGTGATTGCCGAAAAAAGTATCAGTATAGGTCAAACCAGTGACGTGCAGTGAGGTCAGAGGCAGGTGAGGCACTGGCTAGGATATGCCTTCATTCTTTAGATATCCTTTGTTGAAGAAATAGCAATGTACATGGGTGAGCCAATCACATGAGGTATCTATTGTGCAGCCACCAATCAGCAGCTACTGAGCATATTTATATATGATTTTCAACAAAGGATATCAAGAGAATGAAGGAAATTAGATATTAGATGAAAATTGGACAGAGGGGGTGGGAGAGACAGGGAGAGAGAGAGATAGACAGAGAGACAGAGGGGGAGAGAGAGACAAAGAAACAGAGGGGAGAGAGAGAGAGAGAGAGAGACAGAGGGGAGAGAGAGAGAGAGAGAGAGAGGGGGAGAGAGAGACAGAGGGGAGAGAGAGAGCCAGAGGGGGAGAGACAGAGGGGGAGAGAGAGAGAGACAGAGGGGAGAGAGAGAGACAGAGGGGAGAGAGAGAGAGAGAGAGACAGAGGGGAGAGAGAGAGGGGGGAGAGAGAGACAGAGGGGAGAGAGAGACAGAGGGGAGAGAGAGAGAGAGAGACAGAGGGGGAGAGAGAGAGAGGGGAGAGAGAGAGAGGGGAGAGAGAGAGACAGAGGGGGGAGAGAGAGAGACAGAGGGGAGAGAGAGAGACAGAGGGGAGAGAGAGAGACAGAGGGGAGAGAGAGAGACAGAGGGGAGAGAGAGAGACAGAGGGGAGAGAGAGAGAGACAGAGGGGAGAGAGAGAGAGACAGAGGGGAGAGAGAGAGACAGAGGGGAGAGAGAGAGAGACAGAGGGGAGAGAGAGAGAGACAGAGGGGAGAGAGAGAGAGACAGAGGGGAGAGAGAGAGAGACAGAGGGGAGAGAGAGAGACAGAGGGGAGAGAGAGAGAGACAGAGGGGAGAGAGAGAGAGACAGAGGGGAGAGAGAGAGAGACAGAGGGGAGAGAGAGAGAGACAGAGGGGAGAGAGAGAGAGACAGAGGGGAGAGAGAGAGAGACAGAGGGGAGAGAGAGAGAGACAGAGGGGAGAGAGAGAGAGACAGAGGGGAGAGAGAGAGAGACAGAGGGGAGAGAGAGAGAGACAGAGGGGAGAGAGAGAGAGACAGAGGGGAGAGAGAGAGAGACAGAGGGGAGAGAGAGAGAGACAGAGGGGAGAGAGAGAGAGACAGAGGGGAGAGAGAGAGAGACAGAGGGGAGAGAGAGAGAGACAGAGGGGAGAGAGAGAGAGACAGAGGGGAGAGAGAGAGAGACAGAGGGGAGAGAGAGAGAGACAGAGGGGAGAGAGAGAGAGACAGAGGGGAGAGAGAGAGAGACAGAGGGGAGAGAGAGAGAGACAGAGGGGAGAGAGAGAGAGACAGAGGGGAGAGAGAGAGAGACAGAGGGGAGAGAGAGAGAGACACAGAGGGGAGAGAGAGAGAGACACAGAGGGGAGAGAGAGAGAGAGACAGAGGGGAGAGAGAGAGAGAGACAGAGGGGGGAGAGAGAGAGAGAGACAGAGGGGGGAGAGAGAGAGAGAGACAGAGGGGGGGAGAGAGAGAGAGACAGAGGGGAGAGAGAGAGAGAGACAGAGGGGAGAGAGAGAGAGAGACAGAGGGGAGAGAGAGAGAGAGACAGAGGGGAGAGAGAGAGAGAGACAGAGGGGAGAGAGAGAGAGAGACAGAGGGGAGAGAGAGAGAGAGACAGAGGGGAGAGAGAGAGAGAGACAGAGGGGAGAGAGAGAGAGAGACAGAGGGGAGAGAGAGAGAGAGACAGAGGGGAGAGAGAGAGAGAGACAGAGGGGAGAGAGAGAGAGAGACAGAGGGGAGAGAGAGAGAGAGAGAGACAGAGGGGAGAGAGAGAGAGAGACAGAGGGGAGAGAGAGAGAGAGACAGAGGGGAGAGAGAGAGAGAGACAGAGGGGAGAGAGAGAGAGAGAGAGAGGGGAGAGAGAGAGAGAGACAGAGGGGAGAGAGAGAGAGAGACAGAGGGGAGAGAGAGAGAGAGACAGAGGGGAGAGAGAGAGAGAGACAGAGGGGAGAGAGAGAGAGAGACAGAGGGGAGAGAGAGAGACAGAGGGGAGAGAGAGAGAGACAGAGGGGAGAGAGAGACAGATGGGAGAGATACAGAGGGGAGAGAGAGAGAGAGATACAGAGGGGAGAGAGAGAGAGACAGACAGAGGGGAGAGAGAGAGAGGCATACAGAGGGGAGAGAGAGAGAGACAGAGGGGAGAGATGCAGGGGAGGGGGAGAGAGACACAGGGGAGGGGGGAGAGACACAGGGGAGGGGGGAGAGACACAGGGGAGGGGGAAAGAGACACAGGGGACTGTTGCATAAATGTCAATGCATTCCCAAGCACGATATGGATAACTTTAATCTGAATTAGTAGCTACAATAAGTGAATATAGGAAAGAGACTAACACAACAACAACCGGCCAGGGCGGCAGGGCCAGTAGTACCATAATAAATATAAATACATTAATACAGGTCAACAGTTAGTCTCAGAGTCAGTCAGTCTCAGTATAAATTATGTTATGTCACCGTCGTCATCAGAGTCCAGTGAAGTCCACCAGGCGCCACCATATACACAATAATAGCGCGCCCGCATATCCTGGTGCTGTTACAGCTTAGTATTAGGATAGCAACTTGCAAGTTTTGATTAATAAATGTATTTTGTGTATGACATGGTGGTCAGTGTTGTAACTTAAGTTACATTTATTAAGCAAATAAGCACAAAATCACAAAATGGCTGCTCATTAAAATATATTTCTTATTTTAATATATTTATAATAGTAAAAGTTACACTACTGAGTCAGTAGTGTAACTTTTACTATTAATAAATATATTAAAATAAGAAATATATTTTAATGAGCAGCCATTTTGTGATTTTGTGCTTATTTGCTTAATAAATGTAACTTAAGTTACAACACTGACCACCATGTCATACACAAAATACATTTATTAAGCAAATAAGCACAGCACTAAATCACAAGATGGCTGCTCATTAAAATATATTTATTAAGCAGCCAAAGTTGGGAAGTGAAACAACAACATACTACTTAGATATAGATAGCATAAGCATAGCCAGCAACTTGAAAGTTTAATAAATGTATTTTGTGTATGACCTGGTCAGTGTTGTAACTACTTACAACACTGACCGGGTCATACACAAAATACATTTACTAACTAAGCAAATAAGAGGATCAGACTGCGTCACTCACAACACAAGTGTTGAGTGTTCCTAGTTGAAAACACAGTAACACACAGGCACTTCAAATTTAAGCAGAGGGGGGGCAGGCCAGGCAGGCACCCACCACTACCCGGTCCAGACCCAGTATTTTTTTAACTTACAGTATACTCTCTGTCTCTCTGTACAAGACGCTTGGGGTTAACGTTGTATAACTTGTAAGTTGTACACTTGTAGTACAAGTTTCCAACTTACAAGTTATACAACGTTAACTCCAAGCCTCACAATAAAAAATATATATACATAATATTATATGATATAATATTATTACAGGCAGCAGGCTGTACTAGTACACTAGCTACTGAGATCATCACACTATCACACACGGCTGTCATTCTTTATGACTTACTTGTGTGAGTGTGACAGACTCAGTGTGACCCCACTTTGGCTCCTTCCTTCAGCAGATGAGTGCGGTACTGCGGTGACACTCAGGCTGAGCTGAGCGACAGGTCCTCGCGGTCAGGCAGGGGCAGCAGCTGCGATATGCGGTGTCTGCAGTGGGAGAGAGCAGAGAGTCTATAGAGATCGGGCAGCCTACTCCGAGTCCTCCACTATTCGCTACTTGGCTGTTGGCTCAGAGGTGTCAAGCAGGAATGAGTGGCACTCTGTGACTGGCTGTTGTTCCCGCCGCCGCGCTGCTCTTCCCTTGCGCATGCGCAGAAAACCTCCGTCTCAGTACTAGTGCAGCAGGGCCAGGGAGTCAATCAACAGTAAAACCAGTGTTGATTGGATGAGCGTGAGCCGGTCTCCCAGGAAACAGTCGAGGCCTCATGAGAGATGCCTCATATAGTTATTTTCTCTGCCGCGCTGCTCCTGCAAATCACCACCGGGTGATGCTGCAGAGCAGCTAGATATCAAACACACTAGAAATATTGCGCAATAGAGAAACACCAGAACCCAGTGCCTCTCTATTGCGCAATATTACTTTGACAAGTCAAAAAAAAAAAAATTTTCACTTTTTTTTTTTTTTAAATAAAAATCTCTATTTGTTTTTATTTTGGCCCAAATGGCAGGTGCGGCACTGCCTCACCTGCCTCCAATGAGTGCACGTCACTGGGTCAAACTGTATTTTAATATGTTAATATTGTATTTAAATATATATATATATATATATATATATATATATATATATATATATATATATATATATATATAATATTTACGCTTGAATTTATTTGCAGTTATCTGGTAATAGTTTAAGATAATGGCTGTTAAGATCAAAACAATCACCACTGTTCTCTTCTTTTTCCCAGGATCTAAGTATGGGTATTTTTAGCAGTAAGCTATTATTTCAGCCTTCAACACAACAGTGTTGTGAACACAAGAAGAGAAAAAGAAAGTCAAAATGTCTGCATGATAGTGAGACTGAAGAGGAGGAAGAGCTGGAAGATCCCCTCAATACTCCACGGAGGTATGTCTTATAGTTTTATATAGTAGATGCCAATGCAGTATTAAAGGGACAGTATACACCAATTTTTATGTAACTGCATGTAATAGAAACTACTATAAAGAATAATATGCACCGATACTGATCTAAAAATCCAGTATAAAACCGTTTAAAAACTTACTTAGAAGCTCCCAGTTTAGCTCTCAGGGACAAAACTACAGGGGCTGCAGAGGTCGCAATTTTTTTTTTTTACAATAAAAAAACGTTGACCTGCCACTGCCTGCACTGATATCATGTGAGTGTGACATGATGCTTCACTAGTGTCTCTGACTACAGGGGTTAGTGTTTCTGTTTTACCCATTGGTGTTTATGTGTGTGTGTGTGTATGTGACTGTGTGTGTATTTATTTATGCATTTATGTGTGGGTGTGTATGTTTGTGGAACCAGCAAATTACAGACCTTGTTACTACAGCATGGGGGGAGGGGGTAAACAGTGTCACTATACAGTACCACTATATACAGTACGGGGGGGCTTGACCATGTCACAGACTACTGTGGTCACTTTATAAAGTACTGGGGAGGGTAGGGTCAGGCCAGCCATCTCACCGGCAGATTACAGACAGTGTCACTATATACAGTAATAGTGGGTCAGACCATCTCACAGACTGTGGGCACGGGGTACCTACTTTTGCAGACATGTAATCTGATTCACATTTTTTTCTGTTAAATGTAAAAATAAAGATATGTATCAAATTCACTTTTTTTTGTGGGGGTGGGTGGCACTTCTTAGATTCTTGCACCTGGGCCCTGTGGTTTCTAGTTACGCCTCTGTTAGCTCTGTTAAAAAGGTAGCTGGAACACCCACTGCAAGTGGGAAATAGCAGAACCCCCCCCCCCACCTCTGCATATAAAAATACTCTTTACACAAACAGGAGCAAGCTGGAGTAGGTATACATCAGTATTCTCCTCAAACTTTGGGACTTGGTTAGGAGTCTGAAAATCAGAGCAATGTTATTTAAAAATAAGCAAAACAATACATTTAAAAAAACAAACAAACAAACAAATAAAACTGTATGGGCTATATAAATGGATCATCTATAAAACATTTATGCAAAGAAAAATCTAGTGTATAATGTCCCTTTAATCTTAACCCCTGTGATAATGTAATCTGTTATTTAACAGCAACGAAAAGAAGGTGCCACATGTTGCAATATTGTTTTTAGAGCTGCAACAACTAATCGTCATAATCGATTATGAAAATAGTTGTCAACAAATCTCATAATCGATTAGTTGGTTTGCAATTAGTTGGTCTGTGCACAACCCAGCTGCTTCACTCCACTGATCTTCTGCACATGGTATTGTGTTTTATGGTTATGTCCTTAGCCTAAAGGATGTCTACAGACGTCTACTTTTCACTTTTTCAGGACAGTATACGTTTACAACTACCCCTGGCTTATGTTCAACCCAGATATAATAGGAGTCATCATTTGGATTGTTTATTTTAAATCAGGTGCTTTGCATGATATAGTGCCAAGCTTGTTATTTACACCTAGCCCCTAGATTGATGGGAGTTATTTAAATTGACGTGCACTATTTATTATCTGTTTGCACAATTATTAGCGGATTGCTTGATATTGTTGATTATATGTACTGTATAAATAAATGTGTAAGGCTTTGTCCTGTTATTAAATTGTAAGAAAGAAGAGGGCCACCCCTAGTGCAAATCAATTGTGGACATATAATGAATGTCGATTTATGCTGACAAAGGAATACTCACAAATTGTATGGCACACTGTGCAAATGGAGCATACTAGGTGTATTATGGTGACCTAGTGCACATATAAACCCAGGCTGTACTGCTGCAATTGAAGATAGACTCCGGATAAAGGTGATGGACGTCAGAACAATAGAAGAAGACTCCAGTATAAATATATATAATAAAATATTTAATTAAAAAAGGTATAAAAAAGTACACAGATAAGACAATAAACCTGTGATACAATGCTACGCGTTTCTAAGCGCTCACCGCGCTTTTTCCTCAGGCAAATGATACTGAATACACTGGAGTCCCCTACATATATACCAATGCACGCTGAATGTTGAGCAGCTGAATAGCGTTACACAGGTGCTGCATTGATTAGCCACATAAGTTGCTGAAAACATGTTCGAGAAAAATACAATTTATACAATTCTAATGAACAATCCCAAGTATAGTATAATGAGCGCATATACTGTAATGATATATAAAAAATAAAATAAAGTGCATCAAAATTTGATCATAAATATTGTGAACCGTCTCACTCCTGTACGTATAAGATAGTACTAATATGTAAAATTCATTGCAATACTAAACAATACATGTATTATGCATATATATGATAAACTAGCACATTTTTAATGTAGTTATGCTTGATCAGTAAACCTTATAAGTATAAAATGAAACTTTGAATGAAAAATCTGTCTCGATTATGAGGTTTGATAGTTGACGGCTAAAAGCTAAATGAAGATGGGTGTGTTACGCTGGACCAATGGGAACGCTCTAATCGGTTCCACCAGAGTAGATACATTGTGTATACCCTACGTGTGTTCAATATGGGTGTGTGTCTGACGTGATGATTGCGTATGTTGGCTAGTGAAAGTGCAAGTGATACTCTTACCGTATATGATATATCGGTTCCACCATAGTAGATGCATAGTGTATACCCTACGTGTGTTCAATATGAGTGTGTATCTAATGACGTGATGACTACGTATGTTGGCTAGTGAAAGTGCAAGTGATACTCATACCGTATATGATACAACTTGTATTCAATATTACTAAATGTATGTATGTATATAATATATTTAAAAGATATGAAGGGAATGAATGATATGGAACAATAAACTATAACTAAGCGTGACTCAAGTGAATATGTGTTAGGCAAATATGTGAGAACTAGAAAACATGCTAGATGTTTGTATATAAAAAACGATAAAGAATAATAGTGAAATAATGGTGCAGTATAGATATATATTGCATAGCTGTATCTATCTAATAGCTATAATGTTTATAAAGGTGAATTATGCTAGAACAGAACATGACTTATGAGTATTTCATGCGGGTGTCTATAAAGGTGCCTAATCTATATTAATAGAAGAAATATATATAAAATAATGTGACTAAAAAGGTATATATACCATACCAAATATTGGAATGATAAAAAGACGATAGATATAAAGAAAATAAATGTAATGCACTAAAGAAGGGATGTTATGTGTATATATAAAGAATATATTTATGTATATCTATGTTATGTATAATCCTGGGATATGAAAATAAGGTATATTAAAAGGCAGCAGAGTCTATAACTTCATTAAGGCGCTCGGGGTATAAAGATTTAAATTGGTATATCCAAAAAGTTTCCCTCTGACGTAATTTAGTCATTCTATTCTGGAAACTGGTAGCAGGGATAATTTCTAACGGGGTAATGGTCATGACACATTTGTTTTTGCCATGCATGGAAAAATGATGTCTAGAAGTGCTGTATTTGTTGGATCCTTTTAAGATACATCTCAAATGTTCTGACCATCTTTGTCTAATTTTTCTACAGGTGCGGCCTATATATATGTATATATTTATATCACACAAACATGTTATGAAATAGACTACATAGTTAGAATTACATGTTATTCTTTGAGTGATCGCAAAAGATTCCCCGGTGCTGTTAGATATAATATTTTTTAGACCATTAGTGATATATTTACACATGTGACATCTATTTTTATTGCATCTAAAGGTTCCTATATTAAACATCATGGAAATAGGAGAACTACTATTAGAGGTTTTGAACGCACGTTTACACATTACCACCTTACTGGGTGCCAACTTCTCCTTAATTGTGGGCGCTCTTTTAAGAGTACATCTGGGTTTGTCTTGTAAAATTGATTTAAATATTTCGTTTGAGTAATGGCCAATGTTTAAACAAAATCTTTTTAATCTCTTTGTGATTATTATTATATTGAGTAATAAATGAAGATTCATAATTTGCATCCTCCTTTATTACTTTAACTTTGGGTTTCAATAAATCCTCTCTATTAAGAGAGCGTGCTTTTTGGAATCCTAGTTCTATTAATTCATCAGGGTAATGTTTTTCCTTAAATTTGTTCTTTAGGATTAAGCTTTGTGAGTCATAAGTTGTAATATCTGTACAGTTACGCCGGATCCTCCTAAACTGGCTGTATGGAATATTTGTTTTCCAACTTGTATAATGATTACTGTAATAATCTAAAAAATTGTTACTATCTACTTGTTTAAAAAAAAGTACATGACTGAATACTATTATCATCACCCCACATAAGGGTGACATCTAAAAAATCAATTTTATCCCTTTGGGTATTCCAAGTGAATTGAATGCCCATGGTATTATTATTAAGTTCCTCTTGGAAAGAGGTAAGAGACTGTAATGGTCCCCTCCAGATAAACAACAGATCATCTATATAACGGCCATAGAAGACCAGATTTTGCTCCCACCTTGCATTATAGATGTATTTGGACTCGAAAGTGCCCATGAATAAATTTGCAAAACTGGGAGCAAATCTGGTGCCCATGGCCGTTCCCTTGGTTTGAAGAAAAACATTGTCTAAAAACTTAAAATAATTGTGAGTTAATATGAAGTGTATGAGTTTAAGTAAATAGTTTTTCTGTATGTCAGGCATATATGGATCATCACTCAGATAACAGTCTACAGAGTCAATACCTATATCATGTTTTATATTTGAATATAGTGAACTGACGTCACAAGATACCCAAAGTAACTGTTGTTCTTTCTTAATATTAGATCATTTAAGCAACAAATCGGTAGTGTCCTTAATATAGGACCTAAGTTGAATTACATATATTTGAAGATAAAAATCAATGTATAGTGATAGGTTATCAGTTAAGCTATTCATTTCTGCAATGATTGGTCTACCGGGTGGATTCTGGATCTGTTTATGAATTTTTGGTAAGTGGTAGTAATATGGAGTGTTTGGATTTGTAGGAGTTAAAAATTTTCTTTCTTTATTGGTCAAAATGCCATGCTCATATCCATAATTAATTAATTTTTTGAGCTCCTTGGTAAATGAGTCTGTAGGATCTATTACAAGTTTTTTATAATAATCTTTATCCAATAAAATTCTCTTTGCTTCACATATATAATCCTCATAATTTTGTATTACTAGGCCACCGCCTTTGTCTGCCTGGCGAATTATAATCGTGTTGTCTTTTGTAAGATTACGTAAAGCCCTTTGTTCATTTGGCCATATATTACTATGTTTCATATTATGTGAAGGAAGTTTCTCAAAATCTTCTAACACCAAATTCTGGAATATATCTAGGTAAGCTAGATTTTCTCTATTAGGGTAAAATGACGAGGGTGGGGCTAGATCCGTATGGATCACTCCTTCAAATAATTGTTCAGAGAGATCTTCTGGGTCTATATAAAGAACTGACATGTTTCTTTGTGCTGTCATATTGTCTGTAAGAACTGGAAGGCCTATAGTTTTCTGTGCTCTTAATTGTTTGTTAGCGAAATAGCGCTGTAAGGCTAATTTTGTTGTGTATTTGTTTAAATCAACAAATAATTCAAACATCTGGTGTGAGTTCGAAGGGCAAAAGCTCAAGCCTTTACCCAAAATTCTAATCTCATCATTGGATAATGATCTATCTGATAAATTAAATATGCCTTTACTTAGTTGTTGTAACTTCTTTTCCTTGGTGGCAACTCCCCTTCCCCTGTGTCCCCGTTTGTGTGTGTTCTTTTGTTTTTTCCAGGTTGTTGGTATGGAGTATTTTGGCCCTCTCTTCTCCAAAGTGGTGCTAGTGGTATACGTTCTTCTAAAAAAGAAGCAGAATTATGGGGGATAGGTGAATCTTGGAAAGATATTGTGTCCCTGTTGTGATTGGAATGATCAGTTTGTGTATTGGAAGGACCAGACGTATGCTCTCTGTTTGATTTCTGGAAATGTTGGCTATTCTGATTATGATGATAGGAGCTTGAAGATGATTTAGGTGTATGACGTTGTTGTAATGAATCTCTAAAGTTCGAGTGTGAAGTATATTGTTGTGGTGGTTGATCTTTATAATTTGTGTTGGTGTGTGATCTGTATTGGTCTCTTTGATTATGTTGGTATCTATAATCTTGTTCTATAAGAGGGGAAAATCTGTTGTGGGTGAGAATATGATATATTTCATGGTCTCTATTAGTTCCATAGGCATTAGATGACTTATGAATAGAATGTCCTGTTATTGATATTCAAGAACAAGGGGTCATGAGCTCAAGCTAAAGGGTAGTAGATTCAGGAGTAATTTGAGGAAGCACTTCTTTACAGAAAGAGTGATTGATTTATGGAATAAACTTCCTCAAGAGGTAGTAGCAACAAACACTGTGGGGGACTTTAAAAATGCATGGGACAAGCATAAGGCTATCCTACGAACTAGATAAGTTTATACTGTTAGGTAAGGTCGGGCAGACTTGCTGGGCCTATGGCTCTTATCTGCCGTCAATATCTATGTTTCTATGTTTCTATATATAGTCTTTAGCACTTTTGATTTCATTTTTTATTGTTTTTTTTTTTTTTATATTTTTAATAAATATGTACCAGATTCATCCTTTATAAGTATATATCTGTTATTTTTAGAGCGGACTAGATATTTTCCCCTAACCTTATAGCTGGTTATTTACCATTGCATATAGATATTCAAGATATGATATAAGATGAAGAATGAAGTCAAGGGTTACTTTATTGAGAAGCCCCTTGCCAAGGTGGAAGTTCTACCTCTTTGCAAAGTTTTTGTTTTGCTTAAATTATAAAACTGTGCTCTGCTGCTTTAAAATTGGACAAACAGTTGTGTTAATGTAAAGTTTTAGTCTGAAGTTTATATTTGTAACACTCAGTATGTGGATTCTATTTAAAATATAGGAAACGATTATTGATTCTTTTTTTATCCGATTAGTCGATTAATCGAAAAAAATAATCGTCCGATTAATTGATTATGAAAATAATTGTTAGTTGCAGCCCTAATTGTTTTCCATAGATATACAGCTTATAGTATGCATAATCTCACTCACATATATGCACTAGCGTTATTGCAAAATAGACAGGCCAGATCCTCTGAGTAGTCCGGCGGGCTCACTTCCCGTATCAGAATAGACAGAACTCTTACGCACCAACTTGCAACAAAGTAAAGGCTCCGCCAGGGTCCCAAATGTGATGGAAACTGTGCCAGCCAGAGGATTGTGTTAAAATACATTTTATTTAAAACTTAGCAACGCGTTTCTTGGCCTAATACAGCAAAAAACAGATCATCATAAAACAAACTCCTCCATTCCACTTTAAACCCACCCTCAACCAATCAGCAACAAGTAACTGCAACCCCAATACGCCGTCATAAGAATCATCAGTGCATATAAAAAATCATCAAACATCCTATACAATCTGTCCATGTCTGTCCCCATGCCCCACATAAGCATAAAGTGCATATATAAATCCCTATACCACTTAATAAAAATAAAAAATAATAATATATATGTATGTATGTATGTGTGTGCCAAAACATTATCAAGTATCGAGACCAGGGTGGGTACAACCGCCGCCTCACTCTCTGTAATGCGTGCTCTCTGTAATGTTGGTATCTTTTTAAGGATCTTAACTGCAGAGCTTGCAGTCATATAGATGTGGGTCATATAGCTGTTTAAGTAAAAGGTGCAAAATATGCAAATATATAACACATGGACACACCAACTGAACATGTTTTGATTCAAAGTTATCTCACTTGTAGGTCCACTTAAGAAGTTTATGTGGTGAGCTGCGATTGTGGGCTCCAATATGTGGGCCACACTTGTAGAAGAATGGGAAAGAGATGGTGTGAACACTTAAATAACATAAAGAAAAATATGAAGCATAGTATCCCTATACATTGCAATAAAGTGCATAAGGGATGTACTAAACCTTTTAAAGGTTACCCCATAGAACAAATTGTGAGTTCTTATTCATATAATAGGTTGCGGATGAGGCACACCTTTTGGGTTTATAGGTTAGACACTCTGGGCGAGATTACATATGTAGCGTTGAGCGCAAAACCCGGTGTTGCCAATTTTAAGTTGAATCAAGCGATCACATATACGGCGCAGCATACAAGTTACACGCGTATATTTCTTTCCTAAGATATGGTGAGTCCACAACGTCATCAATTACTAGTGGGAATATCACTCCTGGCCAGCAGGAGGAGGCAAAGAGCACCACCACAGCAGAGCTGTTAAAGGGACACTGTACCCAATTTTTTTCTTTCATGATTCAGATAGAGCATGCAACTTTCTAATTTACTCCTATTATCAATTTTTATTTGTTCTCTTGCTATCTTTATTTGAAAAAGAAGGCATCTAAGCTTTTTTTTTTGGGTTCAGGACTTGGGACAGCACTTTTTTATTGGTGGATGAATTTATCCACCAATTGGCAAGAACAACCCAGGTTGTTCACCAAAAATGGGCCGGCATCTAAACTTACATTCTTGCATTTCAAATAAAGATACCAAGAGAATAAAGAAAATGTGATAATAGACGTAAATTAGAAAGTTGCTTAAAAATGTCATGCTCTATCTGAATCACGAAAGAAAAAATTTGGGTTCAGTGTCCCTTTAAGTATCACTTCCCTTCCCACAAACCCCAGTCATTCTCTTTTGCCTTTTGTCAATTGAGGAGGTGAAGTTTTGGTGTCTGAAGAAAATTTGGATTTCTTTCGCTACAAGCAAGATTTTTGGGTCTAGCCGTAACCCACGTTAGTCTCTTCAGTAGGGCAGTGGTGGCTTTAAAGCAGTTAGGTGGGCCTTGCTGCGTTTTCCTAACATATTTGCTGGCCATGGTATAGAAAGCCAGAGTAGATTTACTCTGTTCTTTCTCTTTCTGCAGGTCTCTGTGAGGAGTATGTGTCCTCTCATACCTTGTAAGCTGTCCTCCTGCCGGACGGCCAGAATGCAGGTAAGTTCCTTTTTGTCTTCTAGGTTAGTAGATCGGCACATATAATATTTAATCTGTATCAGTTTCTGGGACATTTATATCCTTTGGAAAGGATATTTTAAAGCAGGATGCAGGAACTTATTTTGTGATAGCTAGACTAAGGGTTAATACTTCATAAATAATAGTATGCCCTGATTATCTTTATTATGGCTCATGTAGAGGTTCCTTAGGGGTTAATTATACCCATTGTTAGTTAATTCTTCCTTATGTGATATTTCATTGTGCAATAAATTTTTATGTTGGGCTGAATTTCGTCAGTCTTCTGCCCTGTTTGTTTGTTTCTCTGGGAAACGTAAAGGTCAGAAAGCTTTTGCCTTTTATTTCTCCTTGTTTGAGAAGTCTAATCTTTTAATAAAGCTTCTTTGCATACATTTTCCAAATTTTAAAAATTTGAGATACGCTTTGTTAGCTTACACCTAGATTTGGAGTTTGGCGTTAGCCGTGAAAACCAGAGTTAGAGGCTCCTAACGCTGGTTTTAGGCAACCGCCGGTATTTGGAGTCACTCAAAATAGGGTCTAACGCTCACTTTTCAGCCGCGACTTTTCCATACCGCAGATCCCCTTACGTAAATTGCGTATCCTATCTTTTCAATGGGATCTTTCTAACTCCGGTATTTAGAGTCGTTTCTGAAGTGAGACATCTAACGACAAAACTCCAGCCGCAGGAAAAAAGTCAGTAGTTAAGAGCTTTCTGGGCTAACGCCGGTTCATAAAGCTCTTAACTACTGTACTCTAAAGTACACTAACGCCCATAAACTACCTATGTACCCCTAAACCGAGGTCCCCCCACATCGCCGACACTCGAATAATTTTTTTTAACCCCTAATCTGCCAACCGCCACCTACGTTATCCTTATGTACCCCTAATCTGCTGCCCCTAACACCGCCGACCCCTGTATTATATTTATTAACCCCTAACCTGCCCCCCACAACGTCGCCTCCACCTACCTACACTTATTAACCCCTAATCTGCCGACCGCAAAGCGCCGCCACCTACGTTATCCTTATGTACCCCTAATCTGCTGCCCCTAACACCGCCGACCCCTATATTATATTTATTAACCCCTAATCTGCCCCCCTCAACGTCGCCTCCACCTGCCTACACTTATTAACCCCTAATCTGCCGACCGGACCTGAGCGCTACTATAATAAAGTTATTAACCCCTAATCCGCCTCACTAACCCTATCATAAATAGTATTAACCCCTAATCTGCCCTCCCTAACATCGCCGACACCTAACTTCAATTATTAACCCCTAATCTGCCGACTGGAGCTCACCGCTACTCTAATAAATGTATTAACCCCTAAAGCTAAGTCTAACCCTAACACTAACACCCCCCTAAGTTAAATATAATTTAAATCTAACGAAATTAATTAACTCTTATTAAATAAATTATTCTTATTTAAAGCTAAATACTTACCTGCAAAATAAATCCTAATATAGCTACAATATAAATTATAATTATATTATAGCTATTTTAGGATTAATATTTATTTTACAGGTAACTTTGTATTTATTTTAACCAGGTACAATAGCTATTAAATAGTTAACTATTTAATAGCTAAAATAGTTAAAATAATTACAAATTTACCTGTAAAAGAAAGAGTTAATTAATTTTGTTAGATTTAAATTATATTTAACTTAGGGGGGTGTTAGTGTTAGGGTTAGACTTAGCTTTAGGGGTTAATACATTTATTAGAGTAGCGGTGAGCTCCAGTCGGCAGATTAGGGGTTAATACTATTTATTATAAGGTTAGTGAGGCGGATTAGGGGTTAATAACTTTATTATAGTAGCGCTCAGGTCCGCTCGGCAGATTAGGGGTTAATAAGTGGAGGCGACGTTGAGGGGGGCTGATTAGGGGTTAATAAATATAATATAGGGGTCGGCGGTGTTAGGGGCAGCAGATTAGGGGTACATAGGGATAATGTAAGTAGCGGCGGTTTATGGAGCGGCAGATTAGGGGTTAAAAATAAAATGCAGGTGTCAGCGATAGCGGGGGCGGCAGATTAGGGGTTAATAAGTGTAAGGTTAGGGGTGTTTAGTCTCGGGGTACATGTTAGGGTGTTAGGTGCAGACGTAGGAAGTGTTTCCCCATAGCAAACAATGGGGCTGCGTTAAGAGCTGAACGCGGCTTTTTTGCAGGTGTTAGGTTTTTTTCCAGCTCAAACAGCCCCATTGTTTCCTATGGGGGAATCGTGCACGAGCACGTTTTTGAGGCTGGCCGCTTGCGTAAGCAACTCTGGTATCGAGAGTTGAAGCTGCGTTAAAAATGCTCTACGCTCCTTTTTTGGAGCCTAACGCAGCCTTTATGTGGACTCTCAATACCAGAGTTATTTTCATGGTGCGGCCAGATAAAAGCCGGCGTTAGTTTTTCGGGTCGTTACCGACAAAACTCCAAATCTAGCGGTTAGTGTTTTTTCTTTAACCTAACTGAGACGCAGGTTCGTTTCCTGATGAGAATTTAAATTCTTTTGTCTCGGCTGAGGCTTCTTTTTGGAGAAGGGTTCTTCAAGCGGTGGTACCTTCTGTTTAGGTCCGCCTGTCTTGTTTTCCCTCCCTAGTCATCTGTGTCCTATAGCTTGGGTATTGGTTCCCACTAGTAATTGATGACTTTGTGGACTCACCATATCTTAGGAAAGAAAACAAAATGTATGCTTACCTGATAAATGTATTTCCTTCCGGATATGGTGAGTCCACGACCCCACCCTTTTATTTAAGACAGTTATTTTTGGCTAAACCTGACCTTTGTGTTATTCAATTTCCCTTCGGTCGAATGACTGGGGTTTGTGGAAAGGGAAGTGATACTTAACTGTTCTGCTGTGGTGCTCTTTGCCGCCTCCTGCTGGCCAGGATTGATATTCCCACTAGTAATTGATGACGTTGTGGACGCGACATATCGGAACAAAAGAAATTTATCAGGTAAGCATAAATTCTGTTTTCTCTTGCAAGGTGTATCCAGTCCACCGATTCATCCTTACTTGTGGGATATTCTCATTCCCTACAGGAAGTGGCAAAGAGAGCACACAGCAGAGCTGTCCATATAGCTCCCCCCCTAGCTCCACCCCCCAGTCATTCTCTTTGCCGCTCTAGCAGTAGGGCATCTCCACGGGAGGGTAAAGTGATTGTGGTGTTAGATTTGTAGTTTTATATCTTCAATCAAAAGTTTGTTATTTTTAAATGGTACTGGTTTGTACTATTTACTCTCTGGCAGAAAAGTGATGAAGATTTCTGCTGAGAGGAAAACGATTTTAGCATGTTGTAACTAAAATCCACTGCTGTTCCCACACAGGACTGATGAGTACCAGAAAACTTCAGTTGGGGGGGGGGGGAACAGTTTGCAGGCTTAACTGCATTAAGGTATGTTTCAGTCATCTTTTTTTTCTAGTCAAGACACGATAATGGTAGAAGACTGACAGGAATCCCCATGAGGGAAGGGTAAGCCATATTCTGAGACTTAGTATAGAATAAGGGCTTATTTAACAGGGCTCAATAGGCTGGTGGACACTGTGAAAGGGCAATCGATTATTTTATTCAGCAAATACTCATTGGTAGACACTTTTAAACACCTTTTGGTGTGTTTATTAAGGAGTTTTTTATCCACATGGCATATATTTAGTCACCTAAGTATGACTTTGAGGGCCTCACAACTCCGGAGTGGAGTGGGAGGGGCCCTAATTTCGCGCCTCTGTTGCGAGTTCATTTCTCCAGACAGTTCATGCTGCTTCACATGGAGGGTCCAGAGACTGCTTGAGGGACTCACAGAAGCTGTTTTTCCCCTAAACTAATCCATAAGGGAAGGTAGGGCCACAGCAGACTGCTATGGCAAGGTGCTGTAGTTTTGAAACCGGTTGTGGACTTTAGACTGCACCGGTTTGGGCATTAAGGGGTTAATCAGGCTGAAACTTGGTGTGCAATCATATCGAAGCATTAGGCACATACTGTGAAAATTTCAGAAGATTTGGTGCATTTTTCACTGTTTTGTAAAATTGTGTGCGCTTTTTATTTCTTAAAGGCACAGTACCGTTTTTTTTTCAAATTGTGTTTTTTATTTGATTAAAGTGTTTTCCAAGCCTGTTTGCATTTAATACTAATCTGTTTGACATGTCTGACACTAAGGAAAAGCCTTGCTCTATGTGTTCAGTAGCCATGGTGGAACCTCCACTCAAAATGAGTGATTTAAAGATCATATTGTGTCACTTAAAAATGTAGCCCAAGATGATTCTATGACGGAAGGTAATGAAGATAGTCCACCTTCCTCTCCCCAAGTGTCACCACCAGTTACGCCCGCGCAAGCAATACCTAGTACCTCTAGTGCATTGGCACCTATTACATTGCAACAACTAGCGACAGTTATGGATAATTCCCTTGCGGCCTTTCTATCCAAACTGCCAGTTTTTCCTACAAAGCGAGATAGCTCTGTTTTAAGAACAGATTATGAGCAGTCGGAAGCTTTGGGAGGTTTATCTGACGTACCCTCACAACACTCTGATGTAGGGGCGAGGGATGTGATGTCTGAGGGAGAAATTTCTGACTCAGGAAAGGTTTCTCAACGGGCAGATTCAGATTCATTAGCTTTTAAATTTAAATTGGAACACCTCCGCGTATTGCTTAGGGAGGTTCTATCCACTCTGGATGATTGTGACCCTATGGTGGTTCCAGAGAAATTGTGTAAAATGGACAAATACCTAGAGGTCCCTGTATACACTGATGCGTTTCCGATCCCTAAAAGGGTTGCGGATATTGTTACCAGGGAGTGGGAAAGACCAGGTGTCCCTTTTGTTCCCCCTCCTATTTTTAAGAAAATGTTCCCCATTACTGACCCCAGGCAGGACTCGTGGCAGACGGTCCCTAAGGTAGAGGGAGCAGTTTCTACGCTGGCTAAGCGCACAACTTTTCCAATTGAAGACAGTTGTGCTTTTAAAGATCCTATGGATAAAAAATTAGAAGGTTTACTAAAGAAAATTTTTGTTCAACAAGGGTTCCTTCTACAACCGATCGCCTGCATTATTCCTGTAACTACTGCAGCGGCTTTCTGGTTTGAGGCGCTGGAGGAGTCGCTCCAGACGGAGACCTCATATGACGAAATTATGGATAGAATTAAAGCTTTAAAACTGTCTAATTCTTTTATCACAGATGCCGCTTTGCAATTAGCTAAATTAGCGGCAAAAAATTCAGGTTTCGCCATTATGGCGCGCAGAGCGCTTTGGCTCAAGTCATGGTCGGCCGATGTGTCGTCCAAATCAAAATGACTAAATATCCCTTTCAAGGGAAAGTCCCTTTTCGGGCCCGAGTTGAAAAAGATTATTTCGGATATCACCGGGGGAAAGGGCCATGCTCTCCCTCAAGATAGGCCTTTTAAGGCTAAAAATAAGGCTAATTTTCGTTCCTTTCGCAACTTCAGGAGCGGTCCTGCTTCAACCTCTGCAACCGCAAAGCAAGAGGGTAAGGCTTCACAGCCCAAGGCAACCTGGAAGCCTTTGCAGGGCTGGAACAAGGGTAAACAGGCCAAGATGCCTGCAGCTGCTACTAAGACAGCATGAAGGGGTAGCCCCCGATCCAGGACCGGATCTGGTAGGTAGCAGACTCTCTCTCTTCGCTCAGGCTTGGGCAAGGGATGTTCACGATTCCTGGGCATTAGAGATCATTACTCAGGGATATCTTCTAGAATTCATGGACTCCCCTCCAAGGAGAACATTCCACATTTCTCGTCTGTCTACAGACCAGACAAAGAAAGAGGCGTTCTTACGCTGTGTAGAAGATCTACTCAAGATGGGAGTGATATGTCCAGTTCCAATTACAGAACAAGGACTGGGTTTTTACTCAAACCTGTTTGTGGTTCCCAAAAAGGAAGGAACTTTCAGGCCAATCCTGGATCTAAAAATTCTAAACAAATTCCTCAGAGTTCCATCATTCAAGATGGAGACCATTCGGACAATCTTACCTATGATCCAGGAAGGTCAATATATGACTACTGTGGATCTAAAGGATGCGTACCTACATATTCCTATCCACAAAGATCATCATCGGTTCCTAAGGTTCGCCTTTCAGGACAAGCATTACCAGTTTGTGGCCCTTCCCTTCGGGTTGGCCACCGCTCCCAGAATTTTCACAAAAGTGCTAGGGTCCCTTCTGGCGGTACTAAGACCGTGGGGCATTGCAGTAGCACCTTATTTGGACGACATCTTAATACAGGCGTCGTCATTTCCCAGAGCCAAGGCTCATACGGAGATTGTTCTGGCCTTTCTAAGGTCTCACGGGTGGAAGGTGAACACCGAAAAAAGTTCTCTGTCCCCGCTCACAAGGGTTCCCTTCCTGGGAACATTAATAGACTCGGTAGAAATTAAAATATTTCTGACGGAGGTCAGAAAATTAAAGCTTTTAACTACTTGCCGAGTTCTTCATTCCATTCCTCGGCCATCTGTAGCTCAGTGCATGGAGGTAATCGGATTAATGGTAGCGGCAATGGACGTAGTCCCTTTTGCTCGAATACATCCAAGACCACTGCAACTGCGCATGCTCAAACAGTGGAATGGAGATTATGCAGATTTGTCTCCTCAAATACAACTGGACCAGAAAACCAGAGACTCTCTTCTCTGGTGGTTGTCTCAGGATCACCTGTCTCAGGGAATATGCTTCCACAGACCGGAGTGGATCATTGTAACGACCGATGCCAGTCTGTTAGGCTGGGGGGCGGTCTGGGACTCCCTGAAAGCTCAGGGCTTATGGTCTCAGGAAGAGTCTCTTCTCCCGATAAACATTTTGGAACTGAGAGCGATATTCAATTCGCTTTAGGCATGGCCTCAACTAGCGGCGGCCAAATTCATCAGATTTCAGTCGGACAACATCACGACTGTGGCGTATATCAATCATCAGGGGGGAACAAAGAGTTCCCTAGCGATGAAGGAAGTCGCCAAAATAATCAGGTGGGCGGAGGATCACTCCTGCCATCTATCTAAAATTCACATCCCAGGAGTAGACAACTGGGAGGCGGATTTTCTAAGTCGTCAGACTTTTCACCCGGGGGAGTGGGAACTCCACCCGGAGGTTTTTGCTCAGCTGACCCAGCTATGGGGCATTCTAGAATTGGATCTGATGGCGTCCCGTCAGAACTCCAAACTTCCTCTCTACGGATCCGGGTCCAGGGACCCCAAGGCGGCATTGATAGATGCTCTAGTAGCGCCTTGGTCCTTCAATCTGGCTTATGTCTTTCCACCGTTTCCCCTTCTCCCTCGTCTGGTAGCCAGAATCAAGCAGGAGAAGGCTTCGGTAATTCTGATAACGCCTGCGTGGCCACGCAGGACTTGGTATGCAGACCTAGTGGACATGTCATCTGTTCCGCCATGGACACTGCCAATGAGGCAGGATCTTCTAATACAGGGTCCATTCAAGCATCCAAATCTAGTTTCTCTGCGGCTGACTGCTTGGAGATTGAACGCTTAATTCTATCTAAGCGTGGTTTCTCGGAATCAGTTATAGATACTCTGATTCAGGCTAGAAAGCCTGTCACCAGGAAAATTTACCATAAGATATGGCGGAAATATCTTTGTTGGTGTGAATCCAAGAATTACTCGTGGAGTAAGATTAGGATTCCAAGGATATTGTCTTTTCTCCAAGAAGGATTGGAGAAAGGTTTGTCAGCTAGTTCCTTAAAGGGACATATATCTGCTCTGTCTATTCTTTTACACCAGCATCTGGCGGAGGTACCAGACGTGCAAGCGTTTGCTCAGGCTTTAGTCAGAATCAAGCCTGTCTATAAACCTGTGGCTCCTCCATGGAGTCTAAATTTAGTTCTTTCAGTTCTTCAAGGGGTTCCGTTTGAACCTTTACATTCCATAGATATTAAGTTATCTTCTTGGAAAGTTTTGTTTTTGGTAGCTATATCTTCTGCTCGAAGAGTTTCTGAATTGTTTGCTTTGCAGTGTAATTCACCCTATCTGGTGTTCCATGCAGATAAGGTAGTTTTACGTACCAAACCTGGTTTTCTTCCTAAGGTTGTTTCTAATAAGAATATTAACCAGGTAATCATTGTTCCTTCCCTCTGTCCTAATCCAGCTTCTAAGAAGGAACGGCTATTACACAATCATGATGTGGTTCGTGCTTTGAAATTCTATTTACAAGCAACTAAAGATTTCAGACAAACATCATCCTTGTTTGTCGTTTATTCTGGTAAGAGGAGAGGTCAGAAAGCGACTGCTACCTCTCTTTCCTTCTGGCTGAAAAGCATCATCCGATTGGCTTATGAGACTGCTGGGCAGCAGCCTCCTGAACGAATTACAGCTCATTCCACCAGAGCTGTGGCTTCCACATGGGCTTTCAAGAATGAGGCTTCTGTTGAACAGATTTGTAAGGCAGCGACTTGGTCTTCACTGCATACTTTTGCCAAATTTTACAAATTCGATACTTTTGCTTCTTCGGAGGCTATTTTTGGGAGAAAGGTTTTGCAAGCAGTGGTGCCTTCCGTTTAAGGTACCTGTCTTGTTCCCTCCCTTCATCCGTGTCCTAAAGCTTTGGTATTGGTATCCCACAAGTAAGGATGAATCCGTGGACTGGATACACCGCAAGAGAAAGTAATTTATCAGGTAAGCATAAATTCTGTTTTTTATCCGTTGCCCGCAGTTTTTTCTCCCATAAACTAATACAAATACTCAGTGCAAGGACAGAACGGAGAAATTTTACTCTAATTCCACCTCACCACACATAGGCAGGCACAGCAAGCCATGCACTGACTTTGAAAGTACTGTAACTCCCTGGAAGCCTTAACAAACACCTAACACATGCGGAATATAAACCACCATCCTCCCCACATTGCAATAACTAATAAAAGTATTAAACCCTAATCCACCAACCCCCACATCGCAAACTACCTAATAAACATACTAACCGCCAAACCGCCATCCCCCCACATCGCTAACTACCTTATAAATGTATTAACCCCAATCCGCCAACCCCTTACAACGCAAAGTACCTAATTACACTATTAACCTCTAAACCGCCATCCCACCACATCGCAATAAATAATAAAAGTATCAACCCCTAAACCACCAAGCCCCACAACGCAAACTATCTAATAAATGTATTAACCCCTAATTTGCCAACCCCCCACAACGCAAAGTACCTAATTAACCTATTAACCCCTAAACCACCATCCACCCACATTGCAAACTACTCCCCACAACGCAAGTATTAAAAAAAATTAAAAAATAAAAATAAAGGGTTGGGGGCTTATTTAACATCCCTAACTTAACCCCAATTAAAATACACTTACATAAAATAAAAAAATACTAACTACATTAAAAAATGAATTAAAAATCAGAAACAATAAGAAACATAAATTACTAAAAAAAACTAACATTACATTAAAATAAAAAACCTAACATTACAAAATAAAAATGCTAAGATTACAAAAATAAAAAAAACCTAACATTACAGAAAATAACAAACGAAATTCTCCAAAATAAAAAGTTATTCATATCCCCATAATAGGTACTCACCATTGACGAAGTCTGCCGATCCATCTTCTTCCAGGCGGCGAAAGGTTTTCATCCAGGCGGCTTCTTTGATGTTTGATGATTTTTTTATATGCACTGATGACACTTATGATGATGTATTGGGGTTGTAGTTACTCATTGTAGATTGTTTTATGATGATCAGTTTCTTTAGCCTGAAGAAACTTCTTTTTTAAGCCGAGAAACACATTGCTATGTTTTAAATAAAATGTATTTTTAGCACACTCCTCTGGCTGGCACAGCTTCCATAACATTTGGGACCCTGGTGGAGCCTTTACTTTGTCGCAAGTTGGCGCCGTGGAGTGCTGTCTATTCTAATACGGGGGTGAGCCCGCTGGATAACTCAGAGGATCTGGCCTGTATATTTTGTACTAACACCAGTGCCTTCATATATGTGAGTGAGACTATGCGTACTATATTCTGTGTATCTATGACAAACTTATTTATATGACTGCACCGTGAGGCGCCTTCTTTTTATTGTTGTTTTCCAGAGTTCAAAACTGCGTACCTGTTCTTTCAAGAAGGTGAAGCCCATGGTGTATTTTTGAAAGCCTTATCTGGTGAATTGTGGACCGTGTATTTGTGATTTCACATTTATAACTTTTTAATCCCCTCTGGTGTTACAAACTCCCCCAATTTTTTTAAATTTTTGTTTTAACCTGTTATTTGCTTGCTGTACTTGGCTCACTGGATAAATTCTGTATTTGATTATGCTAAGACTGTAGTATAAGAGGGCATGTAAATCGAACCTTTGTATGGTCTGGCAGCTTTCCTTAAAGGGACATTGTACACTACATTTTTCTTTGCATACATGTTTTGAAGATGACACATTTATATGGCCCACCTGGGGGTGTTTTTGCAACAATTTTATAGTTTTGCTTATTTTTTTTAATAACATTGTGCTGATTTTCAGACTCCTAACCGAGCCCCAAAGTAACAGATGTATACGCACATTTACAGACTCCTGCTGACTCCAGTTTGTGTAATCTGTCTTTTCATATGCAGGGGGGAGGGTCTGCTCTTTCTGCTTTTCCAGCCCCTTTACTGAGTGTCGCAGCCTATCCTCATCAACAGTGCTAAACTGTGAGCTTCTAAGTACATTTTTAAAAAGGTTTTATACTAGATTTTTAGATCAGTATTTGTGCATATTATTTATAGTTGTATCTATTACATGCAGTTCTATGAAGATTGGTGTATACTGTCCCTCTAAGGTCAAAATAGCTGTTTGTGTACATGCTTGTTGGCCTAGGCACTTATGGTATTTGTCCACCAAAAAAGTCTAGAAACCATGTTAAACGATCTTTCACAAACTAAAGGTACATCACCTCAGAAGTTTTTTTTTAAAGCACATGGACAATCAGGGTTATTGTATACCAACAAACTGTATAAATATATAGATAGCACCATGTTTCTCCAAATTGTATAAAGCTTTATTCAATCATCACATACACACATTGATTAAGAACTAATTTTTAGAGAAGATTATTTGTAAGGAGTGCTCATTTTGTGAATATATTTTAAATGAGGCTATGATGGATAAGGTGTCTGTTTTGCTATGTGAAAGGTACACCGAACCCAATTTTTTTCTTTAATGATTCAGATAGAGCATGACATTTTAATCAACTTAATAATTTACTCCTATTATCAATTTTTCTTCGTTCTCTTGCTATCTTTATTTTAAAAGCAGGAATGTAAATCTTAGCGACAAGCCCATTTTAGGTTCAGCACCATGGATAGCGCTTGCTTATTGGAGGCTTAAAGGGACAGTCTAGGCCAAAATAAACTTTCATGATTCAGATAGAGCATGTAATTTTAAACAATTTTCCAATTTACTTTTATCACCAATTTTGCTTTGTTCTCTTGGTATTCTTAGTTGAAAGCTTAACCTAGGAGGTTCATATGCTAATTTCTTAGAACTTGAAGGCCACCTCTTTTCAGAATGCATTTTAACAGTTTTTCACCACTAGATGGTGTTAGTTCACGTATTTCATATAGATAACACTGTGCTCGTGCACGTGAAGTTATCTGGGAGCAGGCACTGATTGGCTAAACTGCAAGTCTGTCAAAAGAACTGAAATAAAGGGGCAGTTTGCAGAGGCTTAGATACAAGATAATCACAGAGGTTAAAAGTATATTAATATAACTGTGTTGGTTATGCAAAACTGGGGAATGGGTAATAAAGGGATTATCTATCTTTTAAAACAATAAAAATTCTGGTGTAGACTGTCCCTTTAAATTTACCCACCAATAATCAAGCATAACCCAGGTTCTCAACCAAAAATGGTCCGACTCCTATGCATCACATTCCAGCTTTTTAAATAAAGATAGCAAGAGAACGAAGACATATTAATAATAGGAGTAAAATAGAAAGTTGCTTAAAATTGCATGCTCTATCTGAATCATGGAGGTTTAGTGTCCCTTTAAGTAATTGCAGGATAGGCTAATTTTAAATTAAGGGGCTAGCACCTAATCAGATTTCAGAACTACTGATTTCATCTACATATATCAGTCAGTGTTCACAAGCTGTTTCCTTTTAAAAAAAATAACTTCCCCTCCACAAATTTCATTTTTTTTCCACTAAGGTTAATCATCTCTAAGTGCACTTATGACTTTAGAATGCCATTAACTTTTTTCTTAATGTGTATGAGATTGGTATATTTAATATAACATTGTTACTAATATACCAGTAACTAAACTATATACACTGCTTAATTAAATTTTATATAAAAAACAATTTCTTACTATTTATAGGAAAAAATTGAAATGTACATCTAAGTATATTTATCAGACCCTGTTCCTGAATGGTGAAAACAGTGATATAAAGATTTGTGCTCTTGGTCAAGAATGGAACTTGCACAAGATCTACCTCTGTCAGGTAATTAATTATTTCTTTTTATGTTGTTACTTAACCCTTTAGCTGTAAATGACGACACCTGGTTATCATCCACACAATGCAGTGCCACTTCTAGGGGTGATCACGGACTCCCAATGCCTATTTAGGCATTTACAAGGTAGCATTGTGGTAGGCCTCATTCACAGCAGTCTGGGTATGTACGTGACGTTGTGGTGACGTCATTAATACACAGAAACCCAGAAGTGTCGGCAGCAATGTAAGAGTAGAAAGGAGCTGGATAGGGGGTAATATTAAACCCCCTCACAACTCCTACAAACTTGCAAGACCCACCATTTAAAAGGAATTTGCCTGGCCTTTCAAATCGTATATGTCGTGTGGGGAACTATAGTAAGCACAATTTTATAAAAATAAAGACCCCCCCCACATATGCGTCGCTATCTGACTGCAGCAGGTGATCAAAAAAGCACAGAGATCCCCAAGACCCATTATTTTTAAGAGCAGAACCCCCTCTTAGAAATATATGCACTTTATTAAGGGGTTAATAGCCAAGTGATCACTGTGGTGAATAAATGTCCATTTGTTTGCATAGAGATTTATCTGAGCCCCTATGTGTAGATCAAACTTACACAACTAGCTGATCCCCCATGTGATCCATCCCTCCTCTTACATTTTACCCATGCCATGACAAACCCCCTACCCCGCTCATGGCAGGCACAGAACTGCTTCTCCATTTGCGATCCCAGACTCACAATGCCAGTTAGCCTCCTGTGGCCCCTGGAACTGCTGGAAGATGCCAGTAGTGCATATACATATGTGACTGGCTCCCCAGCTACATTCTTATCTAGAGCGGCACCGCAACACACCATTGCCTATTTATTTAATCCATGTGTAGGGTATTAAACGCATAAATAAAATAAACTGTCTTGTTTAAATATGTATTTTGAAGGGATTTATGAATTGACTTATACAAAACAGGGCTTTAGCAGTCGTTCTGTTGTAGTGTAAGCAGCAAGCCCTGTACATCATGTAAGAGCAACTAATGTCTGAAATTACTCAGATAAGTAGAACAATAGTGACCTCTACAGGTACAGTGAAAAATCATTAGGAAAACCATTCTGTCGTTCTATATTATAGTCCTCCCATTCTCCCCTAGTATACTATTTACCAACAAGTAGGTAGAGAACAGCAGACAGCAGAATGCCTTTAACAATCTACTTATTTTCTGCTTGCCGAAGCTCAAAGCTGTTTTTGTGTGAAATACTCTTATTTCTTAAAGGGACATAAACCCACATTTTTTCTTTCATGATTTAGAAAGGACGTGCGATTTTAAAGAACTTTCCAATTTACTTCTATTATCTAATCTGCTTAATTCTCTTGATGGCCTTTGTTGAAAAGAATATCTAGATAGGCTCAGTAGCTGCTGATTGGTGGCTACACATAGATACCTTGTCTGATTGGCTCACTCATGTGCATTGATATTTCTTCAACAAAGGATATCTAAAGAATGAAGCAAATTAAATCATAGAAGTAAATTGGAATGCTGTTTAAAACTGTATTCTCTATCTGAATCATGAAAGACTTTTTGGGTTTCATGTCCCTTTAAGTCTTTCCACTGTATAAATGAAAATAAATATATGAGAATTATTGCTTTTTTATATATCCTTCAGAATTTATTCACTGCATACAAAATGAAAGTATAAAAGGGGCATGTACAACTGTCATTTTGTTAGCAAATTGCGTGTTGTTTTTCACTTCAGGGAGAGGCCATATATATATATATATATAATTGAGCGCCTGAACATATCAAGAGGTCATTGTGCAGCGTGTTGCAGGGTTAGAGTTTTGAATTTTACAAACTACACTCCAGCCTTTCTGGGGTCAGTAGAAAAACTAGTTTTCAGATTAAAAGAAAGGAAAAACAAACCATATAAATAATGAGATCACAAACATATTTCTCTTGTAAGGTGTATCCAGTCCACGGATCATCCATTACTTGTGGGATATTCTCCTTCCCAACAGGAAGCTGCAAGAGGATCACCCACAGCAGAGCTGTCTATATAGCTCCTCCCCTAACTGCTAACCCCCAGTCATTCTCTTGCAGCTCTCGACAAGGGAGGTTGCATAGAGGGATGTGGTGACTTAGTGTAGTTTATCTTCAATCAAAAGTTTGTTATTTTTAAATGGTACCGGAGTTGTACTGTTTTTTACCTCAGGCAGAAATTAGAGGAAGTGTTTTGCCTGAGGTTTTTGATGATCTTAGCAGGTTGTAACTAAGATCCACTGCTGTTCTCACACATAACTGAAGAGTATGGGAAAAACTTCAGCTGGGAGAACGGCCTGCAGAATCAACTGCCTTGAGGTATGTTCAGTATATTTTTTTCTAGAGAGATAATAAGAAGTCTATAAAATGCTGACAGTGCCTGATATATTTGAGGTAAGCCTGATTGCAGTGATTTAATAACGACTGGCATCATGCTTGCAGTAAAGGGTAATTTTCATGTTAATTGCTCTAATAACTTAGTATGTGAAACGTTTACATGTAATATAAGGAACGTTTTTTTACTGAGGGTGCTAAATCTTTATTTGGGGCCTAGTTTTTCCACATGGCTGTTATTTGACTCCTAGGAGTAGTTTTTTAGGCCCTCTGACTTTCAGTGCATGATGGGAGGGGCCTATTTTCGCGCTCTAATTGCGCAGTAACTTTTCAACTCTGAGACATCCAGCTTCCCTGAAGGAGTCCCTGACATATTGGACCTCTCTAAAGGGTTTTTGTGCCTACAAAAGTCGTTTTATGGGAAGGTAGGAGCCACAGTAGAGCTGTGGCAGTTTGCCTGTGACTGTTATAACGTTTTTAACGTTTTTTGGCTTTGTTTTTGAGCCTGAGGGGTTAATCATCCATTTGCAAGTGGGTGCAATGCTATTTTACCCTAGTACATACACTGTTAAAATTTCATAGAGTTAACTGCTTTTTTTCACTGTTTTGCAGTTTTTGTGTTTGTTTTTTTCTCTTAATGGTACAGTACCGTTTTTTTTATTTTGCTTTTTTACATTAATTAAAGTGTTTTCAAAGCTTGCTGGTCTCATTACTAGTCTGTTAAACATGTCTGACATAGAGGAAACTCCTTGTTCATTATATTTAGAAGCCATTGTGGAACCCCCTCTTAGAATGTGTACCAAATGCACTGATCTTACTTTAAGTTATAAAGATCATATTCTGGCTTTAAAAGATTTATCACCAGAGGAAACTGACAAGGGGGAAGTTATGCCGACTAACTCTCCTCACGTGTCAGAACCTATGACTCCCGCTCAAGAGGCGCCAAGTACATCTAGAGCGCCCATAGCGTTTACCTTACAAGACATGGCGGCAGTTATGGATAATACCCTTACAGCGGTATTGTCCAAACTACCAGGGTTACAAGGAAAGCGAGACAGCTCTGGGGCTTTGAAAAATACAGAGCACTCTGACATTTAGTAGCTATGTCTGATATCCCCTTACAATATGCAGAAGCTGAGGAAGGAGAGCTTCTATCTGTGGGTGATTTTTTTGACTCAGGAAAGATAATTCAACCTGATTCTGATATGTCTAAATTTAAATTTAAGCTTGAACACCTCCGCATGTTGCTCAGGGAGGTTTTAGCTGCTCTGAATGACTGTGACTCCATTATGGTCCCAGAGAAATTGTGTAGATTGGATAAATACTATGCAGTGCCTGTTTACACTGATGTTTTTCCAATACCTAAGAGGTTTTCAGAAATTATTGCTAAGGAATGGGATAGACCAGGTGTACCGTTCTCTCCCCCTCCTGTTTTTAAAAAGATGTTTCCCATAGATGCCGCTACACGGGAATTATGTCAAACGGTCCCTAAGGTGGAGGGAGCAGTCTCTACCCTAGCTAAGCGTACAACTATCCCAGTCGAGGACAGTTGTGCTTTCCTAGATCCAATGGATAAAAAGTTAGAGGGTTACCTTAAGAAAATGTTTATTCAACAGGGTTTTATTCTCCAGCCTCTTGCATGCATTGCCCCTTTCACTGCTGCTGTGGCCTTCTGGTTTGAGTCTCTGGAAGAGGCTCTACAGGTAGAAACCCCATTGGATGATATACTTGACAAGCTTAAAGCTCTTAAGCTAGCCAATTCATTTGTTTCTGACGCCGTTGTTCATTTAACCAAACTAACGGCTAAGAACTCTGTTTTTGCTATTCAAGCGCGTAGGGCGTTATGGCTTAAATCCTGGTCAGCTAACGTTACTTCAAAGTCTAAACTTCTCAACATTCCTTCAAGGGGCAGACCCTATTCGGGCCCGGACTGAAGGAGATCATTTCTGATATTACTAGAGGAAAAGGTCACGCCCTTCCTCAGGATAGGTCCAACAAATTAAGGACCAAACAGACTAATTTTCGTGCCTTTCGAAACTTCAAGACTGGCACAGCATCAACTTCCTCTAATACAAAACAAGAGGGAAATTTTGCCCAGTCCAAGCCGGTCTGGAGACCTAACCAGGCTTGGAACAAAGGAAGGCAGGCCAAAAAGCCTGCTGCTGCCTCTAAGACAGCATGAAAGATCAGCGCCCGATCCGGTAACGAATCTAGTAGGGGGCAGATTTTCTCTCTTCGCTCAGGCTTGGGCAAGAGATGTCCAGGATCCCTGGGCGTTGGAAATTGTGTCCCAGGGGTATCTTCTGGACTTCAACGCTTCTTCCCCAAAAGGAAGATTTCACCTCTCACAATTATCTGCAAACCAGATAAAGAGAGAGGCATTCTTACATTGTGTTCAAGACCTCCTAGTTATGGGAGTGATCCACCCAGTTCCAAAGGAAGAACAGGGGCAAGGCTTCTATTCAAATCTGTTTGTGGTTCCCAAGAAAGAGGGAACCTTCAGACCAATCTTAGATCTCAAGATCCTAAACAAATTTCTCAGGGTCCCATCCTTCAAAATGGAAACTATTCGAACCATCCTACCTATGATCCAGGAGGGTCAATATATGACTACCGTGGACTTAAAGGATGCTTATCTTCACATTCCGATACACAGAGATCATCATCGGTTTCTCAGGTTCGCCTTCCTAGACAGGCATTACCAGTTTGTAGCTCTTCCCTTTGGGTTAGCTACGGCACCCGGCACCAAGAATCTTTACGAAGGTTCTGGGGTCACTTCTGGCGGTCCTAAGGCCGTGGGGTATAGCAGTAGCCCCTTACCTAGACGACATTCTGATACAGGTGTCGAATTTTCAAATTGCCAAGTCCCATACGGACATAGTTCTGGCATTCCTGAGGTCTCATGGGTGGAAAGTGAACGAAGAAAAGAGTTCTCTATCCCCTCTCACAAGAGTTTCCTTCCTGGGAACTCTGATAGATTCTGTAGAAATGAAGATTTACCTGACAGAGGACAGGTTGTCAAAACTCAGTGTATGGAAGTAATTGGCTTAATGGTAGCGGCAATGGACATAGTGCCGTTTGCCCGCCTACATCTCAGACCGCTGCAACTCTGCATGCTCAATCAGTGGAATGGGGATTACACGGATTTGTTCCCTCTACTAAATCTGGATCAAGAGACCAGGGATTCTCTTCTCTGGTGGCTATCTCGGGTCCATCTGTCCAAAGGTATGACCTTCCGCAGGCCAGATTGGACAATAGTAACAACAGATGGCAAACCAGAACTGGATCTCATGGCGTCTCGTCAGAACGCCAAGCTTCCTTGTTATGGTTCCAGGTCCAGGGATCCCAAGGCAGCACTGATAGATGCTCTAGCAGTGCCTTGGTCCTTCAACCTGGCTTATGTGTTTCCACCATTTCCTCTGCTCCCTCGTCTGATTGCCAAGATCAAACAGAGAGCTTCAGTGATTTTGATAGCACCTGCGTGGCCTCGCAGGACTTGGTATGCAGATCTGGTGGACATGTCATCCTTTCCACTATGGACTCTGCCTCTGAGACAGGACCTTCTACTTCAGGGTCCTTTCAACCATCCAAATCTAATTTCTCTGCGTCTGACTGCTTGGAGATTGAACGCTTGATTTTATCAAAGCGTGGTTTCTCCGAGTCGGTCATTGATACCTTAATACAGGCGCGAAAGCCTGTCACCAGGAAAATCTATCATAAGATATGGTGTAAATATCTTCATTGGTGTGAATCCAAGGGTTACTCATGGAGTAAAGTCAGGATTCCTAGGATATTATCTTTTCTCCAAGAAGGATTGGAGAAGGGTTTATCAGCTAGTTCCTTAAAGGACAGATTTCTGCTCTGTCTATTCTTTTGCACAAACGTCTGGCTGAGGTTCCAAATGTTCAGGCGTTTTGTCAGGCTCTGGTTAGAAGCAAGCCTGTGTTTAAACCTGTTGCTCCGCCATGGAGTTTAAATTTAGTTCTTAAAGTTCTTCAAGGGGTTCCGTTTGAACCTTTGCATTCCATAGATATTAAGCTCTTATCTTGGAAAGTTCTATTTTTAGTAGCTATCTCCTCGGCTCAAAGAGTTTCGGAGTTATCTGCTTTACAATGTGATTCCCCTTATCTCATTTTCCATGCAGATAAGGTAGTGTTACGTACCAAACCTGGTTTTCTGCCTAAGGTGGTATCTAATAAAAATGTCAATCAGGAGATTGTTGTTCCGTCACTGTGTCCTAATCCTTCTTCAAAGAAGGAACGTCTATTACACAATCTTGACGTGGTTTGTGCTTTGAAGTTTTATTTACAAGCTACTAAAGATTTTCGTCAAACATCTGCATTGTTTGTTGTCCACTCTGGACAGAGGAGAGGCCAAAAGGCTTCGGCAACTTCTCTATCTTTTTGGCTAAGAAGTATAATCCGCTTAGCTTATGAGACTGCTGGCCAGCAGCCTCTTGAAAGAATTACAGCTCATTCTACTAGAGCGGCAGCTTCCACATGGGCTTTTAAGAATGAGGCTTCTGTTGAACAGATTTGTAAGGCGGCGACTTGGTCTTCGCTTCATACTTTTTCTAAATTCTAGAAATTTGATACTTTTGCTTCTTCGGAGGCTATTTTTGGGAGAAAGGTCTTACAGGCATTGGTGCCTTCCGTTTAAGCGCCTGCCTTGTCCCTCCCTTCATCCGTGTCCTATAGCTTTGGTATTGGTATCCCACAAGTAATGGATGATCCGTGGACTGGATACACCTTACAAGAGAACAAAATTTATGCTTACCTGATAAATTTATTTCTCTTGTGGTGTATCCAGTCCACGGCCCACCCTGTCATTTTAAGGCAGGTGTTTTTTATTTTTAAACTACAGTCACCACTGCACCCTATAGTTTCTCCTTTCTCTTTCTTGTCTTCGGTCGAATGACTGGGGGTTGGCAGTTAGGGGAGGAGCTATATAGACAGCTCTGCTGTGGGTGATCCTCTTGCAGCTTCCTGTTGGGAAGGAGAATATCCCACAAGTAATGGATGATCCGTGGACTGGATACACCACAAGAGAAATAAATTTATCAGGTAAGCATAAATTTTGTTTTATTATATTAATATATTTATAAAAATAAAGCCGTTTCAATTTTATTTTAAAGGGATATGAAACCCAAAAATGTTCTTTCATGATTTAAATAGAGCACTTTCTAATTTACTTCTATTATCATTTTTTGTTCTCTTGGTATCTCTTGTTGAAAAGCAGGGACACAAGCTTGGGAGCCGGTCCATTTCTAGAGCACTATATGGCAGCAGTTTTTCAAGAATGTGATTCATTTGTAAGAGCACTAGAGGGCAGCACTATTTCCTGCCATGTAATGCTCCAGATGTCTACCTAGGTATCTCTTCAACACTGAATATCATGGAAATGAAGCAAATTTGATAATAGAAGTAAATTGGAAACTTTTTTAAAATGTAAAGGAATATTTTTGGGTTTCATATGCCTTTAAATTAAAGTGAATCTGAACTTTCAATAAATTTAAAAGCCAGTATCAAATAAAACTCTTAAAAACAGGGGCACTTTAATTCATTAAAGTTTACAAAGATGCTACCTTTTTTAAATACTTACCTTTGCGTTATGGTAAACATAACGCTGATTCTCCGCCCGCAGCTTCTGCCTTCATTAGCATATAGATGACAGATCCGGCTTCCTCCTCACGAGCTGCACGCAAACAATGGGGGCAAACAATGATTGGAGGAAGCCAGATTCGTCATTGTTCTGCTAAAGAGAGCAGGAGATGCGGGCGGAGGATCGTCGTTTTGTTTACCACTTGATACTGGCCTTTAATTCATTAGAGTTTACATTCACTTTAATATACAAACATGAGTTGTGTATCAGCCAATGAGCAATAATAGGATGTGCGTATCAGCCAATGAGCTCAAGTAAGAAGTGACTGTCAGCTAATGGTCATTATTAAGATGTACTGAACTACTACATCTGTAATAGTTTTGAATTAAATTAAAGCCACCTTATACTTAACAATCTTAATGCAAAAAATAATTTACGGGAAAAAAAAATTCATGTTTACATGATGCTTTTTTATATTGACCACAGCCATTTGCCTCTTTTTATATAAATACTGCTACATGCAACACAATAGGTGCTGAACATATCCTAATTAAACAAAGTAAATTACCCTACCAAACCATCTTTTTAAGGGGTGTATTGCTGAGCTACTCTTGATTTGTAACACATTGCACATGTTGCTAACAAAGAAGACAATATTAAAAGGGGCATTAAACACTAAATAAATGCTAGATAGAAGGATGCATTCATATAAATAATTAGTATGAGAATAACATGCATATCTTTCCTAATATATGGACCACAACGTCATTCAATTACTAGTGGGAATATCACTCCAGGCCAGCAGGAGGCAAAGAGCACCACAGCAAAGCTGTTAAAGGGACAGTCTACCATAGAATTGTTATTGTTTTAAAAGATAGATAATCCCCTTATTACCCATTCTCCAGTTTTGCATAACCAACACTATTATATTAATATACTTTTTACCTCTGTGATTACCTTATATCTAGGAACCTTCTTCCAGCCCCCTTATCACATGACTGTGACTGTTTATTATCTATTGTCTTAAATTTAGCATGGTTTTGTGCTAAATCTTAAATAATCCCCTGTGCCTGAACACAGTGTTATCTATATGGCCCACGTGTACTTTCTGTCTCTTTGTGTTGAAAAGAGATTTAAAAAGTCTGTGATAAGAGGCAGCCCTCAAAGGCTTAGAAATTAGCATATGAGCCTACCTATGTTTATTTTAATCTAAGAATACCAAGAGAAAAAGCAAATTTGATGATAAAAGTAAATTGGAAAGTCCTATCTGAATAATGAAAGTTTAATTTATACTAGACTGTCCCTTTAAGTGTCACTCCCCTACCCATAATCCCCAGTCATTCTCTTTGCCTCTGTCAATGGAGGAGGGGAAGTTTGGTGTCTGAAGAAATGAATTCCTTTTTCGAGTACTTTTCCCTGCAAGCAAGGATTTGGGTTTAGCTGAGTCCACGTCAATCTCTTCAGTAGAGTAGTGGTGCTTTTAAGCAGTTAGGAAGTTGTGAGGTAGTCCTTGCTTTGTTTCCTAACACATTTCTGCCCATGGTACAGAAAGCCAGAGTTGTTTACTCTGTTCTTTCTTTTTCGACTACAGGTCTCTGTAAGGAGTATGTGTCCTTTTACACCTTGTGAGCTGTCTTCCTGCCGGACAGCTAGACTGCAGGTAAGTGCTTTTGTCTTCTAGGTCTTGAAGACTTGCACTTCAGAAGAATATTTCATATGCAGTAGATGGGGACATTTTTAAAATGCTTTATACAGGATTCTCTTTGGTAGTGGGCAGGCACATTATGTATGTTGAGACTAGGGGTTAATCTTCCCTTTATTGGGACGTTTTTCCTCTTTGTGCTAATTTTGTTGAAATACTTTATTAGTATGTGTGTGGGGCTTATTTTTTTATACTGGGATTTATGTATAAACTTAAAATTTGGTAGTTGGTTTTCTTTGCTTGCTTAGCTAGAACAGGCTAACTGACAAACGGCTTGAGTTTGAAACCAGCTGCAGCTACTTGCATCTGATGTTGTAGGCAGAGGGAAACGCGCCTTTTACTTGCTGCATAGTTTCTTCTCTCTGCTGTCGGATATTCACGGAGCGGAGCGGCGTCATTGAATTTCAGTCTCTTCAGTGTCGATCTACTATACAATCGTTTTAGAGACTTCTGCCAGCCAAATTGTGGTATTAAAAATTCTTAAAGTGACAGTGTATTTAAAAAAATTCTACAATTTGGGGAATTATTTATTTAGTATTATGGACATTGACCAAGACATTGTTTTTTTGACAAATGCTTGTTATGCCTAGAGGCACAAATTGTTTTGCCTATGCAATTCTGTGCTGCACGCTTAGCTAGAACACATAGATTTAAAGGGACAGTCTACACCAGAATTGTTATTGTTTAAAAAGATAGATAATCCCTTTATTACCCATTCCCCAGTTTTGCATAACCAACACAGTTATATTAATACCATTTTACCTCTGTAATTACCTTGTATCTAAGCCTCTGCAGATTGCCCCTTATCTCAGTGCTTTTGACAGACATGCAGTTTATCCAATCAGTGCAGACTCCTAAATAACTCCATGGGAGTGAGCACAATGTTATCTATATGACACACATGAACTAGTACTGTCTAACACTGAAAAACTTTCAAAATGCTTTGAGCTAAGAGGCGGTTTTCCACGGTTTAGAAATCAGTTTTAGCTTTTCAAAAATACCACCAAGGGAACAAAGCAAATTTAATGATAAAAGTCAATTGGAAAGTTGTTTAAAATTGCATACCCTATATGAATCATGAAAGTTAAATTTTGACCAGACTGTCCCTTTTAAAGATAAATTGTTGCCCTCTGAGCCCAATGTCTCTTAGGATGATGCTGTTCAGGCAATGCCACAGCTTTCTCCTTTAAACATCCCAAGCCTCTATGGCGTCACATACAGTGCCCTGCAGTTCCTCTCAGCCTTCTGGAGGAGTTTATTTGCTTGCAGATTTTGCTGCACAGGTATCTTCTGCGGTATCTGCAGCATTTATCTGCTTTTCCTAAGCTGGGAAAACGCAAGAGGAAAATTAGACATTCAGATAGTAAGGTTTCTGTTCCACATCAGATTTAAGCTTGAACACCTTTGTGTACTGTTAAAGGAGATATTGGCTACTTTTGGATGACTCCGATACTTCTGTCGTTGTCAACCCTAAGAAGTCTAGTAAACTTAACTCCTTAACGACCAGCGTCATATCTTGTACGACGCTGGTCGTTATGCCCTTAAGGATCAGCGACGTACCCTGTCATTAAGGGGTTAATAAATATGATGTTCCTATGATGTTCCTTCCTCTGTGGAAGTTTTTCCTGTCCCAGACCGTGTGACAAAGTTTATTTCACAGGAATGGGAGAAGCCCGTATTTAAAAAGATGTTTCCTGTTGCTGACGCCATTAAAGATTCTTGGGGCACGGTGCCTAAAGTAGAAGGGGCTATTTCTACTGTGGCTAAGAGAACTATGATCCCTATAGAGGATAGCTGCTCCTTTAAGGATTCCATGGACAAAAAGCTGGAAGCTTATTTGAAGAAGATGTATGTTCACAAAGGTCTTTAATGGCAACCTGCAGTTTGTATTGCCACAGTAGCAAGTGCGTCATCTTATTGGTGCAACGCCTTGTCTGAATCAATTTTAGTAGAGTTTCCGTTGGAGGAGATACAAGATAGGATTAAGGATCTCAAACTAGCCAATTCCTTTATTTCTGATGCTAACGTGCAAGTTATTAGACTGGAAGCCAAGATGTCTGGCTTCACTGTCCTAGCCCGCAGGGCATTGTGGCTAAAATCTTGGTCAGCTGATGTTACCTTCAAGTCCAAGCTTCTGGTGCTTCCTTACAAGGGTAAGACCTTGTTCGGACCTGGTCTGGCAGAAATAATTTCTGATATTATGGGTGGAAAAGGGTATTTTCTACCACAAGACAAGAACAGACTCAAAGGACGTCAAAGTAATTTTCGTTCCTTTCGTAACTTCAAAAGTCAAGTCTTCCTCTTCTAAGCAGGAGCAGTCCAAGTCTTCTTGGAAGCCCAATCAGTCTTGGAATAAGGGGAAGCATTTAAAGAAACCCTAAGTTGAGTCTAAGTCAGCATGAAGGGTCGGCCCCCGGTCCGGGATCGGATCAAGTGGGGGGGCAGACTTTCCCTGTTTTGTCAAGCGTGGAGACGAGATGTCCTTGGACTGTGGATATAGTATCTTAGGGTTACAAAATAGAATTCAAAACTTTCTCTCCCAGGGGCAGATTCCACCACTCAAGATTATCTGCAGACCAGTAAAAAAGAGAGGCATTCTTGAAGTGCGTTCAGGACCTTTTCTCCCTGGGAGTGATTGTTCCAGTTCTGTTCGTGGTTCCCAAAAAATAGGGAACTTTTCGACCCATTTTAGACCTAAAGTGCCTCTACAAGTTTCTCAGGGTACCGTCCTTCAAAATGGAAACCATTAGTTCCATTCTTCCTTTGGTCCAAGAGGGTCAGTTCATAACGACCATAGACCTGAAGGACGCGTATCTTCATGTTCCCATCCACAAGGATCATCACAAATTCCTGAGATTCACCTTTCTAGACAAACACTTTCAGTTTCTGGCTCTTCTGTTTGGCCTTGCCACAGCTCCCAGAATTTTTTTTAGAGGTTCTGGGAGCTCTCTTGGCAGTGATCAGGTCTCGGGGAATTGCAGTGGCACCATACCTGGACGACATATTGGTTCAGGCGCCATCTTTTCAACAAGCAAACTCATACAGAGATCTTGTTGTCTTTTCTACGTTCCAACGGTTGGAAAGGGAATCTGGAAAGAGTTCCCTTGTTCCAGCTAAAAGGATGGTTTTCTTTGGGACCATAATAGATTCCCTATCTATGAAAAATTTTCTGACATAGGTCAGAAAATCCACAATTCTCCCCTCTTGCCTCTACAGTCTACTGTTCAGCCATCAGTGGCTCAATGTATGGAGGTAATTGGTCTGATGTTCGCTTCCTGGGTGATTGTGACCACGGGCGGCAGCCTGCTAAGCTGGGGAGCAGTCTGGGACTCGTTAAAGGTGCAGGGACTATGTACTCGGGAGGAGTCTGCTCTCCCAATAAACATCTTGGAGTTGAGAGCGATTTACAATACTCTGATGGCTTGGCCTCAATTGTCCTTAGTCCGGTTTATCAGGTTTCAGTAGGACAACATCACCTCAGTGGCTTACATCAACCACCATGGAGGAACTCTGAGTTTTTTTAGCAATGAAGGAAGTGGCACAGATTATTCAGTGGGCGGATGCTCACAATTGTTGTTTATCTGCCATCCACATTCCTGGAGTGGACAACAGGGAAGCGTATTTCCTGAGCAGACAGACATTTCATCCTGGGGAGTGGGCTCTTCATCCGGAGGTGTTCTCCAGGTTAACACTCAAATGGGGGGTGCCGGTGTTAGATCTGATGGCGTCTCGGCAGAACGCCAAGCTTCCAAGGTACAGCTTAAGGTAAAGAGATCCTCAAGCCTCTCTGATAGATGCTCTGGCGGTTCCTTGATATTTCGGTCTAGCATACCTGTTTCCTCAGTTTGCGCTCCTTCCTCAAGTGATTGCTCGTATCAAACAAGTGAGAGCATCAGTAATTCTAATAGTTCCTGCATGGTTTCGCAGGATCTGGTATGCAGACCTAGTGAAGATTTCTTCTCGGCCGCCTTGGAGGTTGCTTCTGAGGAAGGACCTTCTAACTCAGGGTCCATTCCTTCATGCAAATCTCATTTCTCTCAAGCTGACTGCTTGGAGATGGAAAGCTTAGTTTAGTCTAAGCGTCTAAGTCAGTCATTAAGACCATGATCCGGGCTCGCAAGCCTGTTACTCGAAAAATTTACCATAAGGTATGGCGTAAATACCTTTTATTGGTGTGAATCTAAGGGCTACTCTTGGAGTAGGGTCAGGATTCCTAGAATTTTGTCTTTTCTCCAGGAAGGTCTGGAGAAAGGGTTGTCAGTCAGTTCTCTGAAAGGTCAGATTTCTTCATTATCTATTTTGTTACACAGCGTCTGGCGGATGTGCCAGATGTTCAATCTTTTTGTCAGGCCCTGGTCAAAATCAGGCCTGTGTTTAAACCTGTTGCTCCTCCTTGGAGCCTTAAAATCTTGTTCTTAAAGTTTTGCAGCAGGCTCCGTTTGAGCAAATGCATTTGATAGTTATTAAGTGATCTTGAAAGGTTTTGGAACTCTCGGCTTTGCAGTGTGATTTGCCTTACCTTATCTTTCATGTGGATAAGACGGTTTTTCGTACTAAATTGGGGTTTCTTCCTAAAGTGGTTTCGGATAGAAATATTAATCAGGATATTGTTGTTCCTTCTCTCTGGCCCAATCCTTCTTCTCATGAAGAATGTCTGTTACACAACTTTGGATGTTGTGCGTGCTCCAACATTCTACCTACAGGCAACTATGGATTTTCGCCAGTCTTCAGTCCTGTTTGTTTGTTTCTCAGGAAAGCGTAAGGGTCAGCAGGCTACTTCTTGTATTTCCCTCTGGTTGATAATTATGATTTGTTTTGCTTATGAGACTGCTGGACAGCAGCGTTCTGAGAAATTACAGCTCATTTCACTAGGGCTGTCTACACTTCTTGGGCTTTCAAAGATGAAGCTTCTGTGGAACAGCTTTGCAAGGCTGCAACTTGGTCCTCTCGGCATACTTTTTCCAAATTTTCCAAATTTGATACTTTTGCCTCGGCTGAGGCCTCTTTTGGGAGAAAGGTTCTTCAAGCGGTGGTGCCTTCTGTTTAGGTCTGCCTGTCTTGTTCTCCTCCCTATTCATTCTGTGTCCTCTAGCTTGGGTATTAGTTCCCACTAGTAATTGAATGATGTAGTGGACTCTCCATATCTTAGGAAAGAAAACTAAATTTATGCTTACCTGATAAATTTCTTTCTTTCCAGATATGGAGAGTCCATGACCCCACCCTTTATTAAGACAGTTATTTTTGATTAAACCTCAGGCACCTCTACACCTTTTGTGTTATTCCTTTTCCATTTCGGTCGAATGACTGGGGATTATGGGTAGGGGAGTGGCACTTAACAGCTTTGCTGTGGTGCTCTTTGCCTCCTCCTGCTGGCCAGGAGTGATATTCCCACTAGTAATTGAATGACGTTGTGGACTCTCCATATCGGGAACAAATGAAATTTATCAGGTAAGCATACATTTTTAAAAATTTTTTTTTTAACGATTCATTAGCTATTTATATAATGACAAAATCAATGTAAAGTTTTTATGTCTATAAAACAATGCAATTGTTTATAGACATAAAAAAAATGTATGTAAAATTGTATGCTATTTTAAGCAACATTCTAATTTATGCCTATTAACAATTTTTCTTTGTTCTCTTGGTATCTTTATTTACAGGAATGAAACTTAGGAGCTGGCCCATTTAAGGTTCAGCACCTAGGTAGCGCTTGCTGATTGGTGGCTATATTTACACACCAATGAGAAAGTACTATCCAGGGTGCTGAACCAAAAATGGTCTAGCTTCTAAGCTTTCCTTCCTGCTTTTTCAAATAAAAATACCAAGAGAACAAATATAAATTGATAATAGGAGTAAATTAGAAAGTTTTTGTTTAAATTGTCATGCTTTATCCGAATCATAAAAGAAAACATTTGGGTATAGTATCCCTTTAATACATTTATTTTCTGAGCATGTATTTTGCAATTCACTGCTTACTTATATAGGATACCTCCAAATACTTCCAAAAGGATTTCTGTGAAAGGGAGGGAAGCTGGACATATGAGTGGTAGCGCAACCTGTGTTAGAGCTGCGGGTTGTGTTGTGGGCGGGGTCAGGTATGTTTTAGGCAGAGCCAGTATAGTCCCTGGTTTTGCTCTAGAAACTGAGACATTTGTGTTGATGGGGGGGCGCTGTGGCAGGATCTGCAGGCAGAGCACCCAGACCATTATAAACCTGTTATTTCCAGGGCTGATGGGAGCTCTGATATATATACTGTGGATATATAAAAACATTTGATTTTAAAGGGAAAGTAAAGACAATTTTTTATTTTTTTTTTTATTATTCAGAGCATGTAATTTTAAAAACTTTACAATTTATTTCTATTACCAAATTTGCTTCATTCTCTTGGTATCCTTTGTTAAAAAATAAGGGTCAGGAACAGCAGCACATTACTGGGAGCTCTTTAAACACACCTGGTGAGCCAATGACAACAGGCATATATGTGCAACCACCAAAGCATATTTGATAATAGAAGTAAATTGGAAAGTTGTTTAAAATTGCATGGTCTTTACAAATCATAGAAGTATAGTTTTGACTTTACTTTCCCTTTTAATGTCCTTTTGGCGTGAACAGCAGAATGCAAGTGTGAGTATACCACATCATTCTGCTTCTTTACATCATTTATGTATTTTACTGCAGGAAAACTGTATACTGACATACACACTAAATTCAAATACTGTTTGATTCCATTCAATCCAAGCTATATGTTAGTTTGAATATTAAGCAGTTGTTTTTTCCCCCTGCAGTCCAGGTATTTTTCCAGTATGTTCTGTGGCTCCTGGAGAGAGTCCAGCATGAATGTTATAGAACTGGAGATTCCTGATGACAATATTGATACAGAAGGTAAGTGCTTACGTATTAACACAAAAAATAGTAGAAAAAACGTTTTACCATGGTGTCATGCACTCTGCATGTTTGTGTGTGTGTGTATTTATTTATGTATGTGTGTACATATATATATAAACACACAGAGAAAACCCAGCACTCACTTACAAGCTCTCAGCTAAGATTTAAAAGCAAAAATGGAAAGGTTAGTCACCGCATCTGGCCAAATGGGACAAGCTCAGGTACCACGTCAAGGTCCTTTCCAATACCTGAGACCCTAAAACAGCCACACAATTATAGAACTGGAGATTCCTGATGACAATATTGATACAGAAGGTAAGTGCTTACGTGTTAACACAAAAAATAGTAGAAAAAACGTTTTACCATGGTGTCATGCACTCTGCATGTTTGTGTGTGTGTGTATTTATTTATGTATGTGTGTACATATATATATAAACACACAGAGAAAACCCAGCACTCACTTACAAGCTCTCAGCTAAGATTTAAAAGCAAAAATGGAAAGGTTAGTCACCGCATCTGGCCAAATGGGACAAGCTCAGGTACCACGTCAAGGTCCTTTCCAATACCTGAGACCCTAAAACAGCCACACAATGCAAGCTTTCAAATCGAAAACAAGGGAAGGGTGCACATGAATATGTAACCACCCTAGACATATACAAAACACGGAAGGGAACTGCACTCTCATACCGGACCGGGTACACATCCCATGACCCTGCAACATGCTCAGCCCTGGGTGCCACTGGCACTCACAGGAAGCTTTGCTGTCCCCAGAGCCACAAGCAGTTAACCCCAGACAGGTCTGGGTGCAAGAACCATAGGGAAAATTACAAAACAAATTAATACAACACACAGAGAAAACCCAGCACTCACTTACAAGCTCTCAGCTAAGATTTAAAAGCAAAAATGGAAAGGTTAGTCACCGCATCTGGCCAAATGGGACAAGCTCAGGTACCACGTCAAGGTCCTTTCCAATACCTGAGACCCTAAAACAGCCACACAATGCAAGCTTGTCCCATTTGGCCAGATGCGGTGACTAACCTTTCCATTTTTGCTTTTAAATCTTAGCTGAGAGCTTGTAAGTGAGTGCTGAGTTTTCTCTGTGTGTTGTATTAATTTGTTTTGTAATTTTCCCTATGGTTCTTGCACCCAGACCTGTCTGGGGTTAACTGCTTGTGGCTCTGGGGACAGCAAAGCTTCCTGTGAGTGCCCGTGGCACCCAGGGCTGAGCATGTTGCAGGGTCATGGGATGTGTACCCGGTCCGGTATGAGAGTGCAGTTCCCTTCCGTGTTTTGTATATATATATATATATATATATATATATATATATATATATATATATATATATATATATATATATATATATATATATATATATATATATATATATATATATATATATATATATATATATATATATATATATATATATATATATGTATGTATATGTGTGCATATATATATATATATATATATATATATATATATACACAGTAAAGGAAGGCACTCACTGGTCTTTTTCTTCAAATTAACTTTAATAATCGTGACGTTTCGGGGACACACTCCCCTTCCTCAGACAAAGACAAACTAAAAGTGACTGGACTTATAAAGCCAAACAAACCCCTCCCAGTGAAAATTGCGCCAAAACAGTTACCATGGTGATCCTCAAAAACATTATAGTCATGTGATAAGTGTTGCTCCTGTGAATTAATGCTGTTCAACAAACTATACAATGTTCACACATATGTATATTGCAACATATATAAATATTAGAAAATTACATTAAGGTATATGAAAACAAATGTAGGAAGCATACTGTACCAATAACCACATAAAGTGAACATATATTGTGTTTAAAAGGTATCGTGGGAATAAACTATACATTCTCCTGCTCTCAAAGTGAATGAAATGGATGAATACCTAAGTGTCCCCTAACACATATTGTGTCCCTGAATCAGTGTAACAGTGTCTATATCAAAGTGTATGTGAACTATATTATAAACATAATACCAGCCTTCTGGATGCTCTGAATTAAAAGTTCTGATTGCAAAACCTAATCAGAAAATCTGAGTAAATATCTAAACATAAATTTAAGTAAATGTTGTAAGCAGCGTTAAAGGATCAAAAGTACTGGTCAATTCAACAGTATTAGACTAGCAAGTTACAACAGGTAATAACATCCTATACCGTATCACACAAACCTGATATGGCAATGCGGTTAAGAATCCAACTATCGGCTCGTTTGTTCTATGCATTCTATCGCAGCCCTTTCTACTTATTAGCTAGAGGGAAGCATACCTGTTCCTTCTCTTTCTTGTATAACCGCAGAATCACCATAAATACAGCTGATCTAAGAGAACAGCGTGGCCCCGCGATGAATATCTGCGACGCACACAGCCGGCTGGTGTACTGACGTCATGCAGCTGCGCGCTGTGTTGTGTATCAGGTAGTCATGGTGACGGTACGCGCTGTAGATAGAGTCTCGTAGAGGGAATGCCCTTACTTTGATTACTCACATACTGTGTGGTCCAGCATTATCAAATATATAAGTTGAATTAAGTCTAAAGGACTCAGAGCAGTCAATTGACTACATGTGGTTGTATGTATGGTGTTGGACTCTAATCATTGTGTCTATAAACTATAGAGTGATTCAACAGCCCTACTTATAAAACATCATATCTAATCAATCGGAGTTTGCCTAACATCAATGTTGCCAGTGATACACAATAAGTCAGAACTATATGATAAGATAAAGAATAATGTAGAAAGAAAAAAGTGCTAACAATAAAATAAATAAATGAATAAAATAGATGAAAGGAAAAAATATGAGATAACATAGAATAAATAGAATAGTTAAATACAAATAAAATAAAATAATAATGAAAATGAAACAAATAAAAAAATAAACATATATGTGTGAATAAACATAAATGATGCAGAAATACAGTCAAGAAATGCAAAGAATCCCAAAAGATATAAAGAGAGTGAGAGAACCAAGCAAAGAAGTGTATAGAAGACCCAAAACATCCCATATGGATATAGGTAAGGAAACCCCAAAGACATGCAATAAAATAAACCTAAGGAAAAGGAAAAAAATACCCCATAGTGGAAAAACAAAATAGAGGGTTGTGAGTGGAGATGAATGGATCGTCAACTCTCATAAGTAGAATTCAAAGGATTGAGTCATACAGTCCGTCTTCTACTCTAACTTCTTCATAGATATCCACTGTAAATCCATAGGAGTCCCCAATAGTTCAAAGGAAACAGTGCCAATCCAGGTTCACGTTCAGCCCCTTCGGGCGTATGGTATTGAGACGGAAGGTCCACTTGGATTCGATTTGTAGTAATTTGTTGTCCCGGTCCCCACCCCTAGAGGGCACAGGGACATGGTCTATGAGCTTAAATCTTAGATCCTGTACACTGTGTCCGCTGATAGCAAAGTGGTGTGCCACCGGTTGTTCACTGCCGTTATTTTTGATGGCTGTTCTAATGGCCGATCGATGGTTCGCCATGCGGGTGCGGATGTCATCCACTGTTTTCCCTACATAGAATAAACCGCATGGGCAGTTAATTAAATAAACCACATATGTCGTGGTACAGGTCAAGTAGTGTTGTATCTTGAAAGTTACATTTGTGTACGGATGATGGAAGGTCGCCCCCGGAATCATCGCATGGCAGGTAGTGCAACCACTGCAACGATAGCATCCTTTCTTGTTAGAGGATAGCCAGGTTTTTCTATCGTAACAATGTTTGGGGTCTGTTATTACCAGTTGGTCCCTCAGATTGCGGTTTCTCTTGAATCCCACTCTTGGACTTCCCCATTCGCCAAATGGAAGACCTGTATCATCCTTAATGATATGCCAGTGGGTCCTTAGACACTGTCCAATGTTCCTTACATCTGGGCAGTATCTAGTTATAAATGTCATCCTCTGTGTATCATCCCTTGTTGGTCTCTCCTTGGGAACATCCTGTTCCTTCATACATGCCAGGAGATAGTCCCATTTGTAGCCCCTGGCCAAAAACTTCTTTGCCATTTCTTCTAGCTGTGTTTTCATGACATCTGCATTGCTGTTGTTTCTGTTGACCCTTGTCATCTGGCCCCGTGGTATAGCCTTTAATAATGATGTAGGATGGCAGCTATGAGCGTGTAATACCGAGTTCCTATCTGTTGGCTTCTGGTATAATGTTGTTCCTACAGTCATACCATCCCTAAAGATACATAGATCCAGAAACTCCACCTTCTCTTCACTACAGCTCATTTTAAACTGAATGGGGTGGTTCAACCCATTCAAGTAGTTGAACCATTCTTGTAGGGATTCTTTTGTGCCCCCCCAAACAATGAACAAGTCATCTATATAACGCTGGTACATGATGACTTCTTTCTTCTGGAACAAAAAGAATATTGAATGTGAAAAAAAACCAGTGCGCCAAATACCTGTGTATAAAAAGTGAAGATGTCAACATATCGTGCAATGCTATAATAAAAAACCCCTATGTGTAAATACGGGAGTGAACATTACAAAATAAATATACAGAGTAATAAAAAGTCCCAATCAAACCAATCTGGTCGATGGTGGTTATGTGAAATTTGGACAGTTCGTCTAGTCCATAATCCAGATACAAATGTCTGGAACAGATGGCAGGCTGCTTCTTCGAAATTCTTGTTGGTGTCCCAAGATGTTATGATCTGTAGATGTGAAAGATAAAAAAAGAAGGCGCCACCATGGTGCACAATCAGATGATTCAAACACGCCAAATGTACAAGTAAGACCGTACTTACAAGCTGTATGACACTTGAGAAGTGTCACAAATGCCTTCTGGACTGTTGGGAGTCGTCCAGCTAACTCACACTGATGGATGTCAGATGTCAGAGCAACTCTGGAGCAAGGGAGCAGCGACAGGCAAACAGCATGCAGTGACCAGCCACAAGCTTAGCACCAAGCCGGATCGTCCACTTGTGTTGATGGATACACCAGTGACAGTAGATACACTATTGGATACAATGTATCAAAAGGACTCCAAATGTTAAATAAAGTTGTACAGTATATGATTGAATAAAGATGATGATTCGTGGCAAAAGTCTAGTAAAAACAAACAGACTTTATTTACAGTATAGCAGCACCTTCTGGAACACCTTCATGATCTCTTCCTCATAGTTTTCCATATAAAGATTAGCAAATGAAGGGGCAACGTTTGAACCCATTGCGGTTCCCTTTATTTGGCAAAAATACGAATTTTCAAATTTGAAATAGTTTAGTCTCAGGCTTAGCTCCAGAATTTGTAATAGGAAGTGTGCTGGTGGCCCCACATACGGATATCTGCTCAGGGTTTTCGCTACCATTTTAATTCCTTCTTGCTGGGGTATAACCGTATAGAGGCTATTCACATCTGCTGTTACCAAGATCCACTCCTCTTCCATCCTGAAGCCTTTTAATTTGCCAATGAGATCCATAGAGTCCCTCACATACGATCTCATATTCTTGACCAATGGTTGTAAAAAGATATCAATCAGTTGGGATAATGGTGATGTAATGGAACCCCGAGCCGAGACAATTGGTCTCCCTGGTGGCTGTGATAGATTTTTGTGCACCTTGGGCAAGGTGTATAATATTGGACAGATAGGAAATTCAGTGATTAAGAATCCCCCAATTTTCTCATCGATATAGCCCTGCATCACTCCTTCTTTGACCAGGGTCTCAATTTCTTTCTGGAACTCCTTAGTTGGGTTTCTGTGTAACTGTTTGTAGGTCATCGTGTCACTCAGTTGCCCCTTGATTTCTGATTGGTAGTATGAATAATTCATGATCACTGTCGCACCTCCTTTGTCCGCAGGGCGGATGATGATTTTAGGGTCTGTGGCCAGTGTTTTAATTGAGTCAAATTCTTCTTTAGTCAAGTTGTTCCGAAATCTCGTTTTAGGTATCTCTGCAATGTCAGTATTCACCAACCGGGAGTATATCTTTATGCTGGGGTTATAACTAGTCGGATCAAACTTGCTGGCTTTGCGGAAGGAAATGTCCATTTCTGAACTTGGATCGGTATTAAAGTGTTCTTTGAGTCGTAGTGACCGCTGGAATTTTTGCTGGTCAATCCACAGATCAAATGGGTCACTGGTTTTTCCACTATGGGGTATTTTTTTCCTTTTCCTTAGGTTTATTTTATTGCATGTCTTTGGGGTTTCCTTACCTATATCCATATGGGATGTTTTGGGTCTTCTATACACTTCTTTGCTTGGTTCTCTCACTCTCTTTATATCTTTTGGGATTCTTTGCATTTCTTGACTGTATTTCTGCATCATTTATGTTTATTCACACATATATGTTTATTTTTTTATTTGTTTCATTTTCATTATTATTTTATTTTATTTGTATTTAACTATTCTATTTATTCTATGTTATCTCATATTTTTTCCTTTCATCTATTTTATTCATTTATTTATTTTATTGTTAGCACTTTTTTCTTTCTACATTATTCTTTATCTTATCATATAGTTCTGACTTATTGTGTATCACTGGCAACATTGATGTTAGGCAAACTCCGATTGATTAGATATGATGTTTTATAAGTAGGGCTGTAGACACAGTGATTAGAGTCCAACACCATACATACAACCACATGTAGTCAATTGACTGCTCTGGGTCCTTTAGACTTAATTCAACTTATATATTTGATAATGCTGGACCACACAGTATGTGAGTAATCAAAGTAAGGGCATTCCCTCTACGAGACTCTATCTACAGCGTGTACCGTCACCATGACTACCTGATACACAACACAGCGCGCAGCTGCATGACGTCAGTACACCAGCTGGCTGTGTGCGTCGCAGATATTCATCGCGGGGCCACGCTGTTCTCTTAGATCAGCTGTATTTATGGTGATTCTGCGGTTATACAAGAAAGAGAAGGAACAGGTATGCTTCCCTCTAGCTAATAAGTAGAAAGGGCTGCGATAGAATGCATAGAACAAACGAGCCGATAGTTGGATTCTTAACCGCATTGCCATATCAGGTTTGTGTGATACGGTATAGGATGTATTACCTGTTGTAACTTGCTAGTCTAATACTGTTGAATTGACCAGTACTTTTGATCCTTTAACGCTGCTTACAACATTTACTTAAATTTATGTTTAGATATTTACTCAGATTTTCTGATTAGGTTTTGCAATCAGAACTTTTAATTCAGAGCATCCAGAAGGCTGGTATTATGTTTATAATATAGTTCACATACACTTTGATATAGACACTGTTACACTGATTCAGGGACACAATATGTGTTAGGGGACACTTAGGTATTCATCCATTTCATTCACTTTGAGAGCAGGAGAATGTATAGTTTATTCCCACGATACCTTTTAAACACAATATATGTTCACTTTATGTGGTTATTGGTACAGTATGCTTCCTACATTTGTTTTCATATACCTTAATGTAATTTTCTAATATTTATATATGTTGCAATATACATATGTGTGAACATTGTATAGTTTGTTGAACAGCATTAATTCACAGGAGCAACACTTATCACATGACTATAATGTTTTTGAGGATCACCATGGTAACTGTTTTGGCGCAATTTTCACTGGGAGGGGTTTGTTTGGCTTTATAAGTCCAGTCACTTTTAGTTTGTCTTTGTCTGAGGAAGGGGAGTGTGTCCCCGAAACGTCACGATTATTAAAGTTAATTTGAAGAAAAAGACCAGTGAGTGCCTTCCTTTACTGTGCATATTCATCTGCTGGCACCCTGGCATTAAGTTTGGAAAGTGAGAGTGCTCTCTATCTATCTATCTATATATATCTATCTATCTATATATATATATATATATATATATATATATATATATATATATATATATATATATATATATATATATATATATATATATATATATATCTATATCTATATATATATATATATATATATATATATATATATATATATATATATAATATATATTGTGTGTATATACAGTTGCATGGGACTTACACCTATATACCATAATCTGACAACGGTCTTACAAACACACACACACTCCTTTTCTAAAACACACTTACTCTCACCCTCATAAAGCCAAACTCACCGACACATACTCACACAAACTCTCTCACTTATACACACACTCTCTCACTTATACACAAACTCACAGACTCACACACGTACTCACATACTCTCTCTTATACACACTCTGTCACACTTACACACAATGACTTATTCACACACACTCTCCCCCACAGTTACATAGTACTAAAACATTATATAGTGAGAAAGGAGAGGAGTGAGAAATAGAGAGGGGATGAGAGATATTTTTTCCATTACATCTGTAATTTCTGACTACATGGATAGATGCAAACTTATTTGCTATTTTGTACAAGATTTCCTTCTGCTTGAAAAAAAAAAACTAACAATGGGAGAACTAACAATGGGAGAATTCAGAGCCAGGTAAAATAGTTTAGCACTCTTCATGCAGAAAAGCAACACACAGTGGTTATCCCCACAGGGTTTACTCAAAAGATTCATAGAGTATACCATATATTTCACATCAATGTTACTTTGTTGATCTATAAACGCATAGCTTATAATTTTCTATGACCAGGAAAATTAGCTTAACATTTAAGATGTCACCTTTTATTAACATAAGTTACACAGCTCCTGATTGTGCTGCCATCTGACTGACAAGTGATGTCACTTGCAGGCTAGTGACCATATTCCTAATACTCACATGGATGTGTAGGGGGAGGAAACTGGTAAATGTGCTCTCATTATGCTACTGCCTGTCTCAGGATCTAGTCCCGCACATCAGCCGGCAGCCTGTGTGCTCTGAGACTTAACGAATGACGATTCCTGTAGTTAGCAGGGCACAGAGGAGACCTGTACAGCTGGTATTGAACAGATACTATCTGCCCAACTTCCCCATCGGAGTGACAGCTCATCCCCAGCAAATCGTTCAGTTAGTATGGATCGCAGTTTTGCTAAGGAAACTTATTAATGATTTGAGGGGAAGAATAAGCAGATGATTGGTGATTCCAAAATTGATTGCAAACTTCAATGTAATTTGGTTGGACTTTATGTAGGAGTTGATTGCTAACAGCCATTGTTTTTGACTGCTGCCTTACCAGCATGTTGCCCGCGCTTCTTCTCTATGACTTCAGTCAAGCGCTGCAGCTCTCCACCTTCAAGATGGTGCTGCAAGACTTTGACTGTGAGACAGTTTCACCACTTCTACACGCTGACACACTTCAAGGTTTTGATAGTCAGTGAATGTACATTCGCTCACTTTTTTACTCGCCCCTGCTTAAATTCCAGTGTCCAGAGCACAAATTGCATAATTTAACATGAATGTTTTTAATAATAATTTGTGCAATTTTTTTTTTTAACATTTTTAATATTAGCTCATTTTAACTTAAAGAGACATTAACCCTTTGAGTGCTAACGACGGCTCTGAGCTGTCGCAAATTGTCCCAGTCAGGTGCTGACGACGGCTCAGAGCCGTCGCTAGCACTTACCCACCTTGAGGGTAATCTTGGGCTCCCACTCCATCGATCTGGCCTGTATAGTGACAGGCATCGCCAGGGCTTCATGTTTCGCGTGTTGACACGCACAATTACGTGATGACGCAACTTTATTTAAAAATGACAATGTACAATATAGGGAAATGGGGGCATGCTACTTAGAAGCATGAACCCACTGTTGGAAAGGTAATCACCTAACCTTTCCAACGGTATAAGTCTTGGAGATCTGGAAAAAAAAATTAAAAAAGTAAAAAATAAATTATATTTATATATAATAAAAAAAAAAAAAGCTCAAATCCAGCTTAGCACCCAGGTGGGAAATTGCTTAGCACTCAAAGGGGTAAACATTAAATAAATGCTACATAGAATGATGCATTCAAAGAAAAGATTAGTCTGTGAATAACATATAGACTTATTTTTTTAAGTTTTATTAGCTGCATTATTGACGAAATAAATGTAAAGTTTTAGTGTCTATAAAAAAAAATGGAAGCATCCATGTTGTAGCTTAGGTTACATTCTCTGCTGTAGCCAATTAGTGACAGTTATAAATCTGTCACTATAGTGTACAGCCAATGACTGTGTGGAATAAAAGTGTTCTGCACTTCCATTTCTAACAGGAACTGAAAACCTCACAAAATGGAATTACAGGAAAAGGAGACAAAATAAATCATGAAAGTATACTGCAGAGTTTTTTTGATATATATATATATACGATTTATCATTTTATATTTCCATCTCAAAGTGTTTAATGTCCCTTTAAGAGCCATATAATTATTTTATAAACAATTAGCTTGTTTAGACAAGTATCCCTGCTTCTTTTTCCCAGAAGTATTTTGTATACATTATTACTATTATGCCAGAGAACTCTGGGTAAGATATGCTATTTGTCTTTAAAATTGGATGCTCTATCTGAATAATTAAACAACTTTCCAATTTACTTCTAATATCAAATTTGCTTCATTCTCTTTCTTCAAGGAGTAGGAATGCACTACTGTGGGAGATAGCTGAATACATATAGGTGAATCAATGACAGAGTAATATATGTGTAGCTACCAAACAAAAGCTAGTTTTCAGTAGTGCATTGCTGTTCCTGAGCATCCGTAGGTATGCTTTTTAACAAAAGATAGCAAAAGAACAAAGCAAATTCTATAATAGAAGTAAATTGAAAAGTTGTTTAAAATGGCTTGTTGTATCGGAATTATGAAAGATAATTGTTGGGTTTTATGGCCCTTTAATGAAATCATATGAATTAAAGGGACACTGAACCCAAATTTTTTGTTTCGTGATTCATATAGAGCATGACATTTTAAGCAACTTTCTAATTTAATCCTATTATCAAATTTTCTTCATTCTCTTGGTATCTTTATTTGAAATGAAAGAATGTAAGTTTAGATGCCGGCCCATTTTGGATAACAACCTGGGTTGTTCTTGCTGATTGGTGGATACATTCATCCAGCAATAAAAAAGTGCTGTCCAGAGTTCTGAGGTAATAAAAAAGCTTAGATGCCTTCTTTTTTTAAATAAAGATAGCAAGAGAACGAAGAAAAATTGATAATAGGAGTAAACTAGAAAGTTGCTTAAAATTGCATGCTCTATCTGAATAACGAAAGAAAAAAAAAATTGGGTTCAGTGTCCCTTTAAGAAATGTGTGCCTGTGTCTATGTAAATATGCAATATTGTAAGATTAGTGTCACTGAGAAGTGTAAAATAAAGCTTATGCTCATAAGATATGAGTAGTGGTTTGGAACCTTTCTTTCATCAGCCCTAATATTTTGTGACGCCTTCAGATAGCTGTTGTGATCTTGTTTTAGAGAATAGTAATATGAGGCAACCCTAACACTACTTGTTTGCTCAATGCAACCTGTATAGCAACTGTCAGTTATAGGGACCTTTCCCGTTCTTCATTAACCTGAATGAGGGATAAAAGTTAGCAGAAAGGTGTTTTTTGTAATTTTCAATGTGTTTGGAACTGGAGTTACTTGGTTAATAATACCATTAATTGTAAAATTCTTACAAATGTAGCTACTGCCCTTTGACTAATGTAAGGTCTTGACAAACTGGTGGTAAAGAATAGTAGATCCATAGTTGTATCTACTAAGATTCACAATTTTTGATTAGTAAGCAGAGGCAACAGAGCGATAGGGATTCTATAAAACGGTTAATCACTATATCACATTAGTAAGCAATAAAGCAAAATAAAACTCAAATTGATTTCTTGTAAAATGTAAAATTATACAATGTAAAACTGCTTTGTAATGTACTTTCATAAATTCCCCCCCATCCTGTAATTTAAAGCAACAGTAATCGTTGGGTAACATTACATAATTCTCCACATAGTGCAGAATTATGTAACCTAAAGAGAGCCTTTTTTATTATTAAAATAAATACCTGATTTGGTAACTAATACTTTACTTGCCTCGTGTGCAAAGCCGTTGGCTGCTTTACCTAGTGCGGGAGTGCACTACATGTAATTGAATGGCGTCACCGTGATCGCTGTGATTTAACAGTGAGCCTATGATGCGCTAGCTTAAAAAAATGCTGTGCAGAAGAGGTCGGGTTTGCACACTTGGTAAGTATAGTATTAAAGGGACATTCCACTCAAAATATAAATGTACATAGATTAATTGCATCTTTGAATAGAAACATATAAGCAATATACTTGTATTAGCAAAAATGCTTCTAGTAAAAGTTATCACGGTTTTAGTGTTGACATTTTTCTCTGCATGTGAAGCATAGCTAGATATTTTTACTGCACCCATATTTTAAATATTGCAGCTGCTCAGATTATCACTGGGGCTTGTATCATGTTGAGTCATTAACAAATGGTACAAGCACCTTAGGCTCTCTGAGCAAGTGCAGTGTTTAAAATGCTGGTGCACGGTGCATACTTAAATACACTTTTGTAACAGCTATAGCTTTTATTAGAAGCATTTTTTCTAATGCATGTATATTACAAAATTGCTTATGCTCAATCATGAAATGCACCCATGTGGTTTCCAATTTTGGCTGGAATATCCCTTTAACTGCCTAATTAGGTATTTATTAAAAAGCAAAAGAACATCCTTTTGTTACATAATTCTGCACATAGTGCAGAATTATATAACGTGACTCAATGTTTACTGTCCCTTTAACCCACACAATAGATCACTGTATAGCAAATTTGCAAATTTTTTCCACAGATGACTCTAACAGTGTTTTCATTAGAGCAAGGGATTCTGGGTAGGAATATGCAAAATAGCTTCCTAATACTTTGCCTTTTTGCTTCCAAATTTTCTTCTTTTTTTTTTTTTTTCTTCTGTGCATTTCTACTTTGGGCAGCTTTAAAGCATAACGGCAAAGTAGTCTAGCTGGGATACAAAAAAGTACAATTAGAGAAATGACATCTGGACATTTTGGGCTAGATTTATCAACGCTGAGGCGTATACGCGCCCCTTTACGCCTCAGCTCGCCTGTGGCGGGGCAAAATTACCCGCAGGTAATTAACATTGCACACGAGCACAATTTTGCTCCCGCGTGCAATCCCGCCCCCTGCCCGCGCACAGCCAATCATGCGCGAGCAGGAGCTGTCAATCTCCTCGGTCGGACTTGACCGATGAGATTGAATTTCGCCACAATAGAGGTGGCGTAGATGTTAGGGAAACAGCGGTCTGGTGACCGCTGCTTGATAAATCACGGCGAGCAAGTTCTTGAGAGAACTTGCTGCCGTAGAGGCTTAATAAATCAAGCCCTTTGTATCAATCTTATTAGACTTCCTAAGCAAATTTAGATTTCTTACTTCCTACATAGTAAAGCTGGTATAGGACATCCAAACCTGTTATAGAATAGGTTTTGGTGAGGAAAAAAACCCTTCACTATGAGAATATAGTGACACACCATTGATCAATGCATAGCACAACTGTACATTTTTCCACAAAAATCCCTAACAGTAATAACACAGACACAGGGGATTCTGGTTAATGATACACAAATTAGCTTTCAAATGTCTCACTTTTTTGCTTCCAAATATACATTTATAATCCTTTTGCTGCTAAGCTTTTTTTTTTTCACCTCAGTGCTGAGCCAATTTTTAATTTTTTTTTGGCTACCTACATTTTAAACTCCATTTTAGGTGAAATTTCAGTGAGTGGCCCACACATGTTTATATGTTTTTTTCAGCAGATTCACAATATTCCATTATTATATTTACTAGTTGATAAGCCTGCCTAGAGGGCAGTCTATGTGTTGAAAATACAACCCCCCAAGCTACAAAAAATAGAAATACAGAAAAAAACAAAAAACAAAGCTATCAAAAATAATAAAATTAAACCTAAACTAATACCCATATAAAAAGAAATCCCCCAAAAATAAAAACACCCCCTAATCTAACACTAAACTTTTAGTGCATTGCCCTAAGTTTAACAGCCATTTTACATTAAAAATAAACAAAGTCCCCCCTAACCGTAAAACCTCCCACGCACCAAACCCCCCAAAATAAAAAAAAAAAACTAACATTAATAAACCTAATCTACCCATTGCCCTGAAAATGACATTTGTATAGGCATTGCCCTTAAAAGGGCATTCAGCTCTTTTTCACTGCCCTTAAAAGGGAATTTAGCTCTTTTGAGATTTGCCCCCCCAAAAAATAACTAATCTAAAAAAACAACCCCCCCCCCCAAAAAAAAACACTTAAGCCTCAAATAGGTACTCACGGTTTCAGAAGTCCGGGGTAGAAGGTCTTCTTCCAGGCGGGTCCATCATCTTCATCCACAGCGAAGGCGGAGTGGCGGTCCGGAGCGGTATTCCCAGATGTGGCGATCCTCTGCAGTGGTCATCTGTGGTGGCGTCGGTGGTCCTCGGTGGTGGCGATCCTCTGCAGCGGCGGCCCTCAGCAACGTGGAGGCTTCTCTTCATCCGATGTCCGTGGTATACTGAATATTGAATGCAAGGTACCGCAATCAATTTGGGGTATCTTGCATTCCTATTGGCGGAATTTTTCAAAACAGCCAATAGGATTAGAGCTACTGAAATCCTATTGGTTGTTCAAATCAGCCAATAAGATTTCAGTAGCTCTCATTCGCTGTGGATGAAAATGATGGACCCGCCTGGAAAAAGACCTTCTTCGCCGGACTTCTGAAACTGTGATTACCTATTTGGGGCTTTAGTGTTAGGTTTTTTAAAAAATGTTTGGTGTTTCTCTTGTAAGGTGTATCCAGTCCACGGATCATCCATTACTTGTGGGATATTCTCATTCCCAACAGGAAGTTGCAAGAGGACACCCAACAGCAGAGCTGTAATATAGCTCCTCCCCTAACTGTCATAGCCAGTCATTCTCTTGCAACTCTCAACAAGCTAGGTCGTTGTAGGAGAGAGTGGTTAAATATAGCTAGTTTATTTTCTTCAATCAAAAGTTTATTTTTAAATAGTACCGGAGTTGTGCTATTTTATCTCAGGCAGTAAATAGAAGAAGAATCTGTCTGAGGTTTCTATGATCTTAGCAGGTTGTAACTAAGATCCATTGCTGTTCTCACATATGTCTGAGGGAATTACACAGATGAGGTAACTTCAGCGAGAGAATGGCGTGCAGTTTATTCTGCTATCAGGTATGTGCAGTTATAATTTTTTCTAGAGATGGAAAACACTAGAAAATGCTGCTGATACCGGATTAATGTAAGTTAAGCCTGAATACAGTGATTTAATAACGACTGGTATCATGCTTACTCCCAGGGGTAATACCCTTATGATATTGCAATATAAAACGTTTGCTGGCATGTTTAATCGTTTTTATATATGCTTTGGTGATAAAACTTTATTGGGGCCTAGTTTTTTCCACATGGCTGGCTTAAATTTTGACTAGAAACAGTTTAATGAGGCTTTCCACTGTTATAGTATAAAAGTTACAGTTGGTGCAGTTAAAATTACAAACTGTGACATCCAGCTTCCCTCAGGAGTTCCCTGTATGCTATAGGACATCTCTAAAGGGCTCAAAGGCTTTCCAAAGTCGTGTATTGGGGAAGGTAGGACCACAGCTTGCTGTGGCAGTTCTTTGTGACTGTTAAAAAACGTCTATTTCGTTTTTTTGATCCGTTTTTTGAACTAAGGGGTTAATCATCCATTTGCAAGTGGATGCAATGCTCTGCTAGCCTATTACATACACTGTAAAAATTTCGTTTGATTTACTGCATTTTTTCACTGTTTTTCAAATTCTGACAAAATTTGTTTCTCTTAAAGGCACAGTACCGTTTTTTTATATTTGCTTGTTAACTTGATTTAAAGTGTTTTCCAAGCTTGCTAGTCTCATTGCTAGTCTGTATAAATATGTCTGACATAGAAGAAACTCCTTGTTCATTATGTTTAAAAGCCATGGTGGAACCCCCTCTTAGAATGTGTACCAAATGTACTGATTTCATTTTATGTAATAAAGATCATATTCTTTTTTTAAAAAATTATCACCAGAGGAATCTGACGAGGGGAAAGTTATGCCGACTAACTCTCTCCACGTGTCAGACCCTTTGACTCCCGCCCAAGGGACTCACGCTCAAATGGCGCCAAGTACATCTAGGGCGCCCATAGCGTTTACTTTACAAGACATGGCTGCAGTCATGGATAATACACTGTCAGCGGTATTAGCCAGACTACCTGAACTTAGAGATTAGCGAGATAGCTCTGGGGTGAGACAAAATGCAGAGCATACTGACGCTTTAAGAACCATGTCTGATACTGCCTCACAATATGCAGAAGCTGAGGAAGGAGAGCTTCAGTCAGTGGGTGATGTTAATGACTCGGGAAAGATACCTGATTCTAATTTCTACATTTAAATTTAAGCTTGAACACCTCCGCGTGTTGCTTAGGGAGGTTTTAGCTGCTCTGAATGACTGTGATACCATTGTAGTGCCAGAGAAATTGGGTAGACTGGATAAATGCTTTGCAGTGCCGGTGTGTACTGATGTTTTTCCAATACCTAAAAGGTTTACAGAAATTATTAATAAGGAATGGGATAGACCAGGTGTGCCGTTCTCTTCCCCTCCTATTTTTAGATAAATGTTTTCCAATAGACGCCACCACACGGGACTTATGGCAGACAGTCCCTAAGGTGGAGGGAGCAGTTTCTACTCTAGCAAAGCGTACTACTATCCCTGTCGAGGACAGTTGTGCTCTTTTAGATCTAATGGATAAAAAATTAGAAGGTTACCTTAAGAAAATATTTATTCAACAAGGTTTTATCCTACAGCCCATTGCATGCATTGCCCCTGTCACTGCTGCTGCGGCGTACTGGTTTGAGTCTCTGGAAGAGGCTTTACAGGTAGCGACTCCATTGGATGACATACTTGGCAAACTTAGAGCACTTAAGCTAGCCAATTATTTTATTTCTGATGCCATTGTTCATTTGAATAAACTAACGGCTAAGAATTCTGGTTTTGCTATACAGGCGCGCAGAGCGCTATGGCTTAAATCATGGTCAGCTGACGTGACTTTAAAATCTAAGCTACTTAACATTCCCTTCAAGGGGCAGACCCTATTCGGGCCTGGTTTGAAGGAGATTATTGCTGATATCACGGGAGGAAAAGGTCATGCCCTTCCTCAGGACAGGTCCAAATCTAGGGCCAAACAGTCTAATTTTCGTGCCTTTCGAAACTTCAAGGCAGGTGCGTCATCAACTTCCTCTAATAATAAACAAGAGGGAACTTTTGCTCAATCCAAGACGGTCTGGAGACCAAACCAGACCTGGAAAAAAGGTAAGCAGGTCAAAACGCCTGCTGCTGCCTCTAAGACAGCATGAAGGAATGACCCCCTATCCGGTAACGGATCTAGTAGGGGGCAGACTTTCACTCTTCGCCCAGGCGTGGGCAAGAGATGTTCAGGATCCCTGGGCGTTGGAAATTATATCCCAGGGATATCTTCTGGACTTCAAAGCTTCCCCCCCAAAAGGGAGATTTCACCTTTCACAATTATCTTCAAACCAGATAAAGAGAGAGGCATTCTTACACTGTGTACGAGACCTCCTAGTTATGGGAGTGATCCATCCAGTTCAAAAGGAGAAACAGTAACAGGGTTTTTACTCAAATCTGTTTGTGGTTCCCAAAAAAGAGGGAACCTTCAGACCGATTTCGGATCTAAAGATCTTAAACAAATTCCTCAAAGTTCCGTCGTTCAAGATGGAAACTATTCGCACCATCCTACCACTGATCCAGGAGGGTCAATATATGACTACAGTGGATCTAAAGGATGCTTATCTTCACATTCCGATACACAAAGATCATCATTGGTTTCTCAGGTTTGCCTTTCAAGACAGGCATTACCAGTTGTAGCTCTTCCCTTTGGATTAGCTACAGCCCCAAGAATCTTTACAAAGGTTCTAGGGTCGCTTTTGGCGGTCCTAAGGCCGCGGGGCATAGCAGTAGCCCCTTATTTAGACGACATCCTGATACAGGCGTCAAACTTCCAAATTGCCAAGTCTCATACGGACGTAGTACTGGCATTTCTGAGGTCGCATGGGTGGAAAGTGAACGAGGAAAAGTGTTCTCTATCCCCACTCACAAGAGTTTCCTTTCTAGGGACTCTGATAGATTCTGTTGAAATGAAAATTTACCTTGACGGAGTCCAGGTTATCAAAGCTTCTAAATTCCTGTCGGGTTCTTCATTCCATTCCGCGCCCTTTGGTGGCTCAGTGTATGGAAGTAATCGGCTTAATGGTAGCGGCAATGGACATAGTGCCGTTTGCACGCCTACATCTCAGACCGCTGAAACTATGCAGGCTCAGTCAGTGGAGTGGGGATTACACAGATTTGGCCCCTCAACTGAATCTGGACCAGGGATCCTCTTCCCTGGTGGCTATCTCTGGTCCATCTGTCCAAAGGTATGACCTTCGCAGGCCAGATTGGACTATTGTAACAACAAATGCCAGCCTTCTAGGTTGGGGTGCAGTCTGGAACTCCCTGAAGGCTCAGGGATCGTGGACTCAGGAGGAGTCTCTCCTTCCAATAAATATTCTGGAACTAAGAGCGATATTCAAGGCTCTTCAGGTTTGGCCTCAGCAACTCTGAGGTACATCAGATTTCAGTCGGTCAACATCATGACTGTAGCTTACATCAACCATCGAGGGGGAACAAGAAGTTCCCTAGAGATGTTAGAAGTTTCAAAAACAATTCACTGGGCAGAGATTCACTCTTGCCACCTATCAGCTATCCATATCCCAGATGTAGAGCACTGGGAGGCGGATTTTCTAAGTCGTCAGACTTTTCATCCGGGAGAGTGGGAACTCCATCCGGAGCGATTTGCACAACTGATTCTCCGTTGGGGCAAACCAGAACTGGATCTCATGGCGTCTCACCAGAACGCCAAGCTTCCGTGTTACGGATCCAGGTCCGGGGATCCCAAGGCGACACTGATAGATGCTCTAGCAGCGCCCTGGTCTTTCAACCTGACTTATGTGTTTCCACTGTTTCCTCTGCTCCCTCGACTGATTGCCAAGATCAAGCAGGAGAGAGCATTGGTGATTCTGATAGCACCTGCGTGGCCACGCAGGACCTGGTATGCAGATCTAGTGGACATGTCATCCTTTCCACCATGGTCTCTGCCTCTGAGACAGGACCTTCTACTTCAGGGTCCTTTCAACCATCCAAATCTAATTTCTCTGAGGCTGACTGCCTGGAGATTGAACGCTTGATTTTATCAAAGCGTGGCTTCTCCGAGTCAGTTATTGATACCTTAATACAGGCACGAAAGCCTGTCACCAGGAAAATTTACCATAAGGTATGGCGTAGATATCTATATTGGTGTGAATCCAAGGGTTACTCATGGAGTAAGGTCAGGATTCCTAGGATTTTATCTTTTCTCCAAGAAGGTTTGGAAAAAGGATTGTCAGCTAGTTCCTTAAAGGGACATATTTTTGCTCTGTCTATTCTTTTGCACTAGCGTCTGGCAGATGTTCCAGACGTTCAGGCATTTTGTCAGGCTTTAGTTAGAATCAAGCCTGTGTTTAAACCTGTTGCTCCACCATAGAGCTTAAACTTGGTTCTTAAGGTTCTTCAAGGAGTTCTGTTTGAACCTCTTCATTCCATAGATATCAAACTTTTATCTTGGAAAGTTCTTTTTTTTTTTTTTTTTTGGTAGCTATTTCCTCGGCTCGTAGAGTCTCTGAGCTATCTGCCTTACAATGTGATTCTCCTTATCTGATTTTTCATACGGATAAGGTAGTCCTGCGTACCAAACCTGGGTTCTTACCTAAGGTGGTATCTAACGAGAATATCAATCAAGAGATTGTGGTTCCATCCTTGTGTTACACAATCTGGACGTGGTCCGTGCTTTAAAGTTTTACTTACAAGCTACTAAAGATTTTCGGCAAACATCTGCTTTGTTTGTTGTCTACTCTGGACAGAGGAGAGGTCAAAAGGCTTTGGCAACCTCTTTTTCTTTTTGGCTAAGAAGCTTAATCCGCTTAGCCTATGAGACTGCTGGACAGCAGCCTCCTGAAAGGATTACAGCTCATTCCACTAGAGCTGTGGCTTCCACTTGGGCCTTTAAAAATGAGGCTTCTGTTGAACAGATTTGCAAGGCGGCGACTTGGTCTTCGCTTCATACTTTTTCAAAATTTTACAAATTTGATACTTTTGCTTCTTTGGAGGCTATATTTGGGAGAAAGGTTTTACAGGCAGTGGTTTCTTCCATTTAAGTTCCTGCCTTGTCCCTCCCTTCATCCATGTACTTTAGCTTTGGTATTGGTATCCCACAAGTAATGGATGATCCGTGGACTGGATACACCTTACAAGAGAAAACACAATTTATGCTTACCTGATAAATTTATTTCTCTTGTGGTGTATCCAGTCCACGGCCCGCCCTGTCATTTTAAGGCAGGTAATTTTTAAATTTAAACTACAGTAACTACACCCTATGGTTCCTCCTTTCTCGGCTTGTTTTCGGTCGAATGACTGGCTATGACAGTTAGGGGAGGAGCTATATTACAGCTCTGCTGTTGGGTGTCCTCTTGCAACTTCCTGTTGGGAATGAGAATATCCCACAAGTAATGGATGATCCGTGGACTGGATACACCACAAGAGAAATAAATTTATCAGGTAAGCATAAATTGTGTTTTTTTTTGTTTTGTTTTTTTATTTTACAAGATACGATGAGTCCACAGATTTCATCCTTACTTGTGGGATATCGCCTCCTGGTCAGCAGGGGGAGGCAAAGAGCACCACAGCAGAGCTATATATATATATATATTCTCCTCCCTTCCCTCCCACCCCAGTCATTCTCTTTGCCTGTGTTAGTGATAGAAAGAGCCAGAGTGAGGTGTTAGTTATAGATTCTTCAATCAAGATTTTATTATTTTTAAAGTAGTGCCACAGTGTGCTACTTTGTTCTGGGGCGTAGCCTAGACCGGATCAGTCTCTTCAGTAAAAAGAGAAGCATTTGGTGGCTTTAAAGCAATGGGAACTTGTGGGACATTATTCTCACTGCGCCACCCATAATTGTTATGCTGCCCTGTTTGTAAAAGTCTGAGGGGGAATATGCTCAGTACTTTTTGTTTCCACAGGCCAATGTGAAGGGGAGAAGAGAACTTCACAAGGCGGGTGAGATGCCTTACTGCCGAGCAGCCTTCTGAGGTAAGTGCTAAACTTTATTTTCTGGATATGTACTTAGAAGAGTTTTGGCACTTTATATATCAATATATCCCTGGAATGGGGATGACTTTTTCAAAGGCAGTCCTGAATATCAGAGGCAACATGTCTGCTGTATGACTCCCAGCGGCTTATAACTTATTTAACAGCCGACAGGGAGGGTTTTCCTATAGAACCATATCAGAGGCAACATGTCTGCTGTTTGACTCCCAGCGGCTTATAACTTATTTAACAGCCGACAGGGAGGGTTTTCCTATAGAACACTTAAATAGTGTGTAAGATTCTTGTGAGATACTTACGTTTCTACATAATATGTTGCATATCCCTGTTTCTTTCGTTTTCTATGGAAATTGGAAACCGACAGGCAGGGTGATCCTATTTGGGTATGTCATAGCATAGATTTGGGAACTGCAGACAGCGTTATCCTGTTTTAGTTACAGATATACAGGATGGTTACATGTTCCTTTTTCTACCGATAGAAACGTAGGGGTCTCCCCTGTTCACTACTGTTTAAACTTTATCAGCCGACAGGGAGATGTTTGTTATGCATGTCTTTAACATGTTGGGGCGCTATTGAGATGGCAAGATTTAAGTACCTGTCAGTTTATAGTGCTAGTTATTGTGATTGTTTGTTTTTACTTTCTCCCGGCTGCTCCATTTTGTTTTTACTAAATGTTTATCCTCACAGGAGATGTAGCTCAATACGCCCACGATGGGCGGAGCTTCGTTTTGCGCCATTGTGTGCGCGCTGTTTGGCGGCTCCATCTTGGCTCTCCATGTTTGAGCTTGATACGCCCACGGAGGGGCGAAGCTTCGTTACGCGCCGTTGTGTGCGCGCTATTTGGGCCTGATGCCTCCTCGGCTGTGCTTTACAAGCATACAGCTGAGAGGTTGTGCACGACGCTTGAAGAGTCCTTGTGTGCATGGGACGCTTTCATGGGACGCTTTTCCCGTTAGACAGAGAGGCGTCGCCAACACGCAGTATGTAAGGCACTTTCCTTTGGTCATTTTGCATGTAGTCAGTGTCCCATGCAGGGATAGACGGAACTCTTAGGGAAACAATACACTGGTGTTTCCTGAGTGATATAATTGGGGATTTAATTGAAACAGTGTAAAGGTTTCGCTGTTAATAAGTTGCATAAAGCAGTACGTTGATTCTTGCAATATTCTGGCATTTTGTTTCAGGTCTGTAAACCTGGGACAAGGTAGATTTAGGTTTGGGATTTTTGTTTCCTGCTGTGTGGAACATGAGTTCAGTTGGCACTCTTTTTTAGAATTCCTAGAATTCTTCAGGATGGTATGAATAAGGGTTTATCTGCTTGTTCCTTAAAGGGTCAGATCTTTTTAGGAAGTTTGCTGGATAGTCTGAATTTTATCTAGGACTTAGTCTTTTTTTGAGTCTGTGATTATCCAATTTTGTCTGGGGTTGCCATGTTCCTTGTTCTAAGGGGGATTGCCTGGTATTTTTAGGCTTGACTGACCTTATTAGGCGGGATCAGACTTATATACTTCAGGAAAGTTCTCCTCTGTTAAAAGCACTATTGGGCTAAAAGAGGCTGCTCCTAGGTGATAAGAACAAGCCACTGAGCTGTTGTTCATTCCTGGTAGAGGCATCTCTTTATGTATGCATTATCTAATTTCTCCTCCATGGAATCTTATTTGGTTTTCAGAGTTTTTCAGGTTTCTCCTTTTTGAACCTATGCATGTCTTGCATATTCAGTTTTTGTCCTGGTAGGTTTTTCGTTTCTTTTGGCTGTTCTGCTAGAAGAGTTTTTTTTGTGGTGAGCATCCTTATCTTGTTTTTCTTCAGGATAAGGCAGTTTTGGGAACTAAGTGTGATCATTTTGCCTAAGGTTGTTTCTTCTGGTAACATCAGTACAATTCTTGTTTGCTCTTTGTGTCCTAGTCCAAAGAATTCTAAGGAGGAACTTCTCCATTATTTAGATGTGGTCAGAGTTTTTAATTTCTAATTTGCAGGCTTCTATGGATTTTTTTTACAATCTTTCAGCTTGTTTATTCATTTTTCTGTTTCCAGAAAGGGTCACATGTCTATTGTCGTTTCATTAGCCTCTTGGTTAAAGCTTTTTTTTTTCTTCATAAAGCGTACTTTGAGGTGTGTCAATTTCCTTCTAAGGGTGAGAATACAAGTTAAGCACTAAATATCGCTTCCACAAAAGCGATATTTGTGCTCAACTTAGTAATACCAGCGCATGCAAAGTATTGCACTCATGAGAGTGCTCTTCCATAGGCTACAATGGGAGCATCGTTCTCATGCCATCAGACACGGCATGAGAACTAGTGCAGCAAAAGGGGTAAGTCGTGGGGCAGCAAGTTAAAAAAAAAATATTATATATATATATATATATATATATATATATATATATACACACAGCACTCAGTTTACAAGCTCTCAGTTAGTTACCGTATCTGGCCAAATGGGATAAGCCCAGGTACCACGTCAAGGTCTCTTCCGAAACCTGAGTCCCTAACATCCACACAATGCAAGCTCTCAATCCAACAAACTGGGAAAAAGTAAAGGGTGCACAGGCTTATGTAATCACCCTAGACATATACAAAAAACTGAAGGGGACTGCACTCTCAAACCGGACTGGGTACACATCCCATGATCCTGCAACATGCACAGCCCTGGGTGCACAATGACAAATTAATACAACACACAGAGGAAGTCCAGCACTTGCAAGCTCTCAGCTAAGATTAAAAACGGTAACTAACTCTTCCATTTTTGCTTTTAGCTGAGAGCTTGTAAGTGAGTGCTGGACTTTCTCTGTGTGCTGTATTAATTTGTTTTGTAATTTTCCCCATGGACCTTGCATCCAGACCTGTATGGGGTTAACTGCCTGTGACTCTGGGGACAGTGCAGCTTCCTGAGAGTGCTATTGTGCACCCAGGGTTGTGCATGTTGCAGGGTCATGGGATATATATATATATATATATATATATATATATATATATATATATATATATATGTATTTATGTATGTGTGTGTGTGTGCATATACACATATTAACACACACATATATAATATAAAATGTGTGTGTAAATATAAGCATATACATATATATTTTCCGGGAACACACAGTTCCCATAGACCGCAAGTTAAAGGCACTTTTCAGTGCCGTTTTTTTTTCTAACACCCCACAGCTGCCAACTTTACCTCCCAAAAACTGCCTAGTGCAGTAATTCCCCCCCCCCCCCAAAAAAAATGCTAAGGCACTACACATTTTTTGGGGGACAGTTGGGGCACTTTTAAAAAATGTACCAGAGGTCTGACCTATGGCTAATTTTTAGGAGAGCTATTTGCTACCATGAGCTTTCAGGAATTGGGAGCAATAACCAGCCGCTTGTAATGGCTGGTTATTTATTGCGCACCCGCAAACTGGTGAATTTGCCAGTTTGCAGGCGTGCGATTAAAGGGACAGTCTTCACTAAAATTGTTATTGTTTAAGAAGATAACACCTTTGCTACCCATTCCCCAGCTTTGCACAACCAATATTGATATATTAATATACTTTATAACATGTAAACCTCTAAATTTCTGCCTGTTTCTAAGCCACTACAGTCAGCCTCTTATCACATGCTTTTTTATTTGCTTTTCACAACAGAAGTTCATGTGGGCCATATAGATAACATTATGTTCACGCCCAAGGAGTTATTTAAGATTTAGCACAACACAGTATTAAATGCAAGTCAATAGATAATAAATAAAGTCATGTGATCAGCTGTCAGAAGATGCTTAGATACAAGGTAATCAGAGGTAGAAAACTGTATTAATATAACTGTGTAAGTTGTGCAAAACTGGGGAATGGGTAATAAAGGGTTTATCTATCTTTTAAAACAATAAACATTCTATTGCAGACTGTCCCTTTAATTTGTGCTCTACTTGTAATCTAGTAGTCCAAAATGGGTTTCTGCTCATTCTACCAGATAAGTTGCTACTTTATGGGTCTTTAAGAATGAAGCATTTGCAAAGCTGTTTTTGTGGTCTTTCTTACATATTTTATACTTCTTAATGGGACAGTATACACCAATTTTCATATAACTGCATGTAATAGACACTATTATAAAGAATAATGTGCACGGATACTGATCTAAAAATACGGTATAAAACCTTTTAAAAACTTGCATGGAAGCTCCCAATTTAGCAATATTGATGAGGATAGGCTAGGACACCCATTGGAAGGGGCAGTGAAAGCAGGAAGAGCAAACACTCCCCGATCCCCTGCATATGAGAAGACCCATTACACAAACAAGGAGCCACAGGAATCTGCAGACTTGAGTCTACATCTGATACTTTTGGGCATGGTTAGGAGTCTGAAAATGAACACAATGTTATTAAAAATAAGCAAAACTAAACATTGTTACAAAAACACTACCAGATGGGCTAGATAAATGGATCATCTACAAAACATTTGTGCAAAGAAAAATCTAGTGTACAATGTCCCTTTTAAGCAGTTTTGGGTAATTTATTCCTACAGACAGCTGTTTCTGGTCATTTAATATTATTGTATATATAACAAAATAACAATAATCCAATGTATTTGGAATAGTAGAAGTCTGGTCCCGCCCATATTATTTGTGGACTCCACAGCTTGGGTATTAGTTCACAGAAGTAATGGATCATGGACTCACATCACCTTTATGAAAGAAAATATATTTTATGCTTACCTGGTAAATTCATTTCTTTCATGATGGTGAGAGTGTAACCGCTACATGCTGTTGTATTGTGTTCGGGTAATTGAATCTGCTGTTTTTAAGTATGCTCCCATAATGATGCAGAGAGAGGACAATACCATGTCAGCCGAAGTATAAAAAAAAGTAAAAAATCCTAAAAAACCCCCCCCAACAAAAGTGATGTACAGGTGATACCTTTTTAATAGTTAACTAATAGTAGATACAATTGCAAACTTTCAGGAGACTGAGTTCCCTTTGTCAGGCATTCTGATGTACAAATGAAGCTCAGTTACATTTATATACAGTATACAGCATTTTAAAGGACATCTGTAAATTATAAATTTGTAGTAAAGTATCTTTTAGACAGCAGAGGGCAGCAGTACTTTGCGTAAGTTAGTTGACTGACTTAGATGTCAAACCTTGATTTTGATCAATACATAAAAAATAAAATGTTGTGTATGTATATATGTATGTGTGTATATGTGTGTGTGTGTATATGTGTGTGTGTGTGTATATGTGTGTGTATATGTGTGTGTGTGTGTATATATGTGTGTGTGTGTGTGTATGTGTGTGTGTGTGTATATATATATATATATATATATATATGTGTGTGTTTTGTGTGTATATATATATATATATATATATATATGTGTGTGTATATATGTGTGTGTGTATGTATATATATATATATTTAAAAAGTATTAAAGATAGATAGAATATACAAAATTTCGACAAATTGAGTATAAAGAAAAGGGATTGCAGCACTCTTTTGAAAAAAGTCTAATATAAATTTATTTCAGAATCAAAATCTAAAAAATGGCGGAGTCCAGCCCTATCAGTGGGCAGTATACCTACACAACATAGACATACATAAAAAAGGATGCAGGAAATCACACTTGACTGGCCAGTCTGAAACTATAATCAATTGGTAATATGGTGAATGGATGTATACAACCACAAATATACACAACAAACAGTATTACATACTGCAGAGAAAATGTTATCCAGCAGATTATAGCAATGTAACAAAAAGTGTAACAAACATATGTTGCAACATTAGAACAGTCCCCTTAGTAGATATAGAGGCGAACTTATGCATAGTGAAACTGTGCTAGCATAGTCATAATTCCATCTAATAATATTGCACCATTATAGGGATGCACCAGTTCATCAGAAAGACGAGAAAGAAAGTTAAAGTTCACTTTACCATTTCCACGGCATTGTCCGTCAGTCGGTATTGCTCTCCTTACCGATATGGGCTTTAATGCTCCAAAATGACGGATTGTTGTTGTCAGACCTTATGCGGATTTGTATTCCAACAGCCACGCTTAACTCAGCGTCTCCTCACCTATCCTGGGCTGTGTACCATCCAAGGCATACGATTAGAGACAGATATGCACAGAACCAGGTCGTGCACTGCATCCAGGATAGCTTTTCAGACTTCCACTTTTACTCCGGTTAGCTTTTCGCTTATTATTTCCGATCTGTGGTGTCTTGCCTCCCTATTTCTCAGGGATACCTCCAGGGTGCTTGTAAATCGCTGCTCACTCCTCCCTTGCTGCTACCAGCTTTGAGGTTGTCGGCTGTATCTTGTTTCTAATCAGGAACCGACTCATGCAGGTAAACTGATACTCCTTAGTTACGATGCTCGCTGAAACGGTGCAACTTTACTTGGGGACTGCTCATTAAGGTCAGTCAGTGTGACTTCTTTGGGAGCTTGCCAACGTACGTTTCACCCCTTGTTGCTCCAAACATATCGGGGCTTCCTCAGGGCTAAATTACTCAGGTACAGGTGCTCTTTTTAGTACCCTAAAACTCCGCCTCCATTAATTACGTCATGGGGGCGTATAGTAAAGAGGTTTTTTCTTATTTAAAACTGCTCTACATTTAAAGGTATTATACATCAAATTCCTTAAATATATAAAACATTTAGCATTCTTTTAATGCAGTCCTGAAGCCCAGGAAAAGGCGTTCACCATGTCATTTTATTTCTCTTGCACAATATTTCTAAAGAAATGAAGCAAACTCTAGTCTTTCATTCAGACCTCTTGGATATCTTGTTTTTAAAACATAGATCCAACGAGTTTCCTTCTGTAGTAATACTGTGTCATTATCACCCCCTCTGTTATTCACTATTCCCTTATCAATTGCCATTATTTTTAAATGTGCTGCATTTGATTGGTGAAACCGAGTGAAGTGTCTTGCTATTGTAGTGTCTCTATTATGTGAGATGTCGTCTCTGTGTTCTTGAATCCTATCTTTTAGGAATCTTTTGGTTTTTCCTACATAGAATTTTGGGCATGAACAGTGTATTAGATGGACTACCCCAACAGAATTGCAATTAAAAAAATATTTCACATCATAATTTTTACTATTGCCTGCTGAGAATTTCTTAGCTTTCTCCATGTACGGGCAATACACACATTGACCACATGGATAATTACCTTTAACTCCTCTATCTTTTCTTAGCCAATCAGCACTAGATGGACTTTTACTATACATGCTTCTTACTAGATGGTCTTTTAAATTTGGTGACTTTCGTGCTACCATTAGGGGAAATGTCCCTACTTTATCTTTTATTTTCTCCTCATAGGTTAGGAGATGCCAGTGTTTCTGCAAAATTGATTTAATAGTACTCCACTGGCAGTTGTAACCTGAGATAAATCTTATCCTTTCTTTTTGAATTGGTTCCACTTTTGTTTTATAGAGCACTTCATCTATATCCAGTCTGTTGACTTTTGAAGCTGCCCTGTTGATACATTTTTTAGAGTATCCTCTGTCTAAGAATCTTGCTTCCATCAAATTTGCATGTTTAACATATTTATTTTTGGAGGACAACCTCAAAGCTGGTAGCAGCAAGGGAGGAGTGAGCAGCGATTTACAAGCACCCTGGAGGTATCCCTGAGAAATAGGGAGGCAAGACACCACAGATCGGAAATAATAAGCGAAAAGCTAACCGGAGTAAAAGTGGAAGTCTGAAAAGCTATCCTGGATGCAGTGCACGGCCTGGTTCTGTGCATATCTGTCTCTAATCGTTTGCCTTGGATGGTACACAGCCCAGGATAGGTGAGGAGACGCTGAGTTAAGCGTGGCTGTTGGAATACAAATCCGCATAAGGTCTGACAACAACAATCCGTCATTTTGGAGCATTAAAGCCCATATCGGTAAGGAGAGCAATACCGACTGACGGACAATGCCGTGGAAATGGTAAAGTGAACTTTAACTTTCTTTCTCGTCTTTCTGATGAACTGGTGCATCCCTATAATGGTGCAATATTATTAGATGGAATTATGACTATGCTAGCACAGTTTCACTATGCATAAGTTCGCCTCTATATCTACTAAGGGGACTGTTCTAATGTTGCAACATATGTTTGTTACACTTTTTGTTACATTGCTATAATCTGCTGGATAACATTTTCTCTGCAGTATGTAATACTGTTTGTTGTGTATATTTGTGGTTGTATACATCCATTCACCATATTACCAATTGATTATAGTTTCAGACGGGCCAGTCAAGTGTGATTTCCTGCATCCTTTTTTATGTATGTCTATGTTGTGTAGGTATACTGCCCACTGATAGGGCTGGACTCCGCCATTTTTTAGATTTTGATTCTGAAATAAATTTATATTAGACTATTTTCAAAAGAGTGCTGCAATCCCTTTTCTTTATACTCAATTTGTCGAAATTTTGTATATTCTATCTATCTTTAATACTTTTTAAATATATATATATATATATATATATATATATATATATATATATATATATATATATATATATATATATATATATATATATATACACACACACACACATACACATATATATATGTGTGTGTATATATGTGTATGTGTTTATATATATATATATATATATATATATATATATATGTGTGTGTATATATATGTGTGTGTGTGTATATATATGTGTGTGTGTGTGTGTATGTGTGTGTGTATGTGTGTATATATATATATATATATATATATATATATATATGTGTGTGTGTGTATATATGTGTATGTATATGTGTGTGTATATGTATGTGTGTATGTATATATATATATATATATATATATATATATATGTATATAAATATATGTATATGTGTGTGTATATATACACACACACGTGCACGACATATAGAGGACCTGGAACTCTATTGCAAGCACACAGCTAGAATAAAACCAAAGTGGTAGAGTTAGTTACAGCATTTGGCCAAATGGTTTAAGCCCAGGAGAATGCCAAGGTCTCTTCCTCCCTGGGTCCCTACCTACAGCAACACAATGCATGCTTCAATCAAACAGACTGAGATACAAACAATGGTAGCACAGGTCTTGCAAGTGAGTAATAATAATATATTAACTAGTATTTATATAGCGCCTTTCTCCCAGTGGGACTCAAAGCGCTTTTTCAGCGCTCGCTCTCGGAATTAACCAAATCAGTAGCTGAATAGTAATAGTTGTTATTATTACCCAATTTAATGGTACTCATTTTATCGACCTCGGAAGGATGAATGGCTGAGTCGGCTCTGCCAGGTTTTGAACCTGTGACCTTGGAACTTTTAAACAGGCTTTTATATAGTCAGGGCATTTACCAACTGAGCTACCTCTCCAGCCAGACTTTATATGTGTTATGTCAATATTTCTCTTGTTAAGTGTATCCAGTCCACGGATCATCCATTACTTATGGGATATTAACTCCTCCCCAACAGGAAGTGCAAGAGGATTCACCCAGCAGAGCTGCTATATAGCTCCTCCCCTAACTGCCATTCCCAGTCATTCTCTTGCACCCAGCAACTAGATAGGTCGTGTGAGAGGACTATGGTGATTATACTTAGTTTTATATCTTCAATCAAAAGTTTGTTATTTTAAAATAGCACCGGAGTGTGTTATTACCTCTCTGGCAGAGTTTGAGGAAGAATCTACCAGAGTTTTGCTATGATTTTAGCCGGAGTAGTTAAGATCATATTGCTGTTCTCGGCCATCTGAGGAGTGAGGTAAACTTCAGATCAGGGGACAGCGGGCAGATGAATCTGCATAGAGGTATGTAGCAGTTTTTATTTTCTGACAATGGAATTGATGAGAAAATCCTGCCATACCGATATAATGTCATGTATGTATACTTTACACTTCAGTATTCTGGGAGAATGGTACTTCACTAGAATTACACTGTAAGAAAGACATAAAGCTGTTTAATAACTAGAGATTATGTTTAACGTTTTTGCTGGAATGTAAAATCGTTTTCATTTGCTGAGGTACTGAGTGAATAAATGTTTGGGCACCATTTTTCCACTTGGCAGTTGCTTAAATCTGTTTTTTCTGTCAGTTTCTGTTCTCCCTCACTGCTGTGTGTGTGGGGGAGGGGCGCTTTTACTATGCATCAAATATTTCAGTCAGCAACTCATTGTATTCCCTGCATGATCTGGTTCATCTCTACAGAGCTCAGGGGTCTTCAAAACTTATTTTGAGGGAGGTAATTTCTCTCAGCAGAGCTGTGAGAATTATAGTTTGACTGAAATAAAAACTTTTATTCTGTAATTTGTTTCCTGCTTTCAGAAATTGTTATCTTTGCTAATGGGATTAAACCTTTGCTAAAGTTGTGTTGTTTACAAGGATTGAGGCTATAACTGTTTCAATTTATTAATTTTTAACTGTCATAGATCTTCTGTGCTTCTTAAAGGCACAGTACGTTTTAATATTATTCTATTTGAATTGTATTTCCAAGTTGCAAGTTTATTTGCTAGTGTGTTAAACATGTCTGATTCAGAAGATGATACCTGTGTCATTTGTTGCAATGCCAAAGTGGAGCCCAATAGAAATTTATGTACTAACTGTATTGATGCTACTTTAAATAAAAATCAATCTGTACAAATTGAACAAATTTCACCAAACAACGAGGGGAGAGTTATGCCGACTAACTCGCCTCACGTGTCAGTACCTACATCTCCCGCTCAGAGGGAGGTGCGTGATATTGTAGCGCCGAGTACAGCTGGGCGGCCATTACAAATCACATTACAGGATATGGCTACTGTTATGACTGAAGTTTTGGCTAAATTACCAGAACTAAGAGGTAAGCGTGATCACTCTGGGGTGAGAACAGAGTGCGCTGATAATATTAGGGCCATGTCAGACACTGCGTCACAATTTGCAGAACATGAGGACGGAGAGCTTCATTCTGCGGGTGACGGTTCTGATCCAAACAAACTGGATTCAGATATTTCAAATTTTAAATTTAAGCTGGAAAACCTCTGTGTATTACTAGGGGAGGTGTTAGCGGCTCTGAATGATTGTAACACAGTTGCAATACCAGAGAAAATGTGTAGGTTGGATAAATATTTTGCGGTACCCGGCGAGTACTGACGTTTTTCCTATACCTAAGAGACTTACTGAAATTGTTACTAAGGAGTGGGATAGACCCGGTGTGCCGTTCTCACCCCCTCCGATATTTAGAAAGATGTTTCCAATAGACGCCACCACACGGGACTTATGGCAAACGGTCCCTAAGGTGGAGGGAGCAGTTTCTACTTTAGCTAAGCGTACCACTATCCCGGTGGAGGATAGCTGTGCCTTTTCAGATCCAATGGATAAAAAGTTAGAGGGTTACCTTAAGAAAATGTTTGTTCAACAAGGTTTTATATTGCAACCTCTTGCATGCATTGCGCCTGTCACGGCTGCAGCAGCATTTTGGTTTGAGTCTCTGGAAGAGACACTTGAATCAGCTCCATTAGATGAGATTACACACAAGCTTAAAGCCCTTAAGTTAGCTAACTCATTTATTTCAGATGCCGTAGTACATTTAACTAAACTTACGGCTAAGAATTCCGGATTCGCCATTCAGGCACGCAGAGCACTGTGGCTAAAATCCTGGTCAGCTGACGTTACTTCTAAATCTAAATTGCTTAATATACCTTTCAAAGGGCAGACCTTATTCGGGCCCGGGTTGAAAGAAATTATCGCTGACATTACAGGAGGTAAAGGCCATGCCCTGCCTCAAGACAGAGCCAAACCTAAGGCTAGACAGTCTAATTTTCGTTCCTTTCGTAATTTCAAAGCAGGAGCAGCATCAACTTCCTCTGCACCAAAACAGGAAGGAGCTGTTGCTCGCTACAGACAAGGCTGGAGACCTAACCAGTCCTGGAACAAGGGCAAGCAGGCCAGGAAACCTGCTGCTGCCCCTAAGACAGCATGAATCGAGGGCCCCCGATCCGGGAACGGATCTAGTGGGGGGCAGACTTTCTCTCTTCGCCCAGGCTTGGGCAAGAGATGTCCAGGATCCCTGGGCGTTAGAGATCATATCTCAGGGATACCTTCTAGACTTCAAATTCTCTCCCCCAAGAGGGAGATTTCATCTGTCAAGGTTGTCAACAAACCAAATAAAGAAAGAGGCGTTTCTACGCTGCGTACAAGATCTTTTATTAATGGGAGTGATCCATCCGGTTCCGCGGTCGGAACAAGGACAAGGGTTTTACTCAAATCTGTTTGTGGTTCCCAAAAAAGAGGGAACTTTCAGGCCAATCTTGGATTTAAAGATCCTAAACAAATTCCTAAGAGTTCCATCGTTCAAAATGGAAACTATTCGGACAATTTTACCCATGATCCAAAAGGGTCAGTACATGACCACAGTGGATTTAAAGGATGCTTACCTTCACATACCGATTCACAAAGATCATTACCGGTATCTAAGGTTTGCCTTTCTAGACAGGCATTACCAGTTTGTAGCTCTTCCATTCGGATTGGCTACGGCTCCGAGAATCTTCACAAAGGTTCTGTGTGCTCTTCTGGCGGTACTAAGACCGCGAGGAATTGCGGTAGCTCCGTACCTAGACGACATTCTGATACAAGCTTCAAGCTTTCAAACTGCCAAGTCTCATACAGAGTTAGTACTGGCATTTCTAAGGTTGCATGGATGGAAGGTGAACGAAAAGAAGAGTTCTCTCTTTCCACTCACAAGAGTTCCCTTCTTGGGGACTCTTATAGATTCTGTAGAAATGAAGATTTACCTGACAGAAGACAGGTTAACAAAGCTTCAAAATGCATGCCGTGTCCTTCATTCCATTCAACACCCGTCAGTAGCTCAATGCATGGAGGTGATCGGCTTAATGGTAGCAGCAATGGACATAGTACCCTTTGCACGTCTACATCTCAGACCGCTGCAATTGTGCATGCTAAGTCAGTGGAATGGGGATTACTCAGACTTGTCCCCTACTCTGAATCTGGATCAAGAGACCAGAAATTCTCTTCTATGGTGGCTTTCTCGGCCACATCTGTCCAGGGGGATGCCATTCAGCAGGCCGGACTGGACAATTGTAACAACAGACGCCAGCCTACTAGGTTGGGGCGCTGTCTGGAATTCTCTGAAGGCTCAGGGACAATGGAATCAGGAGGAGAGTCTCCTACCAATAAACATTCTGGAATTGAGAGCAGTTCTCAATGCCCTTCTGGCTTGGCCCCAGTTAACAACTCGGGGGTTCATCAGGTTTCAGTCGGACAACATCACGACTGTAGCTTACATCAACCATCAGGGAGGGACAAGAAGCTCCCTAGCAATGATGGAAGTATCAAAGATAATTCGCTGGGCAGAGTCTCACTCTTGCCACCTGTCAGCAATCCACATCCCGGGAGTGGAGAACTGGGAGGCGGATTTCTTAAGTCGTCAGACTTTTCATCCGGGGGAGTGGGAACTTCATCCGGAGGTCTTTGCCCAAATACTTCGACGTTGGGGCAAACCAGAGATAGATCTCATGGCGTCTCGACAGAACGCCAAGCTTCCTCGTTACGGGTCCAGATCCAGGGATCCGGGAGCGGTTCTGATAGATGCTTTGACAGCACCTTGGACCTTCGGGATGGCTTATGTGTTTCCACCCTTCCCGATGCTTCCTCGATTGATTGCCAGAATCAAACAGGAGAGAGCATCAGTGATTCTAATAACGCCTGCATGGCCACGCAGGACTTGGTATGCAGATCTAGTGGACATGTCATCCTGTCCACCTTGGTCGCTACCTCTGAAACAGGACCTTCTGATCCAGGGTCCCTTCAAACATCAAAATCTAATTTCTCTGAAGCTGACTGCTTGAAAATTGAACGCTTGATTTTATCAAAACGTGGTTTTTCTGAGTCAGTTATTGATACCTTAATACAGGCTAGGAAGCCTGTTACCAGAAAGATTTACCATAAGATATGGCGCAAATACTTATATTGGTGCGAATCCAAGAGTTACTCATGGAGTAAGGTTAGGATTCCGAGGATATTGTCTTTTCTACAAGAAGGTTTAGAAAAGGGTTTATCCGCTAGTTCCTTAAAGGGACAGATTTCAGCTCTGTCCATTCTTTTACACAAACGTCTGTCAGAAGTTCCGGACGTTCAAGCTTTTTGTCAGGCTTTAGCTAGGATCAAGCCTGTGTTTAAAACTGTTGCTCCACCATGGAGTTTGAACTTAGTTCTTAATGTTTTACAGGGGGTTCCGTTTGAACCCCTTCATTCCATTGATATCAAGTTGTTATCTTGGAAAGTTCTGTTTTTAATGGCGATTTCCTCGGCTCGAAGAGTCTCTGAGTTATCTGCCTTACATTGTGATTCTCCTTATCTGATTTTTCATTCAGACAAGGTAGTTCTGCGTACTAAACCTGGGTTCCTACCTAAGGTGGTCACTAACAGGAATATCAATCAAGAGATTGTGGTTACATCTTTGTGTCCTAATCCTTCTTCGAAAAAGGAACGTCTGCTACACAATCTAGATGTAGTCCATGCCCTGAAATTTTATCTACAGGCAACTAAGGATTTTCGACAAACGTCTTCCCTGTTTGTCGTTTATTCTGGTCAGAGGAGAGGTCAAAAAGCTTCGGCTACCTCTCTCTCCTTTTGGCTTCGTAGCATAATACGGTTAGCCTATGAGACTGCTTGACAGCAGCCTCCTGAAAGAATTACAGCACATTCTACTAGAGCTGTGGCTTTCACTTGGGCCTTTAAGAATGAGGCTTCTGTTGAACAGATTTGCAAGGCTGCAACTTGGTCTTCTCTTCATACTTTTTCCAAATTTTACAAATTTGACACTTTTGCTTCTTCGGAGGCTGTTTTTGGGAGAAAGGTTCTTCAGGCAGTGGTTCCTTCCGTATAAAGAGCCTGCCTGTCCCTCCCGTCATCCGTGTACTTTAGCTTTGGTATTGGTATCCCATAAGTAATGGATGATCCGTGGACTGGATACACTTAACAAGAGAAAACATAATTTATGCTTACCTGATAAATTTATTTCTCTTGTAGTGTATCCAGTCCACGGCCCGCCCTGTCACTTTAAGGCAGGTAATTTTTCCATTAAACTACAGTCACCACTGTACCCTATGGTTTTCCTTTCTCTGCATGTTTTCGGTCGAATGACTGGTAATGGCAGTTAGGGGAGGAGCTATATAGCAGCTCTGCTGGGTGAATCCTCTTGCACTTCCTGTTGGGGAGGAGTTAATATCCCATAAGTAATGGATGATCCGTGGACTGGATACACTACAAGAGAAATAAATTTATCAGGTAAGCATAAATTATGTTTTTCGTTTTGTAATTTTCCCTATGGGCACCAATATATTAACCAGAGGCACTGTCAGAGAAAACCACACAGGAGATAAACACACAGGTAAATTGGGAGTCACAAGTATTGTAGATCCTGAGCAGGAGAGGTTGGTGAGCCAATTACGATTGGCAGTCACACACAGCTACCAATCACCAGAGATTTTATGCTCAGTAGCTGCAATACTTGTGTCTCCTAAGTTGGACTTTACTTATGAGTTTAACACTTTTGCAGGGCCTATACACAGCTATTTTTTCTGCAGTACAAGCATTACATGCTCAAATTAATTTAACAAACGCTAGGATTTACCATCACCAAAAATCAAGTGGAGTTTAAGTGATGAGAGAAGTAGAAAAGGGTGCTAAACTCACCCTTTCTTTGCTGTTGCACAGCGCTAAACTCAGCGACTCCGGCCTTCCACAGCACTTCACTCTTCTACCAATGAGTTGCCGCTTGCACCTCTAAACCAATTAGTCACCTCATTGAAGGAGAGTGATGTGCCATGGGTGGCTGGAGCCTCTGAGTTTAGCGCTGTGCAAGGGCACAGAAAGGGTGAGTTTAGCAACCTTTTCTACTTCTCTCATCACTTAAACTCCACTTGATTTTTACTGATAGTAAATCCTAGCGTTTGTTATACTCTTGGATTTATCATCACTTTAAAGTGGAGAAAAACTTTACAGTACAATGTCCCTTTAATATTGTAACACAATAGCAATGCAGTTTTACTGAAACATTCCCAACTTCTTCTTCTTCTCCTGAGTAACCATTTTAATTTGCTAATAAACATGCACTAAAGTGACACTTATATCCTCATTGATGAAAAGCAGAGCTCAAAGTTGATGAGTTCAGCTTACATACACCGTTTTATCATAGGTGAGAGAAATGCTGAACTAAGTACTTATGTTATGTTCTTATGTGTTAGAGCATTTTATTATTAAACTGTTGCTTGCTAGATAATAAACTAATTTAAACATAAACATCAGTGTTCTCCACAGGACATCTTGCCAAGCAGGTGACGTTAAGAAGTAGCCGGGTGTGGGCAGTGTAATGTTTTCTAATTTTCTGCTATCCAGAGAACCAATTACTTACATAATTTAACATGAATGTACGCTATGCTAATTTATGCAATATAAACTTTGAAAATGTTTAATATTAGCGAATTTTAGCTTAATATTGGCTAAAAGTTTACCAAGGTGCTCAGTAAAATCAGCCAGGTGGTGAACCCGCAAAAAAGGAGAAAAAAAAATGGTTGGATATACCAGCGCTAAGAGATATCCTAAGCTGTGAAACACAAAAGGGGGCCTAACCAATCCCCTAAGGGAACAGAATCTCAAAACAATGATAGTGATCACAGCGCCAACCGGCCTAAGGATAATTGCACACTCACAACAGGAAGGGTTGAATAGATTTATTATATACAAATTGGTACTAGTAAAATCAATATTAATATAGACAAGGGTAAAATAGCATAGAATTTTAAAAATACATTTAAACACAAGGCATAAATATAAAAATCTATTATTTGAAATAAACACAAAGTAGGTAATCACAAAATAAATAATCCCAAGGTGGGGACAAAATAATTCAGGAATTGGAGTGGACTATTACGTTTACTCCATTGACAACAATAGTATTGCAGTAAGAATCTAGTCTAAATTAGGGTGTATCCTAGTGTATCTGACCGTGGGTGAGCAAGGACTAATACCACTAGTCTGATATACCCTTAAATGATGACGGCAGATAAACGTTGATGGCACCGTTTAAGGGCCTAAAACTTGGTAAGTAAAGTGCAAAAGATAAAGCACGATAAATGCCAGTGGGATTATGGATCCATATCCAAGGGTTAGCTGCAGTAAAGATCCTACAATCGGAGTGCTTGACAATAGCCGCACTCGAATTAAGGTCTAAGAACTAACCCCTGTTAACAGGGATATCTGGCTAACCAGTAAATGTTAGTAGTGTGACACAAAATAAATAGTGAACAATAAAAAAATGGACGTCTCTGTGATCAATACATGGATTACTACAATCAGTACAACATTCTAAATGAGCGAAATACAGAAATACAGAAAGAGTGGTGTGAACAACACAACTAGTGCTAATTCCCCAGACCGTGTACAATGGTAAATCAAAACTATAAAAAGAAAGATGGCCTTTCAACAAAGGATAACAGTAAACTTCACGGTGCTAAAGTGCAGGCGAACAAATAAAGCGTGGAAGGTATCAATGCAAAAACAAATGTGGACAACGTTAATACAAAATCTGTGCCAAAGAATGAGATAACAGGACAATAATAAAAAATGATAGGAATAAAAATAAAAAAAGTGATGTATCGTGTAGTGTCTTTGAAAACAAATCTCTGTGAACTCCTGTTAGGACCAAAGAAAAAAGAAAAAACTGTCGACAAAAAATAGGAAAAATGAGGAACACAGTGAAAAATTGAATGAGTGAGGTATAAAAAATAAAAAATAAAAAATAAAACTATACGATTGTCAATGCACCAATCAAGGTAATGAAAAAACCAGAGTCTATTACAGACTACAGTCTATTGAGAAAGTTCCATTATAGATCTTTATCCATATAAGAAATAGTGGTAGCTGGAAAAAGGGTTGTCCGGGAAATCCTTTGAACAATCCGGCTATGAAAGTATCGTTGATTCCTAAAAACAGAAATAAAACATAGTGTGGCAAAGTTTTCTAAAATGAGAATAATCAGAAAGATGCTTACCAATGTGTAGTCTACGCGTTTCGGTCCTCACAGGACCTTTATCAAGACTGGTTCACTGGTAAGCTTAAGCATCTTTAAATAGGCATACTAATCTATTAACCGGAAGTACCTCATTCTACTTCCGGTTTTCGGCTAATTTCAAATGATCGTTATTTCCTTATTAGGGATATCCCCATGTGTTAAATACTTAGTAGTTTACCTTTTGACATTCTACTATTGGGTAATAAAGATATAAAACTTAGTAGTTTGTTCATAGTTGGTTACATCGATCGTGTGATGTCACTTCCGGTAAGTATTACCAAGTGTCATTTCCGGTTAGGGTTGACAGATGTAAACAAACCCGGTATCATTTCCGGTTGTCAATTTGTTGAATAGACAAGGTAAAGGGGTTAGATGCCTTGATATTTTCCTAATCTATTAGTTTGAACATAATCTAATACAGACTCGCTAATATAACCTCAACTGTATATTAGCGTTATCTCCATCAGAGACCCAAATGATAAATCACAAAAAGGTGGATGGACTTATATTGAGAAACTTTGTTGTATACTTTGAAAATGGATGATTGAATGAAGGGTATCTGTGAGTTTCTTAAATCATAGAAGATTCTTAGTAACCCGGTATCACTTCCGGTTGTCAATTTGTTGAATAGACAAGGTAAAGGGGTTAGATGCCTTGATATTTTCCTAATCTATTAGTTTGAACATAATCTAATACAGACTCTCTAATAAAAACTCAACTGTATATTAGCGTTCTCTCCATCAGAGACCCAAATGATAAATCACAAAAAGGTGGATGGACTTATATTGAGAAACTTTGTTGTATACTTTGAAAATGGATGATTGAATGGAGGGTATCTGTGAGTTTCTTAAATCATAGAAGATTCTTGGTAAGTAGCCTTGGTGTTTATCTTTGTAATACCCTAGAGTCTTTTTGGACAATATGGGCAGTATGTTTTTGACACAGGGTTATTTGTGTGTCTGAAGCAAAGGCTATCTATAGTAAGGGTGATAAACCAATTAGGAACATAAAGGTTCCTTGCTTGTTACCTTGGTTTCTGAGATTGAATTTCGAGTAGTACTAATAGTGGCTAAACATATGCATTATTTATCTATGCGTAAAGCCTCTTATGTTAGATGTTCAAGGTGGGATTCATATTCTGGACTGGTGGGGGATTGTCTAGTAGTATCGTGATGTGATTACTAACAGTCGAGTCATGAGCCTGTATAATATGTCTTGTCTGATAAGTATTTGGCAAAGGTTGATTTAAGGTTCGTATTCTTTAAGGGAGGGGTAATCGTTGTGACCTTGCGAGTTTCCATTTAAACGTAAGGTTATCAAGGTGGAAGGGAGGTGTTACATATGAGAGGGGACCATAGATTGATGTTAGTTCTATCCATTTTTGACATTAGTTGAATAAATAAGTAAGATCCTCTCTATTATTCAGACCTTTAGGATGAAGGCAGTCCATCAGAAAGATCCATTTGGATTCAGCTTTGAGGAGGGTCTTTTCAAAATCACCCCCTCTCCAATTTCTTAATACTTTCTGTATGCCCATAAATTTCATATCTTGTATTTTTCCATTATGTTTCGTGGCAAAGTGTTTGTAGAGGACCGTGTCTTTATCCTGTTTCTCTATTAGCCGGATATGCTCTCTTAACCTGTCTCTGAGGCTCCTTGAGGTCTGGCCAATATATTGAAGGCCACAGGAGCACTCTGAGGTAGATAATACCTGTATCCTGACATCTGATAAGGTCCTTGATCTTAAATTCTCCTCCCGTTTGCGTTGATTTGAATGTCTTTGTTTTAGTGCCTCTTTTACAAGCTTTGCAGCTTATGCACGGGAAGAACCCTTTAATTGGGTCTCCTTGTAGACTTTGCATGCTGGATTTTTTCTTTCTTAGCAGGCTTGGAGCTAGTCTGTTTTTTAGATTCTCTGTTTTCTTATACACAAAGCTTGGTTGGTTTGGTAGTTTGTTTCCAATGATTTCATTATTCTTCAACAAATGCCAGTGTTTTTTGAAGATTGTTTCCATGATATGCTTGTTACTGCAGTATTCAGTAATCATTGGTACATTTAAGGTCTCTTCTGTACCTTGTTTCCTCCTCTCTTTGTATTTTATTAGTTCTTTTCTTTCCACCTTCCTTACTTCCTCTATCTTAAGGTCCAATTCTTCCTCTTTATACCCTCTTTCGATGAATTTTTCTTTTAAACGTATGGCTTGTTCTTCCCATTTTCTAGTGTTGGAACAGTTTTTCCGGACTCTCAAGAATTGGCTTTTGGGAATGTTCTTTTTCCACTTTTCATGGTGGCAACTTTCGTAATGTACATAGTTGTTGCTATCGACTGTTTTAAAGTATGTACTAGTTTCCCATTTGTTGTTTTTTACTTCTATTTGTAGATCTAAGAATACAATTTCCTTTACACTCCAAGTGTGTGTGAATTTGAGGTTCAAACTGTTCTGGTTCATGATCTCGATCGTATAGAGTAAATCTTGTATTGAGCCTTTCCAGATGATTAAAATATCATCTATGTATCTGCGGTAGAGGACCAGGTCCGCGCTCGCTGGGCAGGAGTCCCAGAAGATACTCTCCCATTTGCCCATATACAGGTTGGCATAGCTGGGCGCGAACCTGGTCCCCATCGCTGTACCGCATATTTGTTGGTAATAGACCCCCTCGTTGCAGAAATAATTGTGCTGTAGGATATATTGAATGCTATCCACTATGAATTTAGCCTGGTCTTCTAGCATCTCTGGATCTTTCTTCAGAAACCAATTCACTGCTTCAAGTCCCTCTGTGTGTGGTATGCTGGTGTATAAAGCAGCGACGTCACAGGTTGCCATAATCATTCCTTCTTCCCACGGGATTTCTTCCAATATATTTAGAACTTGAGTGGAGTCTCTCAGGTAAGATGGGAGTGCTATTACATATTTCTGGAGATGTTGATCCACATATTCTGACAAGTTGCTGGTGAGTGATCCAATGCCGGAGATAATTGGACGGCCAGGTGGTTCTTTAAGATTTTTGTGAATCTTGGGAAGGTGATATATTATGGGTGTTATCGGGTATTTAGTGTCCAAATAGCTGTATTCTTTTTCATCCAAGATACCTGATGATTTTGCTTTCTCTAGAAGTTCGTTTAGTTCTTCCTGGAACCTATTCACAGGATCATTCCTGAGTTTTAGGTATGTCGTCTGATCATTGAGTAGGCGTTGGTTCTCTGCCATATACTTCTCTCTATCCAGGATAACTATACCTCCACCTTTATCAGCTGGTTTTATCGTCAGTTTGTTGTTATTCTCTAATCTTCTGATAGTTTCCATATGTAGTTTTGATAAATTAGGTTTTATTCTTTTCAAGTTTTTTCTCTTGATATCCTTGATATCTTTGGTAACCATTAGTTCAAATGCCTCAATGGCATTTCCTTTCGCATAAATAGGGTAGAACCTTGATTTTGGTTTTAACCCTGTATGTATATAAGGGTCCTCAGCATCTGCTGACGTATAGCTCCTTATTGGTGTCGGGTCTGATGGAGTTTTTAGAAAGTGCCTCTTTAGGGTTAATTTTTGTATAAAGCTTTTGGTGTTTACGAATGCTTGAATACCTGAGAGACTCCACTCAAGTTCTAAATATATTGGAAGAAATCCCGTGGGAAGAAGGAATGATTATGGCAACCTGTGACGTCGCTGCTTTATACACCAGCATACCACACACAGAGGGACTTGAAGCAGTGAATTGGTTTCTGAAGAAAGATCCAGAGATGCTAGAAGACCAGGCTAAATTCATAGTGGATAGCATTCAATATATCCTACAGCACAATTATTTCTGCAACGAGGGGGTCTATTACCAACAAATATGCGGTACAGCGATGGGGACCAGGTTCGCGCCCAGCTATGCCAACCTGTATATGGGCAAATGGGAGAGTATCTTCTGGGACTCCTGCCCAGCGAGCGCGGACCTGGTCCTCTACCGCAGATACATAGATGATATTTTAATCATCTGGAAAGGCTCAATACAAGATTTACTCTATACGATCGAGATCATGAACCAGAACAGTTTGAACCTCAAATTCACACACACTTGGAGTGTAAAGGAAATTGTATTCTTAGATCTACAAATAGAAGTAAAAAACATCAAATGGGAAACTAGTACATACTTTAAAACAGTCGATAGCAACAACTATGTACATTACGAAAGTTGCCACCATGAAAAGTGGAAAAAGAACATTCCCAAAAGCCAATTCTTGAGAGTCCGGAAAAACTGTTCCAACACTAGAAAATGGGAAGAACAAGCCATACGTTTAAAAGAAAAATTCATCGAAAGAGGGTATAAAGAGGAAGAATTGGACCTTAAGATAGAGGAAGTAAGGAAGGTGGAAAGAAAAGAACTAATAAAATACAAAGAGAGGAGGAAACAAGGTACAGAAGAGACCTTAAATGTACCAATGATTACTGAATACTGCAGTAACAAGCATATCATGGAAACAATCTTCAAAAAACACTGGCATTTGTTGAAGAATGATGAAATCATTGGAAACAAACTACCAAACCAACCAAGCTTTGTGTATAAGAAAAGAGAGAATCTAAAAAACAGACTAGCTCCAAGCCTGCTAAGAAAGAAAAAATCCAGCATGCAAAGTCTACAAGGAGACCCAATTAAAGGGTTCTTCCCGTGCATAAGCTGCAAAGCTTGTAAAAGAGGCACTAAAACAAAGACATTCAAATCAACGCAAACGGGAGAAGAATTTAAGATCAAGGACCTTATCAGATGTCAGGATACAGGTATTATCTACCTCATAGAGTGCTCCTGTGGCCTTCAATATATTGGCCAGACCTCAAGGAGCCTCAGAGACAGGTTAAGAGAGCATATCCGGCTAATAGAGAAACAGGATAAAGACACGGTCCTCTACAAACACTTTGCCACGAAACATAATGGAAAAATACAAGATATGAAATTTATGGGCATACAGAAAGTATTAAGAAATTGGAGAGGGGGTGATTTTGAAAAGACCCTCCTCAAAGCTGAATCCAAATGGATCTTTCTGATGGAGTGCCTTCATCCTAAAGGTCTGAATAATAGAGAGGATCTTACTTATTTATTCAACTAATGTCAAAAATGGATAGAACTAACATCAATCTATGGTCCCCTCTCATATGTAACACCTCCCTTCCACCTTGATAACCTTACGTTTAAATGGAAACTCGCAAGGTCACAACGATTACCCCTCCCTTAAAGAATACGAACCTTAAATCAACCTTTGCCAAATACTTATCAGACAAGACATATTATACAGGCTCATGACTCGACTGTTAGTAATCACATCACGATACTACTAGACAATCCCCCACCAGTCCAGAATATTAATCCCACCTTGAACATCTAACATAAGAGGCTTTACGCATAGATAAATAATGCATATGTTTAGCCACTATTAGTACTACTCGAAATTCAATCTCAGAAACCAAGGTAACAAGCAAGGAACCTTTATGTTCCTAATTGGTTTATCACCCTTACTATAGATAGCCTTTGCTTCAGACACACAAATAACCCTGTGTCAAAAACATACTGCCCATATTGTCCAAAAAGACTCTAGGGTATTACAAAGATAAACACCAAGGCTACTTACCAAGAATCTTCTTGATTTAAGAAACTCACAGATACCCTCCATTCAATCATCCATTTTCAAAGTATACAACAAAGTTTCTCAATATAAGTCCATCCACCTTTTTGTGATTTATCATTTGGGTCTCTGATGGAGATAACGCTAATATACAGTTGAGTTTTTATTAGCGAGTCTGTATTAGATTATGTTCAAACTAATAGATTAGGAAAATATCAAGGCATCTAACCCCTTTACCTTGTCTATTCAACAAATTGACAACCGGAAGTGATACCGGGTTACTAAGAATCTTCTATGATTTAAGAAACTCACAGATACCCTTCATTCAATCATCCATTTTCAAAGTATACAACAAAGTTTCTCAATATAAGTCCATCCACCTTTTTGTGATTTATCATTTGGGTCTCTGATGGAGATAACGCTAATATACAGTTGAGGTTATATTAGCGAGTCTGTATTAGATTATGTTCAAACTAATAGATTAGGAAAATATCAAGGCATCTAACCCCTTTACCTTGTCTATTCAACAAATTGACAACCGGAAATAATACCGGTTTTGTTTACATCTGTCAACCCTAACCGGAAATGACACTTGGTAATACTTACCGGAAGTGACATCACGCGATCGATGTAACCAACTATGAACAAACTACTAAGTTTTATATCTTTATTACCCAATAGTAGAATGTCAAAAGGTAAACTACTAAGTATTTAACACATGGGGATATCCCTAATAAGGAAATAACGATCATTTGAAATTAGCCGAAAACCGGAAGTAGAATGAGGTACTTCCGGTTAATAGATTAGTATGCCTATTTAAAGATGCTTAAGCTTACCAGTGAACCAGTCTTGATAAAGGTCCTGTGAGGACCGAAACGCGTAGACTACACATTGGTAAGCATCTTTCTGATTATTCTCATTTTAGAAAACTTTGCCACACTATGTTTTATTTCTGTTTTTAGGAATCAACGATACTTTCATAGCCGGATTGTTCAAAGGATTTCCCGGACAACTCTTTTTCCAGCTACCACTATTTCTTATATGGATAAAGATCTATAATGGAACTTTCTCAATAGACTGTAGTCTGTAATAGACTGTGGTTTTTTCATTACCTTGATTGGTGCATTGACAATCGTATAGTTTTATTTTTTATACCTCACTCATTCAATTTTTCACTGTGTTCCTCATTTTTCCTATTTTTTGTCGACAGTTTTTTCTTTTTTCTTTGGTCCTAACAGGAGTTCACAGAGATTTGTTTTCAAAGACACTACACGATACATCACTTATTTTTTTATTTTTATTCCTATCATTTTTTATTATTGTCCTGTTATCTCATTCTTTGGCACAGATTTTGTATTAACGTTGTCCACATTTGTTTTTGCATTGATACCTTCCACGCTTTATTTGTTCGCCTGCACTTTAGCACCGTGAAGTTTACTGTTATCCTTTGTTGAAAGGCCATCTTTCTTTTTATAGTTTTGATTTACCATTGTACACGGTCTGGGGAATTAGCACTAGTTGTGTTGTTCACACCACTCTTTCTGTATTTCTGTATTTCGCTCATTTAGAATGTTGTACTGATTGTAGTAATCCATGTATTGATCACAGAGACGTCCATTTTTTTATTATTCACTATTTATTTTGTGTCACACTACTAACATTTACTGGTTAGCCAGATATCCCTGTTAACAGGGGTTAGTTCTTAGACCTTAATTCGAGTGCGGCTATTGTCAAGCACTCCGATTGTAGGATCTTTACTGCAGCTAACCCTTGGATATGGATCCATAATCCCACTGGCATTTATCGTGCTTTATCTTTTGCACTTTACTTACCAAGTTTTAGGCCCTTAAACGGTGCCATCAACGTTTATCTGCCGTCATCATTTAAGGGTATATCAGACTAGTGGTATTAGTCCTTGCTCACCCACGGTCAGATACACTAGGATATACCCTAATTTAGACTAGATTCTTACTGCAATACTATTGTTGTCAATGGAGTAAACGTAATAGTCCACTCCAATTCCTGAATTATTTTGTCCCCACCTTGGGATTATTTATTTTGTGATTACCTACTTTGTGTTTATTTCAAATAATAGATTTTTATATTTATGCCTTGTGTTTAAATGTATTTTTAAAATTCTATGCTATTTTACCCTTGTCTATATTAATATTGATTTTACTAGTACCAATTTGTATATAATAAATCTATTCAACCCTTCCTGTTGTGAGTGTGCAATTATCCTTAGGCCGGTTGGCGCTGTGATCACTATCATTGTTTTGGGAACCCGCAAAAAAGGTCCTGGGGAGAACACTGTACATTAACATGATTATACCTGAGTCCAATTAATATTAATGAGATACTAAACACAACATTTTCCTTTTAATGATTCAAATAGAGCATGCAATTTTTAACAACTTTCTAATTTACTCCTAGTATCAATTTTTCTTTGTTCTCTTGCTATCTTTATTTAAAAAGATGGAATGTAAAGCTTAGAAGCCGGCAGATTTTAGGTTCAGCACCCTGGATATTGCTTGCTGATTGGTGGCTACATTTAGCCACCAATAAGCAAGCTTAACCCAGGTACTGAACCAAAAATGGGCTAGCTCCTAATCTTCACATTCCTGCTTTTTAAATAAAGATGGCAAGAGAACAAAGAAAAATTGATACTAGGAGTAAATTAGAGCATGCAATTTCAAACAACTTTCTATCTGAATTATTAAAGTAAAATTTTTGGATTTAGAATCCCTTTAACATATGTATGCATTCTAATTTAGGTACATGAAATTTTGTATCACTGTATATGGTCATTTGTAAATATAATTTTGTTGATTTATATTCTGAATAATTATGGCAATGCACTGTACAATTCGATGTTTGACTTTTATTGCATTAGCTCATCCTAAATTATAACTATTTATAGTTTGGAGACATTAATCTGTTTATTTGGCCTTTACAGCTTTACAGGTTACATTTGGTTCTCTGTATAGAGATGATGTATTGATTAAGCCAAGTAGAGTCATTTCTGTTCTGGCAGCTGCCTGCATGCTACAATTGGTAAGTAATTCCTTTATCCTAGAATTTACACCAAAATCTTCTGTAGTTTCTGAACTTAAACATACAGCAAATTCCTAAAATGCTTAGTTTGTGCATAGCAAAACAACCTTGCAGTTTACTTTTATTCTTTATTTTGCCCCCCCTTTTCGTGCAGTTTAGCTCTGAAAATTGTGACTTTTCTCATTCTCAGACCTGGAAAATCATCCTGCAGACCCTGCTACATATCTTTCCCTGACTGGCTTTAACAGATATCAATTGCTAAATGGCACTTTATACTAATAAAATGACATGGTTTAGCCTTGCTCTCTGCATATTCAAGCCTGGATTGGCTCCTTCAAAAAACAAAGTAGTGGGTGGAGTTTTGTTATTAAAAACAATCATGGTAAACAAGATATTAAGTTGTTTTAAGATAATTTAGTTTTGGCTGATATGTTTTGTTATAGATAGATTACAGAACTGTAATTACATGGTGTTTAATTGTCAATTCAATGAAAGAACAGTGCTATTCACTGCAAATATTGAGGGCTTCAAATCAGTTGGGTATATTATGATTTACAATATCTTTATTTTTCTACTGATGTTTCTAGTTAACTTTGATGTAGGCGTCTAGTAGACACAGTAAATAGAGTACAGAGGACATGAAACCCCAATTTTGTTTCTTTCATGATTCATACTTTCCAGTTGACTTATTTTATTACATTTGTTTTATTCTCTCGCTATCCTTTGCTTAAGGAGAAGCAATGCACTACCGGGATGCAGCTGAACGTATTAATGAACCAATGACAAGAGACATATATGTGCAGCTACCAAATAGCAGCTAGCAAATTAGATAATAGAAGTATATTGGAAAGTTGTTTAAAATCGAATGTTCTATCTGAATCATGAAAGAGAAAAATGTTGATTTTCATGTCCCTTGAAATTAAATCTGGGTTTGTTGCTGTTTAAGTATAAACAAGTACTGTCCATATTTTTTTTTTGAGAAGTTACCAACACTCTCCTAAACAACAATAATTTTAGCTGTCACATCTGAAGCTTGTATTTGTATGTTTGTATTTGTTGATTGGAGAAGATGTACTGATTAAAAGGACAGTCTACTCCAAAATTTTTAGAAAGATAGATAACCAACACGGTTATATTAATATACTTTTTACCTCTGTGATTACCTTGTATCTAAGCCTCTGCAGACAGCCCCCTTATTTCAGTTCTTTTGGCAGACTTGCATTTTTGCCAATTAATGCTGGCTCCTGCATAACTCCATGGAAATGAGCACAGTGGCACACATGAACTAGCAATGCCTGTCATTGAGAAGCTAATAAAATGCACTGAGACAAAAGTCGGCCTGCAGGGGCTTAAAAACAGGCAGAGAGTTAGAGGTATGGCAGTTATAAAATATATTAATATAACAATGCTGGTTATGCAAAACCAGGGAATGGGTAGTAAATGTGTTTTCTCCAACATAGGTGTGTCCGGTCCACGGCGTCATCCTTACTTGTGGGATATTCTCCTCCCCAACAGGAAATGGCAAAGAGCCCAGCAAAGCTGGTCACATGATCCCTCCTAGGCTCCGCCTACCCCAGTCATTCTCTTTGCCGTTGTACAGGCAACATCTCCACGGAGATGGCTTAGAGTTTTTTAGTGTTTAACTGTAGTTTTTATTATTCAATCAAGAGTTTGTTATTTTGAAATAGTGCTGGTATGTACTATTTACTCAGAAACAGAAAAGAGATGAAGATTTCTGTTTGTATGAGGAAAATGATTTTAGCAACCGTAACTAAAATCCATGGCTGTTCCACACAGGACTGTTGAGAGCAATTAACTTCAGTTGGGGGAACAGTATGCAGTCTCTTGCTGCTTGAGGTATGACACATTCTAACAAGACGATGTAATGCTGGAAGCTGTCATTTTCCCTATGGGATCCGGTAAGCCATGTTTATTACGATCGTAAATAAGGGCTTCACAAGGGCTTATTAAGACTGTAGACTTTTTTTGGGCTAAATCGATTCATTATTAACACATATTTAGCCTTGAGGAATCATTTTATCTGGGTATTTTGATATAATAATATCGGCAGGCACTGTATTAGACACCTTATACCTTAGGGGCTTTCCCAAAGCATAAGCAGAGCCTCATTTCTCTTGTTAAGTGTATCCAGTCCACGGATCATCCATTACTTATGGGATATTAACTCCTCCCCAACAGGAAGTGCAAGAGGATTCACCCAGCAGAGCTGCTATATAGCTCCTCCCCTAACTGCCATTACCAGTCATTCTCTTGCACCCAACGACTAGATAGGATGTGTGAGAGGACTATGGTGATTATATTTAGTTTTATACCTTCAATCAAAAGTTTGTTATTTTATAATAGCACCGGAGTGTGTTATTCCTTCTCTGGTAGAATTTGAAGAAGAATCTACCTGAGTTTTTACTATGATTTTAGCCGGCGTAGTTAAGATCATATTGCTGTTTCTCGGCCATCTGAGGAGAGGTAAACTTCAGATCAGGGGACAGCGGGCAGATTAATCTGCAAAGAGGTATGTAGCAGCTTATTATTTTCTGACAATGGAATTGATGAGAAAATTCTGCCATACCGATATAATGTAAACTCAGCCTTAAATGCAGTAGCAGCAGCTGGTATCAGGCTGTCATGTATGTATATTTTACACTTCAGTATTCTGGGGAATGGCACTTCACTGGAATTATACTGTGTGCATAAGACTTTAGCCTAATTTGCAGGGACTGGCAACAGGCTCTTTAATAACACTTAATTTATGTTAAACGTTTTTTGCTGGCATGTAAAATCGTTTCATTTTCTGAGGTACTGGGTGAATAAAATGTTTTGGGCATTATTTTTTCCACTTGGCAGTTGTTTTATTTAATTTATGACAGTTTACTGATCTCTCTCACTGTTGTGTGTGAGGGGGAGGTCAAAAAATTCAGTCAGAAGCTCATTGTATTTCCTGCATGATCCGGTTCATCTCTACAGAACTCAGGGGTCTTCAAAACTTGTTTTGAGGGAGGTAATCATTCACAGCAGAGCTGTGAGATTGTAGTTGACTGTGATAAAAAACGTTTATTTCTGTAACTTTTTTTTCTGCTATCAGGGTTAGTTATCCTTCGCTAATGGGAACAAGCCTTTGCTAAAATTGTGTTTTTTACAAAGATTTGATGCTATAACCTTTCAGTTTATTAACTTTCAACTGTCATAACTCTTTCTGTGCTTCTTATAGGCACAGTACGTTTTCATATTATAGTAAATTACTTGAAAAGTATTTCCAAGTTGCTAGTTTATTTGCTAGTGTGTTAAAAATGTCTGATTCAGAGGAAGACATCTGTGCTATATGTGCTAATGCCAAAGTGGAGCCCAATAGAAATTTATGTACTAACTGTATTGATGCTACTTTAAATAAAAGTCAATCTGTACAAATTGAACACATTTCACCAAACAACGAGGGGAGAGTTATGCCGACTAACTCGCCTCACGTGTCAGTACCTGCATCTCCCGCTCGGGGGGTGCGTGATATTGTGGCGCCGAGTACATCTGGGCGGCCATTACAAATCACATTACAGGATATGGCTACTGTTATGACTGAAGTTTTGGCTAAATTACCAGAACTAAGAGGTAAGCGTGATCACTCTGGGGTGAGAACAGAGTGCGCTGATAATGTTAGGGCCATGTCAGATACTGCGTCACAACTTGCAGAACATGAGGACGGAGAGCTTCATTCTGCGGCTGACGGTTCTGATCCAAACAGATTGGATTCAGATATTTAAAATTTTAAATTTAAGCTGGAAAACCTCCGTGTATTACTAGGGGAGGTGTTAGCGGCTCTGAATGATTGTAACACAGTTGCAATACCAGAAAAAATGTGTAGGTTGGATAAATATTTTGCGGTACCGTCGAGTACTGACGTTTTTCCTATACCTAAGAGACTTACTGAAATTGTTAATAAGGAGTGGGATAGACCCGGTGTGCCGTTCTCACCCCCTCCGATATTTAGAAAGATGTTTCCAATAGACACCACCACACGGGACTTATGGCAAACGATCCCTAAGGTGGAGGGAGCAGTTTCTACTTTAGCTAAGCGTACCACTATCCCGGTGGAGGATAGCTGTGCCTTTTCAGATCCAATGGATAAAAAGTTAGAGGGTTACCTTAAGAAAATGTTTGTTCAACAAGGTTTTATATTGCAACCCCTTGCATGCATTGCGCCTGTCACGGCTGCAGCAGCATTTTGGTTTGAGTCTCTGGAAGGGACACTTGAATTAGCTCCATTAGATGAGATTACACACAGGCTTAAAGCTCTTAAGTTAGCTAACTCATTTATTTCAGATTCCGTAGTACATTTAACTAAGCTTACGGCTAAGAATTCCGGATTCGCCATTCAGGCGCGCAGAGCACTGTGGCTAAAATCCTGGTCAGCTGACGTTACTTCTAAGTCTAAATTTCTTAATATACCTTTCAAAGGGCAGACCTTATTCGGGCCCGGATTGAAAGAAATTATCGCTGACATTACAGGAGGTTAAGGCCATGCCCTGCCTCAAGACAGAGCCTAACCTAAGGCTAGACAATCTAATTTTCGTTCCTTTCGGAATTTCAAAGCAGGAGCAGCATCAACTTCCTCTGCTCCAAAACAAGAAGGATCTGTTGCTCGCTACAGACAAGGCTGGAGACCTAACCAGTCCTGGAACAAGGGCAAGCAGGCCAGGAAACCTGCTGGTGCCCCTAAAACAGCATGAATTGAGGGCCCCCGATCCGGGAACAGATCTAGTGGGGGGCAGACTTTCTCTCTTCGCCCAGGCTTGGGCAAGAGATGTCCAGGATCCCTGGGCGCTAGAGATAATATCTCAGGGATACCTTCTGGACTTCAAATACTCTCCCCCAAGAGAGAGATTTCATCTGTCAAGGTTGTCAACAAACCAAATAAAGAAAGAGGCGTTTCTACGCTGCGTACAAGAGCTTTTATTAATGGGAGTAATCCATCCAGTTCCACGGTCGGAACAGGGACAAGGGTTTTACTCAAATCTGTTTGTGGTTCCCAAAAAAGAGGGAACTTTCATGCCAATCCTGGATTTAAAGATCCTATACAAATTCCTAAGAGTTCCATCGTTCACAATGGAGACTATTCGGACAATTTTACCCATGATCCAAAAGGGTCAGTACATGACCACAGTGGATTTAAAGGATGCTTACCTTCACATACCGATTCACAAAGATCATTACCGGTATCTAAGGTTTGCCTTTCTAGACAGGCATTACCAGTTTGTAGCTCTTCCATTCGGATTGGCTACGGCTCCGAGAATCTTCACAAAGTTTCTGGGTGCTCTTCTGGCGGTACTAAGACCGCGAGGAATTGCGGTAGCTCCGTACCTAGACGACATTCTGATACAAGCTTCAAGCTTTCAAACTGCCAAGTCTCATACAGAGTTAGTACTGGCATTTCTAAGGTTGCATGGATGGAAGGTGAACGAAAAGAAGAGTTCTCTCTTTCCACTCACAAGAGTTCCCTTCTTGGGGACTCTTATAGATTCTGTAGAAATGAAGATTTACCTGACAGAAGACAGGTTAACAAAGCTTCAAAATGCATGCCGTGTCCTTCATTCCATTCAACACCCGTCAGTAGCTCAATGCATGGAGGTGATCGGCTTAATGGTAGCAGCAATGGACATAGTACCCTTTGCACGCCTACATCTCAGACCGCTGCAATTGTGCATGCTAAGTCAGTGGAATGGGGATTACTCAGACTTGTCCCCTACTCTGAATCTGGATCAAGAGACCAGAAATTCTCTTCTATGGTGGCTTTCTCGGCCACATCTGTCCAGGGGGATGCCATTCAGCAGGCCGGACTGGACAATTGTAACAACAGACGCCAGCCTACTAGGTTGGGGCGCTGTCTGGAATTCTCTGAAGGCTCAGGGACAATGGAATCAGGAGGAGAGTCTCCTACCAATAAACATTCTGGAATTGAGAGCAGTTCTCAATGCCCTTCTGGCTTGGCCCCAGTTAACTGGGGGGTTCATCAGGTTTCAGTCGGACAACATCACGACTGTAGCTTACATCAACCATCAGGGAGGGACAAGAAGCTCCCTAGCAATGATGGAAGTATCAAAGATAATTCGCTGGGCAGAGTCTCACTCTTGCCACCTGTCAGCAATCCACATCCCGGGAGTGGAGAACTGGGAGGCGGATTTCTTAAGTCGTCAGACTTTTCATCCGGGGGAGTGGGAACTTCATCCGGAGGTCTTTGCCCAAATACTTCGACGTTGGGGCAAACCAGAGATAGATCTCATGGCGTCTCGACAGAACGCCAAGCTTCCTCGTTACGGGTCCAGATCCAGGGATCCGGGAGCGGTTCTGATAGATGCTTTGACAGCACCTTGGACCTTCGGGATGGCTTATGTGTTTCCACCCTTCCCGATGCTTCCTCGATTGATTGCCAGAATCAAACAGGAGAGAGCATCAGTGATTCTAATAGCGCCTGCATGGCCACGCAGGACTTGGTATGCAGATCTAGTGGACATGTCATCCTGTCCACCTTGGTCGCTACCTCTGAAACAGGACCTTCTGATCCAGGGTCCCTTCAAACATCAAAATCTAATTTCTCTGAAGCTGACTGCTTGGAAATTGAACGCTTGATTTTATCAAAACGTGGTTTTTCTGAGTCAGTTATTGATACCTTAATACAGGCTAGGAAGCCTGTTTCCAGAAAGATTTACCATAAGATATGGCGCAAATACTTATATTGGTGCGAATCCAAGAGTTACTCATGGAGTAAGGTTAGGATTCCGAGGATATTGTCTTTTCTACAAGAAGGTTTAGAAAAGGGTTTATCCGCTAGTTCCTTAAAGGGACAGATTTCAGCTCTGTCCATTCTTTTACACAAACGTCTGTCAGAAGTTCCGGACGTTCAAGCTTTTTGTCAGGATTTAGCTAGGATCAAGCCTGTGTTTAAAACTGTTGCTCCACCATGGAGTTTGAACTTAGTTCTTAATGTTTTACAGGGGGTTCCGTTTGAACCCCTTCATTCCATTGATATCAAGTTGTTATCTTGGAAAGTTCTGTTTTTTTATGGCGATTTCCTCGGCTCGAAGAGTCTCTGAGTTATCTGCCTTACATTGTGATTCTCCTTATCTGATTTTTCATTCAGACAAGGTAGTTCTGCGTACTAAACCTGGGTTCCTACCTAAGGTGGTCACTAACAGGAATATCAATCAAGAGATTGTGGTTCCATCTTTGTGTCCTAATCCTTCTTCGAAAAAGGAACGTCTGCTACACAATCTAGATGTAGTCCGTGCCCTGAAATTTTATCTACAGGCAACTAAGGATTTTCGACAAACGTCTTCCCTGTTTGTCGTTTATTCTGGTCAGAGGAGAGGTCAAAAAGCTTCGGCTACCTCTCTCTCCTTTTGGCTTCGTAGCATAATACGGTTAGCCTATGAGACTGCTGGACAGCAGCCTCCTGAAAGAATTACAGCACATTCTACTAGAGCTGTGGCTTCCACTTGGGCCTTTAAGAATGAGGCTTCTGTTGAACAGATTTGCAAGGCTGCAACTTGGTCTTCTCTTCATACTTTTTCCAAATTTTACAAATTTGACACTTTTGCTTCTTCGGAGGCTGTTTTTGGGAGAATGGTTCTTCAGGCAGTGGTTCCTTCCGTATAAAGATCCTGCCTGTCCCTCCCGTCATCCGTGTACTTTAGCTTTGGTATTGGTATCCCATAAGTAATGGATGATCCGTGGACTGGATACACTTAACAAGAGAAAACATAATTTATGCTTACCTGATAAATTTATTTCTCTTGTAGTGTATCCAGTCCACGGCCCGCCCTGTCACTTTAAGGCAGGTAATTTTTCCATTAAACTACAGTCACCACTGCACCCTATGGTTTTCCTTTCTCTGCATGTTTTCGGTCGAATGACTGGTAATGGCAGTTAGGGGAGGAGCTATATAGCAGCTCTGCTGGGTGAATCCTCTTGCACTTCCTGTTGGGGAGGAGTTAATATCCCATAAGTAATGGATGATCCGTGGACTGGATACACTACAAGAGAAATAAATTTATCAGGTAAGCATAAATTATGTTTTTCGCGCCGGTGTGGCGCACTTGTTTTTGAGAGGCATGGCATGCAGTCGCATGTGAGAGGAGCTCTGACACTTAGAAAAGACTTTCTGAAGGCGTCATTTGGTATCGTATTCCCCTTTGGGCTTGGTTGGGTCTCAGCAAAGCAGATACCAGGGACTGTAAAGGGGTTAAAGTTTAAAACGGCTCCGGTTCCGTTATTTTAAGGGTTAAAGCTTCCAAATTTGGTGTGCAATACTTTTAAGGCTTTAAGACACTGTGGTGAAAATTTGGTGAATTTTGTACAATTCCTTCATGTTTTTTCGCAATTGCAGTAATAAAGTGTGTTCAGTTTAAAATTTAAAGTGACAGTAACGGTTTTATTTTAAAACGTTTTTTGTACTTGTTATCAAGTTTATGCCTGTTTAACATGTCTGAACTACCAGATAGACTGTGTTCTGAATGTGGGGAAGCCAGAATTCCTATTCATTTAAATAAATGTGATTTATGTGACAATGACAATGATGCCCAAGATGATTCCTCAAGTGAGGGGAGTAAGCATGGTACTGCATCATTCCCTCCTTCGTCTACACGAGTCTTGCCCACTCAGGAGGCCCCTAGTACATCTAGCGCGCCAATACTCCTTACTATGCAACAATTAACGGCTGTAATGGATAATTCTGTCAAAAACATTTTAGCCCAAATGAACCCTTGTCAGCGTAAGCGCGGCTGCTCTGTTTTAGATACTGAAGAGCATGGCAACGCTGATACTAATATCTCTGAAGGGCCCCTAACCCAGTCTGATGGGGCCAGGGAAGTTTTGTCTGAGGGAGAAATTACTGATTCAGGGAACATTTCTCAACAGGCTGAACCTGATGTGATTGCATTTAAATTTAAGTTGGAACATCTCCGCATTCTGCTTAAGGAGGTATTATCCACTCTGGATGATTGTGACAAGTTGGTCATCCCAGAGAAACTATGTAAAATGGACAAGTTCCTAGAGGTGCCGGGGCTCCCAGAAGCTTTTCCTATACCCAAGCGGGTGGCGGACATTGTTAATAAAGAATGGGAAAGGCCCGGTATTCCTTTCGTCCCTCCCCCCATATTTAAAAAATTGTTTCCTTTGGTCGACCCTAGAAAGGACTTATGGCAGACAGTCCCCAAGGTCGAGGGGGCGGTTTCCACTTTAAACAAACGCACCACTATACCCATAGAGGATAGTTGTGCTTTCAAAGATCCTATGGATAAAAAATTAGAAGGTTTGCTTAAAAAGATGTTTGTTCAGCAGGGTTACCTTCTACAACCAATTGCATGCATTGTCCCTGTCGCTACAGCCGCATGTTTCTGGTTCGATGAGCTGATAAAGGCGGTCGATAGTGATTCTCCTCCTTATGAGGAGATTATGGACAGAATCAATGCTCTCAAATTGGCTAATTCTTTCACCCTAGACGCCACTTTGCAATTGGCTAGGTTAGCGGCTAAGAATTCTGGGTTTGCTATTGTGGCGCGCAGAGCGCTTTGGTTGAAATCTTGGTCGGCTGATGCGTCTTCCAAGAACAAGCTACTTAACATTCCTTTCAAGGGGAAAACGCTGTTTGGCCCTGACTTGAAAGAGATTATCTCTGATATCACTGGGGGTAAGGGCCACGCCCTTCCTCAGGATCGGCCTTTCAAGGCAAAAAATAAACCTAATTTTCGTCCCTTTCGTAGAAACGGACCAGCCCGAGGTGCTACGTCCTCTAAGCAAGAGGGTAATACTTCTCAAGCCAAGCCAGCTTGGAGACCAATGCAAGGCTGGAACAAGGGAAAGCAGGCCAAGAAACCTGCCACTGCTACCAAGACTGCATGAAATGTTGGCCCCCGATCCGGGACCGGATCTGGTGGGGGGCAGACTCTCTCTCTTCGCTCAGGCTTGGGCAAGAGATGTTCTGGATCCTTGGGCGCTAGAAATAGTCTCCCAAGGTTATCTTCTGGAATTCAAGGGACTTCCCCCAAGGGGGAGGTTCCACAGGTCTCAGTTGTCTTTAGACCACATAAAAAGACAGGCATTCTTACATTGTGTAGAAGACCTGTTAAAAATGGGAGTGATTCATCCTGTTCCATTAAGAGAACAAGGGATGGGGTTCTACTCCAATCTGTTCATAGTTCCCAAAAAAGAGGGAACGTTCAGACCAATCTTAGATCTCAAGATCTTAAACAAGTTTCTCAAGGTTCCATCGTTCAAGATGGAAACCATTCGAACTATTCTTCCTTCCATCCAGGAAGGTCAATTCATGACCACGGTGGATTTAAAGGATGCGTATCTACATATTCCTATCCACAAGGAACATCATCGGTTCCTAAGGTTCGCATTCCTGGACAAGCATTACCAGTTCGTGGCGCTTCCTTTCGGATTAGCCACTGCTCCAAGGATTTTCACAAAGGTACTAGGGTCCCTTCTAGCTGTGCTAAGACCAAGGGGCATTGCTGTAGTACCTTACTTGGACGACATTCTGATTCAAGCGTCGTCCCTTCCTCAAGCAAAGGCTCACACGGACATCGTCCTGGCCTTTCTCAGATCTCACGGATGGAAAGTGAACGGGGAAAAGAGTTCTCTATCTCCGTCAACAAGGGTTCCCTTCTTGGGAACAATAATAGACTCCTTAGAAATGAGGATATTTCTGACAGAGGCCAGAAAAACAAAGCTTCTAGACTCTTGTCGGATACTTCATTCCGTTCCTCTTCCTTCCATAGCTCAGTGCATGGAAGTGATCGGGTTGATGGTAGCGGCAATGGACATAGTTCCTTTTGCGCGCATTCATCTAAGACCATTACAACTGTGCATGCTCAGTCAGTGGAATGGGGATTATACAGACTTGTCTCCGAAGATACAAGTAAATCAGAGGACCAGAGACTCACTCCGTTGGTGGCTGTCCCTGGACAACCTGTCACAAGGGATGACATTCCGCAGACCAGAGTGGGTCATTGTCACGACCGACGCCAGTCTGATGGGCTGGGGCGCGGTCTGGGGAGCCCTGAAAACTCAGGGTCTTTGGTCTCGGGAAGAATCTCTTCTACCGATAAATATTCTGGAACTGAGAGCGATATTCAATACTCTCAAGGCTTGGCCTCAGCTAGCGAGGGCCAAGTTCATACGGTTTCAATCAGACAACATGACAACTGTTGCGTACATCAACCATCAGGGGGGAACAAGGAGTTCTCTAGCGATGGAAGAAGTGACCAAAATCATTCTATGGGCGGAGCCTCACTCCTGCCACCTGTCCGCTATCCACATCCCAGGAGTGGAAAATTGGGAAGCGGATTTTCTGAGTCGTCAGACATTGCATCCGGGGGAGTGGGAACTCCATCCGGAAATCTTTGCCCAAGTCACTCAGCTGTGGGGCATTCCAGACATGGATCTGATGGCCTCTCGTCAGAACTTCAAAGTTCCTTGCTACGGGTCCAGATCCAGGGATCCCAAGGCGGCTCTAGTGGATGCACTAGTAGCACCTTGGACCTTCAAACTAGCTTATGTGTTCCCGCCGTTTCCTCTCATCCCCAGGCTGGTAGCCAGGATCAATCAGGAGAGGGCGTCGGTGATCTTGATAGCTCCTGCGTGGCCACGCAGGACTTGGTATGCAGATCTGGTGAATATGTCATCGGCTCCACCTTGGAAGCTACCTTTGAGACGAGACCTTCTTGTTCAGGGTCCGTTCGAACATCCGAACCTGGTTTCACTCCAGCTGACTGCTTGGAGATTGAACGCTTGATCTTATCGAAGCGAGGGTTCTCAGATTCTGTTATCGATACTCTTGTTCAGGCCAGAAAGCCTGTTACTAGAAAAATTTACCACAAAATTTGGAAAAAATATATCTGTTGGTGTGAATCTAAAGGATTCCCTTGGGACAAGGTTAAGATTCCTAAGATTCTATCCTTCCTTCAAGAAGGATTGGAAAAAGGATTATCTGCAAGTTCCCTGAAGGGACAGATTTCTGCCTTGTCTGTGTTACTTCACAAAAAGCTGGCAGCTGTGCCAGATGTTCAAGCCTTTGTTCAGGCTCTGGTTAGAATTAAGCCTGTTTACAAACCTTTGACTCCTCCTTGGAGTCTCAATTTAGTTCTTTCAGTTCTTCAGGGGGTTCCGTTTGAACCCTTACATTCCGTTGATATTAAGTTATTATCTTGGAAAGTTTTGTTTTTAGTTGCAATCTCTTCTGCTAGAAGAGTTTCAGAATTATCTGCTCTGCAGTGTTCTCCTCCTTATCTGGTGTTCCATGCAGATAAGGTGGTTTTACGTACTAAACCTGGTTTTCTTCCAAAAGTTGTTTCTAACAAAAACATCAACCAGGAGATTATCGTACCTTCTCTGTGTCCGAAACCAGTTTCAAAGAAGGAACGTTTGTTGCACAATTTGGATGTTGTTCGCGCTCTAAAATTCTATTTAGATGCTACAAAGGATTTTAGACAAACATCTTCCTTGTTTGTTGTTTATTCTGGTAAAAGGAGAGGTCAAAAAGCAACTTCTACCTCTCTCTCTTTTTGGATTAAAAGCATCATCAGATTGGCTTACGAGACTGCCGGACGGCAGCCTCCCGAAAGAATCACAGCTCATTCCACTAGGGCTGTGGCTTCCACATGGGCCTTCAAGAACGAGGCTTCTGTTGATCAGATATGTAGGGCAGCGACTTGGTCTTCACTGCACACTTTTACCAAATTTTACAAGTTTGATACTTTTGCTTCTTCTGAGGCTATTTTTGGGAGAAAGGTTTTGCAAGCCGTGGTGCCTTCCATTTAGGTGACCTGATTTGCTCCCTCCCTTCATCCGTGTCCTAAAGCTTTGGTATTGGTTCCCACAAGTAAGGATGACGCCGTGGACCGGACACACCTATGTTGGAGAAAACAGAATTTATGTTTACCTGATAAATTACTTTCTCCAACGGTGTGTCCGGTCCACGGCCCGCCCTGGTTTTTTTTTAATCAGGTCTGATAATTTATTTTCTTTAACTACAGTCACCACGGTATCATATGGTTTCTCCTATGCAAATATTCCTCCTTAACGTCGGTCGAATGACTGGGGTAGGCGGAGCCTAGGAGGGATCATGTGACCAGCTTTGCTGGGCTCTTTGCCATTTCCTGTTGGGGAGGAGAATATCCCACAAGTAAGGATGACGCCGTGGACCGGACACACCGTTGGAGAAAGTAATTTATCAGGTAAACATAAATTCTGTTATTTTTTATTTTTATTTTTTAACTTTTCTTTTTTATTGAACATCAGACACTTGGTACAGTAGATGTAAAGACAAATTCACAGACAGTAAAAAACACAAAATTACATGTGAGTGAACAGATTCATGTTGCCATATCGTCCATGTCTACAGTCCAAATCTTTCCACCGGGATCACCCAGTTCAGGAGTAAATGGAAATCAACCAAGCATCAATTACTTATTTTTTTAAGCAATAAAAAATAATCAAGTAGACTGTGCCTTTAAGAGATTTACATGCAGCATTGTAGTAAGTAGTGATACCTGTTTTTTAAAGTGACAGATTTTGTCTGAAATCTTGCAGTTAATAAGCATGTGTGAGTGTGATATTTTTGAATGTATCAACACCTTGTTTGATGCAATTTGTTTTTCAATGGCCAAACTCAACACACAACTATTGCATTGGATGATCATTTGGAGGAGCTAATCTGGGCACGTTACTGGTAAAGACAAGACTTGCTGCTATCATTTTCCATTGTTCTACGGCTCCATATCTTATCTCTGCTGAGACCAATTAGGGACAGATATGTAGTAGTGTTAGGACTGTAAAATCAGCACTGTGCACTTCCAATTCACGGAAGAGGAAACACCACCATTTCAGACTTAAAGGGACAGTCTACCTTAGAATTGTTATTGTTTTAAAAGATAGATAATCCCTTTATTACCCATTCCCCAGTTTTGCATAACCAACACTGTTATATTAATATACTTTCTCCTGTTAAGTGTAGTCAGTCCACGGGTCATCCATTACTTATGGGATTATTACTCCTCCCTAACAGGAAGTGCAAGAGGATCACCCAAGCAGAGCTGCTATATAGCTCCTCCCCTCTACGTCATACCCAGTCATTCTCTTGCACCTAACTAATAGATAGGACGTGTGAGAGGACTGTGGTTGTTAAACTTAGTTTTTATTTCTTCAATCAAAAGTTTGTTATTTTAAACAGCACCGGAGTGTGTTGTTTTTTCTCAGGCAGCATTAGAAGAAGAATCTACCTGAGTTGTGTATGATCTTAGCGGACGTAACTAAGATCCATTTGCTGTTCTCGGCCATTCTGAGGAGCGAGGTAACTTCAGAACAGGAGACAGCGGGCAGGGTTCACCTGCAAGGAGGTATGTTGCAGTATATTATTTTCTAAGGAATGGAATTGACTGAGAAAATACTGCTAATACCGATATAATGTAAGTACAGCCTTAAATGCAGTAGTAGCAACGGTGCTCGGACAAAATTCCGACGGACAAAATGCCGAAACACATTCGTCCGTCAGACATATGTCCGATATACACTGCTTCCGACTGCACGCCGAACAGCGCAATCACGTAATTGCATAATTGTCATCAGTATAAAAGCGGAAAATTTAAATATATATTGTGGCTACTGAGGTAAAAAAAACAACACAAACACTTAAATAAATAAATTTAAAAAAAACATCAAATTAAAAAAATGGAGTTCATAAAGACGTGTAAAGGAGGAAGAAAAATGTTTTATGAAGGTTATGCATACATTGTAGACAAAAAAAAAGAAAATGTCACATATTGGAGATGTGAAAAAAAAGGTTTTTGTGGAGGAAGGCTAAAAACCATTAATGATATAATTGAAAAAGATGCATCAAATCATTCACATCCACCTAATGCAGCAAGAATTTTATCTATGAAAACAATTGAAAAAATAAAAGAAGTTGCTAAAAATTCAGAAGAAGTAACATCAAGCATAATACAAAATTGCACATCTAATTTCCCCCTTGAAGCAGCAGGAGCTCTACCTAAAAAAGAAACTCTTGCCAGAATGGTACGTCGACATCGAACAACACCAAATGGAAACATTTTAAATGATGATTTAAGAAAAACAACCAGAGGAGAAAATGAAAATTTAATCATTCTGTCTACTAAAAAAAATGTAGATCTTCTTTCAAAAAAACAACACTGGCTCTGTGACGGAACATTTGACTCAGCTCCTTTAGGTTTTCAGTTGTATACAATACATGTTTTAATAGAAGATAACCATACCATACCATTAGTATACTGCATATCAAAAAATAAAAATCAGGAAACTTATAATTTAATTTTTAGTATTATAAAAGAAAAAAATCCAGATATCAATCCTATATCAATTACTGTAGATTTTGAAAGAGCAGCAATAAATTGCATGACAAATTTTTTACAAAATACAATAATTTATGGATGCTTTTTCCATTTTTCCCAATGCCTGTGGAGAAAAATACAATCTTTGGGCTTAAAAATATGGTATAATAATGAAAAAAATGCTCTGATCATAAAATGCTTAGAAGCATTAGCATTTGTGCCAGTGGAAGATGTAGTTGAAACATTTAATGACTTTGTAAAATCAATAGAAAAACAAAACAGTAACATTTTATCTGAATTTTTAAATTATTTTGAAAAAACCTGGATTGGCGAACTACAAGAAGGTACAAGAAGAAAACCTACTTTCGATATTACGATGTGGAACACTTTTGAAAGAACAAAACTAGGGTTACCTAGAACAAACAACTCTCTAGAAGGATGGCACAGAGCATTTGACCAACGAATGTCTATAACCCACCCAAGCATTTGCAGACTAGTTTCAAAAATAAGAAAAGAACAAGCAGAATGGGAGTTAACAATTGAAAAAATTGATTCTGGAGTTGAACTGAGAAAACCCAAAAAAAAATATGAAATCATAAACAACAGGATAATGAAAGTTTTAGAAAAATACAGTGAATACTCAAGATTAGACTTTTTAAAGGCAATAGCACATAATATATAAGATTTACTTAAATAAATCAAGATACATTCGGCCGAGGGCAGATACGATCCAAAATTTTCTGTTACAATCAGTGACTCGGGCGCCGCAACCGCCTCTGGGAACCTATCCATGGGTCCCTACCCTCACAATGTACTTTTAACACATAATATAATTATTATAATTATAATATTATAATTAATATGTTATATATAAGTTGATTTAATTGTCTTTTGTCAGTCCACTATTAAAAATGTTATAAATGTTATATATAAGTTGATTTAATTGTCTTTTGTCAGTCCACTATTAAAAATGTTATAAAACCGTGATTTTTAAGCTTCATTCCCACCCAGCAGCCGGATAAATGTCTTTCGGAATATTCTCCGTCGGACAAATGTCCGTCGGAAAAGCGTCAGTCGGATAACAGTCCGGCCACGAGTAGCAACTGGTATCAGGCTGATATGTATGTATGTTGGCACTGAAGTATTTCTGGGGAATGGCACTTCACTAAGAAAATACTGTATACATATAACTTATAGCCTTTTCTGCAGTGAAAGCGACTAGCAACAGGCTTTTTAATAACATTTCATATATTTATATTTAAAACGTTTACTGGCATGTTAATCGTTTTTTCTCTGAGGTACTTGGTGAAAAATTTTATGGGCATTAATTTTCCACATGGCTATCGTTTGTTTTGAATAGAATCAGTTTACTGAGCTTCCCCACTGTTGTATTATGAGTGGGAGGGGCCTATTTTGGCGCTTTACTGCGCAGTAGAAATTCAGTCACAAGTCTTCCTTGTTCTCCCTGCATGATCCAGGACGTCTCTACAGAGCTCAGGGGTCTCCAAAACTAGTTTTGAGGGAGGTAATCACTCACAGCAGACCTGTGAGACTGTGCTTTGACTGTGATAAAAACGTATATATTTTTATTTGTTATCTGTTTTTTGGTATTAAGGGGTTAATCATCCATTTGCTAGTGGGTGTAATCCTTTGCTAAATTAATGCATTTAATGTGAAAATTTGGTGACTATAACTAATCCGGTTCATTGTTATTTCAACTGTGACAGTTTTGTGTGCTTCTTAAAGGCACAGTAACGTTTTTTATATTGCTTGTAAATTTATTTGAAAAGTATTTTCCAAGCTTGCTAGTCTAATTGCTAGTTTGTTTAAACATGTCTGACACAGAGGAATCTCTTTGTGCAATATGTTCAAAGGCCAATGTGGAGCCAAATAGAAATTTGTGTACTAATTGCATTGATGCTACTTTAAGTAAAAGCCAATCTGTACATGTCAAGAAAATTTCACCAGACAACGAGGGGGAAGTTATGCCGACTAACTCTCCTCACGTGTCAGTACCTGCATCTCCCGCTCAGGAGGTGCGTGATATTGTGGCGCCAAGTACATCAGGGCGGCCCTTACAAATCACTTTGCAAGACATGGCTAATGTTATGACTGAAGTTTTATCTAAATTGCCAGAACTTAGGGGTAAACGCGACCACTCTGGGGTGAGAACAGAGTGCGCTGATAATACTAGGGCCATGTCTGATACTGCGTCACAATTTGCAGAACATGAAGACGGAGAGCTTCATTCTGTGGGTGACGGATCTGATCCAAATAAACTGGATTCAGACATTTCAAATTTTAAATTTAAGCTTGAGAACCTCCGTGTGTTACTAGGGGAGGTATTAGCGGCTCTGAATGATTGTAACACGGTTGCAATCCCAGAGAAAATATGTAGGCTGGATAAATATTTTGCGGTACCGACGTGTGCTGACGTTTTTCCTATACCTAAAAGGCTTACAGAAATTGTTAACAAGGAGTGGGATAGACCCGGTGTGCCTTTCTCACCCCCTCCTATATTTAGAAAAATGTTTCCAATAGACGCCACCACACGGGACTTATGGCAGACGGTCCCTAAGGTGGAGGGAGCAGTTTCTACTTTAGCTAAGCGTACCACTATCCCGGTGGAGGATAGCTGTGCTTTTTCAGATCCAATGGATAAAAAGTTAGAGGGTTACCTTAAGAAAATGTTTGTTCAACAAGGTTTTATATTGCAACCCCTTGCATGCATTGCGCCTGTCACGGCTGCGGCGGCATTCTGGTTTGAGTCTCTGGAAGAGACCATTAGCTCAGCTACGTTGGATGAGATTACAGACAAGCTTAGAGTCCTTAAGCTAGCTAATTCATTTATTTCTGATGCCGTAGTACATTTAACTAAGCTTATGGCTAAGAACTCCGGATTCGCCATTCAGGCGCGCAGAGCGCTGTGGCTTAAATCCTGGTCAGCTGATGTGACTTCTAAATCTAAATTGCTTAACATACCTTTCAAGGGGCAGACATTATTCGGGCCCGGTTTGAAAGAAATTATCGCTGACGTTACTGGAGGTAAGGGCCATGCCCTGCCTCAAGACAGAGCCAAACCAAGGGCTAGACAGTCTAATTTTCGTGCCTTTCGTAACTTCAAGGCAGGAGCAGCATCAACTTCCTCCGCTCCAAAACAGGAAGGAACTGTTGCTCGCTACAGACAGGGCTGGAAACCTAACCAGACCTGGAACAAGGGCAAGCAGGCCAGAAAACCTGCTGCTGCCCCTAAGACAGCATGAAGTGAGGGCCCCCAATCCGGAAGCGGATCTAGTGGGGGGCAGACTTTCTCTCTTCGCCCAGGCTTGGGCAAGAGATGTCCAGGATCCCTGGGCGTTAGAGATCATATCTCAGGGATATCTTCTGGACTTCAAAGCTTCTCCTCCAAAAGGGAGATTTCATCTTTCAAGGTTGTCAACAAACCAGATAAAGAAAGAGGCGTTTCTACGCTGTGTACAAGATCTTTTACTAATGGGAGTGATCCACCCGGTTCCGCGGTCGGAACACGGACAAGGGTTTTACTCAAATCTGTTTGTGGTTCCCAAGAAAGAAGGAACCTTCAGACCAATCTTGGATCTAAAGATCCTAAACAAATTCCTAAGAGTTCCATCGTTCAAAATGGAAACTATTCGGACAATCTTACCCATGATCCAAAAGGGTCAGTACATGACCACAGTGGATTTAAAGGATGCCTACCTTCACATACCGATTCACAAAGATCATTACCGGTACCTAAGGTTTGCCTTCCTAGACAGGCATTACCAGTTTGTAGCTCTTCCCTTCGGGTTAGCTACTGCTCCAAGAATCTTCACAAAGGTTCTGGGTTCTCTTCTGGCGGTACTAAGACCGCGAGGAATATCGGTAGCTCCGTACCTAGACGACATTCTGATACAAGCGTCAAGTTTCCAAGCTGCCAAGTCTCATACAGAGTTAGTACTGGCTTTTCTAAGGTCACATGGGTGGAAGGTGAACGAAGAAAAGAGTTCTCTATTGCCACTCACAAGAGTTCCCTTCTTAGGGACTCTTATAGATTCGGTAGAAATGAAAATTTACCTGACAGAGGACAGGTTAACAAAACTCCTAAATGCTTGCCGTGTCCTTCATTCCATTCCACACCCGTCAGTGGCTCAATGCATGGAGGTAATCGGCTTAATGGTAGCGGCAATGGACATAGTTCCCTTTGCACGCCTGCATCTCAGACCACTGCAATTGTGCATGCTAAGTCAGTGGAATGGGGATTACTCAGATTTGTCCCCTATGCTGAATCTGGATCAAGAGACCAGAAATTCTCTTCTATGGTGGCTCTCTCGGCCACATCTGTCCAAGGGGATGCCCTTCAGCAGACCAGATTGGACGATTGTAACAACAGACGCCAGCCTGCTAGGTTGGGGCGCTGTCTGGAATTCCCTGAAGACTCAGGGATCATGGACTCAGGAGGAGAGTCTTCTTCCCATAAACATTCTGGAATTAAGAGCAGTTTTCAATGCCCTTCTAGCTTGGCCTCAGCTAGCAACTCTGAGGTTCATCAGGTTTCAGTCGGACAACATCACGACTGTGGCTTACATCAACCATCAAGGAGGGACAAGGAGTTCCCTAGCGATGATGGAAGTCTCAAAGATAATTCACTGGGCAGAGTCTCACTCTTGCCACCTATCAGCGATCCACATCCCAGGCGTGGAGAACTGGGAGGCAGATTTTCTAAGTCGCCAGACTTTTCATCCGGGGGAGTGGGAACTTCATCCGGATGTCTTTGCCCAAATACTTCGGCGTTGGGGCAAACCAGATCTGGATCTCATGGCGTCTCGCCAGAACGCCAAGCTTCCTTGTTACGGGTCCAGGTCCAGGGACCCGGGAGCGGTTCTGATAGATGCTCTGACAGCTCCTTGGGCCTTCAAGATGGCTTATGTGTTTCCACCCTTCCCGATGCTTCCTCGATTGATTGCCAGGATCAAACAGGAGAGAGCATCGGTGATCCTAATAGCGCCTGCGTGGCCACGCAGGACCTGGTATGCAGATCTAGTGGACATGTCATCCTGTCCACCTTGGTCTCTGCCTCTGAGACAGGACCTTCTAATTCAGGGTCCTTTCAAACATCAAAATCTAATTTCTCTGAGGCTGACTGCATGGAGATTGAACGCTTGATTTTATCAAAGCGTGGATTTTCGGAGTCAGTAATTGATACCTTAATACAGGCTAGGAAACCTGTTACCAGGAAAATTTACCATAAAATATGGCGTAAATACTTACATTGGTGCAAATCCAAGAATTACTCATGGAGTAAGGTTAGGATTCCTAGGATATTGTCTTTTCTACAAGAAGGTCTAGAAAAGGGTTTATCTGCTAGTTCTTTAAAGGGACAGATCTCAGCTCTGTCCATCCTTTTACACAAACGTCTGTCAGAAGTTCCAGACGTTCAGGCTTTTTGTCAGGCTTTGGCCAGGATTAAGCCTGTGTTTAAGACTGTTGCTCCGCCGTGGAGCTTAAACTTAGTTCTTAACGTTTTACAGGGTGTTCCGTTTGAACCCCTTCATTCCATTGATATCAAGCTGTTATCTTGGAAAGTTCTGTTTTTAATGGCTATTTCCTCGGCTCGAAGAGTCTCTGAGTTATCGGCCTTACATTGTGATTCTCCTTATCTGATTTTTCATTCAGACAAGGTAGTTCTGCGTACTAAACCTGGGTTCTTACCTAAGGTAGTCACTAACAGGAATATCAATCAAGAGATTGTTGTTCCATCATTGTGTCCTAACCCTTCTTCAAAGAAGGAACGACTTCTACACAATCTGGACGTAGTCCGTGCCCTGAAATTTTATTTACAGGCAACTAAAGATTTTCGCCAAACTTCTTCCCTGTTTGTCGTTTATTCTGGACAGAGGAGAGGTCAAAAAGCTTCTGCTACCTCTCTCTCTTTCTGGCTTCGTAGCATAATACGTTTAGCCTATGAGACTGCTGGACAGCAGCCTCCTGAAAGAATTACAGCTCATTCTACGAGAGCTGTGGCTTCCACTTGGGCCTTTAAGAATGAGGCCTCTGTTGAACAGATTTGCAAGGCTGCAACTTGGTCTTCACTTCACACTTTTTCCAAATTTTACAAATTTGACACTTTTGCTTCTTCTGAGGCTGTTTTTGGGAGAAAGGTTCTTCAGGCAGTGGTTCCTTCCGTGTAAAGATCCTGCCTGTCCCTCCCGTCATCCGTGTACTTTTAGCTTTGGTATTGGTATCCCATAAGTAATGGATGACCTGTGGACTGACTACACTTAACAGGAGAAAACAAAATTTATGCTTACCTGATAAATTCCTTTCTCCTGTAGTGTAGTCAGTCCACGGCCCGCCCTGTTTTTTATGGCAGGTCTAAATTTTAAATCAAACTCCAGTCACCACTGCACCCTATAGTTTCTCCTTTCTCGTTTGGTTTCGGTCGAATGACTGGGTATGACGTAGAGGGGAGGAGCTATATAGCAGCTCTGCTTGGGTGATCCTCTTGCACTTCCTGTTAGGGAGGAGTAATAATCCCATAAGTAATGGATGACCCGTGGACTGACTACACTACAGGAGAAAGGAATTTATCAGGTAAGCATAAATTTTGTTTTTTACCTCTGATTACCTTGTATCTAGGAACCTTCTTCCAGCCCCCTGATCACATGACTGTGACTGTTTATTATCTATTGTCTTAAAGTTAGCATTGTTTTATGCTGGATCTTAAATAACTTTCTGTGCCTGAACACAGTGTTATCTATATGGCCCACGTGTACTTTCTGTCTCTTTGTGTTGAAAAGAGATTTAAAAAGCATGTGATAAGAGGCAGCCCTCAAAGGCTTAGAAATTAGCATATGAGCCTACCTATGTTTAGTTTAAACTAAGAATACCAAGAGAAAAAAGCAAATTTCTTCTGTTATGTGTGATCAGTCCACGGGTCATCATTACTTCTGGGATATTATCTGCTCCCCTACAGGAAGTGCAAGAGGATTCACCCAGCAGAGTTGCTATATAGCTCCTCCCCTCTACGTCACCTCCAGTCATTCTCTTGCACCCAAAGACTAGATAGGAGGTGTGAGAGGACTATGGTGATTATACTTAGTTTTTAGAACTTCAATCAAAAGTTTGTTATTTTACAATAGCACCGGAGCGTGTTATTACCTCTCTGGCAGAGTTTGAAGAAGAATCTACCAGAGTTTTTCTTATGATTTTAACCGGAGTAGTTAAGATCATATTGCTGTTTCTCGGCCATCTGAGGGAGGTAAAAACTTCAGATCAGGGGACAGCGGGCAGTTGAATCTGCATTGAGGTATGTAGCAGTTTTTATTTTCTGAATGGAATTGATGAAAAAATCCTGCCATACCGTTATAATGAACATGTATGTATGCTCTACACTTTAGTATTCTGGGGATGGTATTTCACCGGAATTACTCTGTAAAAGTACATTAAACCTTTTATTAGGTATTTTTCATGTTAAACGTTTTTGCTGGAATGTAGAATCGTTTGCATTAATGAGGTACTGAGTGAATAAATATTTGGGCATTATTTTTCCACTTGGCAGTTTGCTTGTGTTAATTATGACAGTTTCGTTTCTCTCTCACTGCTGTGTGTGAGAGGGAGGGGCCGTTTTTGGCGCTCTTTGCTACGCATCAAAAATTTCCAGTCAGTTTTTCTGCATGATCCGGTTCATCTCTAACAGAACTCAGGGGTCTTCAAACTTCTTTGAAGGGAGGTAGATTCTCTCAGCAGAGCTGTGAGACTTATATAGTGACTGTGATTTAAAACGTTGCTCTGTAATTTTTATGTTTAAAATTTAATTAGTGTTATTTTACTAATGGGAACAAACCTTTGCTAAAAAGTTGTGTTGTTTGTTAAGAGTGATGCTATAACTGTTTTTCAGTTCATTATTTCAACTGTCATTTAATCGTTTAGTGCTTCTTGAGGCACAGTACGTTTTTATTAAATAAAATTGTAACCGAGTTGCATGTTTATTGCTAGTGTGTTAAACATGTCTGATTCAGAGGAAGATACCTGTGTCATTTGTTCCAATGCCAAGGTGGAGCCCAATAGAAATTTATGTACTAACTGTATTGATGCTACTTTAAATAAAAGCCAATCTGTACAAATTGAACAAATTTCACCAAACAGCGAGGGGAGAGTTATGCCGACTAACTCGCCTCACGTGTCAGTACCTGCATCTCCCGCCCGGGAGGTGCGTGATATTATGGCGCCTAGTACATCTGGGCAGCCATTACAGATAACATTACAAGATATGGCTACTGTTATGACTGAAGTTTTGGCTAAATTACCAGAACTAAGAGGCAAGCGTGATCACTCTGGGGTGAGAACAGAGTGCGCTGATAATTCTAGGGCCATGTCTGATACTGCGTCACAGCTTGCAGAGCATGAGGACGGAGAGCTTCATTCTGTAGGTGACGGTTCTGATCCAAGCAGATTGGATTCAGATATTTCAAATTTTAAATTTAAATTGGAAAACCTCCGTGTATTACTAGGGGAGGTCTTAGCAGCTCTTAACGATTGTAACACTGTTGCAATACCAGAGAAAATGTGTAGGTTGGATAAATACTTTGCGGTACCGGCGAGTACTGACGTTTTTCCTATACCTAAGAGATTAACTGAAATTGTTACTAAGGAGTGGGATAGACCCGGTGTGCCGTTCTCACCCCCTCCAATATTTAGAAAGATGTTTCCAATAGACGCCACCACACGGGACTTATGGCAAACGGTCCCTAAGGTGGAGGGAGCAGTTTCTACTTTAGCTAAGCGTACCACTATCCCGGTGGAGGATAGCTGTGCTTTTTCAGATCCTATGGATAAAAAATTAGAGGGTTACCTTAAGAAAATGTTTGTTCAACAAGGTTTTATATTACAACCCCTTGCATGCATCGCGCCGATCACGGCTGCGGCAGCATTTTGGATTGAGTCTCTGGAAGAGAACCTTAGTTCAGCTACGCTGGACGACATTACGGACAGGCTTAGAGTCCTTAAACTAGCTAATTCATTCATTTCGGAGGCCGTAGTACATTTAACCAAACTTACGGCTAAGAATTCAGGATTCGCCATTCAGGCACGTAGGGCGCTGTGGCTAAAATCCTGGTCGGCTGATGTAACTTCTAAGTCCAAATTACTTAATATACCTTTCAAGGGGCAAACTTTATTTGGGCCCGGTTTGAAAGAAATTATTGCTGACATTACAGGAGGTAAGGGCCACGCTCTACCTCAAGACAAAGCCAAAGCTAAGGCTAGACAGTCTAATTTTCGTCCCTTTCGGAATTTCAAAGCAGGAGCAGCACCAACTTCCACTGCACCAAAACAGGAAGGAGCTGTTGCTCGTTACAGACAAGGCTGGAAACCTAACCAGTCCTGGAACAAGGGCAAGCAGGCCAGGAAACCTGCTGCTGCCCCAAAGACAGCATGAACCGAGGGCCCCCGATCCGGGACCGGATCTAGTGGGGGGCAGACTCTCTCTCTTCGCCCAGGCTTGGGCAAGAGATGTCCAGGATCCCTGGGCGCTAGAGATCATATCTCAGGGATACCTTCTAGACTTCAAATTCTCTCCCCCAAGAGGGAGATTTCATCTGTCAAGGTTGTCAACAAACCAAATAAAGAAAGACGCGTTTCTACGCTGTGTACAAGATCTATTATTAATGGAAGTGATCCATCCGGTTCCGCGGTCGGAACAAGGACAAGGGTTTTACTCAAACCTGTTTGTGGTTCCCAAAAAAGAGGGAACTTTCAGGCCAATCTTGGATTTAAAGATCCTAAACAAATTCCTAAGAGTTCCATCGTTCAAAATGGAAACTATTCGGACAATCTTACCCATGATCCAAGAGGGTCAGTACATGACCACAGTGGATTTAAAGGATGCTTACCTTCACATACCGATTCACAAAGATCATTACCGGTATCTAAGGTTTGCCTTCTTAAACAGGCATTACCAGTTTGTAGCCCTTCCATTCGGATTGGCTACGGCTCCAAGAATCTTCACAAAGGTTCTGGGTGCCCTTCTGGCGGTACTAAGACCGCGAGGAATTTCGGTAGCTCCGTACCTAGACGACATTCTGATACAAGCTTCAAGCTTTCAAACTGCCAAGTCTCATACAGAGTTAGTTCTGGCATTTCTAAGGTCGCATGGATGGAAAGTGAACGAAAAGAAGAGTTCTCTCTTTCCTCTCACAAGAGTTCCATTCTTGGGGACTCTTATAGATTCTGTAGAAATGAAGATTTATCTGACAGAAGACAGATTATCAAAGCTTCTAAATGCATGCCGTGTCCTTCATTCCATTCAACTCCCGTCAGTAGCTCAATGCATGGAGGTGATCGGCTTAATGGTAGCAGCAATGGACATAGTTCCCTTTGCACGCCTACATCTCAGACCGCTGCAATTGTGCATGCTGAGTCAGTGGAATGGGGATTACTCAGATTTGTCCCCCACTCTGAATCTGGATCAAGAGACCAGAAACTCTCTTCTATGGTGGCTTTCTCGGCCACATCTGTCCAGGGGGATGCCTTTCAGCAGGCCGGACTGGACAATTGTAACAACAGACGCCAGCCTACTAGGTTGGGGCGCTGTCTGGAATTCTCTGAAGGCTCAGGGACTATGGAGTCAGGAGGAAAGTCTCCTGCCAATAAACATTCTGGAATTGAGAGCAGTTCTCAATGCCCTTCTAGCTTGGCCCCAGTTAAAAACTCGGGGGTTCATCAGGTTTCAGTCGGACAATATCACGACTGTAGCTTACATCAACCATCAGGGAGGGACAAGAAGCTCCCTAGCAATGATGGAAGTATCAAAGATATTTCGCTGGGCAGAGTCTCACTCTTGCCACCTGTCAGCAATCCACATCCCGGGAGTAGAGAACTGGGAGGCGGATTTCTTGAGTCGCCAGACTTTTCATCCGGGGGAGTGGGAACTTCATCCGGAGGTCTTTGCCCAAATACTTCGACGTTGGGGCAAACCAGATATAGATCTCATGGCGTCTCGCCAGAACGCCAAACTTCCTCGCTACGGATCCAGATCCAGGGATCCGGGAGCGGTTCTGATAGATGCTTTGACAGCACCTTGGAACTTCAGGATGGCTTATGTGTTTCCACCCTTCCCGCTGCTTCCTCGATTGATTGCCAAAATCAAACAGGAGAGAGCATCAGTGATTCTAATAGCACCTGCATGGCCACGCAGGACTTGGTATGCAGATCTAGTGGACATGTCATCCTGTCCGCCTTGGTCTCTACCTCTAAGACAGGACCTTCTGATACAGGGTCCATTCAAACATCAAAATCTGACTTCTCTGAAGCTGACTGCTTGGAAATTGAACGCTTGATTTTATCAAAACGTGGTTTTTCTGAGTCGGTTATTGATACCCTGATACAGGCTAGGAAGCCTGTTACCAGAAAGATTTACCATAAAATATGGCGTAAATACCTATACTGGTGTGAATCCAAAGATTACTCCTGGAGTAAGGTTAGGATTCCTAGGATATTGTCTTTTCTACAAGAAGGTTTAGAAAAGGGTTTATCGGCTAGCTCATTAAAGGGACAGATCTCAGCTCTGTCCATCTTGTTACACAAGCGTCTGTCAGAAAATCCAGACGTCCAGGCATTTTGTCAGGCTTTAACTAGGATCAAGCCTGTGTTTAAAACTGTTGCTCCGCCATGGAGTTTAAACTTAGTTCTTAACGTTTTACAGGGTGTTCCGTTCGAACCCCTTCATTCCATTGATATAAAATTGTTATCTTGGAAAGTTCTATTTTTAATGGCTATTTCCTCGGCTCGAAGAGTCTCTGAATTATCAGCCTTACATTGTGATTCTCCTTATCTGATCTTTCACTCAGACAAGGTAGTTCTGCGTACTAAACCTGGGTTCTTACCTAAGGTAGTCACTAACAGGAATATCAATCAAGAGATTGTTGTTCCATCCTTGTGTCCAAATCCTTCTTCAAAGAAGGAACGTCTTCTACACAATCTGGATGTAGTTCGTGCCCTCAAGTTCTACTTGCAGGCAACTAAGGATTTTCGACAAACGTCTTCCCTGTTTGTCGTGTACTCTGGTCAGAGGAGAGGTCATAAGGCTTCGGCTACCTCTCTCTCCTTCTGGCTTCGTAGCATAATTCGTTTAGCCTATGAGACTGCTGGACAGCAGCCTCCTGAAAGAATTACAGCTCATTCTACTAGAGCTGTGGCTTCCACTTGGTCCTTTAAGAATGAGGCCTCTGTTGAACAGATTTGCAAGGCTGCAACTTGGTCTTCGCTTCATACTTTTTCCAAATTTTACAAATTTGACACTTTTGCTTCTTCGGAGGCTATTTTTGGGAGAAAGGTTCTTCAGGCAGTGGTTCCTTCTGTATAATGAGCCTGCCTATCCCTCCCGTCATCCGTGTACTTTTGCTTTGGTATTGGTATCCCAGAAGTAATGATGACCCGTGGACTGATCACACATAACAGAAGAAAACATAATTTATGCTTACCTGATAAATTCCTTTCTTCTGTTGTGTGATCAGTCCACGGCCCGCCCTGTTTTTTAAGGCAGGTAAATATTTTTTAAATTATAATCCAGTCACCACTACACCCTTGGCTTCTCCTTTCTCGTTGGTCTTTGGTCGAATGACTGGAGGTGACGTAGAGGGGAGGAGCTATATAGCAACTCTGCTGGGTGAATCCTCTTGCACTTCCTGTAGGGGAGCAGATAATATCCCAGAAGTAATGATGACCCGTGGACTGATCACACAACAGAAGAAAGGAATTTATCAGGTAAGCATAAATTATGTTTTTATGATAAAAGTAAATTGGAAAGTTGATTAAAATTAAAAGTCCTATCTGAATAATGAAAGTTTAATTAATACTAGACTGTCCCTTTAAATTACAGGAAAAGGGAGGCAAAATAAATAATGAAAGTATATTGCACAGTTGTTTTACTATACATAACTGAAACACTTTAAAACTTAAATATAAACTGTTTATGCCCCTTTAATTGTATTAATAGGGATCATGACTTACTGAAATACGTTATTTGGTTTTCAGTAGTGCACATAATAGTGAGCATAGTGTTTATTGTATATTATCCTCATCATATCTTTTATTAATTTTTTGGCTGCTTCAACCTGTTCTTCTCTTTCAAACCTACTGTGAGACACGTGCTCTTCAGGTTACTCTAGTACCTCCTTACCCTCAGACACTGGCATTATTTTAAGAATGCTTACAATGGCATTAAAGGGATGGGAAACCCAATTTCTTCTGTTATGTGTGATCAGTCCACGGGTCATCATTACTTCTGGGATATAACTCCTCCCCAACAGGAAATGCAAGAGGATTCACCCAGCAGAGCTGCATATAGCTCCTCCCCTCTACGTCACTCCCAGTCATTCTCTTGCACACAACGAACAGGACAAAGCCAAAGCTAAGACTAGACAGTCTAATTTTCGTTCCTTTCGTAATTTCAAAGCAGGAGCAGCATCAACTTCCTCTGCACCAAAACAGGAAGGAGCTGTTGCTCGTTACAGACAAGGCTGGAGACCTAATCAGTCCTGGAACAAGGGCAAGCAGGCCAGGCCCGTCAGTAGCTCAATGCATGGAGGTGATCGGCTTAATGGTAGCGGCAATGGACATAGTACCTTTTGCTCGCCTACATCTCAGACCTCTGCAATTGTGCATGCTAAGACAGTGGAATGGGGATTACTCAGATTTGTCCCCTACTCTGAATCTGGATCAAGAGACCAGAAATTCTCTTCTATGGTGGCTTTATCGGCCACATCTATCCAGGGGGATGCCATTCAGCAGGCCAGACTGGACAATTGTAACAACAGACGCCAGCCTACTAGGTTGGGGCGCTGTCTGGAATTCTCTGAAGGCTCAGGGTTTATGGAATCAGGAGGAGAGCCTCCTTCCAATAAACATTCTGGAATTGAGAGCAGTTCTCAATGCCCTTCTGGCTTGGCCCCAGTTAACAACTCGGGGGTTCATCAGGTTTCAGTCGGACAACATCACGACTGTAGCTTACATCAACCATCAGGGAGGGACAAGGAGCTCCCTAGCAATGATGGAAGTATCAAAGATAATTCGCTGGGCAGAGTCTCACTCTTGCCACCTGTCAGCAATCCACATCCCGGGAGTGGAGAACTGGGAGGCGGATTTCTTGAGTCGTCAGACTTTTCATCCGGGGGAGTGGGAACTTCATCCGGAGGTCTTTGCCCAAATACTTCGACGTTGGGGCAAACCAGAGATAGATCTCATGGCGTCTCGTCAGAACGCCAAACTTCCTCGCTACGGGTCCAGATCCAGGGATCCGGGAGCGGTTCTGATAGATGCTTTGACAGCACCTTGGACCTTCGGGATGGCTTATGTGTTTCCACCCTTCCCGATGCTTCCTCGATTGATTGCCAGAATCAAACAGGAGAGAGCATCAGTGATTCTAATAGCGCCTGCATGGCCACGCAGGACTTGGTATGCAGATCTAGTGGACATGTCATCCTGTCCACCTTGGTCTCTACCTCTAAAACAGGACCTTCTGATTCAGGGTCCATTCAAACATCAAAATCTAACTTCTCTGAAGCTGACTGCTTGGAAATTGAACGTTTGATTTTATCAAAACGTGGTTTTTCTGAGTCGGTTATTGATACCCTGATACAGGCTAGGAAGCCTGTTACCAGAAGGATTTACCATAAGATATGGCGTAAATACCTATCCTGGTGCGAATCCAAAGGTTACTCTTGGAGTAAGGTTAGGATTCCTAGGATATTGTCCTTTCTACAAGAAGGTTTAGAAAAGGGTTTATCGGCTAGTTCATTAAAGGGACAGATCTCAGCTCTGTCCATTTTGTTGCACAAGCGTCTGTCAGAAATTCCAGATGTCCAGGCTTTTTGTCAAGCTTTAGCTAGGATCAAGCCTGTGTTTAAAACTGTTGCTCCGCCATGGAGTTTAAACCTGGTTCTTAACGTTTTACAAGGAGTTCCGTTTGAACCCCTTCATTCCATTGATATAAAGTTGTTATCTTGGAAAGTTCTATTTTTAACGGCTATTTCTTCGGCTCGGAGAGTCTCTGAGTTATCAGCCCTACATTGTGATTCTCCTTATTTGATTTTTCATTCAGATAAGGTAGTTCTGCGTACAAAACCTGGGTTCTTACCTAAGGTAGTCACTAACAGGAACATCAATCAGGAGATCGTTGTTCCTTCTTTGTGCCCGAATCCTTCTTCAAAGAAGGAACGTCTTCTGCACAATCTGGATGTAGTTCGTGCCCTCAAGTTCTATTTGCAGGCAACTAAGGAATTTCGACAAACGTCTTCCCTGTTTGTCGTGTACTCTGGTCAGAGGAGAGGTCAAAAGGCTTCGGCTACCTCTCTTTCCTTCTGGCTTCGTAGCATAATTCGTTTAGCCTATGAGACTGCTGGACAGCAGCCTCCTGAAAGAATTACAGCTCATTCTACTAGAGCTGTGGCTTCCACTTGGGCCTTTAAGAATGAGGCCTCTGTTGAACAGATTTGCAAGGCTGCAACTTGGTCTTCGCTCCATACTTTTTCAAAATTTTACAAATTTGACACTTTTGCTTCTTCGGAGGCTATTTTTGGGAGAAAGGTTCTTCAGGCAGTGGTTCCTTCTGTATAATGAGCCTGCCTAGCCCTCCCGTCATCCGTGTACTTTTGCTTTGGTATTGGTATCCCAGAAGTAATGATGACCCGTGGACTGATCACACATAACAGAAGAAAACATAATTTATGCTTACCTGATAAATTCCTTTCTTCTGTTGTGTGATCAGTCCACGGCCCGCCCTGTTTTTTAAGGCAGGTAAATATTTTTTAAATTATACTACAGTCACCACTTCACCCTTGGTTTCTCCTTTCTCGTTGGTCCTTGGTCGAATGACTGGGAGTGACGTAGAGGGGAGGAGCTATATGCAGCTCTGCTGGGTGAATCCTCTTGCATTTCCTGTTGGGGAGGAGTTATATCCCAGAAGTAATGATGACCCGTGGACTGATCACACAACAGAAGAAAGGAATTTATCAGGTAAGCATAAATTATGTTTTTTTTTTTCTTTTGAGATCCAGTTAGGTCATACTATCTTAAACATCTTTCCTATTTACTTCTATTATCTAATTTGCTTCATTCTCTTGGTATCCTTTTGTTGAAGCGGCAGTAATGCACTACTGGGAGCTAGCTGAAAGTCAATGTTAAAGTGTGTGTGTATATATGTATTAGAAAAAATGAAAAGATCCAGGCATCCCAAGAATAAATATAAAATAAATGCTTTATTGATGCTCCAAGTTAAAAAGAATAAATAGCAGAATTATCTGGTAAAAAGAACAGTCTAACGCGTTTTGGCCTGGCCGGCCGTGAACATAGACATAATTCCTTCCAAATGAAGTTGTGTTATATATATATATATTTTTTCCGCCCACTTAAAAGTTAAAGGGACAGTATACTATAAAATAGTTTTTCCCTTATTGTGTTTCCAATTACTTTATTTACCAGCTGCAGAGTATAAAATGTATGAGATTTGCTTTTTTAAGGCTTATTTGTGTATATGAATTAGCTGATTTTGTGTTTTGAAGCCACAACCTAATAAAATGGGTTGAGCTTGTAGGTATAATCAGATCTCATTACTTTATCACATTGTGTACATATAACTGCTTCTTTATCTTATATCTGACCATAAACCAATCACCAGTACTTGAAGAGAACAATGGAAAAATTATATTTTATTACCTTATCTCTTCTATAACCCACTGGGAGTGTAATTTCTTATACTGGCTGTGTTTACACAGCTTGGCCTTGAGGCCAAAAACTTTCAGGATGGGTAGGGATACCACAGGCTAAATGATTTATTTCAAATGCCAATATAAGGGTAATGGAAATACTTGTAAAAAATTTAATATACTCCAGCAGGTAAAGTGGATCATTGGGAACAATGTAAAAGGAAGAAAATTTTTGAGTAAACTGTCCCTTTAAAGAAAAAACAACCATTACACTACCAGCAAGTGAATATATGCTATACATATGAATACATAGATACAAGCTTCTATCAGCAGTATATGTATGTATATGTATATGTACATGTGTGTGTGTGTGTATATATATATATATATATACACAAATATGGAACTGTGACTTGAATAACTGCTAACATAGAAATGTAGTAATTAAAAAGGTGCATTGCTAATACGAACATCTTACATTCAGAGGAAACAGCTTTGCAGACTGTGAAAAGCTAGGGAACGAGCTTGCAAAAATCTGGGCCAGACAACAATCAATGCACTGCTGCTTTGCAGCACTACTGCACTCTGTGTTCTGCCTTGGGGCTATTGAAGTATATATATATATATATATATGTCCAGCACCATTCAGCAGCTTTTGTGCTTACCGAGGTATACCTTTCAAGAAAGGATACAATGAAAACAAAATAAATTAGATAATATAAATAAATGAAAAGCTATTTAAAATTGCATGTTCTGTCTGTATCATCAAAGAAAAATATTGGGTTTCATGTCCCTTTTAATGTAGATGTCTCTGGGGAAACCTCTTTAAAGTGAATGTAAAGTCAGCTTCCTGTCTAAACATATGTGTAACAAATGTTCATAAAAAAGTGGACTTTCATTCATCAATTGTTAATTTTTTCAATCGTTACCTTTATTTTCACAAATTTATCCTGTTTCTCGTTATTATCATCCTCCACCCGGCATTCGCGCTCCGTTCCTGTTGTTTATAACGGACGTCTTACTAGCCAATAACGTCTCTAACCACAGGGGGACCCACCCCCTTAGAATGACGTAAGAAGTCCTTTTTGCGCATGCGTTCGATTGTGGTTGAAAGCTAATTTATCGTCAGCTCGTGCACATTTCGCGCATGCGCAATAGAACAGTATACGGAGTCCTGTCATTTCCTAACTATTTCAGCACTCGGTAAGTTGATATGAAAGGGCTCCATATATAAGTACATTGTATATAAGTACTTTGAAATACAGTTAGATGGCTTGAGAAAAGTAATTGATTTTATATTATAGAAAGTGACTTACACTCTATATGTATTTCTTTGCTAATTGGCGGTATAATAGGCTGGGGTGTTAGGAGATACTGTCCGCTTCGCAACGATAGTTTTCATTGAATGGACTCATTCAATGAATACTATGTTTTTTGACAGCGGAAACCGGAGTAACGCATGCGCAATGGCAATAGTAAACTGGAGCGCGCATTGCTGATACGTAAACAGCGGGTGTGACCGCTGTTTACGTAATATGGAGGAGAATCAGGAAACAGTGAGTGGGAAGAGCGGGTAAAGTAAATGAAGCATATTTACGATATGAAATTAGAAATAAATTATTACTTTTAGTAATAAATTATTGTGGCGGTATGCTTAATAGGATGATTGTCTACATAACTATATCATTCAAACCGGAAAAATTGACATTCACTTTAAGGAGCAGCAGATGCACATCTGTACAATTATATCCTTCAAAGCTTACACATACCTTGCTGTATGCAGTCAACCAATGGGGAGGGAGAAATAGAAAGACGATAATGGGAGGAAAAGATTCAGTAATACACGTGTGCAGAGATCACACACACAGACAAATTAGAAGCAGTATTGCAAAAGGTCTGCATACAATAAATGTTTTATAAGCTTTATTTTTTTTAAATTTAGAAATCTTTACTTTTTAAGAGCATTTCTGGGACACACCCCTTGAAAAACACAGCTTTGGCTAGAGGTTAATGAGCTATTGCACTGATCTAGGGAATTACTTTGTAGCATGTAGCAGGATCTGGCAAATTTAAAACATTTATTTAAAGGGATAGGAAAGTCAAAATTAAACTTGCATGATTCATATAGAGCATGCAATTTTAAGACACTTTTAAATTCACTTCTATTTTCAAATGTGTTTTATTCTCTTGGTATCCCTTGTTGAAAAAGGATACTCATATATCCTACACTAGTGGGAGCAGACATGGCTAATGTTATGACTGAAGTTTTATCTAAATTGCCAGAACTTAGGGGTAAACGCGACCACTCTGGGGTGAGAACAGAGTGCGCTGATAATACTAGGGCCATGTCTGATACTGCGTCACAATTTGCAGAACATGAAGACGGAGAGCTTCATTCTGTGGGTGACGGATCTGATCCAAATAAACTGGATTCAGACATTTCAAATTTTAAATTTAAGCTTGAGAACCTCCGTGTGTTACTAGGGGAGGTATTAGCGGCTCTGAATGATTGTAACACGGTTGCAATCCCAGAGAAAATATGTAGGCTGGATAAATATTTTGCGGTACCGACGTGTGCTGACGTTTTTCCTATACCTAAAAGGCTTACAGAAATTGTTAACAAGGAGTGGGATAGACCCGGTGTGCCTTTCTCACCCCCTCCTATATTTAGAAAAATGTTTCCAATAGACGCCACCACACGGGACTTATGGCAGACGGTCCCTAAGGTGGAGGGAGCAGTTTCTACTTTAGCTAAGCGTACCACTATCCCGGTGGAGGATAGCTGTGCTTTTTCAGATCCAATGGATAAAAAGTTAGAGGGTTACCTTAAGAAAATGTTTGTTCAACAAGGTTTTATATTGCAACCCCTTGCATGCATTGCGCCTGTCACAGCTGCGGCGGCATTCTGGTTTGAGTCTCTGGAAGAGACCATTAGCTCAGCTACGTTGGATGAGATTACAGACAAGCTTAGAGTCCTTAAGCTAGCTAATTCATTTATTTCTGATGCCGTAGTACATTTAACTAAGCTTATGGCTAAGAACTCCGGATTCGCCATTCAGGCGCGCAGAGCGCTGTGGCTTAAATCCTGGTCAGCTGATGTGACTTCTAAATCTAAATTGCTTAACATACCTTTCAAGGGGCAGACATTATTCGGGCCCGGTTTGAAAGAAATTATCGCTGACGTTACTGGAGGTAAGGGCCATGCCCTGCCTCAAGACAGAGCCAAACCAAGGGCTAGACAGTCTAATTTTCGTGCCTTTCGTAACTTCAAGGCAGGAGCAGCATCAACTTCCTCCGCTCCAAAACAGGAAGGAACTGTTGCTCGCTACAGACAGGGCTGAAAACCTAACCAGACCTGGAACAAGGGCAAGCAGGCCAGAAAACCTGCTGCTGCCCCTAAGACAGCATGAAGTGAGGGCCCCCAATCCGGAAGCGGATCTAGTGGGGGGCAGACTTTCTCTCTTCGCCCAGGCTTGGGCAAGAGATGTCCAGGATCCCTGGGCGTTAGAGATCATATCTCAGGGATATCTTCTGGACTTCAAAGCTTCTCCTCCAAAAGGGAGATTTCATCTTTCAAGGTTGTCAACAAACCAGATAAAGAAAGAGGCGTTTCTACGCTGTGTACAAGATCTTTTACTAATGGGAGTGATCCACCCGGTTCCGCGGTCGGAACACGGACAAGGGTTTTACTCAAATCTGTTTGTGGTTCCCAAGAAAGAAGGAACCTTCAGACCAATCTTGGATCTAAAGATCCTAAACAAATTCCTAAGAGTTCCATCGTTCAAAATGGAAACTATTCGGACAATCTTACCCATGATCCAAAAGGGTCAGTACATGACCACAGTGGATTTAAAGGATGCCTACCTTCACATACCGATTCACAAAGATCATTACCGGTACCTAAGGTTTGCCTTCCTAGACAGGCATTACCAGTTTGTAGCTCTTCCCTTCGGGTTAGCTACTGCTCCAAGAATCTTCACAAAGGTTCTGGGTTCTCTTCTGGCGGTACTAAGACCGCGAGGAATATCGGTAGCTCCGTACCTAGACGACATTCTGATACAAGCGTCAAGTTTCCAAGCTGCCAAGTCTCATACAGAGTTAGTACTGGCTTTTCTAAGGTCACATGGGTGGAAGGTGAACGAAGAAAAGAGTTCTCTATTGCCACTCACAAGAGTTCCCTTCTTAGGGACTCTTATAGATTCGGTAGAAATGAAAATTTACCTGACAGAGGACAGGTTAACAAAACTCCTAAATGCTTGCCGTGTCCTTCATTCCATTCCACACCCGTCAGTGGCTCAATGCATGGAGGTAATCGGCTTAATGGTAGCGGCAATGGACATAGTTCCCTTTGCACGCCTGCATCTCAGACCACTGCAATTGTGCATGCTAAGTCAGTGGAATGGGGATTACTCAGATTTGTCCCCTATGCTGAATCTGGATCAAGAGACCAGAAATTCTCTTCTATGGTGGCTCTCTCGGCCACATCTGTCCAAGGGGATGCCCTTCAGCAGACCAGATTGGACGATTGTAGCAACAGACGCCAGCCTGCTAGGTTGGGGCGCTGTCTGGAATTCCCTGAAGACTCAGGGATCATGGACTCAGGAGGAGAGTCTTCTTCCCATAAACATTCTGGAATTAAGAGCAGTTTTCAATGCCCTTCTAGCTTGGCCTCAGCTAGCAACTCTGAGGTTCATCAGGTTTCAGTCGGACAACATCACGACTGTGGCTTACATCAACCATCAAGGAGGGACAAGGAGTTCCCTAGCGATGATGGAAGTCTCAAAGATAATTCACTGGGCAGAGTCTCACTCTTGCCACCTATCAGCGATCCACATCCCAGGCGTGGAGAACTGGGAGGCAGATTTTCTAAGTCGCCAGACTTTTCATCCGGGGGAGTGGGAACTTCATCCGGATGTCTTTGCCCAAATACTTCGGCGTTGGGGCAAACCAGATCTGGATCTCATGGCGTCTCGCCAGAACGCCAAGCTTCCTTGTTACGGGTCCAGGTCCAGGGACCCGGGAGCGGTTCTGATAGATGCTCTGACAGCACCTTGGGCCTTCAAGATGGCTTATGTGTTTCCACCCTTCCCGATGCTTCCTCGATTGATTGCCAGGATCAAACAGGAGAGAGCATCGGTGATCCTAATAGCGCCTGCGTGGCCACGCAGGACCTGGTATGCAGATCTAGTGGACATGTCATCCTGTCCACCTTGGTCTCTGCCTCTGAGACAGGACCTTCTAATTCAGGGTCCTTTCAAACATCAAAATCTAATTTCTCTGAGGCTGACTGCATGGAGATTGAACGCTTGATTTTATCAAAGCGTGGATTTTCGGAGTCAGTAATTGATACCTTAATACAGGCTAGGAAACCTGTTACCAGGAAAATTTACCATAAAATATGGCGTAAATACTTACATTGGTGCAAATCCAAGAATTACTCATGGAGTAAGGTTAGGATTCCTAGGATATTGTCTTTTCTACAAGAAGGTCTAGAAAAGGGTTTATCTGCTAGTTCTTTAAAGGGACAGATCTCAGCTCTGTCCATCCTTTTACACAAACGTCTGTCAGAAGTTCCAGACGTTCAGGCTTTTTGTCAGGCTTTGGCCAGGATTAAGCCTGTGTTTAAGACTGTTGCTCCGCCGTGGAGCTTAAACTTAGTTCTTAACGTTTTACAGGGTGTTCCGTTTGAACCCCTTCATTCCATTGATATCAAGCTGTTATCTTGGAAAGTTCTGTTTTTAATGGCTATTTCCTCGGCTCGAAGAGTCTCTGAGTTATAGGCCTTACATTGTGATTCTCCTTATCTGATTTTTCATTCAGACAAGGTAGTTCTGCGTACTAAACCTGGGTTCTTACCTAAGGTAGTCACTAACAGGAATATCAATCAAGAGATTGTTGTTCCATCATTGTCCTAACCCTTCTTCAAAGAAGGAACGACTTCTACACAATCTGGACGTAGTCCGTGCCCTGAAATTTTATTTACAGGCAACTAAAGATTTTCGCCAAACTTCTTCCCTGTTTGTCGTTTATTCTGGACAGAGGAGAGGTCAAAAAGCTTCTGCTACCTCTCTCTCTTTCTGGCTTCGTAGCATAATACGTTTAGCCTATGAGACTGCTGGACAGCAGCCTCCTGAAAGAATTACAGCTCATTCTACGAGAGCTGTGGCTTCCACTTGGGCCTTTAAGAATGAGGCCTCTGTTGAACAGATTTGCAAGGCTGCAACTTGGTCTTCACTTCACACTTTTTCCAAATTTTCCAAATTTGACACTTTTGCTTCTTCTGAGGCTGTTTTTGGGAGAAAGGTTCTTCAGGCAGTGGTTCCTTCCGTGTAAAGATCCTGCCTGTCCCTCCCGTCATCCGTGTACTTTTAGCTTTGGTATTGGTATCCCATAAGTAATGGATGACCTGTGGACTGACTACACTTAACAGGAGAAAACAAAATTTATGCTTACCTGATAAATTCCTTTCTCCTGTAGTGTAGTCAGTCCACGGCCCGCCCTGTTTTTTATGGCAGGTCTAAATTTTAAATCAAACTCCAGTCACCACTGCACCCTATAGTTTCTCCTTTCTCGTTTGGTTTCGGTCGAATGACTGGGTATGACGTAGAGGGGAGGAGCTATATAGCAGCTCTGCTTGGGTGATCCTCTTGCACTTCCTGTTAGGGAGGAGTAATAATCCCATAAGTAATGGATGACCCGTGGACTGACTACACTACAGGAGAAAGGAATTTATCAGGTAAGCATAAATTTTGTTTTTTACCTCTGATTACCTTGTATCTAGGAACCTTCTTCCAGCCCCCTGATCACATGACTGTGACTGTTTATTATCTATTGTCTTAAAGTTAGCATTGTTTTATGCTGGATCTTAAATAACTTTCTGTGCCTGAACACAGTGTTATCTATATGGCCCACGTGTACTTTCTGTCTCTTTGTGTTGAAAAGAGATTTAAAAAGCATGTGATAAGAGGCAGCCCTCAAAGGCTTAGAAATTAGCATATGAGCCTACCTATGTTTAGTTTAAACTAAGAATACCAAGAGAAAAAAGCAAATTTTATGATAAAAGTAAATTGGAAAGTTGATTAAAATTAAAAGTCCTATCTGAATAATGAAAGTTTAATTAATACTAGACTGTCCCTTTAAATTACAGGAAAAGGGAGGCAAAATAAATAATGAAAGTATATTGCACAGTTGTTTTACTATACATAACTGAAACACTTTAAAACTTAAATATAAACTGTTTATGCCCCTTTAATTGTATTAATAGGGATCATGACTTACTGAAATACGTTATTTGGTTTTCAGTAGTGCACATAATAGTGAGCATAGTGTTTATTGTATATTATCCTCATCATATCTTTTATTAATTTTTTGGCTGCTTCAACCTGTTCTTCTCTTTCAAACCTACTGTGAGACACGTGCTCTTCAGGTTACTCTAGTACCTCCTTACCCTCAGACACTGGCATTATTTTAAGAATGCTTACAATGGCATTAAAGGGATGGGAAACCCAATTTTTTTTTTCTTTTGAGATCCAGTTAGGTCATACTATCTTAAACATCTTTCCTATTTACTTCTATTATCTAATTTGCTTCATTCTCTTGGTATCCTTTTGTTGAAGCGGCAGTAATGCACTACTGGGAGCTAGCTGAAAGTCAATGTTAAAGTGTGTGTGTATATATGTATTAGAAAAAATGAAAAGATCCAGGCATCCCAAGAATAAATATAAAATAAATGCTTTATTGATGCTCCAAGTTAAAAAGAATAAATAGCAGAATTATCTGGTAAAAAGAACAGTCTAACGCGTTTAAAATTTAAAGTGACAGTAACGGTTTTATTTTAAAACGTTTTTTGTACTTTGTTATCAAGTTTATGCCTGTTTAACATGTCTGAACTACCAGATAGACTGTGTTCTGAATGTGGGGAAGCCAGAATTCCTATTCATTTAAATAAATTCATTTAAATAAATGTGATTTATGTGACAATGACAATGATGCCCAAGATGATTCCTCAAGTGAGGGGAGTAAGCATGGTACTGCATCATTCCCTCCTTCGTCTACACAAGTCTTGCCCACTCAGGAGGCCCCTAGTACATCTAGCGCGCCAATACTCCTTACTATGCAACAATTAACGGCTGTAATGGATAATTCTGTCAAAAACATTTTAGCCAAAATGAACACTTATCAGCGTAAGCGCGACTGCTCTGTTTTAGATACTGAAGAGCATGACGACGCTGATAATAATGGTTCTGAAGGGCCCCTAACCCAGTCTGATGGGGCCAGGGAGGTTTTGTCTGAGGGAGAAATTACTGATTCAGGGAACATTTCTCAACAAGCTGAACCTGATGTGATTACGTTTAAATTTAAGTTGGAACATCTCCGCATTCTGCTTAAGGAGGTATTATCCACTCTGGATGATTGTGACAAGTTGGTCATCCCAGAGAAACTATGTAAAATGGACAAGTTCCTAGAGGTCCCGGGGATCCCAGAAGCTTTTCCTATACCCAAGCGGGTGGCGGACATTGTTAATAAAGAATGGGAAAGGCCCGGTATTCCTTTCGTCCCTCCCCCCATATTTAAAAAATTGTTTCCTATGGTCGACCCCAGAAAGGACTTATGGCAGACAGTCCCCAAGGTCGAGGGAGCGGTTTCCACTTTAAACAAACGCACCACTATACCCATAGAGGATAGTTGTGCTTTCAAAGATCCTATGGATAAAAAATTAGAAGGTTTACTTAAAAAGATGTTTGTTCAGCAGGGTTACCTTCTACAACCAATTTCATGCATTGTCCCTGTAGCTACAGCCGCATGTTTCTGGTTCGATGAGCTGATAAAGGCGGTCGATAGTGATTCTCCTCCTTATGAGGAGATTATGGACAGAATCAATGCTCTCAAATTGGCTAATTCTTTCACCCTAGACGCCACTTTGCAATTGGCTAGGTTAGCGGCTAAGAATTCTGGGTTTGCTATTGTGGCGCGCAGAGCGCTTTGGTTGAAATCTTGGTCAGCTGATGCGTCTTCCAAGAACAAGCTACTTAACATTCCTTTCAAGGGGAAAAAGCTGTTTGGCCCTGACTTGAAAGAGATTATCTCTGATATCACTGGGGGTAAGGGCCACGCCCTTCCTCAGGATCGGCCTTTCAAGGCAAAAAATAAACCTAATTTTCGTCCCTTTCGTAGAAATGGACCAGCCCAAAGTGCTACGTCCTCTAAGCAAGAGGGTAATACTTCTCAAGCCAAGCCAGCTTGGAGACCAATGCAAGGCTGGAACAAGGGAAAGCAGGCCAAGAAACCTGCCACTGCTACCAAGACAGCATGAAATGTTGGCCCCCGATCCGGGACCGGATCTGGTGGGGGGCAGACTCTCTCTCTTCGCTCAGGCTTGGGCAAGAGATGTTCTGGATCCTTGGGCGCTAGAAATAGTCTCCCAAGGTTATCTTCTGGAATTCAAGGGGCTTCCCCCAAGGGGGAGGTTCCACAGGTCTCAGTTGTCTTCAGACCACATAAAAAGACAGGCATTCTTACATTGTGTAGAAGACCTGTTAAAAATGGGAGTGATTCATCCTGTTCCATTAAGAGAACAAGGGATGGGGTTCTACTCCAATCTGTTCATAGTTCCCAAAAAAGAGGGAACGTTCAGACCAATCTTAGATCTCAAGATCTTAAACAAGTTTCTCAAGGTTCCATCGTTCAAGATGGAAACCATTCGAACTATTCTTCCTTCCATCCAGGAAGGTCAATTCATGACCACAGTGGATTTAAAGGATGCGTATCTACATATTCCTATCCACAAGGAACATCATCGGTTCCTAAGGTTCGCATTCCTGGACAAGCATTACCAGTTCGTGGCGCTTCCTTTCGGATTAGCCACTGCTCCAAGGATTTTCACAAAGGTACTAGGGTCCCTTCTAGCTGTGCTAAGACCAAGGGGCATTGCTGTAGTACCTTACTTGGACGACATTCTGATTCAAGCGTCGTCCCTTCCTCAAGCAAAGGCTCACACGGACATTGTCCTGGCCTTTCTCAGATCTCACGGATGGAAAGTGAACGGGGAAAAGAGTTCTCTATCTCCGTCAACAAGGGTTCCCTTCTTGGGAACAATAATAGACTCCTTAGAAATGAGGATTTTTCTGACAGAGGCCAGAAAAACAAAACTTCTAGACTCTTGTCGGATACTTCATTCCGTTCCTCTTCCTTCCATAGCGCAGTGCATGGAAGTGATCGGTTTGATGGTAGCGGCAATGGACATAGTTCCTTTTGCGCGCATTCATCTAAGACCATTACAACTGTGCATGCTCAGTCAGTGGAATGGGGACTATACAGACTTGTCTCCGAAGATACAAGTAAATCAGAGGACCAGAGACTCACTCCGTTGGTGGCTGTCCCAGGACAACCTGTCACAAGGGATGACATTCCGCAGACCGGAGTGGGTCATCGTCACGACCGACGCCAGTCTGATGGGCTGGGGCGCGGTCTGGGGATCCCTGAAAGCTCAGGGTCTTTGGTCTCGGGAAGAATCTCTTCTACCGATAAATATTCTGGAACTGAGAGCGATATTCAATGCTCTCAAGGCTTGGCCTCAGCTAGCGAGGGCCAAGTTCATACGGTTTCAATCAGACAACATGACAACTGTTGCGTACATCAACCATCAGGGGGGAACAAGGAGTTCCCTAGCGATGGAAGAAGTGACCAAAATCATTCTATGGGCGGAGTCTCACTCCTGCCACCTGTCTGCTATCCACATCCCAGGAGTGGAAAATTGGGAAGCGGATTTTCTGAGTCGTCAGACATTGCATCCGGGGGAGTGGGAACTCCATCCGGAAATCTTTGCCCAAGTCACTCAGCTGTGGGGCATTCCAGACATGGATCTGATGGCCTCTCGTCAGAACTCCAAAGTTCCTTGCTACGGGTCCAGATCCAGGGATCCCAAGGCGGCTCTAGTGGATGCACTAGTAGCACCTTGGACCTTCAAACTAGCTTATGTGTTCCCGCCGTTTCCTCTCATCCCCAGGCTGGTAGCCAGGATCAATCAGGAGAGGGCGTCGGTGATCTTGATAGCTCCTGCGTGGCCACGCAGGACTTGGTATGCAGATCTGGTGAATATGTCATCGGCTCCACCTTGGAAGCTACCTTTGAGACGAGACCTTCTTGTTCAGGGTCCGTTCGAACATCCGAATCTGGTTTCACTCCAGCTGACTGCTTGGAGATTGAATGCTTGATTTTATCGAAGCGAGGGTTCTCAGATTCTGTTATCGATACTCTTGTTCAGGCCAGAAAGCCTGTAACTAGAAAGATTTACCACAAAATTTGGAAAAAATATATCTGTTGGTGTGAATCTAAAGGATTCCCTTGGGACAAGGTTAAGATTCCTAAGATTCTATCCTTCCTTCAAGAAGGATTGGAAAAAGGACTATCTGCTAGTTCCCTGAAGGGACAGATTTCTGCCTTGTCTGTGTTACTTCACAAAAAGCTGGCAGCTGTGCCAGATGTTCAAGCCTTTGTTCAGGCTCTGGTTAGAATTAAGCCTGTTTACAAACCTTTGACTCCTCCTTGGAGTCTCAACTTAGTTCTTTCAGTTCTTCAGGGGGTTCCGTTTGAACCCTTACATTCCGTTGATATTAAGTTATTATCTTGGAAAGTTTTGTTTTTAGTTGCAATTTCTTCTGCTAGAAGAGTTTCAGAATTATCTGCTCTGCAGTGTTCTCCTCCTTATCTGGTGTTCCATGCAGATAAGGTGGTTTTACGTACTAAACCTGGTTTTCTTCAATAAGTTGTTTCTAACAAAAACATTAACCAGGAGATTATCGTACCTTCTCTGTGTCCGAAACCAGTTTCAAAGAAGGAACGTTTGTTGCACAATTTGGATGTTGTTCGCGCTCTAAAATTCTATTTAGATGCTACAAAGGATTTTAGACAAACATCTTCCTTGTTTGTTGTTTATTCCGGTAAAGGGAGAGGTCAAAAAGCAACTTCTACCTCTCTCTCTTTTTGGATTAAAAGCATCATCAGATTGGCTTACGAGACTGCCGGACGGCAGCCTCCCGAAAGAATCACGGCTCATTCCACTAGGGCTGTGGCTTCCACATGGGCCTTCAAGAACGAGGCTTCTGTTGATCAGATATGTAGGGCAGCGACTTGGTCTTCACTGCACACTTTTACCAAATTTTACAAGTTTGATACTTTTGCTTCTTCTGAGGCTATTTTTGGGAGAAAGGTTTTGCAAGCCGTGGTGCCTTCCATTTAGGTGACCTGATTTGCTCCCTCCCTTCATCCGTGTCCTAAAGCTTTGGTATTGGTTCCCACAAGTAAGGATGACGCCGTGGACCGGACACACCTATGTTGGAGAAAACAGAATTTATGTTTACCTGATAAATTACTTTCTCCAACGGTGTGTCCGGTCCACGGCCCGCCCTGGTTTTTTTTAATCAGGTCTGATAATTTGTTTTCTTTAACTACAGTCACCACGGTACCATATGGTTTCTCCTATGCAAATATTCCTCCTTAACGTCGGTCGAATGACTGGGGTAGGCGGAGCCTAGGAGGGATCATGTGACCAGCTTTGCTGGGCTCTTTGCCATTTCCTGTTGGGGAAGAGAATATCCCACAAGTAAGGATGACGCCGTGGACCGGACACACCGTTGGAGAAAGTAATTTATCAGGTAAACATAAATTCTGTTTTTATTACCTTATCTCTTCTATAACCCACTGGGAGTGTAATTTCTTATACTGGCTGTGTTTACACAGCTTGGCCTTGAGGCCAAAAACTTTCAGGATGGGTAGGGATACCACAGGCTAAATGATTTATTTCAAATGCCAATATAAGGGTAATGGAAATACTTGTAAACAATTTAATATACTCCAGCAGGTAAAGTGGATCATTGGGAACAATGTAAAAGGAAGAAAATTTTTGAGTAAACTGTCCCTTTAAAGAAAAAACAACCATTACACTACCAGCAAGTGAATATATGCTATACATATGAATACATAGATACAAGCTTCTATCAGCAGTATATGTATGTATATGTATATGTATATGTGTGTGTGTGTATATATATATATATATATACACAAATATGGAACTGTGACTTGAATAACTGCTAACATAGAAATGTAGTAATTAAAAAGGTGCATTGCTAATACGAACATCTTACATTCAGAGGAAACAGCTTTGCAGACTGTGAAAAGCTAGGGAACGAGCTTGCAAAAATCTGGGCCAGACAACAATCAATGCACTGCTGCTTTGCAGCACTACTGCACTCTGTGTTCTGCCTTGGGGCTATTGAAGTATATATATATATATATGTCCAGCACCATTCAGCAGCTTTTGTGCTTACCGAGGTATACCTTTCAAGAAAGGATACAATGAAAACAAAATAAATTAGATAATATAAATAAATGAAAAGCTATTTAAAATTGCATGTTCTGTCTGTATCATCAAAGAAAAATATTGGGTTTCATGTCCCTTTTAATGTAGATGTCTCTGGGGAAACCTCTTTAAAGTGAATGTAAAGTCAGCTTCCTGTCTAAACATATGTGTAACAAATGTTCATAAAAAAGTGGACTTTCATTCATCAATTGTTAATTTTTTCAATCGTTACCTTTATTTTCACAAATTTATCCTGTTTCTCGTTATTATCATCCTCCACCCGGCATTCGCGCTCCGTTCCTGTTGTTTATAACGGACGTCTTACTAGCCAATAACGTCTCTAACCACAGGGGGACCCACCCCCTTAGAATGACGTAAGAAGTCCTTTTTGCGCATGCGTTCGATTGTGGTTGAAAGCTAATTTATCGTCAGCTCGTGCACATTTCGCGCATGCGCAATAGAACAGTATACAGAGTCCTGTCATTTCCTAACTATTTCAGCACTCGGTAAGTTGATATGAAAGGGCTCCGTATATAAGTACATTGTATATAAGTACTTTGAAATACAGTTAGATGGCTTGAGAAAAGTAATTGATTTTATATTATAGAAAGTGACTTACACTCTATATGTATTTCTTTGCTAATTGGCGGTATAATAGGCTGGGGTGTTAGGAGATACTGTCCGCTTCGCAACGATAGTTTTCATTGAATGGACTCATTCAATGAATACTATGTTTTTTGACAGCGGAAACCGGAGTAACGCATGCGCAATGGCAATAGTAAACTGGAGCGCGCATTGCTGATACGTAAACAGCGGGTGTGACCGCTGTTTACGTAATATGGAGGAGAATCAGGAAACAGTGAGTGGGAAGAGCGGGTAAAGTAAATGAAGCATATTTACGATATGAAATTAGAAATAAATTATTACTTTTAGTAATAAATTATTGTGGCGGTATGCTTAATAGGATGATTGTCTACATAACTATATCATTCAAACCGGAAAAATTGACATTCACTTTAAGGAGCAGCAGATGCACATCTGTACAATTATATCCTTCAAAGCTTACACATACCTTGCTGTATGCAGTCAACCAATGGGGAGGGAGAAATAGAAAGACGATAATGGGAGGAAAAGATTCAGTAATACACGTGTGCAGAGATCACACACACAGACAAATTAGAAGCAGTATTGCAAAAGGTCTGCATACAATAAATGTTTTATAAGCTTTATTTTTTTTAAATTTAGAAATCTTTACTTTTTAAGAGCATTTCTGGGACACACCCCTTGAAAAACACAGCTTTGGCTAGAGGTTAATGAGCTATTGCACTGATCTAGGGAATTACTTTGTAGCATGTAGCAGGATCTGGCAAATTTAAAACATTTATTTAAAGGGATAGGAAAGTCAAAATTAAACTTGCATGATTCATATAGAGCATGCAATTTTAAGACACTTTTAAATTCACTTCTATTTTCAAATGTGTTTTATTCTCTTGGTATCCCTTGTTGAAAAAGGATACTCATATATCCTACACTAGTGGGAGCAGCTGCTAATTGGTGCCTGCACACAATTGTCTCTTGTGATTGGCTAACTAGATGTGTTTGTCTTGCTGCCAGTAGTGCAGTGCTGTTTTTTTCAGCAAAGGATAACAAGAGAACAAAGCAAATTTGACAATGGAAGTAAATCGCCTGTAGGCATGTGGGATCTGGCTCTGCTACGTGGTCCTCTTTGGCCCCAAGGTCTTGCTTGGGAAGGGAAAAAAAATAGTTGAGTGATCTTGGGATCTTGAGTAATTAAACTGAGATCCCCAATTGGAGTAATTTGATTGTGGATTTTAGTTATATTGAGGCCTTGATGCATAGGAGGATCGGACAGGACCTTTCCCGGCCCTGTCAGAGAAATTAGGGGAATAAAATATCTTTTTTTCCGAAGAGTTGAATTTTTAAATTTTTTTAGGTATAGGGGATTCATCTGACGAAATGTCAGAAAAATTATCATCATTATCAGAGGAACTTTCCATATCATAGGAATCAGTAGAGGATGCCGAATCATTTTGTTTTGATTTAAATTTTTGTTTATTATCTCCCAAATGTGACCCTTTGGGAGCAAGGGTTCTTTTGGCACTTACTTTACTTCCCTTGCCACTGGGAAAGTTTGAATCAGCAAGAAGCTGACAAGACTTTTGTATTTCTTGCTGGTTTTGACAGCAATTGAAGGTTTTTTTTCTTTTTATATTTGGTTTGGACTTTTTAGGCTTATTAGATGTAATGAGAGAGGATATCTGAGACATCAATTTATTCATACTGGTGTCAATCATGAGCTGAACAGATTGAACAGTGATAGGAATGTTAGACTCAGAAGTTTGAGACATAATACAATTAAAATGAAATAAAATTAACACAAGAAATAATTAAAATATGTAAATAATATTTTTTATATATATATATATATATATACATACAGTATATATATATATATATATATATATATATATATATATATATATATATATATATATATATATATATATTAAAACCTCAAAATATAAATAAATGAGGAGAAAGAACAAAATAAATAAAATATATATATAAATAACAAGGGTGTGATTATTATATATGGCCACCGGAGGGAGATCCAAATTAGAGAAAAAGAAATATAATAACAAACTAAAAGAAACAATGTAATATAGAGAAGAGGGAAAACCCGCCTACAAAATGGCGGTGATTGAACATGCAGAATAGAAGCGCACAAGATGGAGGCCAGAGTTGCGATCGGATCCCAATACAGAAGAAATAAATCAAAAAGATGAGGGGAAAAAACAAAACCGAAACAGATTGGAAAGGAATAAAGCAGTAAGGGAAAAACGAGAGATAAAAGAGAGATAAAATTAAAACAAGGATAAACTATCTAAACTAAAACGACAAAATAGCAGGTATTAAATAAAACAATGCCTAAAAAAGACATATATTATTATATTTTATAAATATACAGCCACTGAAAATTTTAAACTTAACTGATGCTGAGCAGCAAAAGAAACACACTGACTTCATTGTTTTTTCTTTGTATTTATTTATTTATGTATACTTTGAATTGCTGAATTTAGTAGTAAAGGAAAGATTAAGCAAAAACAAAATGTATGCTTACCTTATAAATTTCTTTCTTTCCAGATATGGAGAGTCCACTACGTCATTCAGTTACTAGTGGGAATATCGCTCCTGGCCAGCAGGAGAAGGCAAAGAGCACCACAGCAAAGCTGTTAAGTGTCACTCTCCTACCCATAATCCCCAGTCATTCGACCGAAGGGAAATGGAAAAAGGAATAACATAAAGGTGTAGAGGTGCCTGAGGTTTAGTCAAAAATAACTGTCTTAATAAAGGGTAGGGTCATGGACCTCCATATCCAGAAAAAAAGAAATTTATCAGGTAAGCATAAATTTTGTTTTCTTTCCTAAGATATGGAGAGTCCACAAAGTCATTAAATTACTAATGGGAACCAATACCCAAGCTAGAGGACACAGAATGAACGGGAAGGGAGAACAAGACAGGCAGACCTAAACAGAAGGCACAACTGCTTTAAAAACCTTTCTCCCAAAAGAGGCCTCAGCCGAGGCAAAAGTATAACATTTGTAAAATTTGGAAGAAGTATGCAGAGAGGACCAAGTTTCAAACTTGTAAATATGTTCCACAGAAGCTTCATTTTTGACAGCCCTATTGGAATGAGCTGTAATTCTCTCAGGAGGCTGCTGTCCAGCAGTCTCATAAGCAAAACAAATTATACTTCTCAACCAGAGGGAAAGCGAAGTAGCAGTAGCCTTTTGACCCTTACGCTTTCCTGAGAAACAAACAAGACTGGCGAAAATCCTTATTTGCCTGTAGGTAGAATCTTAGAGCACACACAGCATCCAAGTTCTGCAACAGACGTTCTTTTTTCTGAGAAGAATTGGGACAGAGAGAAGGAACAATAATTTTCTGATTAATATTTCTATCCAAAACCACTTTAGGAAGAAACCCTAATTTAGTACGAAGAACCGCCCTATCCACATGAAAGATAAGGTAAGGTGAATCAAACTGCAAAGCCGAGAGTTCCGAAACTCTCTGAGCAGAAGAGATAGCAATAAGAAACAAAACCAAGATTTAAACACAGGCCTGATTCTGACCAGGGCCTGACAAAAAGATTGAACATCTGGCACATTCGCCAGACAATTGTGTAACAAAATAGATAGTGCAGAAATCTGACCTTTCAGAGAACTGACTGACAACCCTTTCTCCAGACCTTACTGGAAAAAAGAAAACATTCTAGGAATCCTGACTCTACTACAAGAGTAGCCCTTAGATTCACACCAATAAAGGTATTTACTCCATACCTTATGGGAAATTATTCGATTAACAGGCTTGCAAGCCTGGATTATGTTCTCAGTGACAGACTCAGAAAATCCACACTTAGACAGAACTAAGCGTTCAATCTCCAAGATGTCAGCTTCAGAGAAATGAGATTTGGATGGAGGAATGGACCCTGAGTTAGAAGGTCCTTCCTCAAAGGAACCTCCTTGGTGGCCGAGATGACATCGTCAATAGGTCTGCATACCAGATCCTGCGAGGCCATGCAGGAGCTATTAGAATTACTGATGCTCTCTCCTGTTTGATACGAGCAATAACTCGTGGAAGGATCGCAAACGGAGGAAACAGGTATGCTAGACCGAAATCCCAAGGAACTGCCAGAGCATCTATCAGAGCGACCTGAGGATCTCTTGACCTCGAACCATACCTTGGAAGCTTGGCGTTCTGCCGAAACGCCATCAGATCCAACTTCGGCACCTCCCATTTGAGGGTTAACCTGGAAAACGCCTCCGGATGGAGAGCCCACTCCCGGGGATAAATTATTTGTCTGCTCAGGAAATCAACTTCCCAGTTGTCCACTCCAGGATTGTGGATGGCAGATACACAACAATTGTGAGCTTCTGCCCACTGAATAATCCGTGCCACCTCCTTCATGGCTAGGGAACTCAGAGTTCCTCCCTAGTGGTTGATGTAAGCTACTGAGGTGATGTCCGACTGAATCCTGATAAACTGGGCTAAGGACAATTAAGGCCAAGCCATCAGAGTATTATTCCAAGATGTTTATTGGAAGAACAGACTCCTCCTGAGTCCATAGTTACTGCGCCTTTAACGAGTCCCAGACTGCTCCCCAGCCTATCAGGCTGGCGTCCGTGGTCACAATCACCCAGGAAGGTCTTCGGAAGCATTTGCCCTGAGACAGATGGTTCTGAGAAAGCCACCACGAGAGAGAGAGAGAGTCTTGTTGACTGGTCTAGATCTATCCTCTGAGACAGATCCGAATGGTCTCTGTTCCATTGTCTGTGCATGCATAATTGCAGAGCTCTCAAATGTAATCAAGCAAAAGGAATGATGTCCATGGAAGCGACCATCAGACCAATTGCCTTGATACCTTGAGCCACTGATGGCCGGACAGTAGACTTTAGAGAGAGGCAAGAGGAGAGAACTCTGGATTTTCAAACTTCATCAGAAAATTTTTCATAGATAGGGAATCCATTATGGTCCCTAAGAAAACCACCCTTGTAGCTGGAACAAGGGAACTCTTTTCCATATTCACTTTCCAACCGTGGGAACATAGAAAAGACAACAAGATCTCTGTATGAGAGTTTGCTTGTTGAAAAGATGGCGCCTGAACAATTATGTCGTCCAGGAATGGCGCCACTGTAATTCACCGGGACCTGATCACTGCCAAGAGAGCCCCCAGAACCTTTGAGAAAATTCTGGGAGCTGTGACAAGGCCAAACGGAAGAGCCACAAACAAAGTGTTTTTGAAAGACGAATCTTAGGAATTTGTGATGATCCCTGTGGATGGGAACATGAAGATACGCATCCTTCAAGTCTATGGGCAACATGAACTGACCCTCTTGGACGAAAGGAAGAATGGAACGAATGGTTTCCATTTTGAAGGATGGTACCCTGAGAAACTTGTTGAGGCACTTTAAGTCTAAAATTGGTCAAAAAGTTCCCTCCTTTTTTGGGCACCACAAACAGATTTGAATAGGATTTGAATAGAATCCTAGACCCTGTTCCCTTACTGGAATTGGAACAATCAATCCCAGGGAGGAAAGGTCCTGAATGCAGTTCAAGAATGCCTCTCTTTTTACCTAGTCTGCTGCAATGACCTCTCCCAAGATTGTGTGTAATAAGTACAATACCCCCTCAGAGGTTCTGTTTTGTTAATGTGTATATTTGTAGCTGAGAATATAAACAGCTATATAAGGTTTTAATATAGTTGTAATAATAATCACCAGCAGGTATTTTAGCTTTTTGGTTACAAAAGGATCTTGCAACCATAAAGCATGAAAATAAATAATGGAGCAGCAGTGAAATATTTAAATATGCTGATAGTTGAACAACTTAGAAACACATAGGTGAATTATTGTAAGCAATTAGGAAGTCAATCACAGTACAAAATATAAGTTGGTGATGTACTAACAACTTAATATGAAAATGCCACAAAGCTATGTCTAGACCTGGATTCTATGGTTAAGATTCCCACAGGTTAAGTTGTTACACAGAGTTGGATTTGTGGCTCAATAAAACAAAACAAGCTAGCTCAGTTATTAATGAAAACAGCAGAGATAAGCTTAATAATGGAAAAGTCTTACCCCTATGTAATCACAGTATCTTGCTGCGCAGCGTGTGTACTGTTCTCCAGTGTCTTACTGAAAGTTGCTTGAGCTGAGATGCTGCTAAGTAAGCAGTAGTAGAGGTGACAGGCTTGAGATGAATTGCAGCTTGACTGACACAGCGTGTCACAGGTGAATGAGGTTGTTAGACACAGGGAGCTGGGATACTTCCTACAAGCAGGTGGGAGGAGGAAAACTCGCAGCTGATGATCCTGAGCTCTGTGACAGCTGTGAAGCTGAGCTAAGTTTCAAGAGAGGGATTGCTGGTAATGTGATACTCCTGCAAAGCAGTAAAGGCTGGATAAGATGCAGTCCCTCTGGAACAGGAAATGTGCAACATTAATCAAGCAAGGATGTGAGGTAGGAGGAAGTTTATATAGGGTAGAAGTGCTTGTCTCCTCTTAAAGAGACAGTGCTCATAACATCTGCAGATAATCTTGAGAGGTGGAATCTGCCCTTGGGAGGGAAAGTTTTGAATTCTATTTTGTAACCCTGAGATAGTATGTCCACAGCCCAAGGATCTGGGACATCTCACCTCTGTGCTTGACAAAACAGGGAAAGTCTGCCCCCTACTTGATCCGATCCCGGACCGGGGGCCGACCCTTCATGCTGACTTAGACTCAAATGAGGGTTTCTTTGTTTGCTTCCCCTTATTCCAAGGTTGATTGGGCTTCCAAGAAGTCTTGGACTGCTCCTGCTTGGAAGAGGAAGACTTTTGACCTTTTGAAGTTACAAAAGGTACGAAAATTACTTTGACGTCCTTTGAGTCTGTTCTTCTTGTCTTGCGGTAGAAAAGACCCTTTTCCACCCATAATATCAGAAATTATTTCTGCTAGACCAGGTCCAAACAAGGTCTTACCCTTGTAAGGAAGCGCCAGAAGCTTGGACTTTGAGGTAACATCAGCTGACCAAGATTTTAGCCACAATGCCCTGCGGGCTAGGACAGTGAAGCCAGATATCTTGGCTCCCAGTCTAATAACTTGCATGTTCGCATCAGGAATTGGCTAGTTTGAGAGCCTTAAAGGGACACTGAACCCAAATATTTTCTTTCGTGATTCAGATAGAGCATGCAATTTTAATCAACTTTTAATTTACTCCTATTATCAATTTTTCTTCGTTCTCTTGCTATCTTTATTTGAAAAAGAAGGCATCTAAGATTCTATTTTGGTTCAAAACTCTGGACAGCACTTTTTTATTGGTGGATGACAACTTGGGTTGTTCACCAAAAATGGGCCGGCATCTAAACTTACATTCTTGCATTTCAAATAAAGATACCAAGAGAATGAAGGAAATTTGATAATAGGAGTAAATTAGAAAGTTGCTTAAAATGTCATGCTTTATCTGAATCGCAAAAGAAAAAAAATTGGGTTTAGTGTCCCTTTAACCCCTTAACCCCTTAACGACTGAGGACGTGCAGGGTACGTCCTCAGAAAAAAGGCAGTTAATGCCTGAGAACGTACCCTGCACGTCCTCAGTGTGGAAAGCAGCTGGAAGCGATCCTGATCACTTCCAGCTGTTTTCCGGTTATTGCAGGATGCCTCGATATTGAGGCATCCTGCAATAACATTTTTTACCCCTCCGGTGCAGAGAGAGCCACTCTGTGGCCCTCTCTGCACCGGACATCGATGGCCGCATTCGTTGGTGGGTGGGAGCTGAAGTGGGAGGTGGGTGGGCGGCCATCGATGGCTTCTTGGTAAAAGAGGGGGGCGGGATCGGGGGCGGTATCGCCGGGGGCGCGCACGGACGCGCGCACGTGCACGGGGGGTGGTGGGCGGGCGCGTGCACGGGGAGGGAGCGGGTGGGAACCACTTACACTACAGAAAGGGTTTTTTTATTATGGGGAGAAAGGAGGGATAAAATCCCTGAATAAAGTAATCTAAGGGATCTGGGAGGGGGTGGGGGATTAGTCTTGGGGGGGGGGGGGAAGCTACACTGCAGAAAAAACAAAAATAAAAAAAAAAATAGACATTTTTACATGCAAACTGGGTACTGGCAGACAGCTGCCAGTACCCAAGATGGCCCCCAATAAGGCAGAGGGGGAGGGTTAGAGAGCTGTATTGGGGGGGATCAGGGAGGTTGGGGGCTAAGGGGGGAATCTTACACAGCAGCATATGTAAATATGCTATATATAAAAAAAAGGATACCTTTTATTTTAGTACTGGCAGACTTTCTGCCAGTACTTAAGATGGCGGGGACAATTTTTGGGGTGGGGGAGGAAAGAGAGCTCTTTGGGAGGGATCAGGGGGTCTGATGTGTCAGGTGGGAAGCTGATCTCTACACTAAAGCTAAAATTAACCCTGCAAACTCCATACAAGCTACCTAATTAACCCCTTCATTGCTGGGCATAATTCACGTGTTGTGCGCAGTGGCATTTAGCGGCCTTCTAATTACCAAAAAGCAACACCAAATCCATATATGTCTGCTATTTTTGAACAAAGGAGACCCCAGAGAAGCATTTACAACCATTTGTGCCATAATTGCACAAAATGTTTGTAAATGATTTCAGTGAGAAATCTAAAATTTTGAAAAATTTAACGTTTTTCTTTATTTGAGCGCATTTGGCGGTGAAATGGTGGCATGAAATATACCAAAATGGGCGTAGATCAATACTTTGGGTTGTCTACTACACTACACTAAAGCTAAAATTACCCCAAAAAGCTCCCTACATGCTCCCTTATTAACCCCTTCCCTGCTGTGCATAATACATGCATGGTGCGCAGTGGCATTTAGCGGCCTTCTAATTACCAAAAAGCAACGTCAAAGCCATATATGTCTGCTATTTCTGAACAAAGGGGATTCCAGAGAAAAATGTACAACCATTTATGCCATAATTGCACAAGCTGTTTGTAAATAATTTCAGTGAGAATCCTAAAGTTTGTGAAAAAATTTGTGAAAAAGTGAACAATTTTTTTTATTTGATCGCATTTGGCGGTGAAATGGTGGCATGAAATATACCAAAATGGGCCTAGATCAATACTTTGGGATGTCTTCTAAAAAAAAATATATACATGTCAAGGGATATTCAGGTATTCCTTACAGATATCAGGGTTCCAATGTAACTAGCGCTCATTTTGAAAAAAAGTGGTTTGGAAATAGCAAAGTGCTACTTATATTTATTGCCCTATAACTTGCAAAAAAAAGCAAAGAACGTGCAAACATTGGGTATTTCTAAACTCTGGACAAAATTTAGAAATTATTTAGCATGGGTGTTTTTTGGTGGTTGTAGATATGTAACAGATTTTGGGGGACAAAGTTAGAAAAAGTGTGTTTTTTTCCATTTTTTCCTCATATTTTATATTTTCTTTTATAGTAAATGATAAGATATGATGAAAATAATGGTATCTTTAGAAAGTCCATTTAATGGCGAGAAAAACGGTATATAATATGTGTGGGTACAGTAAAAGAGTAAGAGGAAAATTACAGCTAAACACAAACACTGCAAAAATGTAAAAATAGCCTTGGTCCCAAATGGACAGAAAATGGAAAAGTGCTGTGGTCATTAAGGGGTTAATGACCACAGCACTTTTCCATTTTCTGTCCGTTTGGGACCAAGGCTATTTTTACATTTTTGCAGTGTTTATGTTTAGCTGTAATTTTCCTCTTACTCATTTACTGTACCCACACATATTATATATCGTTTTTCTCGCCATTAAATGGACTTTCTAAAGATACCATTATTTTCATCATATCTTATAATTTACTATAAAAATTTTTATAAAATATGAGGAAAAAATCGAAAAAAACACACTTTTTCTAACTTTGACCCCCAAAATCTGTTATACATCTACAACCACCAAAAAACACCCATGCTAAATAGTTTCTAAATTTTGTCCTGAGTTTAGAAATACCCAATGTTTACATGTTCTTTGCTTTTTTTGTAAGTTATAGGGCCATAAATACAAATAGCACTTTGCTATTTAAAAACCATTTTTTTTCAAAATTAGCGCTAGTTACATTAGAACACTGATATCTTTCAGGAATCTCTGAATATCCATTGACATGTATATATTTTTTTTTAGTAGACAACCCAAAGTATTGATCTAGGCCCATTTTGGTATATTTCATGCCACCATTTTACCGCCAAATGCGATCAAATACAAAAAATCGTTCACTTTTTCACAAATTTTTTCACAAACTTTTGGTTTCTCACTGAAATTATTTACAAACCGCTTGTGCAATTATGGCATAAATGGTTGTAAATTCTTCTCTGCGATCCCCTTTGTTCAGAAATAGCAGACATATATGGCTTTGGCGTTGCTTTTTGGTAATTAGAAGGCCGCTAAATGCCACTGCGCACCACACGTGTATTATGCCCAGCAGTGAAGGGGTTAATTAGGGAGCATGTAGGGAGCATTTTGGGGTAATTTTAGCTTTAGTGTAGTGTAGTAGACAACCCCAACTATTGATCTAGGCCCATTTTGGTATATTTCATGCCACCATTTCACCGCCAAATGCAATCAAATAAAAAAAAACGTTAACTTTTTCACAATTTTAGGTTTCTCACTGAAATCATTTACAAACAGCTTATGCAATTATGGCACACATGGTTGTAAATGCTTCTCTGGGATCCCCTTTGTTCAGAAATAGCAGACATATATGGCTTTGGCATTGCTTTTTGGTAATTAGAAGGCCGCTAAATGCCGCTGCGCACCACACGTGTATTATGCCCAGCAGTGCAGGGGTTAATTAGGGAGCTTGTAGGGAGCTTGTAGGGTTAAATTTAGCTTTAGTGTAGTGTAGTAGACAACCCAAAGTATTGATCTAGGCCCATTTTGGTATATTTCATGCCACCATTTCACCGCCAAATGCGATCAATTTAAAAAAAACGTTCCCTTTTTCACAAACTTTTTTACAAACTTTAGGTTTCTCACTGAAATTATTTACAAACAGCTTGTGCAATTATGGCACAAATGGTTGTAAATGCTTCTCTGGGATCCCCTTTGTTCAGAAATAGCAGACATATATGGCTTTGGCGATGCTTTTTGGTAATTAGAAGGCCGCTAAATGCTGCTGCGCATCAAGTGTGTATTATGGCTAGCAGTGAAGGGGTTAATTATGTAGCTTGTAGGGAACTTGCAGGGTTAATTTTAGCTTTAGTGTAGAGCTCAGCCTCCCACCTGAAACATCAGACCCCCTGATGCCTCCCAAATAGCTCTCTTCCCTCCCCCACCCCACAATTGTCCCCGCCATCTTAAGTACTGGCAGAAACTCTGCCAGTACTAAAATAAAAGGTATATTTGGGCTTTTTTGAGTTTTTTTTTAGCATATTTACATATGCTGCTGTGTAGGATCCCCCCTTAGCCCCCAACCTCACAGATCCCCCACCAAACAGCTCTCTAACCCTCCCCCTCTGCCTTAATGGGCGCCATCTTGGGTACTGGCAGCTGTCTGCCAGTACCCAGTTTAGAAAAAAATGTGCTTTTTTTAAGAAAAAATCCCTTTTTCTGTAGTGTAGCTCCCCCCCCCCACCCAATACCAACCCCCCACCCCTCCAAGATCCCTTTGACTGGTGTTTATTTTTTTTTAATTTTGCCCTTTTCCCCCACATACTTACATTTATTTTCTGTAGTATAGCGGTTCCCACCCGCTCCCGCCCCGTGCACGCGCCCGCCCGCCGCCCTATGTGCACGCGCGCGCGCCCGTGCGCGCCCCCGTCAGCTACGCCCCCGATCCCGCCCCCCTCCACCTTACACGGCCCATCGATGGCCGCCCACCCGCCTCCCAAGTCAGCTCCCACCCACCAACGATACCGGCCATCGATGTCCGGTGCAGAGAGGGCCACAGAGTGGCTCTCTCTGCATCGGATGGCCATGCAGGGTTATTGCAGGATGCCTCCATATCGAGGCATCACTGCAATAACCGGAAAGCAGCTGGAAGCGAGCAGGATCGCTTCCAGCTGCTTTCCACACCGAGGACGTGCAGGGTACGTCCTCAGGCATTAACTGCCTTTTTTTTGAGGACGTACCCTGCACGTCCTTGGTCGTTAAGGGGTTAATCCTATCTTGTATCTCCTCCAACGGAGTCTCTACTAAAATTGATTCAGACAAGGCGTTGCACCAATAAGATGCCACACTTGCTACTGTGGCAATACAAACTGCAGGTTGCCATTGAAGTAAAATAAATAAACAGGTATGAGTGAGTACACTTCTGTGGCTAATGTCAACACTGCTATTTACCCTAAAATAACATTTGTTCCTCCAAACAAATGTCTGAAATGCTAAAAATCTGTAAACAGTATAGGGGAGCGCTACAAAGCTGGTTGAAAATGTTATAGGGGCTGATATTGTTTGAATACCGTTTAGGTAGTACTGTGTGTCAAAGGTGTGCTAATTGGTTAAAAAAAGATAGTAGATTTTTTTATCTTTAAAATCACAATAATAAATAAAAGCGCTCCCCTATACTGTTTACAGGTTGCCATTGAAGACCTTGATGAACATACATCTTCTTCAAATAAGCTTCCAGCTTTTTGTCCATGGGATCCTTAAAGGAGCAGCCCTCCTCTATAGGGATTGTAGTTCTCTTAGCCAGAGTAGAAATAGCCCCTTCTACTTTAGGCACCGTTGCACTAAGAATCTTTAATGAAGTCAGCAACAGGAAACATCTCTTTAAATACGGGAGACGGGGAGAAAGGAATCCCTGGCTTTTCCCATTCCTGTGAAATAATCTGTCACACGGTCTGGGACAGGAAAAACTTCCACAGAGGAAGGAACATCATAGTATTTATTAAGTTTACTAGACTTCTTAGGGTTGACAACGACAGAAGTATCGGAGTCGTCCAAAGTAGCCAATACCTCCTTTAACAGTACACAAAGGTGTTCAAGCTTTAATCTGAAGTTTACTTCTTCAGTATCAGATGAAGGAATAATACTGTCCGAATCTGAGATTTCACCTTCAGAGGCTACTGACGTATCCTCCTCATCAGACTTATGAGGGAGGGCGACCTGCGTAGCAGTAGGTGGAACTGAAAACTTACTATCTGAATGTCTAATTTTCCTCTTGCATTTTCCCAGCATAGGAAAAGCAGATAATGCCGCAGATACCTCAGAAGATACCTGTGCAGCAAAATCTGCAGGCAAATTAACTCCTCCATGAGCCTGAGAGGAACTGCACGGCACTGTATGTGACGCCATAGAGGCTTGGGACGTTTGAGGAGAGAAAGCTGTGGCATTGCCTGAACAGCATCATCCTGAGAGACATTGGCTCAGCGGGCAACAATTTATCTTTAAATTGAAGTGTTCTAGCTAAGCATGCAGCACAGAATTGCATAGGCAAAACAATTTGTGCCTCTAGGCAAAACCTAGCATTTTTCAAGACACAGAGTCTTCCATGTCCATAATACTAAATAAAAAATTCCCCAAATTGTAGAATTTTTAAAAAATAAACTGTCACTTTAAGAATTTTTTATACAGCCGCTTAACGTTATGCAAAAATTCTTTCATATAATAAACCAATCAGACAGGCTGAGGTGCCTTACCGTAACACTTATACACAATTTGGCTGCCATAAGTCTCGATCGTATAGTAGATCGACACTGAAGAGACTGAAATTCAATGACTCCGCTCCGTGAATATCCGACAGCAGAGAGAAGTCACATGACCGGTAGAGAGGAAACTACGCAAGTAAAAGGTGCGTTTCTGCCTACAACACCGGAGCTAAATTTGCACAAATGCTCAAGCAATCTGTCAGCCTGGTCTAGCTAAGCAAGCAAAGAAAACCAATTGCCAAATTTTAAGTTTATACATAAATCCCTGTATAAAACATTATCCTAAAGAGGAAAAACGTCCCAATAAAGGGAAGATTAACCCCTAGTCTCAACATACATAATGTGCCTGCCCTCTGCAAAAGAGAATCCTGTATAAAGGATTTTAAAAATGTCCCCATCTACTGCATATGAAATATTTTTCTGAAGTGCAAGTATCCAAGACCTAGAAGACAAAAGCACTTACCTGCAGTCTAGCTGTCCGGCAGGAAGACGGCTTACAAGGCGTGAAAGGACACATACTCCTTACAGAGACCTGTAGAAAAAGAAAGATCAGAGTATCCAACTCTAGCTTTCTGTACCATGGGCAGCAATGTGAAACAAAGCAAGGACTACCTCACAACTTCCTAACTGCTTAAAAGCACCACTACTCTACTGAAGAGATTGACGTGGACTCCGCTAAACCCAAATCCTTGCTTGCAGGGAAAAGTACCCAAAAAAGGAATTCATTTCTTCAGACACCAAAGTTCACCTCCACCATTGACAGAGGCAAAGAGAATGACCGGGGATTATTGGTAGGGGAGTGACACTTAACAGCTTTGCTGTGGTGCTCTTTGCCTCCTCCTGCTGGCCAGGAGTGATATTCCCACTAGTAATTGAATAACGTTGTGGACTCTCCATATCTTAGGAAAGACATATGAGTCTCTGGTCTTGTAATAAAATTATCAGATAAGCATACATTTTATTTTGACTATGCTAAGTTGCAGAATGTGTTGGATCTGTATGTATCTCTGTAATAAGTGTTTTGCCATCAAATAATGTTGACATAAGCTTAAGAACTCTAGATGGTGTTAGGCTACATTATGTTGTAAATTAAAAACTCACTATATATTAAGCAAGTCAGCATTAAATTGTTCTTTCTATCCCTTTTATTTAAAGAGAAGGGAAACCCAAAATGTTTATTTCATGATTCGGGTAGAGCATAACATTTTAAATACATTTTACTATCCAGCTTGCGTCATTCTTTTAGTATATTTTGCTCACATTTTGTCTCTTGTGATTGGCTAACTAGATGTATTCAGCTAGCTGCCAGTAGTGCAATGGTGTTTTTTCAACAATAAGAAAATAAAGCAAATACTATAATACAAGTAAATTGGAAAGTTGTTTAAAACAGTATGTTCTGTCCAAATCATAAAAGAAAATGTTGAGGTTTCATGTCCCTTTAAAATTGCATGTTCGATCTGAATCATGGAAGTTTAATTTTGACTTTACTGTCCCTTTAATCCCCCCCCCCCCCGCAAATCTTAGCACAAAATGCAGAATATATATATATATATATATATATATATATATATATATATATATATATATATATATATATATATATATATATATATATATATATATATACATATATTTTATTTTTTTTCCCCCTTGGTTCATCAGAGCAATCAAGAATTATTATTAGTTAAATTCTTAAAGGGACTCAATACTCATATGCTAAATCACTTGAAAGGGATGCAGCATAACTGTAAAAAGCGGACAGGAAAATTTCACCTGAGCATCTCTATGTAAAAAAGGAAGATATTTTACCTCACAATCTCCTCAGCTCAGCAGAGTAAGTTTATAACAAAAAAGGAAAAAAGGAAGACATGAACAGCAGCCAATGGGCATCAGCAGTGCTGAGGTCATGAACGCTTTTATTGTGATGAGATTTCATTGTAAACTTCCTTAAACTGAATAGGGAAATAACATGAGTGTGCACTCCCTTGCCTGTCTCGAAACAGGCATACTGATTTGCTGCTTAAAGTCCTTTACAATGGGGTGTGAATACTTAGGACATTTTGAGGTCAAATATTTTCCTTTTTTACATAGAGATGTTCAGGTGATATTTTCTAGTCAGCTTTTTACAGTTATGCTGCAGCACTTTCAAGTGTTTAAACATATGGGTATCATGTCCCTTTAAGCTTCTTCTTAAAAGGGACAGTAAAGTCAAATTTAAAAACATAAAGGGACACTCAAGTCAAAATTAAACAAATTCTGGACTATAGGCATGTAGTGAGATATGTTAAAGGGACATAAACGCATTTTATTATTGCACTGTTGCCTGTATGTAACTATATGTTTACTGCCTGCAAAATTTGCTTCATTCTCTCATTATTCTTTGTTGAAGACTTATAGGTTGCGTGCCTGAAGCACTACATGACAGGAAATAGTGCTACCATCTAGTGCTCGTGCTAATTTATAACATTTTTGCAAAACTGCTGCCATATAGTACTCCAGACATTTGCGCACTCCTGAACTAACCTTCCTGCTTTTCAACAAAGGATAACAAAAAACAAAGCTTTTAACAGACGTAAATTGGAAAATTGTTGAAAAATGTATCATGAAAAGAAACATTTTGGGTTTATGCCCCTTTAAACTTGTATTAATAGATGTTGCACTTTTAAAATTACCCCATTAGATTGTTTTTGCCACAAGATTGAAAGTATATTTACATTTGCACATCCTGTGTAAGCTTGCCCCCTGCCCTGATTTCACTAACCAAATATTTCATCTTCAATAAACATTTTTTTTCCATATGTAGTTAAAGCAACACTATAGTCAAAATTAAGCTTTTGTAAATCAGAGAGCACACAATTGTAAATGTATACAACTTTCCAATTTACTCCCATTATCAAATTGTGTACAATTTCTCTTGTTAAGTGTATCCAGTCCACGGATCATCCATTACTTGTGGGATATTCTCCTTCCCAACAGGAAGTTGCAAGAGGATCACCCACAGCAGAGCTGCTATATAGCTCCTCCCCTAACTGCCATATCCAGTCATTCTCTTGCAACTCTCAACAAAGATGGACGTAGTAAGAGGAGAGTGGTGTATTATAGTTAGTTTCTTAACTTCAATCAAAAGTTTGTTATTTTTAAATGGTACCGGAGTGTACTGTTTTATCAAAGGCAGCATTAGAAGAAGAATCTGCCTGTGATTTATATGATCTTAGCAGAAGTAACTAAGATCCATTGCCGTTCTCACATATTCTGAGGAGTGAGGTAACTTTAGAGAGGGAATGGCGTGCAGGTTTTCCTGCAATAAGGTATGTGCAGTAAACATATTTCTAGGGATGGAACTTGCTAGAAAAATGCTGCTGATACCGGATTATTGTAAGTTAAGCCTAAATGCAGTGATTTAATAGCGACTGGTATCAGGCTTATTAACAGAGATACATACTCTTATAAAAGTGTAATATAAAACGTTTGCTGGCATGTTTAATCTTTTTTATATATGCTTTGGTGATAAAACTTATTGGGGCCTAGTTTTTTCCACATGGCTGGCTTTATTTTTGCCTAGAAACAGAGGCTTTCCACTGTTATAGTATAAAAGTTACAGTTGGTGCAGTTAAAATTACATACTGTGACATTCAGCTTCCCTCAGCAGTCCCCTGCATGCTATAGGATATCTCTGATGGGCTCAAAAGGCTTCAAAAGTAGGAGCTGTGGCAGTTGTTATGACTGTTTAAAAAACATATTTTTCGTTTTGTTAATCTGTTTTTTGTATTAAGGGGTTAATCATCCATTTGCAAGTGGGTGCAATGCTCTGCTAACTTGTTACATACACTGTAAAAACTTCGTTAGTGTAACTGCCTTTTTTCACTGTTATTTCAAATTTTGCCAAAATTTGTTTCTCTTAAAGGCACAGTAACGTTTTTTATATTGCTTGTTAACTTTGTTTAAAGTGTTTTCCAAGCTTGCTAGTCTCATTGCTAGTCTGTACAAACATGTCTGACACAGAGGAAACTACTTGTTCATTATGTTTAAAAGCCATGGTGGAGCCCCATAGGAGAATGTGTACTAAATGTATTGATTTCACCTTAAACAGTAAAGATCAATCTTTATCTATAAAAGAATTGTCACCAGAGGGGTCTGTCGAGGGGGAAGTTATGCCGACTAACTCTCCCCACGTGTCGGACCCTTCGCCTCCCGCTCGAGGGACGCACGCTAATATGGCGCCAAGTACATCAGGGATGCCCATAGCGATTACTTTGCAGGACATGGCTGCAATCATGAATAATACCCTGTCACAGGTATTAGCCAGATTGCCTGAATTGAGAGGCAAGCGCGATAGCTCTGGGGTTAGACGAGATACAGAGCGCGTAGATGCTGTAAGAGCCATGTCTGATACTGCGTCACAATATGCAGAACCTGAGGACGGAGAGCTTCAGTCTGTGGGTGACGTCTCTGAATCGGGGAGACCTGATTCAGAGATTTCTAATTTTAAATTTAAGCTTGAGAACCTCCGTGTGTTACTTGGGGAGGTATTAGCTGCTCTGAATGACTGTGACACAATTGCAGTGCCAGAGAAATTGTGTAGGCTGGATAAATACTATGCAGTGCCGGTGAGTACTGATGTTTTTCCAATACCTAAAAGGCTTACAGAAATTATTAGTAAGGAGTGGGATAGACCCGGTGTGCCCTTTTCCCCACCTCCTATATTTAGAAAAATGTTTCCAATAGATGCCACTACACGGGACTTATGGCAGACAGTACCTAAGGTGGAGGGAGCAGTTTCTACTTTAGCAAAGGACAGTTGTGCTTTTTCAGATCCAATGGATAAAAAATTAGAGGGTTACCTTAAGAAAATGTTTATTCAACAAGGTTTTTATTTTACAGCCCCTTGCATGCATTGCGCCTGTCACTGCTGCGGCGGCGTTCTGGTTTGAGGCCCTGGAAGAGGCCATCCATACAGCTCCATTGACTGAAATTATTGACAAGCTTAGAACACTTAAGCTAGCCAACTCATTTGTTTCTGATGCCATTGTTCATTTGACTAAACTAACGGCTAAGAATTCCGGATTCGCCATCCAGGCGCGTAGGGCGCTATGGCTTAAATCCTGGTCAGCTGATGTGACTTCAAAGTCTAAATTACTTAACATTCCTTTCAAGGGGCAGACCTTATTCGGGCCTGGTTTGAAAGAAATTATTGCTGACATTACTGGAGGTAAGGGTCATACCCTTCCTCAGGACAGGGCCAAATCAAGGGCCAAACAGTCTAATTTTCGTGCCTTTCGAAATTTCAAGGCAGGTGCAGGATCAGCTCCCTCTACTTCAAAACAAGAGGGAACTTTTCCTCAATCTAAGCAGGCCTGGAAACCTACCCAGTCCTGGAACAAGGGCAAGCAGGCCAGAAAGCCTGCTGCTGCCTCCAAGACAGCATGAAGGAGCGGCCCCCTATCCGACAACGGATCTAGTAGGGGGCAGACTCTCTTCGCCCAGGCGTGGGCAAGAGATGTTCAGGATCCCTGGGCGTTGGAGATCATATCTCAGGGATATCTTCTGGACTTCAAAGCTTCTCCCCCACAAGGGAGATTTCACCTTTCAAGATTATCTGCAAATCAGATAAAGAAAGAGGCATTCCTAAGCTGCGTGCAAGACCTCCATGTAATGGGAGTGATCCATCCAGTTCCGCGGACGGAACAAGGACAGGGGTTTTATTCAAATCTGTTTGTGGTTCCCAAAAAAGAGGGAACCTTCAGACCAATTTTGGATCTAAAGATCCTAAACAAATTCCTCAGAGTTCCATCATTCAAGATGGAAACTATTCGAACCATTTTACCCATGATCCAAGAGGGTCAGTACATGACCACAGTGGACTTAAAGGATGCCTACCTTCACATTCCGATCCACAAGAATCATCATCGGTTCCTGAGGTTTGCCTTTCTAGACAGGCATTACCAGTTTGTAGCTCTTCCATTCTTTTTTACAAAGGTTCTGGGCTCACTTCTGGCGGTTCTAGGACCGCGAGGCATAGCGGTGGCTCCTTACCTAGACGACATCCTGATACAGGCGTCAAGCTTTTAAATTGCCAAGTCTCATACAGAGATAGTTCTGGCATTTCTGAGGTCGCATGGGTGGAAAGTGAACGAAGAAAAGAGTTCTCTATCTCCTCTCACAAAGGTTTCCTTCCTAGGGACTCTGATAGATTCTATAGAAATGAAAATTTACCTGACGGAGTCCAGGTTATCAAAACTTCTAAATGCTTGCCGTGTTCTTCACTCCATTCCGCGCCCCACGGTGGCTCAGTGCATGGAAGTAATCGGCTTAATGGTAGCGGCGATGGACATAGTGCCATTTGCGCGCCTGCATCTCAGACCGCTGCAATTATGCATGCTCAGTCAGTGGAATGGGGATTACACAGATTTGTCCCCTCTACTAAATCTGGATCAGGAAACCAGAGATTCTCTTCTCTGGTGGTTATCTCGGGTCCATCTGTCCAAAGGTATGACCTTTCGCAGGCCAGATTGGACCATTGTAACAACAGACGCCAGCCTTCTAGGTTGGGGTGCAGTCTGGAACTCCCTGAAGGCTCAGGGTTCATGGACTCAGGAGGAGAAACTCCTCCCAATAAATATTCTGGAGTTAAGAGCAATATTCAATGCTCTTCTAGCTTGGCCTCAGTTAGCAACACTGAGGTTCAACAGATTTCAGTCGGACAACATCACGACTGTGGCTTACATCATCCATCAAGGGGGGACCAGGAGTTCCCTAGCGATGTCAGAAGTCTCCAAGATAATTCGCTGGGCAGAGACTCACTCTTGCCACCTATCAGCGATCCATATCCCAGGAGTAGAGAACTGGGAGGCGGATTTTTCATCCGGGGGAGTGGGAACTCCATCCGGAGGTGTTTGCTCAATTGGTTCTCCGTTGGGGCAAACCAGAACTGGATCTCATGGCGTCTCGCCAGAACGCCAAGCTTCCTTGTTACGGATCCAGGTCCAGGGACCCAGAAGCGGCACTGATAGATGCTCTAGCAGCGCCTTGGTTCTTCAACCTGGCCTATGTGTTTCCACCGTTTCCTCTGCTCCCTCGTCTGATTGCCAAAATCAAACAGGAGAGAGCATCGGTGATATTCCTCTGCTCCCTCGTCTGATTGCCAAAATCAAACAGGAGAGAGCATCGGTGATATTGATAGCGCCTGTGTGGCCACGCAGGACCTGGTATGCAGACCTAGTGGACATGTCATCCTTTCCACCATGGACTCTGCCTCTGAGACAAGACCTTCTAATACAAGGTCCTTTCAATCATCCGAATCTACTTTCTCTGAGACTGACTGCATGGAGATTGAACGCTTGATCCTATCAAAGCGTGGCTTCTCCGAGTCAGTAATTGATACCTTAATACAGGCACGAAAGCCTGTCACCAGGAAAATTTACCACAAGATTTGGCGTAAATATCTTCATTGATGTGAATCCAAGAATTACTCATGGAGTAGGGTTAGGATTCCTAGGATATTGTCCTTCCTCCAAGAGGGTTTGGACAAAGGACTATCAGCTAGTTCTTTAAAGGGACAGATTTCTGCTCTGTCTATTCTTTTACACAAGCGTCTGGCAGAAGTTCCAGACGTTCAGGCATTTTGTCAGGCTTTAGTTAGAATTAAGCCTGTGTTTAAACCTGTTGCTCCCCCATGGAGCTTAAACTTGGTTCTTAAAGTTCTTCAAGGGGTTCCGTTTGAACCCCTTCATTCTATTGATATCAAAATTCTATCATGGAAAGTTCTTTTTCTGATGGCTATTTCCTCGGCTCGAAGAGTCTCGGAGTTATCTGCCTTACATTGTGATTCTCCTTATCTGATCTTTCATTCAGATAAAGTAGTTCTGCGTACAAAACCTGGGTTTTACCTAAGGTGGTTTCTAACAAGAATATCAATCAAGAGATTGTTGTTCCATCATTATGCCCTAATCCTTCTTCAAAGAAGGAACGTCTTTTGCATAATCTAGACGTAGTCCGTGCATTGAAGTTTTACTTGCAGGCTAAACATCTCACCTGTTTGTTATTTACTCTGGACAGAGGAGAGGTCAAAAGGCCTCGGCAACCTCTCTTTCTTTTTGGCTTCGGAGTATAATCCGTTTAGCATATGAGACTGCTGGACAGCAGCCCCCTGAAAGAATTACAGCTCATTCTACTAGAGCTGTGGCTTCCACCTGGGCCTATAAAAATGAGGCCTCTGTTGAACAGATTTGCAAGGCTGCGACTTGGTCTTCGCTTCATACCTTTTCAAAATGTTACAAATTTGATACTTTTGCTTCTTCGGAGGCTGTTTTGGGAGAAAGGTTCTACAGGCAGTGGTTCCTTCCGTTTAAGTTCCTGCCTTGTCCCTCCCATCATCCGTGTACTTAAGCTTTGGTATTGGTATCCCACAAGTAATGGATGATCCGTGGACTGGATACACTTAACAAGAGAAAACATAATTTATGCTTACCTGATAAATTTATTTCTCTTGTAGTGTATCCAGTCCACGGCCCGCCCTGTCCTTTTAAGGCAGGTCTAAATTTTAATTAAACTTCAGTCACCACTGCACCCTATGGTTTCTCCTTTCTCGGCTTGTTTCGGTCGAATGACTGGATATGGCAGTTAGGGGAGGATCTATATAGCAGCTCTGCTGTGGGTTATCCTCTTGCAACTTCCTGTTGGGAAGGAGAATATCCCACAAGTAATGGATGATCCGTGGACTGGATACACTACAAGAGAAATAAATTTATCAGGTAAGCATAAATTATGTTTTTTTTTATATGCACACTTGCTGAGGCACTAGCTTTTACTGAGCATGTGCAATAATTCACAGTATATACAGTGTATGTATATGCATGTTGTGATTGGCAGATGATGCAGGGGTAAAGAAAAGCTACTACTCATTTGAAATTCCTAGTAAGTTCTTTTGCGTATGAAATTCTACTGTATTTAGTTTGTCCTTTAATCACTTGTAGAATTTAGTGTGAGCAAACAATACACTTGAGTATTTATATCCATTTCAGCCACAATTAAAATCTGTTATTTTGCTTACACATTTCTTCTCCTGTGTTGTAGGACGGTTTGATTAAGCAATGTGTGGAAATAATGAAAGAAACCATTAATGTACAAACAGTTTGTGGATATTCCTCCGCTGCAGATGTCTATGGCTTGGATTCAGTGAAAAACAAGTATGTAATAAATTTGCACTTTTTTTTTTTTTTTTTTTTAAATTAAAAAAAAATGTATTTAATTTTTTGTTCATAATCCAGAGAGAGAGAATGCTAATTGACATGCCATTTGTACATTTAACAACTATCTATTACACAGAGTCCAGTAGTTCATTACTTCTGGGATTCAGCTCCTAGCCACTAGTAGGAGACAAAGATTCACAAAACTCCAAGTGTTCGCTATCCTTCCCACCTTACTGATAAACCAGTTTAAACTTTGCCTCACAAGAGGTGGGCGAAGACTTGAGGTGCTCAAGATTCTTCCAAGACAGGGGTCCGATTTGAGACCCATTTTCCCCCTCAAAGAGCTGCTACAGAAAGACAGAGGGAAGATTGAAGTATAGGGTAGTGACACAATTACTTCCTGTGTAGTAGTTAGTCACAAGCCTGCCACAGGGACCGGTCCCATAGTCTTCTCCTGTTGGGTTGTCGAGATACTTTTTACTGAAAAATACACAGCACTGGATGGGCTTTCTACTGAAAGCTAAAATAATTGCGGGGGGGGAGTTCAAAAGTAAGTACAGTTACAGATAAGTACATTATTGCACTTTGCACTCATATAGCCCACAGGCTATCAGTAGGTACACACTTTTTCTATACATCATATCCTGGGGACATAGTCAATGGGTCTTTATACACCTACACATTTATTTATTGTACATGTCTATTTACTTTGTATGAAGGAATTGGGCTAAGAGGTTTACCAGTGCTGCATTTTTATTGCCTGCCACCTCTTAATTCATTTATTATTTGAGGCTCTGTGTATCTTTTTTTGTCAGTCTGTCAGCTTTTCAAACCTCAGCTCATCTTTGCCATTTTGTTTAATTTACTATATTTTATTTTTTTATTGCACTCCGGGTTTGCAAAACTATTGGCTCCTTGTCAGCGTGCTACCCGATCTCTCTACTTGTGTAAGGTGGCACGCTGCTTGTTCAAGACATGTTTTTCTCCTTTCAGATATTACTTATGGCCCTGTGTTAGCGCTCTACCTGGTCTCTATACTAATGTCTGGTAGTGTCTGCTCAGTTATTTCTTTCTTCCGGACCTCAATACTTGGTGGCCTTTGTCAGCGGGCTACCCAGTCTCTCTATTGAGGATGGGTGTGCCCTTTTTGTTTAGGCCTCTTTTTCTTCTGGATCAGCAGCGCTGGGGTTGACTTTGAGTGTGACCCTTTTTTCTGCTTTTTCCTGTGAGGACACTGTCTTTGCTTTGGCTGAGGTAGCTGACGGCACGCTGTGAAGCTGAGATGCTGCGGCGTTGGTTCTTTTGGTCCAGTGCTCCTGTGTGCCCTGTTCCTATTTCCTACCGTTTTATGGCTTATTAATTTCCTATTTTTTTTTTTTTTTTTTTCCTTGTCTCAGGCATTTTGTTATAATTTGGCACTGTTGAACCTTTCAGCCATTGCTATATTCCTTTAAGTAACTTTCTCAACAATTTTTTTTTTTATATACATATTTAAAATTCCTGAAGTTATTTTTTAACAGTGCATTGCTGTATATCTTTTATTGCTAATGGAGCATACTGGAACTGCCCTCAATACTGTTACTTTAGATTTTTTAGAGGGTACACATTTGATTGAAAAATCAGAGCATCAAATATGTAAGATCATATCCGTTGTCCTGCACAACTATGTAATGCTATATGAATATGGATAACCTGTTGCATTCTAATCAATCTGCTGCACTTGCCTCTAAAGGAATCTGTCCTCACTCTGTATGTTCTTAACAAGGGAGTTCGTCTGACTTTTCTCCAGGTATTAAAAATGTTGTACACTCTACAGTATCTGAAATGTTGGCGGCTATGCCACCTCCAACTTGGTACCGAAGATCCATGTCTGATGCTCAATCTTCTGGGGATAATCCTTCTCATTCTGGGCTCCTGAAATCAAATTTATCCAAAAACATTCAGAAAGACTCATTCTAAATCTTCTGAGTTCTCTTCTGATGGTGAATGTTCTTCTGATGAGCACATGTCATTCTCTGAACCTGATTCTGATTCAAATTGGAACACCTACTCACTTTGTTAAAGGAAATGTGTACGTTAAGAGTACAGGATTCTAAACTGACTAAGGAAAAATCTGTTTAACAAGGCACATGAGATTTTTCCTTTTTCTGAAGCCATTACTGAAATAACCACCAAGGAATTGGCCAAGCCTGGAATCCAGATGGACTGAAATTAGAGTCCTACCACATGAAGGCTTTTCAACAAGTAAGTCTTTTATTCAGACCGGCAATTGGTATTGTCTGTGTAGTAGTGGTTGCTATTCTGTGGTGCAGCAGTTTGTCAGATCAAATTTCTGAAGATTCTTTGGATGAAAATTTTCAGAATCATCTAGATATGACCAGATCTGCTAATGCATTAATCTGTGACACTATTGTGGACATTATCAGGATAAACACCAAGCATATGGCTTTAGCTGTCTTGATAAGGAGAGCTTTATGGCTAAAATCTTGGTCTGCTGACACAGGGTTCGATTTATCAAGCTGCGGCGGACAGGGGCACACATACGCACCCCTGTCCACCATAGCTCGCCTCTGGCGGGCTTAATTCCACTGCTGAAATTCAGCATTGCACACGAGCGCTATTTCTTTCCTATGACATGGATAGTCCACGACTTCATTCCAATTACTAGTGGTATATTTAACTACTGACCAGCAGGAGGAGACAAAGAGCACCCCAGCAAAGCTGTTAAGTGTAACTTCCCTTACCCATAATCCCCAGTCATTCTCTTTGCCTCTGTCAATGGAGGATGTTCGAAGTTGGTGTCTGAAGATATTTAATCCTTTTATTGGTAATCTTCCCTGCAAGCAAGGATTTAGGTCTAGCTGTGTCCATGTCAATCTCTTTAGTAAGAGTAGTGGTGGCTTTTAGCAGTTAAAAGGCAGCAAGGTAGTCTTTGCTTTACTTTTTAACATTTTGCTACCCCTTGTTAGAAAGCCAGAGTTAGTTATTCTGTTCTTTCTTTTACTACAGGCCCATGACAGGGAGCGAAGTGCCTGTCACATCTATGTAGCAGTATTTGTCCTGAAGCTGGATCTAAGGTAAGTGCTTTTCATTCTAGGTAATGAAGGACAGCAGCACTTAAGAGGTTAATCTTCATTCGGATCCAATTTAGAACATATACCTTTTTTAATTAAGGATACTTATTCTGGACAGATTAGACAAATGGGACATAGATATCCTTATTAGCTAAGGATACTTTTGTTTTTGGAGGACATGACACTGTATGGGTTAATGTAAGATGTTATGGGATGCTATGGGACTCATAACTTATAGAGAATCGATTGAGGCACTTTAATTATGTTGTCTGACATATTTTCTAGGATCATTAGAGGGTTTAATTTTATTTAAACGGTCAAACTGTGGGCAGTTTATTTCTCTTGTTAGGTGTATCCAGTCCACGGATCATCCATTACTTGTGGGATATTCTCCTTCCCAACAGGAAGTTGCAAGAGGATCACCCACAGCAGAGCTGCTATATAGCTCCTCCCCTAACTGCCATATCCAGTCATTCTCTTGCAAGCTCTCAACATAGCTGGAGGTAGTAAGAGGAAAGTGGTAAAATATAGTTAGTTTCTTCTGTTATGTGTGATCAGTCCACGGGTCATCATTACTTCTGGGATATTATCTGCTCCCCTACAGGAAGTGCAAGAGGATTCACCCAGCAGAGTTGCTATATAGCTCCTCCCCTCTACGTCTCCCCCAGTCATTCTCTTGCACCCAAAGACTAGATAGGAGGTGTGAGAGGACTATGGTGATTATACTTAGTTTTTATAACTTCAATCAAAAGTTTGTTATTTTACAATAGCACCGGAGCGTGTTATTACTTCTCTGGCAGAGTTTGAAGAAGAATCTACCAGAGTTTTTCTTATGATTTTAACCGGAGTAGTTAAGATCATATTGCTGTTTCTCGGCCATCTGAGGGAGGTAAAAGCTTCAGATCAGGGGACAGCGGGCAGTTGAATCTGCATTGAGGTATGTAGCAGTTTTTATTTTCTGAATGGAATTGATGAGAAAATCCTGCCATACCGTTATAATGACATGTATGTATACTCTACACTTCAGTATTCTGGGGATGGTATTTCACCGGAATTACTCTGTAAAAGTACATTAAACCTTTTAATAGGTATTTAATTCATGTTAAACGTTTTTGCTGGAATGTAGAATCGTTTGCATTTCTGAGGTACTGAGTGAATAAATATTTGGGCATTATTTTTCCACTTGGCAGTTTGCTTGTTTTGATTATGACAGTTTCGTTTCTCTCTCACTGCTGTGTGTGTGGGGGAGGGGTCGTTTTTGGCGCTCTTTGCTACGCATCAAAAATTTCCAGTCAGTTACTCTTGTATTTTCTGCATGATCCGGTTCATCTCTAACAGAACTCAGGGGTCTTCAAACTTCTTTGAAGGGAGGTAGATTCTCTCAGCAGAGCTGTGAGACTTATGTAGTGACTGTGGTTTAAAAAATTGCTCTGTGATTTTTATGTTTAAAATTTAATTAGTGTTACTTTACTAATGGGAACAAACCTTTGCTAACAAGTTGTGTTGTTTTTAAAGAGTGATGCTATAACTGTTTTTCAGTTCATTATTTCAACTGTCATTTAATCGTTTAGTGCTTCTTTGAGGCACAGTACGTTTTTGTTAAATAAGATTGTAACCAAGTTGCATGTTTATTGCTAGTGTGTTAAACATGTCTGATTCAGAGGAAGATACCTGTGTCATTTGTTCCAATGCCAAGGTGGAGCCCAATAGAAATTTATGTACTAACTGTATTGATGCTACTTTAAATAAAAGCCAATCTGTACAAATTGAACAAATTTCACCAAACAGCGAGGGGAGAGTTATGCCGTCTAACTCGCCTCACGTGTCAGTACCTGCGTCTCCCGCCCGGGAGGTGCGTGATATTATGGCGCCTAGTACATCTGGGCAGCCATTACAGATAACATTACAAGATATGGCTACTGTTATGACTGAAGTTTTGGCTAAGTTACCAGAACTAAGAGGCAAGCGTGATCACTCTGGGGTGAGAACAGAGTGCGCTGATAATTCTAGGGCCATGTCTGATACTGCGTCACAGCTTGCAGAGCATGAGGACGGAGAGCTTCATTCTGTAGGTGACGGTTCTGATCCAAGCAGATTGGATTCAGATATTTCAAATTTTAAATTTAAATTGGAAAGCCTCCGTATATTACTAGGGGAGGTCTTAGCGGCTCTTAACGATTGTAACACTGTTGCAATACCAGAGAAAATGTGTAGGTTGGATAAATACTTTGCGGTACCGGCGAGTACTGACGTTTTTCCTATACCTAAGAGATTAACTGAAATTGTTACTAAGGAGTGGGATAGACCTGGTGTGCCGTTCTCACCCCCTCCAATATTTAGAAAGATGTTTCCAATAGACGCCACCACACGGGACTTATGGCAAACGGTCCCTAAGGTGGAGGGAGCAGTTTCTACTTTAGCTAAGCGCACCACTATCCCGGTGGAGGATAGCTGTGCTTTTTCAGATCCTATGGATAAAAAATTAGAGGGTTACCTTAAGAAAATGTTTGTTCAACAAGGTTTTATATTGCAACCCCTTGCATGCATCGCGCCGATTACGGCTGCGGCAGCATTTTGGATTGAGTCTCTGGAAGAGAACCTTAGTTCAGCTACGCTGGACGACATTACGGACAGGCTTAGAGTCCTTAAACTAGCTAATTCATTCATTTCGGAGGCCGTAGTACATTTAACCAAACTTACGGCTAAGAATTCAGGATTCGCCATTCAGGCACGTAGGGCGCTGTGGCTAAAATCCTGGTCGGCTGATGTAACTTCTAAGTCCAAATTACTTAATATACCTTTCAAGGGGCAAACTTTATTTGGGCCCGGTTTGAAAGAAATTATCGCTGACATTACAGGAGGTAAGGGCCACGCTCTACCTCAAGACAAAGCCAAAGCTAAGGCTAGACAGTCTAATTTTCGTCCCTTTCGGAATTTCAAAGCAGGTGCAGCATCAACTTCCACTGCACCAAAACAGGAAGGAGCTGTTGCTCGTTACAGACAAGGCTGGAAACCTAACCAGTCCTGGAATAAGGGCAAGCAGGCCAGAAAACCTGCTGCTGCCCCTAAGACAGCATGAACCGAGGGCCCCCGATCCGGAACCGGATCTAGTGGGGGGCAGACTCTCTCTCTTCGCCCAGGCTTGGGCAAGAGATGTCCAGGATCCCTGGGCGCTAGAGATCATATCTCAGGGATACCTTCTAGACTTCAAATTATCTCCCCCAAGAGGGAGATTTCATCTGTCAAGGTTGTCAACAAACCAAATAAAGAAAGACGCGTTTCTACGCTGTGTACAAGATCTATTATTAATGGGAGTGATCCATCCGGTTCCGCGGTCGGAACAAGGACAAGGGTTTTACTCAAACCTGTTTGTGGTTCCCAAAAAAGAGGGAACTTTCAGGCCAATCTTGGATTTAAAGATCCTAAACAAATTCCTAAGAGTTCCATCGTTCAAAATGGAAACTATTCGGACAATCTTACCCATGATCCAAAAGGGTCAGTACATGACCACAGTGGATTTAAAGGATGCTTACCTTCACATACCGATTCACAAAGATCATTACCGGTATCTAAGGTTTGCCTTCTTAGACAGGCATTACCAGTTTGTAGCCCTTCCATTCGGATTGGCTACGGCTCCAAGAATCTTCACAAAGGTTCTGGGTGCCCTTCTAGCGGTTCTGAGACCGCGAGGAATTTCGGTAGCTCCGTACCTAGACGACATTTTGATACAAGCTTCAAGCTTTCAAACTGCCAAGTCTCATACAGAGTTAGTTCTGGCATTTCTAAGGTCGCATGGATGGAAAGTGAACGAAAAGAAGAGTTCTCTCTTGCCTCTCACAAGAGTTCCATTCTTGGGGACTCTTATAGATTCTGTAGAAATGAAGATTTATCTGACAGAAGACAGATTAACAAAGCTTCTAAATACATGCCGTGTCCTTCATTCCATTCAACTCCCGTCAGTAGCTCAATGCATGGAGGTGATCGGCTTAATGGTAGCAGCAATGGACATAGTACCCTTTGCACGCCTACATCTCAGACCGCTGCAATTGTGCATGCTGAGTCAGTGGAATGGGGATTACTCAGATTTGTCCCCCACTCTGAATCTGGATCAAGAGACCAGAAACTCTCTTCTATGGTGGCTTTCTCGGCCACATCTGTCCAGGGGGATGCCGTTCAGCAGGCCGGACTGGACAATTGTAACAACAGACGCCAGCCTTCTAGGTTGGGGCGCTGTCTGGAATTCTCTGAAGGCTCAGGGACAATGGAGTCAGGAGGAAAGTCTCCTGCCAATAAACATTCTGGAATTGAGAGCAGTTCTCAATGCCCTTCTAGCTTGGCCCCAGTTAAAGACTCGGGGGTTCATCAGGTTTCAGTCGGACAACATCACGACTGTAGCTTACATCAACCATCAGGGAGGGACAAGAAGCTCCCTAGCAATGATGGAAGTATCAAAGATAATTCGCTGGGCAGAGTCTCACTCTTGCCACCTGTCAGCAATCCACATCCCGGGAGTGGAGAACTGGGAGGCGGATTTCTTGAGTCGCCAGACTCTTCATCCGGGGGAGTGGGAACTTCATCCGGAGGTCTTTGCCCAAATACTTCGTCGTTGGGGCAAACCAGAGATAGATCTCATGGCGTCTCGCCAGAACGCCAAACTTCCTCGCTACGGATCCAGATCCAGGGATCCGGGAGCGGTTCTGATAGATGCTTTGACAGCACCTTGGAACTTCAGGATGGCTTATGTGTTTCCACCCTTCCCGCTGCTTCCTCGATTGATTGCCAAAATCAAACAGGAGAGAGCATCAGTGATTCTAATAGCGCCTGCATGGCCGCGCAGGACTTGGTATGCAGATCTAGTGGACATGTCATCCTGTCCGCCTTGGTCTCTACCTCTAAGACAGGACCTTCTGATTCAGGGTCCATTCAAACATCAAAGTCTAACTTCTCTGAAGCTGACTGCTTGGAAATTGAACGCTTGATTTTATCAAAACGTGGTTTTTCTGAGTCGGTTATTGATACCCTGATACAGGCTAGGAAGCCTGTTACCAGAAAGATTTACCATAAAATATGGCGTAAATACCTATACTGGTGTGAATCCAAAGATTACTCCTGGAGTAAGGTTAGGATTCCTAGGATATTGTCTTTTCTACAAGAAGGTTTAGAAAAGGGTTTATCGGCTAGCTCATTAAAGGGACAGATCTCAGCTCTGTCAATCTTGTTACACAGGCGTCTGTCAGAAAATTCAGACATCCAGGCCTTTTGTCAGGCTTTAGCTAGGATCAAGCCTGTGTTTAAAACTGTTGCTCCGCCATGGAGTTTAAACTTAGTTCTTAACGTTTTACAGGGTGTTCCGTTTGAACCCCTTCATTCCATTGATATAAAATTGTTATCTTGGAAAGTTCTATTTTTAATGGCTATTTCCTCGGCTCGAAGAGTCTCTGAGTTATCAGCCCTACATTGTGATTCTCCTTATCTGATCTTTCACTCAGACAAGGTAGTTCTGCGTACTAAACCTGGGTTCTTACCTAAGGTTGTCTCTAACAGGAATATCAATCAAGAGATTGTTGTTCCATCCTTGTGTCCAAATCCTTCTTCAAAGAAGGAACGTCTTCTACACAATCTGGATGTAGTTCGTGCCCTCAAGTTCTACTTGCAGGCAACTAACGATTTTCGCCAAACTTCTTCCCTGTTTGTCGTTTATTCTGGACAGAGGAGAGGTCAAAAAGCTTCTGCTACCTCTCTCTCTTTTTGGCTTCGTAGCATAATACGTTTAGCCTATGAGACTGCTGGACAGCAGCCTCCTGAAAGAATTACAGCTCATTCCACTAGAGCTGTGGCTTCCACTTGGGCCTTTAAGAATGAGGCCTCTGTTGAACAGATTGCAAGGCTGCAACTTGGTCTTCGCTTCATACTTTTTCCAAATTTTACAAATTTGACACTTTTGCTTCTTCGGAGGCTATTTTTGGGAGAAAGGTTCTTCAGGCAGTGGTTCCTTCTGTATAATGAGCCTGCCTATCCCTCCCGTCATCCGTGTACTTTTGCTTTGGTATTGGTATCCCAGAAGTAATGATGACCCGTGGACTGATCACACATAACAGAAGAAAACATAATTTATGCTTACCTGATAAATTCCTTTCTTCTGTTGTGTGATCAGTCCACGGCCCGCCCTGTTTTTTAAGGCAGGTACATATTTTTTAAATTATAATTCAGTCACCACTACACCCTTGGCTTCTCCTTTCTCGTTGGTCTTTGGTCGAATGACTGGAGGTGACGTAGAGGGGAGGAGCTATATAGCAACTCTGCTGGGTGAATCCTCTTGCACTTCCTGTAGGGGAGCAGATAATATCCCAGAAGTAATGATGACCCGTGGACTGATCACACAACAGAAGAAAGGAATTTATCAGGTAAGCATAAATTATGTTTTTTTCTTCAATCAAAAGTTTGTTTTTAAATGGTACCGGAGTGTACTATTTTATCTCAGGCCGCATTTAGAAGAAGAATCTGCCTGCGTTTTTCTATGATCTTAGCAGAAGTAACTAAGATCCACTGCTATTCTCACATATGTCTGAGGAGTGAGGTAACTTCAGAGGGAGAATGGCGTGCAGGGTATCCTGCAATAAGGTATGTGCAGTTAAGTTTTTCTAGGGATGGAATTTGCTAGAAAATGCTGCTGATACCGGATTAATGTAAGTTAAAGCCTAAATACAGTGATTTAATAGCGACTAGTATCAGGCTTGCTATCAGAGGTTTATACTCTGATTAATGTGCAATATAAAACGTTTGCTGGCATGTTTAATCGTTTTTATATATGCTTTGGTGATAAAACTTATTGGGGCCTATTTTTTTCCACATGGCTGGCTTTATTTTTGCCTAGAAACAGTCTGAGGCTTACCACTGTTATAGTATAAAAGTTACAGTTGGTGCAGTTAAAATTACAAACTGTGACATTCAGCTTCCCTCAGCAGTCCCCTGCATGCTATAGGACATCTCTGAAGGGCTCAAAAGGCTTCAAAAGTAGGAGCTGTGGCAGTTGTTATGACTGTTTAAAAAACATATTTTTCGTTTTGTTAATCTGTTTTTTGTATTAAGTGGTTAATCATCCATTTGCAAGTGGGTGCAATGCTCTGCTAACTTGTTACATACACTGTAAAAATTTCGTTAGTTTAACTGCCTTTTTTCACTGTTATTTCAAATTTTGGCAAAATTTGTTTCTCTTAAAGGCACAGTAACTTTTTTTTATATTGCTTGTTAACTTGATTTAAAGTGTTTTCCAAGCTTGCTAGTCTCATTGCTAGTCTGTATAAACATGTCTGACATAGAGGAAACTCCTTGTTCGTTATGTTTAAAAGCCATGGTGGAACCCCATAGGAGAATGTGTACTAAATGTATTGATTTCACTTTAAACAATAAAGATCAGCTGTTATCTTTAAAAGAATTATCAGCAGAGGATTCTGACGAGGGGGAAGTTATGCCGACTAACTCTCCCCACGTGTCGGACCCTTTGACTCCCGCTCAAGGGACTCACGCTAAAATGGCGCCAAGTACATCAAAGACGCCCATAGCGATTACTTTGCAGGACATGGCGGCAATCATGGATAATACCCTGTCAGCGGTATTAGCCAGACTGCCTGAATTCAGAGGAAAGCGCGATAGCTCTGGGGTTAGACGTAATACAGAGCGCGCAGATGTTTTAAGGCCCATGTCTGATACTGCGTCAAAATATGCAGAAGCTGAGGAAGAGCTTCAGTCTGTGGGTGACTCTCTGACTCGGGGAAACCTGATTCAGATATGTCTACTCACAAGGGTTTCCTTCCTAAATTTAAGCTTGAGAACCTCCGGGTGTTGATTGGAGAGGTTTTAGCTGCTCTGAATGACTGTGACACAATTGCAGTGCCAGAGAAATTGTGTAGACTGGATAAATACTACGCGTGCCGGTGTGTACTGACGTTTTTCCAATACCTAAAAGGTTTACAGAAATTATTACTAAGGAGTGGGACAGACCCGGTGTGCCGTTTCCCCCCCCCCTCCTATTTTTAGAAAAATGTTTCCAATAGACGCCACCACACGGGACTTATGGCAGACGGTCCCTAAGGTGGAGGGAGCAGTTTCTACTTTAGCAAAGCGTACCACTATCCCTGTCGAGGACAGTTGTGCTTTTTCAGATCCAATGGATAAAAAATTAGAAGGTTACCTTAAGAAAATGTTTATTCAACAAGGTTTTATCCTGCAGCCCCTTGCATGCATTGCTCCTGTCACTGCTGCTGCGGCGTTCTGGTTTGAGTCTCTGGAAGAGGCCTTTCAGACAGCTACTCCATTGACTGAAATACTTGACAAGCTTAGAACACTTAAGCTAGCTAATTCTTTTGTTTCTGATGCCATTGTTCATTTGACTAAACTAACGGCTAAGAATTCTGGATTCGCCATCCAGGCGTGTAGGGCGCTATGGCTTAAATCTTGGTCAGCTGACATGGCCAAATCAAGGGCCAAACAGTCTAATTTTCGTGCCTTTCGAAACTTCAAGGCAGGTGCAGCATCAACTTCCTCTGCTACAAAACAAGAGGGAACTTTTGCGCAATCCAAGCCGGCCTGGAAATCTAACCAGGCCTGGAGCAAAGGCATGCAGGCCAGAAAGCCTGCTGCTGCCTCTAAGACAGCATGAAGGAACGGCCCCCTATCCGGCAACGGATCTAGTAGGGGCAGACTTTCTCTCTTCGCCCAGGCGTGGGCAAGAGATGTTCAGGATCCCTGGGCGTTGGAGATCATATCTCAGGGATATCTTCTGGACTTCAAAGGTTCCCCCCCACAAGGGAGATTTCACCTTTCGAGATTATCTGTAAACCAGATAAAGAAAGAGGCATTCTTACGCTGTGTGCAAGACCTCCTAATAATGGGAGTGATCCATCCAGTTCCACAGATGGAACAAGGACAGGAATTTTATTCAAATCTGTTTGTGGTTCCCAAAAAAGAGGGAACCTTCAGACCAATTTTGGATCTAAAGATCTTAAACAAATTCCTCAGAGTTCCATCGTTCAAAATGGAAACTATTCGGACAATCCTACCTATGATCCAGGAGGGTCAGTACATGACCACAGTGGATTTGAAGGATGCTTACCTTCACATACCGATTCACAAAGATCATCATCGGTTCCTAAGGTTTGCCTTTCTAGACAGGCATTACCAGTTTGTGGCTCTTCCCTTCGGGTTAGCTACAGCCCCAAGAATTTTTACAAAGGTTCTGGGGTCTCTTCTGGCGGTCCTAAGACCACGGGGCATAGCAGTGGCCCCTTATCTAGACAACATCCTGATACAGGCGTCAAACTTCCAAATTGCCAAATCTCATACGGACATAGTGTTGGCATTTCTGAGGTCGCATGGGTGGAAAGTGAACGAGGGAAAGAGTTCTCTATCACCCCTCACAAGGGTTTCCTTCCTAGGAACTCTGATAGATTCTGTAGAAATTAAGATTTACCTGACGGAGTCCAGGTTATCAAAGCTTCTAAATTCCTGCCGTGTTCTTCACTACATTCCGCGCCCTTCGGTGGCTCAGTGCATGGAAGTGATCGGCTTAATGGTAGCGGCGATGGACATAGTGCCATTTGCGCGCCTACATCTCAAACCGCTGCAATTATGCATGCTCAGTCAGTGGAATGGGGATTACACAGATTTGTCCCCTCTGCTAAATCTGGATCAAGAGACCAGAGATTCTCTTCTCGGGTCCATCTGTCCAAAGGTATGACCTTTCGCAGGCCAGATTGGACAATTGTAACAACAGATGCCAGCCTTCTAGGTTGGGGTGCAGTCTGGAATTCCCTGAAGGCTCAGGGATCGTGGACTCAGGAGGAGAAACTCCTCCCAATAAATATTCTGGAGTTAAGAGCAATATTCAATGCTCTTCTAGCTTGGCCTCAGTTAGCAACCCTGAGGTTCATCAGATTTCAGTCGGACAACATCACGACTGTGGCTTACATCAACCATCAAGGGGGGACCAGGAGCTCCCTAGCGATGTTAGAAGTCTCCAAGATAATTCGCTGGGCAGAGACTCACTCTTGCCATCTATCAGCGATCCATATCCCAGGTGTAGAGAACTGGGAGGCGGATTTTCTAAGTCGTCAGACTTTTCATCCGGGGGAGTGGGAACTCCATCCGGAGGTGTTTGCTCAATTGGTTCATGGTTGGGGCACACCAGAATTGGATCTCATGGAGTCTCGCCAGAACGCCAAGCTTCCTTGTTACGGATCCAGGTCCAGGGACCCAGAAGCTCTAGCAGCACCGTGGTTCTTCAACCTGGCTTATGTGTTTCCACCGTTTCCTCTGCTCCCTAGACTGATTGCCAAAATCAAACAGGAGAGAGCATCGGTGATCTTGATCGCGCCTGCGTGGCCACGCAGGACCTGGTATGCAGACCTGGTGGACATGCCATCCTTTCCACCTTGGCCTCTGCCTCTGAGACAAGACCTTCTACTACAAGGTCCTTTCAATCATCCAAATCTAATTTCTCTGAGACTGACTGCCTGGAGATTGAACGCTTGATTTTATCAAGGCGTGGCTTCTCCGAGTCAGTCATTGATACCTTAATACAGGCATGAAAGCAAAGGCATGCAGGCCAGAAAGCCTGCTGCTGCCTCTAAGACAGCATGAAGGAACGGCCCCCTATCCGGCAACGGATCTAGTAGGGGGCAGACTTTCTCTCTTCGCCCAGGCGTGGGCAAGAGATGTTCAGGATCCCTGGGCGTTGGAGATCATATCTCAGGGATATCTTCTGGACTTCAAAGGTTCCCCCCCACAAGGGAGATTTCACCTTTCGAAATTATCTGTAAACCAGATAAAGAAAGAGGCATTCTTACGCTGTGTGCAAGACCTCCTAATAATGGGAGTGATCCATCCAGTTCCACAGATGGAACAAGGACAGGAATTTTATTCAAATCTGTTTGTGGTTCCCAAAAAAGAGGGAACCTTCAGACCAATTTTGGATCTAAAGATCTTAAACAAATTCCTCAGAGTTCCATCGTTCAAAATGGAAACTATTCGGACAATCCTACCTATGATCCAGGAGGGTCAGTACATGACCACAGTGGATTTGAAGGATGCTTACCTTCACATACCGATTCACAAAGATCATCATCGGTTCCTAAGGTTTGCCTTTCTAGACAGGCATTACCAGTTTGTGGCTCTTCCCTTCGGGTTAGCTACAGCCCCAAGAATTTTTACAAAGGTTCTGGGGTCTCTTCTGGCGGTCCTAAGACCACGGGGCATAGCAGTGGCCCCTTATCTAGACAACATCCTGATACAGGCGTCAAACTTCCAAATTGCCAAATCTCATACGGACATAGTGTTGGCATTTCTGAGGTCGCATGGGTGGAAAGTGAACGAGGGAAAGAGTTCTCTATCACCCCTCACAAGGGTTTCCTTCCTAGGAACTCTGATAGATTCTGTAGAAATTAAGATTTACCTGACGGAGTCCAGGTTATCAAAGCTTCTAAATTCCTGCCGTGTTCTTCACTACATTCCGCGCCCTTCGGTGGCTCAGTGCATGGAAGTGATCGGCTTAATGGTAGCGGCGATGGACATAGTGCCATTTGCGCGCCTACATCTCAAACCGCTGCAATTATGCATGCTCAGTCAGTGGAATGGGGATTACACAGATTTGTCCCCTCTGCTAAATCTGGATCAAGAGACCAGAGATTCTCTTCTCGGGTCCATCTGTCCAAAGGTATGACCTTTCGCAGGCCAGATTGGACAATTGTAACAACAGATACCAGCCTTCTAGGTTGGGGTGCAGTCTGGAATTCCCTGAAGGCTCAGGGATCGTGGACTCAGGAGGAGAAACTCCTCCCAATAAATATTCTGGAGTTAAGAGCAATATTCAATGCTCTTCTAGCTTGGCCTCAGTTAGCAACCCTGAGGTTCATCAGATTTCAGTCGGACAACATCACGACTGTGGCTTACATCAACCATCAAGGGGGGACCAGGAGCTCCCTAGCGATGTTAGAAGTCTCCAAGATAATTCGCTGGGCAGAGACTCACTCTTGCCATCTATCAGCGATCCATATCCCAGGTGTAGAGAACTGGGAGGCGGATTTTCTAAGTCGTCAGACTTTTCATCCGGGGGAGTGGGAACTCCATCCGGAGGTGTTTGCTCAATTGGTTCATGGTTGGGGCACACCAGAATTGGATCTCATGGAGTCTCGCCAGAACGCCAAGCTTCCTTGTTACGGATCCAGGTCCAGGGACCCAGAAGCTCTAGCAGCACCGTGGTTCTTCAACCTGGCTTATGTGTTTCCACCGTTTCCTCTGCTCCCTAGACTGATTGCCAAAATCAAACAGGAGAGAGCATCGGTGATCTTGATCGCGCCTGCGTGGCCACGCAGGACCTGGTATGCAGACCTGGTGGACATGCCATCCTTTCCACCTTGGCCTCTGCCTCTGAGACAAGACCTTCTACTACAAGGTCCTTTCAATCATCCAAATCTAATTTCTCTGAGACTGACTGCCTGGAGATTGAACGCTTGATTTTATCAAGGCGTGGCTTCTCCGAGTCAGTCATTGATACCTTAATACAGGCATGAAAGCCTGTAACCAGGAAAATCTACCATAAGATATGGCGCAAATATCTTCTTTGGTGTGAATCCAAGAATTACTCATGGAGTAAGGTTAGGATTCCTAGGATATTGTCCTTTCTCCAAGAGGGTTTGGATAAAGGATTATCAGCTAGTTCTTTAAAGGGACAGATTTCTGCTCTGTCTATCCTTTTGCACAAGCGTCTGGCAGAGGTTCCAGACGTCCAGGCATTTTGTCAGGCTTTGGTTAGAATTAAGCCTCTGTTTAAACCTGTTGCTCCTCCATGGAGCTTAAACTTGGTTCTTAAGGTTCTTCAAGGAGTTCCGTTTGAACCCCTTCATTCCATTGATATCAAACTTTTATCTTGGAAAGTTCTGTTTTTGATGGCTATTTCCTCGGCTCGTAGAGTCTCTGAGTTATCAGCTTTACAATGTGATTCTCCTTATCTGATTTTCCATACAGATAAAGTAGTTCTGCGTACAAAACCTGGGTTTTTACCTAAGGTAGTTTCCAACAAGAATATCAATCAAGAGATTGTTGTTCCATCATTGTGTCCTAATCCTTCTTCAAAGAATTAACGTCTTTTACATAATTTGGATGTAGTCCGTGCTTTAAAGTTTTACTTACAAGCGACTAAAGATTTTCGTCAAACATCTTCCCTGTTTGTTGTTTACTCTGGACAGAGGAGAGGTCAAAAGGCTTAGGCAACCTCTCTTTCTTTTTGGCTTTGGAGCGTAATACGCTTAGCCTATGAGACTGCTGGACAGCAGCCCCCTGAAAGGATTACATCTCATTCTACAAGAGCTGTGGCTTCCACCTGGGCCTTTAAAAATGAGGCTTCTGTTGAACAGATTTGCAAAGCGGCGACTTGGTCTTCGCTTCATACCTTTTCAAAATTTTACAAATTTGATACTTTTTGCTTCTTCGGAGGCTATTTTTGGGAGACAGGTTCTACAGGCAGTGGTCCCTTCTGTTTAAGTACCTGCCTTGTCCCTCCCTTCATCCGTGTACTTTAGCTTTGGTATTGGTATCCCACAAGTAATGGATGATCCGTGGACTGGATACACCTAACAAGAGAAAACATAATTTATGCTTACCTGATAAATTTATTTCTCTTGTGGTGTATCCAGTCCACGGCCCGCCCTGTCCTTTTAAGGCAGGTCTAAATTTTAAACTACAGTCACCACTGCACCCTATGGTTTCTCCTTTCTCGGCTAGTTTCGGTCGAATGACTGGATGTGGCAGTTAGGGGAGGAGCTATATAGCAGCTCTGCTGTGGGTGATCCTCTTGCAACTTCCTGTTGGGAAGGAGAATATCCCACAAGTAATGGATGAACCGTGGACTGGATACACCACAAGAGAAATAAATTTATCAGGTAAGCATAAATTATGTTTTTTTCGCGCTCTTTACAACTGGCGCAGTTACTTTTTCACTCGCTCACGTGACGCCTGGTATATCGGAACGGAGCTTAGTGAGCTTGCATTGCGCTGAGGTGTATCTCATTGCAGGACTCTGTCGGATGTTTGTTTTCAATATATCTCTCATCAGCGGATCGTTTTCTGTGTCAAGAGGATAAGATCCTTGCAGAAAGAGTTTGTTTCCTCTGACTAGTGGGGGTCAATCCTGTCCGGTAGGAGCTTCAGGTAATCTGATATTAGGTTGCTTTGAAGGATCTCTTTATTGTCCTATAAAATTATAAATTGCTAATACATTTAAAAATACTTTTTTTCTTTCCAATATTTTTAACACCTGAATTCTGTAAAATGTATTCTGTGTTAGATCAGTCTATGTCTGTTGATACATGCTGACTATGTTTAGAGGCTCAAATTGTTTTGCCAATGCAATTTTGTTCCTCATGCTTATCTAGAACTTAAAAATTTAAAGACAAATTACTCCCTTCTAAGCCAAATGTCTCTCAGGATAATGCTGTGCGTGACATGCCTCAACTTTCTCCTTAAATGTCCCAAGCCTTAATGGTTTCCCATACTGTGCCTTCTGTGTCCTCTCAAACTCCTGGGGTTGTTAATTTATCTGGGGATTTTGCCGCTCAGATTACTTCTGTGTATCGGCGGCTTTGTCAGCTTTCCATTCTGAAATTATAGCTCAGGAATAAGCCAGTGTTTTTTTTCCCCTTCCCTGGTTTTTAAGAAAATGTTGCTGTTCCTGTTGCTGACTCTTTTCGAGACTCATGGTGCAACGTACCTAAAGTAGAAGGAGCTATCTCTACTCTAGCTAAAATAACTACCATTCCTATAGAACATAGTTGTTCTTTTAAGGATCCAATGGAGAAAAAGCTAGAGGCTTATTTAAAAAAGATGTACGTCCATCAGGGTTTACAGTGGCAACCTGCGGTGAGTATTGCCACGGTTGCAGGAGCAGCATCTAATTGGTGCAATGCCCTGTCTGATCTGATTTCAGAGTAAATTAGAAAGTTGCTTAAAGTTGCATGCTCTATCTGAATCATGAAAGAAAAAAATTGGGTTTAGTGTCCCTTTAACGGGCCAATACCTTTTATCTGTGATGCCAATATGCAGGTAATTAGACTGGGAGATAAGATATCTAGCTTCACTGCTCTAGCTCGCATTTGTTGATTATGCAAACCTACTGTATAACATGTCTTGTTTAAATATAACATTTACATTACAAGTGTCAGTTATTTTCTATATTGCTTTTTAAACACACACTGCATAGTACATCAAAGTTAAATTAGTGTCATATTACACAACTTCGCAAAATTCTAACAAAATAAATTGCATAGGACTATATAAAAGTTGTGGGAAATTATGCACATCAACTAACTAATAAAAATGTAAGCTTTCAGTTCCCTCAAAATACTGCAATATAAAAATTACTGCATAGTAAATTAATAAATTTGTATGATTTGAAGCAAATGTGCAGTATATTTAAGCTGCTCATTAAAATAGCTTAATATTTACAGTGTTTACCAACCCATATTACATTCTGCCATTAAACCAAGGTGCTAAGATGAAGTGCTCTTCATCTCAGGTGCCATATATTTAACTAATCTTATTATACATTACTATTAATTGTATTAGTGTTCAATCCCATATTTGTTAAAATAACAATTATTTAACCATGAATGCTAGAGAAAGCGCTCTCTGGTAGAAAACTGGTTAATAACCCTTTGTAGCAGAAAACACCTGCTTACATGACTGGCTACCAATGCCGATGTCTTCTCCAAGACTCTTGTTCGTTTTTTTTCTATGGGTATGTCAGGGGCAGGTTGGTTTTGTAGCACAGTATAGTTATATCTGATTGTAACCCGTGCTTCGGCATCCTGCTTATGGCTGGGGAGCGTTCCCAGTACAGTTTTTATGCATGTAAAAGAACATTTTATTTAGACCGTATATTATTAAATTGTCCCTACCACATCTCTCAAAATGTATGAACTTATGTTTTCAGTGAGTTCAGTAAGTGCCTGTATGTCTGAAATAATAGATAAGCAAGTTCTGGATCAATGGAGAATTTACTAGTAAAAATAATGCTAGCTTCTTAAAGGGACATTAAACACTTTGAGATGGTATTATAAAAAAACATCTGCAGTATACTTTCATTATTTTTTTCCCCTGTACTTCCATTCCATTGTGAGCTTTTCAATGGAAGTGCAGAACACTGTTATATTCCACACCGCCATTGGTTGCACACTCTAGTGACCTATCTATAACTGTCCCTAATTGGCCACAGAAGAGAATGTAGCCTAAATTACAACATGGCAGCTCCCGTTGTTTTATAGACACTAAAACTTATTTTGTCAATATTTATTTAAACAGCTAATGAAACTTTAAAAAAATTCATATACATGTTATTCTCAGACTAATCTTTTCTTTAAATGCATCATTCTATCTAGGTTTTATTTAGTGTTTAATTTCTCTTTAATATAGCTTTCCAATTGTGTGATTTGTGGTTACACTAGGGGGTACTATAAATGATTGATATCATATATATATATATATATATATATTATATATATTTTTTTTTGTTTTTTTTTAATTATAGGTGCCTTGAATGGCTTTTAAATAACCTGATGACTCATCAAAATGTTGACCTTTTTAAGGAGCTAAGGTAAGTGAAATTTATAATATTAGATAAGCAATGCAATAATTTATTGCCTTCTGTTAGAATACGTTTTTCATAAATCGCAAAACACTGCAGTTCCATAAATACTTTAAATATGTCAAATATGTATCCTAGCGGGACCTATCTTTGCATATTTACCACATTGAGTGATTAAAGTTTTCTCCTTCATTCTGTAATGATTCATTTTATCCTTTTATTCCGCTTCTTTAGCATATTAAGCCTTCTCTTGTTAACCTCTGTACAAGATAGGAATGAAAAAAAATGTTCTAGTTTTTCTGAGCTCTGAACAAGTCGGGAGATCATTAGCAGTGGGGATTTTTTTAGTTCTTTGCATATATCCTAGTGCTTTTCTTAATTTCTCTAAAATATCCACTTTATTTCTTGACTTGGTACATTTTACTTTGATTGTACTTTGTCAGTTCATCAGAATACACGCTGTATAAGAGGCTAGGAAGGTCACAATTTTCTGGATATTAATCACCGTCCAGGGAACTATTTATTCAGCTACACAAAAAATCAGGGTCATTCCTTCATCCTGATTTGAGATAGTTCAGCTTACAGCTGCATGAAATGATCTAACTTTTGAAAAGGATATAAAGTAACCATTATTTTTGACACAACTAAATGGAGGATAATTTAAAGGGACATGCAACTAATTTTTCTTTTTTACTTTTTTTTAACCCCTTAATGACTGGGGACGTGCAGGGTACGTCCTCAGAAAAAAGGCAGTTAACGCCTGAGAACGTACCCTGCACGTCCTCAGTGTGGAAAGCAGCTGGAAGCGATCCTGCTCGCTTCCAGATGCTTTCCGGTTATTGCAGTGATGCCTCGATATGGAGGCATCCTGCAATAACCTTTTCAAGCCATCCGGTGCAGAGAGAGCCACTCTGTGGCCCTCTCTGCACCGGAGATCGGTGGCTTGCTGCGTTGGTGGGTGGGAGCCGGACCGGGAGGCGGGTGGCGGCCATCGATGGCCCTGGTTATGTGAAGGGGGGCGGGATCGTGGGCGGGGGTGGCTGGGGGCGCGCACTGGCGCGCGCGCGTGCATGGGGAGGGAGCGGGTGGGAACCGCTACACTACAGAAAATGCTGAAAATAAAAAATGTGAAAAATGTCAAAAAATTTTTACGATCAGCAAGGTGGTGGGGGTTTGTCTGTGGGGGGGGGGAGGGGGGTTGGGGAAGCTACACTACAGAAAAAAAAAATAAACAAAAGAACACTTTTTATTGCAAACTGGGTACTGGCAGACAGCTGCCAGTACCCAAGATGGCCCCCAATAAGGTAGAGGGGAGGGTTAGAGAGCGGTTTTGGGGGGGGATCAGGGAGGTTGGGGGCTAAGGGGGGGATCCTACACAGTAGCATATGTAAGTATGCTAAAAAAAATTATTTTCTTCTGTTATGTGTGATCAGTCCACGGGTCATCATTACTTCTGGGATATAACTCCTCCCCAACAGGAAATGCAAGAGGATTCACCCAGCAGAGCTGCATATAGCTCCTCCCCTCTACGTCACTCCCAGTCATTCTCTTGCACCCAACGACTAGATAGGATGTGTGAGAGGACTATGGTGATTATACTTAGTTTTTATAACTTCAATCAAAAGTTTGTTATTTTACAATAGCACCGGAGCGTGTTATTACCTCTCTGGCAGAGTTTGAAGAAGAATCTACCAGAGTTTTTTACTATGATTTTAACCGGAGTAGTTAAGATCATATTGCTGTTTCTCGGCCATCTGAGGGAGGTAAAAGCTTCAGATCAGGGGACAGCGGGCAGATGAATCTGCATTGAGGTATGTAGCAGTTTTTATTTTCTGAATGGAATTGATGAGAAAATCCTGCCATACCGTTATAATGACATGTATTACTCTACACTTCAGTATTCTGGGGATGGTATTTCACTGGAATTACTCTGTTAAAAGTACATTAAACCTTTTAATAGGTATTTATTATGTTAAACGTTTGCTGGAATGTAGAATCGTTTGCATTTTCTGAGGTACTGAGTGAATAAATGTTTGGGCATTATTTTTCCACTTGGCAGTTTGCTTGTTTTAATTGTGACAGTTTCGTTTCTCTCTCACTGCTGTGTGTGAGGGGGAGGGGCCGTTTTTGGTGCTCTTTGCTACGCATCAAAAATTTCCAGTCAGTTACTCTTGTATTTCCTGCATGATCCGGTTCATCTCTAACAGAACTCAGGGGTCTTCAAACTTCTTTGGAGGGAGGTAGATTCTCTCAGCAGAGCTGTGAGACTTATATATTGACTGTGATTAAAAACGTTGCTCTGTAATTTTTATGTTTCAAATTTAATTATTGTTACTTTACTAATGGGAACAAACCTTTGCTAAAAGTTGTGTTATTTTCAAGGATTGATGCTATAACTGTTTTTCAGTTCATTATTTCAACTGTCATTTAATCGTTTAGTGCTTCTTTGAGGCACAGTACGTTTTTGTTAAATAAGATTGTAACCAAGTTGCAAGTTTATTGCTAGTGTGTTAAACATGTCTGATTCAGAGGAAGATACCTGTGTCATTTGTTCCAATGCCAAGGTGGAGCCCAATAGAAATTTATGTACTAACTGTATTGATGCTACTTTAAATAAAAGCCAATCTGTACAAATTGAACAAATTTCACCAAACAGCGAGGGGAGAGTTATGCCGACTAACTCGCCTCACGTGTCAGTACCTGCATCTCCCGCCCGGGAGGTGCGTGATATTGTGGCGCCTAGTACATCTGGGCGGCCATTACAGATAACATTACAAGATATGGCTACTGTTATGACTGAAGTTTTGGCTAAATTACCAGAACTAAGAGGCAAGCGTGATCACTCTGGGGTGAGAACAGAGTGCGCTGATAATACTAGGGCCATGTCTGATACTGCGTCACAGCTTGCAGACCATGAGGACGGAGAGCTTCATTCTGTGGGTGACGGTTCTGATCCAAACAGATTGGATTCAGATATTTCAAATTTTAAATTTAAATTGGAGAACCTCCGTGTATTACTAGGGGAGGTTTTAGCGGCTCTTAATGATTGTAACACTGTTGCAATACCAGAGAAATTGTGTAGGTTGGATAAATACTTTGCGGTACCGGCGAGTACTGACGTTTTTCCTATACCTAAGAGACTAACTGAAATTGTTACTAAGGAGTGGGATAGACCCGGTGTGCCGTTCTCACCCCCTCCAATATTTAGAAAGATGTTTCCAATAGACGCCACCACACGGGACTTATGGCAAACGGTCCCTAAGGTGGAGGGAGCAGTTTCTACTTTAGCTAAGCGTACCACTATCCCGGTGGAGGATAGCTGTGCTTTTTCAGATCCAATGGATAAAAAATTAGAGGGTTACCTTAAGAAAATGTTTGTTCAACAAGGTTTTATATTGCAACCCCTTGCATGCATCGCGCCGATTACGGCTGCGGCAGCATTTTGGATTGAGTCTCTGGAAGAGAACCTTAGTTCAGCTACGCTGGACGACATTACGGACAGGCTTAGAGTCCTTAAACTAGCTAATTCATTCATTTCGGAGGCCGTAGTACATTTAACCAAACTTACGGCTAAGAACTCAGGATTCGCCATTCAGGCACGTAGGGCGCTGTGGCTAAAATCCTGGTCAGCTGATGTAACTTCTAAGTCCAAATTACTTAATATACCTTTCAAGGGGCAAACTTTATTTGGGCCCGGTTTGAAAGAAATTATCGCTGACATTACAGGAGGTAAGGGCCACGCCCTGCCTCAAGACAAAGCCAAAGCTAAGGCTAGACAGTCTAATTTTCGTCCCTTTCGGAATTTCAAAGCAGGAGCAGCACCAACTTCCACTGCACCAAAACAGGAAGGAGCTGTTGCTCGTTACAGACAAGGCTGGAAGCCTAACCAGTCCTGGAACAAGGGCAAGCAGGCCAGGAAACCTTCTGCTGCCCCAAAGACAGCATGAATCGAGGGCCCCCGATCCGGGACCGGATCTAGTGGGGGGCAGACTCTCTCTCTTCGCCCAGGCTTGGGCAAGAGATGTTCAGGATCCCTGGGCGCTAGAGATCATATCTCAGGGATACCTTCTAGACTTCAAATTCTCTCCCCCAAGAGGGAGATTTCATCTGTCAAGGTTGTCAACAAACCAGATAAAGAAAGAAGTGTTTCTACGCTGTGTACAAGATCTGTTATTAATGGGAGTGATCCATCCGGTTCCGCGGTCGGAACAAGGACAAGGGTTTTACTCAAACCTGTTTGTGGTTCCAAAAAAAGAGGGAACTTTCAGGCCAATCTTGGATTTAAAGATCCTAAACAAATTCCTAAGAGTTCCATCGTTCAAAATGGAAACTATTCGGACAATCTTACCCATGATCCAAAAGGGTCAGTACATGACCACAGTGGATTTAAAGGATGCTTACCTTCACATACCGATTCACAAAGATCATTACCGGTATCTAAGGTTTGCCTTCTTAGACAGGCATTACCAGTTTGTAGCTCTTCCATTCGGATTAGCTACGGCTCCAAGAATCTTCACAAAGGTTCTGGGTGCCCTTCTGGCGGTACTAAGACCGCGAGGAATTTCGGTAGCTCCGTACCTAGACGACATTCTGATACAAGCTTCAAGCTTTCAAACTGCCAAGTCTCATACAGAGTTAGTTCTGGCATTTCTAAGGTCGCATGGATGGAAAGTGAACGAAAAGAAGAGTTCTCTCCTTCCTCTCACAAGAGTTCCATTCTTGGGGACTCTTATAGATTCTGTAGAAATGAAGATTTATCTGACAGAAGACAGATTAACAAAGCTTCTAAATGCATGCCGTGTCCTTCATTCCATTCAACTCCCGTCAGTAGCTCAATGCATGGAGGTGATCGGCTTAATGGTAGCAGCAATGGACATAGTACCCTTTGCACGTCTACATCTCAGACCGCTGCAATTGTGCATGCTGAGTCAGTGGAATGGGGATTACTCAGATTTGTCCCCTACTCTGAATCTGGATCAAGAGACCAGAAACTCTCTTCTATGGTGGCTTTCTCGGCCACATCTGTCCAGAGGGATGCCATTCAGCAGGCCGGACTGGACAATTGTAACAACAGACGCCAGCCTACTAGGTTGGGGCGCTGTCTGGAATTCTCTGAAGGCTCAGGGACAATGGAATCAGGAGGAAAGTCTCCTGCCAATAAACATTCTGGAATTGAGAGCAGTTCTCAATGCCCTTCTGGCTTGGCCCCAGTTAAAAACTCGGGGGTTCATCAGGTTTCAGTCGGACAACATCACGACTGTAGCTTACATCAACCATCAAGGAGGGACAAGAAGCTCCCTAGCAATGATGGAGGTATCAAAGATAATTCGCTGGGCAGAGTCTCACTCTTGCCACCTGTCAGCAATCCACATCCCGGGAGTGGAGAACTGGGAGGCGGATTTCTTGAGTCGCCAGACTTTTCATCCGGGGGAGTGGGAACTTCATCCGGAGGTCTTTGCCCAAATACTTCGACGTTGGGGCAAACCAGAGATAGATCTCATGGCGTCTCGCCAGAACGCCAAACTTCCTCGCTACGGGTCCAGATCCAGGGATCCGGGAGCGGTTCTGATAGATGCTTTGACAGCACCTTGGAACTTCGGGATGGCTTATGTGTTTCCACCCTTCCCGCTGCTTCCTCGATTGATTGCCAAAATCAAGCAGGAGAGAGCATCAGTGATTCTAATAGCGCCTGCATGGCCACGCAGGACTTGGTATGCAGATCTAGTGGACATGTCATCCTGTCCGCCTTGGTCTCTACCTCTAAGACAGGACCTTCTGATACAGGGTCCATTCAAACATCAAAATCTAACTTCTCTGAAGCTGACTGTTTGGAAATTGAACGCTTGATTTTATCAAAACGTGGTTTTTCTGAGTCGGTTATTGATACCCTGATACAGGCTAGGAAGCCTGTTACCAGAAGGATTTACCATAAGATATGGCGTAAATACCTATTCTGGTGCGAATCCAAAGGTTACTCCTGGAGTAAGGTTAGGATTCCTAGGATATTGTCCTTTCTACAAGAAGGTTTAGAAAAGGGTTTATCGGCTAGTTCATTAAAGGGACAGATCTCAGCTCTGTCCATCTTGTTACACAGGCGTCTGTCAGAAAATCCAGACGTCCAGGCCTTTTGTCAGGCTTTAGCTAGGATCAAGCCTGTGTTTAAAACTGTTGCTCCGCCATGGAGTTTAAACCTTGTTCTTAACGTTCTACAAGGAGTTCCGTTTGAACCCCTTCATTCCATTGATATAAAGTTGTTATCTTGGAAAGTGTTATTTTTAATGGCTATTTCTTCGGCTCGGAGAGTCTCTGAGTTATCAGCTTTACATTGTGATTCTCCTTATTTGATTTTTCATTCTGATAAGGTAGTTCTGCGTACAAAACCTGGGTTCTTACCTAAGGTAGTCACTAACAGGAACATCAATCAAGAGATCGTGGTGCCTTCCCTGTGCCCGAATCCTTCTTCAAAGAAGGAACGTCTTCTACACAATCTGGATGTAGTTCGTGCCCTCAAGTTCTACTTGCAGGCAACTAAGGATTTTCGACAAACGTCTTCCCTGTTTGTCATTTATTCTGGTCAGAGGAGAGGTCAAAAAGCTTCGGCTACCTCTCTCTCCTTCTGGCTTCGTAGCATAATTCGTTTAGCCTATGAGACTGCTGGACAGCAGCCTCCTGAAAGAATTACAGCTCATTCTACTAGAGCTGTGGCTTCCACTTGGGCCTTTAAGAATGAGGCCTCTGTTGAACAGATTTGCAAGGCTGCAACTTGGTCTTCGCTTCATACTTTTTCCCAAATTTTACAAATTTGACACTTTTGCTTCTTCGGAGGCTATTTTTGGGAGAAAGGTTCTTCAGGCAGTGGTTCCTTCTGTATAATGAGCCTGCCTATCCCTCCCGTCATCCGTGTACTTTTGCTTTGGTATTGGTATCCCAGAAGTAATGATGACCCGTGGACTGATCACACATAACAGAAGAAAACATAATTTATGCTTACCTGATAAATTCCTTTCTTCTGTTGTGTGATCAGTCCACGGCCCGCCCTGTTTTTTAAGGCAGGTAAATATCTTTTAAATTATACTCCAGTCACCACTTCACCCTTGGTTTCTCCTTTCTCGTTGATTCTTGGTCGAATGACTGGGAGTGACGTAGAGGGGAGGAGCTATATGCAGCTCTGCTGGGTGAATCCTCTTGCATTTCCTGTTGGGGAGGAGTTATATCCCAGAAGTAATGATGACCCGTGGACTGATCACACAACAGAAGAAAGGAATTTATCAGGTAAGCATAAATTATGTTTTTTTTTAAAAACCCTTTTATTTTAGTACTGGCAGACTTTCTGCCAGTACTTAAGATGGCGGGGACAATTGTGGGGTGGGGGAGGGAAGGGAGCTGTTTGGGAGGGATCAGGGGGTGGGATGTGTCAGATGGGAGGCTGATCTCTACACTAAAGCTAAAATTAACCCTGCAAGCTCCCTACAAACTCCCTAATTAACCCCTTCACTGCTAGCCATAATACACGTGTGAGGCGCAGCAGGATTTAGCGGCCTTCTAATTACCAGAAAGCAACACCAAAGTCATATATGTCTGCTATTTCTGAACAAAGGGGATCCCAGACAAGCATTTACAACCATTTGTGCCATAATTGCACAAGCTGTTTGTAAATTATTTCAGTGAGAAACCTAAAATTGTGAAAATTTAATTTTAATTTGATCGCATTTGGCGGTGAAATGGTGGCATGAAATATACCAAAATGTGCCTAGATCAATACTTGGGGTTGTCTACTACACTACACTAAAGCTAAAATTAACCCTACAAGCTCCCTAAAAGCTCCCTAATTAACCCCTTAACTGCTGGGCATAATACACTTGTGGTGCGCAGTGGCATTTAGCGGCCTTCTAATTACCAAAAAGCAACGCCAAAGCCATATATGTCTGCTATTTCTGAACAAAGGGGATCCCAGAGAAGAATTTACAACCATTTATGCCATAATTGCACAAGTTGTTTGTAAATAATTTCAGTGAGAAACCGAAAGTTTGTGAAAAAATTTGTGAAAAAGTGAACGATTTTTTGTATTTGATCGCATTTGGCGGTGAAATGGTGGTATGAAATATACCAAAATTGGCCTAGATCAATACTTTGGGATGTCTACTAAAAAAAAATATATACATGTCAAGGGATATTCAGGGATTCCTGAAAGATATTAGTGTTCTAATGTAACTAGCGCTAATTTTGGAAGAAAAATGGTTTGGAAATAGCAAAGTGCTACTTGTATTTATGGCCCTATAACTTGCAAAAAAAGCAAAGAACATGTAAACATTGGGTATTTCTAAACTCAGGACAAAATTTAGAAACTATTTAGCATGGGTGTTTTTTGGTGGTTTTAGATATGTAACAGATTTTGGGGGTCAAATTTAGAAAAAGTGTGTTTTTTTCCATTTTTCCTCATATTTTATCATTTTTTTATAGTAAATTATATGATATGATGAAAATAATGGTATCTTTAGAAAGTCCATTTAATGGCGAGAAAAACGGTATATAATATGTGTGGGTACAGTAAATGAGTAAGAAGAAAATTACAGCTAAACACAAACACCGCAAAAATGTAAAAATAGCCTTGGTCCCAAACGGACAGAAAATGGAAAAGTGCTGTGGTCATTAAGGGGTTAATCAAATTTGCTTTGTTATTCTTTGTTGAAGAGCCCAGAGGCAGAACATGCTTTTATCTAATATGTCATCACAGAAAATGCAGAAAGAACAGGACATATGCAGGAACTGTTGACGCTTTTGCTTTGCAGTGCTGCCCCACATCAGGCTGTTCAAACAGCACTTTGCTCTGGCTGCACTATGTAAGTGTTAAAGGGACATGTAACCCAAATTTTTTCTTTCATGATTTAGAAAGAGCATGTGATTTTAAACAACTTTCTAATTTACTTCTATTATCTAATTAGCTTCATTCTCTTGATATTCTTTGCTGAAAAGCATTTCTAGATATGCTCAGTAGCTGCTGATTGGTAGATGCACATAGATGCCTCGTGTGATTGGCTCACACATGTGCATTGCTTTTTCTTCAACAAGGATATCTAAAGAATGAAGCAAATTAGATAATATAATTCAATTGGAATGTTATTTAAATTTGTATTCTCTACCTGAATCATGAAAGAAAATGTTTGGTTTTAGTGTCCCTTTAACTCAGTGCACTGATTAGCGACTCTTTTTTTAGGGATTTTTTTTAAACCCCGCCATCTAGTCTTTCTCTGTCTGCAAAGCTGTGACTTCTGAATGTAGGAAAGGGTTTTGATCAATACTACATTTTTACCTTATTTATGTAATGTTACACCAAGAGCAAAGGAAACAAATGTATTCAATAGACTTTTTAAAAATATACTTTTTTTTTCTCTTCAACCAATTTGAAATGCAGTTTTCATCTGCTGCAATATATTATAAATTTTAAAAACAGATTTATTTTCCAGTTAATAAACACTTTGCAGTTGAGCTGGTGCTTTAATGTAACTGCCTAATTTAAAATTTAATTTAATTTCAAATTTAAATTAAATTTCCAAACATTTTCACAAAAAAAAAAAAAAAGGATCTCATCGCAAAAAGTGAAAAAGAATTCTGCCTCAGGGTTGAAGAGACATCTAGATAGGTAACGTGCACATGTCTGAAACACTACATGAAAGGAAATAGTTCTGCGATCTAGTGCTTTTGGTAATGTATATCATTGTTGCATGCACGCTTACTTACCTTCATGGTTTTCAGCAAAGTATAACAACAAAATGAAGAGAATAGAAGTAAATTGGAATGCCATTTTAAAATTGTATGCTCTGTCTGAACCATGAAAGATAATTTTTTGGGGGGTTTTAAGTCCTTTTAAGAAATGAATGGGATTTATACCAGTTACCTAGAAAAGGTATGTGTGGGAAATTGTGTATCATTACTTCTCATTCAAACTAACTACTGTGACTATACGTTAAGTGCCACTTTCCAAATCTTCAAACTACATCTGAAATTTTGAAGTAAATTCTATATAGTAAAATTAGTATTTTTAGACTGTACTTTAGTCAAAATCACTGCACCAGTCTTCATGAAATGTGGCAATGGATTCCATGGGGTATTGGTTTAGTAGTTTTCTTTGGAAACAGAAAAAATATGTTCCTTAGATTTAAAACTTAAATGTTCCTTCCAACAGTTCTACCTAATATGTGCAAGTGGTATCACGTAAAAAAAAAAGAAAAAAGGACTGCACTCTCAATATGGACTGGGTACACTTGCTATGTCACTGCAAAACTCACATCTCTGTGTACTCACAGTCGTACAGCTCCCTGCAACCCCTGGCACTCAGCTTAAAGGGACAGTAATTATTAGACATTCATGATTCAGACAGAGCATAAAACTTTCCAATGATTTAATTTCCTTCTTTTTCTTGTTATCCTTTGTTGAAAGGTTAATCTAGGAAAGCTCAGGAGCAGCAAATAACCTAGGTTCTAACTGCTGATTGGTGGCTGCATATACTGTATATACTGATTGTCATTGGCTCACCCATGTGTTCAGTTAGAAACCAGTAGTGCATTGCTGCTCATTCAACAAATGATACCAAGAGAATGAAGCACATTTGATAATAGAAATAAACTGGAAAGTTGTTTAAAATTGTATGTTCTACCTTAATCACGAAATACATTTTTTGGGTTTCATGTCTCTTTAAACCGTTTGGCCAAATGCAACTAGGTCTTCTATTTTGCCTTTAACCAAGCTGTGTGCTTAATTCAGAAAGAACATGCATTTTAAAGCAACTTTCCAATTTACTTCAATTTACATATTTACTTCATTGTCTTGTATCCTTTGTTGAAGAACATACATAGGTTTAGAAGCTGGAATACACAAGCTGGTGATTAGTGGCTGCACATATATGCCTCTTGTCATTGTCCTACCAGATGTGTTCAACTAGCTCCCAGTAGTACATTGATGTCCCTCAACTTACTCTTTAATAATGGATACACAGAGAATGAAGCCACTTTTTATAATAAAAGTAAATTGTAAAGTTGTTTAAAATGATATGCTGTATCTGAGTCATGAAAATGTAATTTTGACTTTTTTTGTCTCTTTAAATATAAACAGCTCTTTGATTTATTGTTATGCTTTCCACCTTCTTTGGGACATTTTTCAATGAAAACTGGTTTTAAAGGGACAGTAAACACTTAGAGATGGTAATATAAAATGATAAATTGTGTATATGTATATGTATGTATATATATATATATATATATATATATATATATATATATATATATGTGTGTGTGTGTATGTATATATATATATATATATATATATATATATATATATATATATATATATATATATATATATATATATAAACCTCAATATATTTTCATTATTTATTTCTCTTGTTAAGTGTATCCAGTCCACGGATCATCCATTACTTATGGGATATTAACTCCTCCCCAACAGGAAGTGCAAGAGGATTCACCCAGCAGAGCTGCTATATAGCTCCTCCCCTAACTGCCATTACCAGTCATTCTCTTGCACCCAACGAATAGATAGGATGTGTGAGAGGACTGTGGTGATTATACTTAGTTTCATACCTTCAATCAAAAGTTTGTTATTTTATAATAGCACCGGAGTGTGTTATTCCTTCTCTGGTAGAATTTGAAGAAGAATCTACCTGAGTTTTTCTATGATTTTAGCCGGAGTAGTTAAGATCATATTGCTGTTTCTCGGCCATCTGAGGAGAGGTAAACTTCAGATCAGGGGACAGCGGGCAGATTAATCTGCAAAGAGGTATGTAGCAGCTTATTATTTTCTGACAATGGAATTGATGAGAAAATTCTGCCATACCGATATAATGTAAACTCAGCCTTAAATGCAGTAGCAGCAACTGGTATCAGGCTGTCATGTATGTATATTTTACACTTCAGTATTCTGGGGAATGGCACTTCAATGGAATTATACTGTATGCATAAAACTTTAGCCTAATTTGCAGGGACTAGCAACAGGCTTTTTAATAACACTCAATTTATTAATGTTAAACGTTTTTTGCTGGCATGTAAAATCGTTTAATTTTCTGAGGTACTGGGTGAAAAAATGTTTTGGGCACTATTTTTTTCCACTTGGCAGTCGTTTTATTTAATTTATGACAGTTTACTGATCTCTCTCACTGTTATGTGTGAGGGGGAGGGGCCTTTTTTGGCGCTTTTGCTACGCATCAAAAAATTCAGTCAGAAGTTTGTCTTCCCTGCATGATCCGGTTCATCTCTACAGAACTCAGGGGTCTTCAAAACTTGTTTTGAGGGAGGTAATCACTCACAGCAGAGCTGTGAGATTGTAGTTGACTGTGATAAAAAAACGTTTATTTCTGTATTTTTTTTTTTCTGCTATCAGGGTTAGTTATCCTTTGCTAATGGGAGCAATCCTTTGCTAAAATTGTGTTTTTTACAAAGATTTGATGCTATAACTTTTCAGTTTATTAATTTTCAACTGTCATAACTTTCTCCAACATAGGTGTGTCCGGTCCACGGCGTCATCCTTACTTGTGGGATATTCTCTTCCCCAACAGGAAATGGCAAAGAGCCCAGCAAAGCTGGTCACATGATCCCTCCTAGGCTCCGCCTACCCCAGTCATTCTCTTTGCCGTTGTGCAGGCAACATCTCCACGGAGATGGCTTAGAGTTTTTTAGTGTTTAACTGTAGTTTTTTTTATTCAATCAAGAGTTTGTTATTTTAAAATAGTGCTGGTATGTACTATTTACTCTGAAACAGAAAAGAGATGAAGATTTCTGTTTGTAAGAGGAAAATGATTTTAGCAACCGTTACTAAAATCCATGGCTGTTCCACACAGGACTGTTGAGAGGAATTAACTTCAGTTGGGGGAACAGTGAGCAGTCTTTTGCTGCTTGAGGTATGACACATTCTAACAAGACGATGTAATGCTGGAAGCTGTCATTTTCCCTATGGGATCCGGTAAGCCATTTTTATTCAGACAGTAAATAAGGGCTTCACAAGGGCTTATTAAGACTGTAGACATTTTCTGGGCTAAATCGATTCATATATACACATATTTAGCCTTGAGGAATCATTTAATCTGGGTATTTTTGTAAAATAATATCGTTAGGCACTGTTTTAGACACCTTATTCTCTAGGGGCTTTCCCTAATCATAGGCAGAGCCTCATTTTCGCGCCGGTATTGCGCACTTGTTTTTGAGAAGCATGACATGCAGTCGCATGTGTGAGGAGCTCTGATACATAGAAAAGACTTTCTGAAGGCGTCATTTGGTATCGTATTCCTCTTTGGGCTTGGTTGGGTCTCAGCAAAGCAGATACCAGGGACTGTAAAGGGGTTAAAGATAAAAACGGCTCCGGTTCCGTTATTTTAAGGGTTAAAGCTTCCAAATTTGGTGTGCAATACTTTTAAGGCTTTAAGACACTGTGGTGAAATTTGAACAATTCCTTCATACTTTTTCGCAATTGCAGTAATAAAGTGTGTTCAGTTTAAAATTTAAAGTGACAGTAACGGTTTTATTTTAAAACGTTTTTTGTACTTTGTTATCAAGTTTATGCCTGTTTAACATGTCTGAACTACCAGATAGACTGTGTTCTGAATGTGGGGAAGCCAAGGTTCCTTCTCATTTAAATAGATGTGATTTATGTGACACTGAAAATGATGCCCAAGATGATTCCTCAAGTGAGAGGAGTAAGCATGGTACTGCATCATTCCCTCCTTCGTCTACACCAGTCTTGCACACATCTAGCGCGCCAATACTCCTTACTATGCAACAATTAACGGCTGTAATGGATAATTCTATCAAAAACATTTTAGCCAAAATGCCCACTTATCAGCGCAAGCGCGACTGCTCTGTTTTAGATACTGAAGAGCATGGGGACGCTGATGATAATGGTTCTGAAATGCCCCTACACCAGTCTGAGGGGGCCAGGGAGGTTTTGTCTGAGGGAGAAATTTCAGATTCAGGGAAAATTTCTCAACAAGCTGAACCCGATGTGATTACATTTAAATTTAAGTTGGAACATCTCCGCGCTCTGCTTAAGGAGGTATTATCCACTCTGGATGATTGTGAGAATTTGATCATCCCAGAGAAACTATGTAAAATGGACAAGTTCCTAGAGGTCCCGGGGCTCCCAGAAGCTTTTCCTATACCCAAGCGGGTGGCGGACATTGTAAATAAAGAATGGGAAAGGCCCGGTATACCTTTCGTCCCTCCCCCCATATTTAAAAAATTGTTTCCTATGGTCGACCCCAGAAAGGACTTATGGCAGACAGTCCCCAAGGTCGAGGGAGCGGTTTCTACTTTAAACAAACGCACCACTATACCCATAGAAGATAGTTGTGCTTTCAAAGATCCTATGGATAAAAAATTAGAAGGTTTGCTTAAAAAGATGTTTGTTCAGCAAGGTTACCTTCTACAACCAATTTCATGCATTGTCCCTGTCACTACAGCCGCGTGTTTCTGGTTCGATGAGCTAGTAAAGGCGATCGATAGTGATTCTCCTCCTTATGAGGAGATTATGGACAGAATCCGTGCTCTCAAATTGGCCAATTCTTTCACCCTAGACGCCACTTTGCAATTGGCTAGGTTAGCTGCGAAAAATTCTGGGTTTGCTATTGTGGCGCGCAGAGCGCTTTGGTTGAAATCTTGGTCAGCGGATGCGTCTTCCAAGAACAAACTACTTAACATTCCTTTCAAGGGGAAAACGCTGTTTGGCCCTGACTTGAAAGAGATTATCTCTGATATCACTGGGGGTAAGGGCCACGCCCTTCCTCAGGATAGGTCTTTCAAGGCCAAAAATAAACCTAATTTTCGTCCCTTTCGTAGAAACGGACCAGCCCCAAGTGCTACGTCCTCTAAGCAAGAGGGTAATACTTCTCAAGCCAAGCCAGCCTGGAGACCAATGCAAGGCTGGAACAAGGGAAAGCAGGCCAAGAAACCTGCCACTGCTACCAAGACAGCATGAAATGTTGGCCCCCGATCCGGGACCGGATCTGGTGGGGGGCAGACTCTCTCTCTTTGCTCAGGCTTGGGCAAGAGATGTTCTGGATCCTTGGGCACTAGAAATAGTCTCCCAAGGTTATCTTCTGGAATTCAAGGGGCTTTCCCCAAGGGGGAGGTTCCACAGGTCTCAATTGTCTTCAGACCATATAAAGAGACAGGCATTCTTACATTGTGTAGAAGACCTGTTAAAAATGGGAGTGATTCATCCTGTTCCATTAGGAGAACAAGGGATGGGGTTCTACTCCAATCTGTTCATAGTTCCCAAAAAAGAGGGAACGTTCAGACCAATCTTAGATCTCAAGATCTTAAACAAGTTTCTCAAGGTTCCATCGTTCAAAATGGAAACCATTCGAACAATTCTTCCTTCCATCCAGGAAGGTCAATTCATGACCACGGTGGATTTAAAGGATGCGTATCTACATATTCCTATCCACAAGGAACATCATCGGTTCCTAAGGTTCGCATTCCTGGACAAGCATTACCAGTTCGTGGCGCTTCCTTTCGGATTAGCCACTGCTCCAAGGATTTTCACAAAGGTACTAGGGTCCCTTCTAGCGGTACTAAGACCAAGGGGCATTGCAGTAGTTCCTTACTTGGACGACATTCTGATTCAAGCGTCGTCCCTTCCTCAAGCAAAGGCTCACACGGACATAGTCCTGGCCTTTCTCAGATCTCACGGATGGAAAGTGAACGTGGAAAAGAGTTCTCTATCTCAGTCGACAAGGGTTCCCTTCTTGGGAACAATAATAGACTCCTTAGAAATGAGGATTTTTCTGACAGAGGCCAGAAAAACAAAACTTCTAAGCTCTTGTCAAACACTTCATTCCGTTCCTCTTCCTTCCATAGCGCAGTGCATGGAAGTAATAGGTTTGATGGTAGCGGCAATGGACATAGTTCCTTTTGCGCGCATTCATCTAAGACCATTACAACTGTGCATGCTCAGTCAGTGGAATGGGGACTATACAGACTTGTCTCCGAAGATACAAGTAAATCAGAGGACCAGAGACTCACTCCGTTGGTGGCTGTCCCTGGACAACCTGTCACAAGGGATGACCTTCCGCAGACCAGAGTGGGTCATTGTCACGACCGACGCCAGTCTGATGGGCTGGGGCGCGGTCTGGGGACCCCTGAAAGCTCAGGGTCTTTGGTCTCGGGAAGAATCTCTTCTACCGATAAATATTCTGGAACTGAGAGCGATATTCAATGCTCTCAAGGCTTGGCCTCAGCTAGCAAAGGCCAAGTTCATACGGTTTCAATCAGACAACATGACGACTGTTGCGTACATCAACCATCAGGGGGGAACAAGGAGTTCCCTGGCGATGGAAGAAGTGACCAAAATCATTCAAAGGGGGGAGACTCACTCCTGCCACCTATCTGCAATCCACATCCCAGGAGTGGAAAATTGGGAAGCGGATTTTCTGAGTCGTCAGACATTACATCCGGGGGAGTGGGAACTCCATCCGGAAATCTTTGCCCAAATTTCTCAACTGTGGGGCATTCCAGACATGGATCTGATGGCCTCTCGTCAGAACTTCAAGGTTCCTTGCTACGGGTCCAGATCCAGGGATCCCAAGGCGACTCTAGTAGATGCACTAGTAGCACCTTGGACCTTCAAACTAGCTTATGTATTCCCGCCGTTCCCTCTCATCCCCAGGCTGGTAGCCAGGATCAATCAAGAGAGGGCGTCGGTGATCTTGATAGCTCCTGCGTGGCCACGCAGGACTTGGTATGCAGATCTGGTGAATATGTCATCGGCTCCACCATGGAAGCTACCTTTGAGACGAGACCTTCTTGTTCAAGGTCCGTTCGAACATCCGAATCTGATCTCACTCCAGCTGACTGCTTGGAGATTGAACGCTTGATCTTATCAAAACGAGGGTTCTCAGATTCTGTTATTGATACTCTTGTTCAGGCCAGAAAGCCTGTAACTAGAAAAATTTACCACAAAATATGGAAAAAATATATCTGTTGGTGTGAATCTAAAGGATTCCCTTGGGACAAGGTAAAGATTCCTAAGATTCTATCCTTTCTTCAAGAAGGATTGGAGAAAGGATTATCTGCAAGTTCCTTGAAGGGACAGATTTCTGCCTTGTCTGTGTTACTTCACAAAAAGCTGGCAGCTGTGCCAGATGTTCAAGCCTTTGTTCAGGCTCTGGTTAGAATCAAGCCTGTTTACAAACCTTTGACTCCTCCTTGGAGTCTCAACTTAGTTCTTTCAGTTCTTCAGGGGGTTCCGTTTGAACCCTTACATTCCGTTGATATTAAGTTATTATCTTGGAAAGTTTTGTTTTTGGTTGCAATTTCTTCTGCTAGAAGAGTTTCAGAATTATCTGCTCTGCAGTGTTCTCCTCCTTATCTGGTGTTCCATGCAGATAAGGTGGTTTTACGTACTAAACCTGGTTTTCTTCCAAAAGTTGTTTCTAACAAAAACATTAACCAGGAGATAGTCGTACCTTCTTTGTGTCCGAAACCAGTTTCGAAGAAGGAACGTTTGTTGCACAATTTGGATGTTGTTCGCGCTCTAAAATTCTATTTAGATGCTACAAAGGATTTTAGACAAACATCTTCCTTGTTTGTTGTTTATTCTGGTAAAAGGAGAGGTCAAAAAGCAACTTCTACCTCTCTCTCTTTTTGGATTAAAAGCATCATCAGATTGGCTTATGTGACTGCCGGACGGCAGCCTCCTGAAAGAATCACAGCTCATTCCACTAGGGCTGTGGCTTCCACATGGGCCTTCAAGAACGAGGCTTCTGTTGATCAGATATGTAGGGCAGCGACTTGGTCTTCACTGCACACTTTTACCAAATTTTACAAGTTTGATACTTTTGCTTCTTCTGAGGCTATTTTTGGGAGAAAGGTTTTGCAAGCCGTGGTGCCTTCCATTTAGGTGACCTGATTTGCTCCCTCCCTTCATCCGTGTCCTAAAGCTTTGGTATTGGTTCCCACAAGTAAGGATGATGCCGTGGACCGGACACACCTATGTTGGAGAAAACAGAATTTATGTTTACCTGATAAATTACTTTCTCCAACGGTGTGTCCGGTCCACGGCCCGCCCTGGTTTTTTAATCAGGTCTGATAATTTATTTTCTTTAACTACAGTCACCACGGTATCATATGGTTTCTCCTATGCAAATATTCCTCCTTAACGTCGGTCGAATGACTGGGGTAGGCGGAGCCTAGGAGGGATCATGTGACCAGCTTTGCTGGGCTCTTTGCCATTTCCTGTTGGGGAAGAGAATATCCCACAAGTAAGGATGACGCCGTGGACCGGACACACCGTTGGAGAAAGTAATTTATCAGGTAAACATAAATTCTGTTTTTTCTGTGCTTCTTATAGGCACAGTACGTTTTCATATTATAGTAAATTACTTGAAAAGTATTTCCAAGTTGCTAGTTTATTTGCTAGTGTGTTAAACATGTCTGATTCAGAGGAAGATATCTGTGCTATATGTGCTAAAGCCAAAGTGGAGCCCAATAGAAATTTATGTACTAACTGTATTGATGCTACTTTAAATAAAAGTCAATCTGTACAAATTGAACATATTTCACCAAACAACGAGGGGAGAGTTATGCCGACTAACTCGCCTCACGTGTCAGTACCTGCATCTCCCGCTCGGGAGGTGCGTGATATTGTAGCGCCGAGTACATCTGGGCGGCCATTACAAATCACATTACAGGATATGGCTACTGTTATGACTGAAGTTTTGGCTAAATTACCAGAACTAAGAGGTAAGCGTGATCACTCTGGGGTGAGAACAGAGTGCGCTGATAATATTAGGGCCATGTCAGACACTGCGTCACAATTTGCAGAACATGAGGACGGAGAGCTTCATTCTGCGGGTGACGGTTCTGATCCAAACAAACTGGATTCAGATATTTCAAATTTTAAATTTAAGCTGGAAAACCTCAGTGTATTACTAGGGGAGGTGTTAGCGGCTCTGAATGATTGTAACACAGTTGCAATACCAGAGAAAATGTGTAGGTTGGATAAATATTTTGCGGTACCGGCGAGTACTGACGTTTTTCCTATACCTAAGAGACTTACTGAAATTGTTACTAAGGAGTGGGATAGACCCGGTGTGCCGTTCTCACCCCCTCCGATATTTAGAAAGATGTTTCCAATAGACGCCACCACACGGGACTTATGGCAAACGGTCCCTAAGGTGGAGGGAGCAGTTTCTACTTTAGCTAAGTGTACCACTATCCCGGTGGAGGATAGCTGTACCTTTTCAGATCCAATGGATAAAAAGTTAGAGGGTTACCTTAAGAAAATGTTTGTTCAACAAGGTTTTATATTGCAACCTCTTGCATGCATTGCGCCTGTCACGGCTGCAGCAGCATTTTGGTTTGAGTCTCTGGAAGAGACACTTGAATCAGCTCCATTAGATGAGATTACACACAAGCTTAAAGCCCTTAAGTTAGCTAACTCATTTATTTCAGATGCCGTAGTACATTTAACTAAACTTACGGCTAAGAATTCCGGATTCGCCATTCAGGCACGCAGAGCACTGTGGCTAAAATCCTGGTCAGCTGACGTTACTTCTAAATCTAAATTGCTTAATATACCTTTCAAAGGGCAGACCTTATTCGGGCCCGGGTTGAAAGAAATTATCGCTGACATTACAGGAGGTAAAGGCCATGCCCTGCCTCAAGACAGAGCCAAACCTAAGGCTAGACAGTCTAATTTTCGTTCCTTTCGTAATTTCAAAGCAGGAGCAGCATCAACTTCCTCTGCACCAAAACAGGAAGGAGCTGTTGCTCGCTACAGACAAGGCTGGAGACCTAACCAGTCCTGGAACAAGGGCAAGCAGGCCAGGAAACCTGCTGCTGCCCCTAAGACAGCATGAATCGAGGGCCCCCGATCCGGGAACGGATCTAGTGGGGGGCAGACTTTCTCTCTTCGCCCAGGCTTGGGCAAGAGATGTCCAGGATCCCTGGGCGTTAGAGATCATATCTCAGGGATACCTTCTAGACTTCAAATTCTCTCCCCCAAGAGGGAGATTTCATCTGTCAAGGTTGTCAACAAACCAAATAAAGAAAGAGGCGTTTCTATGCTGCGTACAAGATCTTTTATTAATGGGAGTGATCCATCCGGTTCCGCGGTCGGAACAAGGACAAGGGTTTTACTCAAATCTGTTTGTGGTTCCCAAAAAAGAGGGAACTTTCAGGCCAATCTTGGATTTAAAGATCCTAAACAAATTCCTAAGAGTTCCATCGTTCAAAATGGAAACTATTCGGACAATTTTACCCATGATCCAAAAGGGTCAGTACATGACCACAGTGGATTTAAAGGATGCTTACCTTCACATACCGATTCACAAAGATCATTACCGGTATCTAAGGTTTGCCTTTCTAGACAGGCATTACCAGTTTGTAGCTCTTCCATTCGGATTGGCTACGGCTCCGAGAATCTTCACAAAGGTTCTGGGTGCTCTTCTGGCAGTACTAAGACCGCGAGGAATTGCGGTAGCTCCGTACCTAGACGACATTCTGATACAAGCTTCAAGCTTTCAAACTGCCAAGTCTCATACAGAGTTAGTACTGGCATTTCTAAGGTCGCATGGATGGAAGGTGAACGAAAAGAAGAGTTCTCTCTTTCCACTCACAAGAGTTCCCTTCTTGGGGACTCTTATAGATTCTGTAGAAATGAAGATTTACCTGACAGAAGACAGGTTAACAAAGCTTCAAAATGCATGCCGTGTCCTTCATTCCATTCAACACCCGTCAATAGCTCAATGCATGGAGGTGATCGGCTTAATGGTAGCAGCAATGGACATAGTACCCTTTGCACGCCTACATCTCAGACCGCTGCAATTGTGCATGCTAAGTCAGTGGAATGGGGATTACTCAGACGTGTCCCCTACTCTCAATCTGGATCAAGAGACCAGAAATTCTCTTCTATGGTGGCTTTCTCGGCAACATCTGTCCAGGGGGATGCCATTCAGCAGGCCGGACTGGACAATTGTAACAACAGACGCCAGCCTACTAGGTTGGGGCGCTGTCTGGAATTCTCTGAAGGCTCAGGGACAATGGAATCAGGAGGAGAGTCTCCTACCAATAAACATTCTGGAATTGAGAGCAGTTCTCAATGCCCTTCTGGCTTGGCCCCAGTTAACAACTCGGGGGTTCATCAGGTTTCAGTCGGACAACATCACGACTGTAGCTTACATCAACCATCAGGGAGGGACAAGAAGCTCCCTAGCAATGATGGAAGTATCAAAGATAATTCGCTGGGCAGAGTCTCACTCTTGCCACCTGTCAGCAATCCACATCCCGGGAGTGGAGAACTGGGAGGCGGATTTCTTAAGTCGTCAGACTTTTCATCCGGGGGAGTGGGAACTTCATCCGGAGGTCTTTGCCCAAATACTTCGACGTTGGGGCAAACCAGAGATAGATCTCATGGCGTCTCGACAGAACGCCAAGCTTCCTCGTTACGGGTTCAGATCCAGGGATCCGGGAGCGGTTCTGATAGATGCTTTGACAGCACCTTGGACCTTCGGGATGGCTTATGTGTTTCCACCCTTCCCGATGCTTCCTCGATTGATTGCCAGAATCAAACAGGAGAGAGCATCAGTGATTCTAATAGCGCCTGCATGGCCACGCAGGACTTGGTATGCAGATCTAGTGGACATGTCATCCTGTCCACCTTGGTCGCTACCTCTGAAACAGGACCTTCTGATCCAGGGTCCCTTCAAACATCAAAATCTAATTTCTCTGAAGCTGACTGCTTGGAAATTGAACGCTTGATTTTATCAAAACGTGGTTTTTCTGAGTCAGTTATTGATACCTTAATACAGGCTAGGAAGCCTGTTACCAGAAAGATTTACCATAAGATATGGCGCAAATACTTATATTGGTGCGAATCCAAGAGTTACTCATGGAGTAAGGTTAGGATTCCGAGGATATTGTCTTTTCTACAAGAAGGTTTAGAAAAGGGTTTATCCGCTAGTTCCTTAAAGGGACAGATTTCAGCTCTGTCCATTCTTTTACACAAACGTCTGTCAGAAGTTCCGGACGTTCAAGCTTTTTGTCAGGCTTTAGCTAGGATCAAGCCTGTGTTTAAAACTGTTGCTCCACCATGGAGTTTGAACTTAGTTCTTAATGTTTTACAGGGGGTTCCGTTTGAACCCCTTCATTCCATTGATATCAAGTTGTTATCTTGGAAAGTTCTGTTTTCTCTTGTTAAGTGTATCCAGTCCACGGATCATCCATTACTTATGGGATATTAACTCCTCCCCAACAGGAAGTGCAAGAGGATTCACCCAGCAGAGCTGCTATATAGCTCCTCCCCTAACTGCCATTACCAGTCATTCTCTTGCACCCAACGAATAGATAGGATGTGTGAGAGGACTGTGGTGATTATACTTAGTTTCATACCTTCAATCAAAAGTTTGTTATTTTATAATAGCACCGGAGTGTGTTATTCCTTCTCTGGTAGAATTTGAAGAAGAATCTACCTGAGTTTTTCTATGATTTTAGCCGGAGTAGTTAAGATCATATTGCTGTTTCTCGGCCATCTGAGGAGAGGTAAACTTCAGATCAGGGGACAGCGGGCAGATTAATCTGCAAAGAGGTATGTAGCAGCTTATTATTTTCTGACAATGGAATTGATGAGAAAATTCTGCCATACCGATATAATGTAAACTCAGCCTTAAATGCAGTAGCAGCAACTGGTATCAGGCTATCATGTATGTATATTTTACACTTCAGTATTCTGGGGAATGGCACTTCACTGGAATTATACTGTATGCATAAAACTTTAGCCTAATTTGCAGGGACTAGCAACAGGCTTTTTAATAACACTCAATTTATTAATGTTAAACGTTTTTTGCTGGCATGTAAAATAGTTTAATTTTCTGAGGTACTGGGTGAAAAAATGTTTTGGGCACTATTTTTTTCCACTTGGCAGTCGTTTTATTTAATTTATGACAGTTTACTGATCTCTCTCACTGTTATGTGTGAGGGGGAGGGGCCTTTTTTGGCGCTTTTGCTACGCATCAAAAAATTCAGTCAGAAGTTTGTCTTCCCTGCATGATCCGGTTCATCTCTACAGAACTCAGGGGTCTTCAAAACTTGTTTTGAGGGAGGTAATCACTCACAGCAGAGCTGTGAGATTGTAGTTGACTGTGATAAAAAAACGTTTATTTCTGTATTTTTTTTCTGCTATCAGGGTTAGTTATCCTTTGCTAATGGGAGCAATCCTTTGCTAAAATTGTGTTTTTTACAAAGATTTGATGCTATAACTTTTCAGTTTATTAATTTTCAACTGTCATAACTTTTTCTGTGCTTCTTATAGGCACAGTACGTTTTCATATTATAGTAAATTACTTGAAAAGTATTTCCAAGTTGCTAGTTTATTTGCTAGTGTGTTAAACATGGCTGATTCAGAGGAAGATATCTGTGCTATATGTGCTAAAGCCAAAGTGGAGCCCAATAGAAATTTATGTACTAACTGTATTGATGCTACTTTAAATAAAAGTCAATCTGTACAAATTGAACATATTTCACCAAACAACGAGGGGAGAGTTATGCCGACTAACTCGCCTCACGTGTCAGTACCTGCATCTCCCGCTCGGGAGGTGCGTGATATTGTAGCGCCGAGTACATCTGGGCGGCCATTACAAATCACATTACAGGATATGGCTACTGTTATGACTGAAGTTTTGGCTAAATTACCAGAACTAAGAGGTAAGCGTGATCACTCTGGGGTGAGAACAGAGTGCGCTGATAATATTAGGGCCATGTCAGACACTGCGTCACAATTTGCAGAACATGAGGACGGAGAGCTTCATTCTGCGGGTGACGGTTCTGATCCAAACAAACTGGATTCAGATATTTCAAATTTTAAATTTAAGCTGGAAAACCTCCGTGTATTACTAGGGGAGGTGTTAGTGGCTCTGAATGATTGTAACACAGTTGCAATACCAGAGAAAATGTGTAGGTTGGATAAATATTTTGCGGTACCGGCGAGTACTGACGTTTTTCCTATACCTAAGAGACTTACTGAAATTGTTACTAAGGAGTGGGATAGACCCGGTGTGCCGTTCTCACCCCCTCCGATATTTAGAAAGATGTTTCCAATAGACGCCACCACACGGGACTTATGGCAAACGGTCCCTAAGGTGGAGGGAGCAGTTTCTACTTTAGCTAAGCGTACCACTATCCCGGTGGAGGATAGCTGTGCCTTTTCAGATCCAATGGATAAAAAGTTAGAGGGTTACCTTAAGAAAATGTTTGTTCAACAAGGTTTTATATTGCAACCTCTTGCATGCATTGCGCCTGTCACGGCTGCAGCAGCATTTTGGTTTGAGTCTCTGGAAGAGACACTTGAATCAGCTCCATTAGATGAGATTACACACAAGCTTAAAGCCCTTAAGTTAGCTAACTCATTTATTTTAGATGCCGTAGTACATTTAACTAAACTTACGGCTAAGAATTCCGGATTCGCCATTCAGGCACGCAGAGCACTGTGGCTAAAATCCTGGTCAGCTGACGTTACTTCTAAATCTAAATTGCTTAATATACCTTTCAAAGGGCAGACCTTATTCGGGCCCGGGTTGAAAGAAATTATCGCTGACATTACAGGAGGTAAAGGCCATGCCCTGCCTCAAGACAGAGCCAAACCTAAGGCTAGACAGTCTAATTTTCGTTCCTTTCGTAATTTCAAAGCAGGAGCAGCATCAACTTCCTCTGCACCAAAACAGGAAGGAGCTGTTGCTCGCTACAGACAAGGCTGGAGACCTAACCAGTCCTGGAACAAGGGCAAGCAGGCCAGGAAACCTGCTGCTGCCCCTAAGACAGCATGAATCGAGGGCCCCCGATCCGGGAACGGATCTAGTGGGGGGCAGACTTTCTCTCTTCGCCCAGGCTAGGGCAAGAGATATCCAGGATCCCTGGGCGTTAGAGATCATATCTCAGGGATACCTTCTAGACTTCAAATTCTCTCCCCCAAGAGGGAGATTTCATCTGTCAAGGTTGTCAACAAACCAAATAAAGAAAGAGGCGTTTCTATGCTGCGTACAAGATCTTTTATTAATGGGAGTGATCCATCCGGTTCCGCGGTCGGAACAAGGACACGGGTTTTACTCAAATCTGTTTGTGGTTCCCAAAAAAGAGGGAACTTTCAGGCCAATCTTGGATTTAAAGATCCTAAACAAATTCCTAAGAGTTCCATCGTTCAAAATGGAAACTATTCGGACAATTTTACCCATGATCCAAAAGGGTCAGTACATGACCACAGTGGATTTAAAGGATGCTTACCTTCACATACCGATTCACAAAGATCTTTACTGGTATCTAAGGTTTGCCTTTCTAGACAGGCATTACCAGTTTGTAGCTCTTCCATTCGGATTGGCTACGGCTCCGAGAATCTTCACAAAGGTTCTGGGTGCTCTTCTGGCGGTACTAAGACCGCGAGGAATTGCGGTAGCTCCGTACCTAGACGACATTCTGATACAAGCTTCAAGCTTTCAAACTGCCAAGTCTCATACAGAGTTAGTACTGGCATTTCTAAGGTCGCATGGATGGAAGGTGAACGAAAAGAAGAGTTCTCTCTTTCCACTCACAAGAGTTCCCTTCTTGGGGACTCTTATAGATTCTGTAGAAATGAAGATTTACCTGACAGAAGACAGGTTAACAAAGCTTCAAAATGCATGCCGTGTCCTTCATTCCATTCAACACCCGTCAGTAGCTCAATGCATGGAGGTGATCGGCTTAATGGTAGCAGCAATGGACATAGTACCCTTTGCACGCCTACATCTCAGACCGCTGCAATTGTGTATGCTAAGTCAGTGGAATGGGGATTACTCAGACTTGTCCCCTACTCTGAATCTGGATCAAGAGACTAGAAATTCTCTTCTATGGTGGCTTTCTCGGCCACATCTGTCCAGGGGGATGCCATTCAGCAGGCCGGACTGGACAATTGTAACAACAGACGCCAGCCTACTAGGTTGGGGCGCTGTCTGGAATTCTCTGAAGGCTCAGGGACAATGGAATCAGGAGGAGAGTCTCCTACCAATAAACATTCTGGAATTGAGAGCAGTTCTCAATGCCCTTCTGGCTTGACCCCAGTTAACAACTCGGGGGTTCATCAGGTTTCAGTCGGACAACATCACGACTGTAGCTTACATCAACCATCAGGGAGGGACAAGAAGCTCCCTAGCAATGATGGAAGTATCAAAGATAATTCGCTGGGCAGAGTCTCACTCTTGCCACCTGTCAGCAATCCACATCCCGGGAGTGGAGAACTGGGAGGCGGATTTCTTAAGTCGTCAGACTTTTCATCCGGGGGAGTGGGAACTTCATCCGGAGGTCTTTGCCCAAATACTTCGACGTTGAGGCAAACCAGAGATAGATCTCATGGCGTCTCGACAGAACGCCAAGCTTCCTCGTTACGGGTCCAGATCCAGGGATCCGGGAGCGGTTCTGATAGATGCTTTGACAGCACCTTGGACCTTCGGGATGGCTTATGTGTTTCCACCCTTCCCGATGCTTCCTCGATTGATTGCCAGAAACAAACAGGAGAGAGCATCAGTGATTCTAATAGCGCCTGCATGGCCACGCAGGACTTGGTATGCAGATCTAGTGGACATGTCATCCTGTCCACCTTGGTCGCTACCTCTGAAACAGGACCTTCTGATCCAGGGTCCCTTCAAACATCAAAATCTAATTTCTCTGAAGCTGACTGCTTGGAAATTGAACGCTTGATTTTATCAAAACGTGGTTTTTCTGAGTCAGTTATTGATACCTTAATACAGGCTAGGAAGCCTGTTACCAGAAAGATTTACCATAAGATATGGCGCAAATACTTATATTGGTGCGAATCCAAGAGTTACTCATGGAGTAAGGTTAGGATTCCGAGGATATTGTCTTTTCTACAAGAAGGTTTAGAAAAGGGTTTATCCGCTAGTTCCTTAAAGGGACAGATTTCAGCTCTGTCCATTCTTTTACACAAACGTCTGTCAGAAGTTCCGGACGTTCAAGCTTTTTGTCAGGCTTTAGCTAGGATCAAGCCTGTGTTTAAAACTGTTGCTCCACCATGGAGTTTGAACTTAGTTCTTAATGTTTTATAGGGGGTTCCGTTTGAACCCCTTCATTCCATTGATATCAAGTTGTTATCTTGGAAAGTTCTGTTTTTAATGGCGATTTCCTCGGCTCGTAGAGTCTCTGAGTTATCTGCCTTACATTGTGATTCTCCTTATCTGATTTTTCATTCAGACAAGGTAGTTCTGCGTACTAAACCTGGGTTCCTACCTAAGGTGGTCACTAACAGGAATATCAATCAAGAGATTGTGGTTCCATCTTTGTGTCCTAATCCTTCTTCGAAAAAGGAACGTCTGCTACACAATCTAGATGTAGTCCGTGCCCTGAAATTTTATCTACAGGCAACTAAGGATTTTCGACAAACGTCTTCCCTGTTTGTCGTTTATTCTGGTCAGAGGAGAGGTCAAAAAGCTTCGGCTACCTCTCTCTCCTTTTGGCTTCGTAGCATAATACGGTTAGCCTATGAGACTGCTGGACAGCAGCCTCCTGAAAGAATTACAGCACATTCTACTAGAGCTGTGGCTTCCACTTGGGCCTTTAAGAATGAGGCTTCTGTTGAACAGATTTGCAAGGCTGCAACTTGGTCTTCTCTTCATACTTTTTCCAAATTTTACAAATTTGACACTTTTGCTTCTTCGGAGGCTGTTTTTGGGAGAAAGGTTCTTCAGGCAGTGGTTCCTTCCGTATAAAGAGCCTGCCTGTCCCTCCCGTCATCCGTGTACTTTAGCTTTGGTATTGGTATCCCATAAGTAATGGATGATTCGTGGACTGGATACACAAGAGAAAACATAATTTATGCTTACCTGATAAATTTATTTCTCTTGTAGTGTATCCAGTCCACGGCCCGCCCTGTCACTTTAAGGCAGGTAATTTTTCCATTAAACTACAGTCACCACTGCACCCTATGGTTTTCCTTTCTCTGCATGTTTTCGGTCGAATGACTGGTAATGGCAGTTAGGGGAGGAGCTACATAGCAGCTCTGCTGGGTGAATCCTCTTGCACTTCCTGTTGGGGAGGAGTTAATATCCCATAAGTAATGGATGATCCGTGGACTGGATACACTACAAGAGAAATAAATTTATCAGGTAAGCATAAATTATGTTTTTGTCACCTTTTCCTGTAATTCCATTCTGAAATTGTGAGCTTTTCAGTTCCTGTTAGAAATGGAAGTGCAGAACACTGTTATATTCCACACAGCCATTGGTTGCACACTCTAATTACTTATTTATAACTGTCCCTAATTGGCCACTGCATAGAAGGTAACCTAAGTTGCAACATGGCAGCTCCCATTGTTTTATTGACAATACAACTTTACAGTTTTTTTGTCACTATTTAAACAAATAATGAAACTTTAAAAAAAAAAAATACATATACATGTTATCCTCAGACTATTATGTTATCATTCTATCAAGCATTTATTTAGTTTTGAATGTCCCTTTAAGCAATGTGGATTAGCCATACTGAAATTGGTGATTGTAAGTTTAATTAATAAATATGGGAGAAGTCTACTAACAGGAAACCAGAAGACACTATAGGCTTAGGATAAAGAGTTATCTGCTCTATGATTTTACTATGACTCACATTTCGAATCAGATGCATTAACACCTAAGCACTTAACATTTACCAGTTCACAGCTTATATGTCTGTCCTTTTTATGTTTAATTGCAGTATCAGTATGATGAAGCAGTTAATTTGTTCCCCAGACTTGCTGGTCACACAAGTGGAAATGGACGTCTATACCGTTCTCAAAAAGGTATTGAAGCTCACCCTTAAAGGGATAGTATAGTCAAAATTTAACTTTTATGATTCTTATAGAGGATGCAGTTTTAAGCGGTCCACGGCGTCATCCTTACTTGTGGGATATTCTCTTCCCCAACAGGAAATGGCAAAGAGCCCAGCAAAGCTGGTCACATGATCCCTCCTAGGCTCCGCCTTCCCCAGTCATTCTCTTTGCCGTTGTACTGGCAACATCTCCACGGAGATGGCTTAGAGTTTTTTGGTGTTTAAATGTAGTTTTTATTCTTCAATCAAGAGTTTGTTTTTTTAAAATAGTGCTGGTATGTACTATTTACTCTGAAACAGGAAAGAGATGAAGATTTCTGTTTGTAAGAGGAAAATGATTTTAGCAACCATTACTAAAATCGATGGCTGTTTCCACACAGGACTGTTGAGAGGAATTAACTTCAGTTGGGGGAAACAGTGAGCAGACTTTTGCTGCTTGAGGTATGACACATTTCTAACAAGACTCGGTAATGCTGGAAGCTGTCATTTTCCCTATGGGAACCGGTAAGCCATTTTCTTAAGTTTAAGTAAAAGAATAAAGGGCTTCATTAGGGCTTAAAAAACTGGTAGACATTTTTCTGGGCTAAAACGATTACTTTACTAAGTATATTTGGCAGATTATTACTTTTAATAGTTGTTAAATCTTGGGGATTGTTTTAATAAAAACGGCAGGCACTGTATTGGACACCTTTTTCACTGGGGGCCTTTTCTAGTCATAGACAGAGCCTCATTTTCGCGCCTCTAATGCGCAGTTGTTTTTGGAAGCTAAGATCCACTGAAAAAGCTTATAGAAGGCATCATTTGGTATCGTATTCCCCTCTGGGCTTGGTTGGGTCTCAGCATAGCAGATACCTGGGACTGTATAGGGGTTAAATGTAAAAACGGCTCCGGTTCCGTTATTTTAAGGGTTAAAGCTTTCAAATTTGGTGTGCAATACTTTTAAGGCTTTATGTTACTGTGGTGAAATTTTGAACAATTCCTTCATACTTTTTCACATATTCAGTAATAAAGTGTGTTCAGTTTGAAATTTAAAGGGACAGTAACGGTTTTATTGTAAAACGTTTTTTGTGCTTTGTTGACAAGTTTAAGCCTGTTTAACATGTCTGAACCATCAGATAACGATGTTCTATATGTATGAAAGCCAATGTGTCTCCCCATTTAAATATATGTGATATATTTGTGTCATAATGTCCAAACAAAGTAGGGATAATAATGCCATAGATATGATATTGCCCAAGATGATTCCTCTAATGAGGGGAGTAAGCATGGTACTGCATCATCCCCTTCTGTGTCTACACCAGTTTTGCCCACACAGGAGGCCCCTAGTACATCTAGCGCGCCAATACTTATTACCATACAACAATTAATGGCTGTAATGGATAATTCTATTGCATGCATTTTTTCCAAAATGCCTACTTATCAGAGAAAGCGTGATTGCTCTGTTTTAAACACTGAAGAGCAAGAGGACGCTGATGATATCTGTTCTGACATGCCCTCACACCTATCTGAAGGGGCCAGGAGGGAGGTTTTGTCTGAGGGAGAAATTTCAGATTCAGGGAAAATTTCTCAACAAGCAGAACCTGATATTGTAACTTTTAAATTTAAATTTCAACATCTCCACACACTACTTAAGGAGGTATTATCTACTCTGGATGATTGTGACAATTTGGTCATTCCAGAGAAATTAGGTAAGATGGACAAGTTCCTAGAGGTTCCGGTGCCCCCCGATGTTTTTCCTATACCCAAGCGGGTGGCGGACATAGTAAATAAGGAGTGGGAAAGGCCCGGCATACCTTTTGTCCTCCCCCTATATTTAAGAAATTAGTTCCTATAGTCGACCCCAGAAAGGACTTATAGCATACAGTCCCCAAGGTCGAAGGGGCGGTTTCTACTCTAAACAAACGCACTTCTATTCCTATAGAAGATAGTTGTGCTTTCAAGATCCTATGGATTAAAGGTTAGAGGGTTTGCTTAAAAAGATGTTTGTTCAGCAAGGTTACCTTCTACAACCAATTTCATGCATTGTTCCTGTCACTACAGCTGCGTGTTTCTGGTTCAAAGAACTAGAAAAGTCGCTCAATAAAGAATCTTCGTACGAGGAGGTTTTGGACAGAGTTCAAGCTCTTAAATTGGCTAACTCTTTATTATTTTAGATGCCGCTTTGCAATTAGCTAGATTAAGCGGCGAATAATTCAGGGTTTGCTATCGTGGCGCGCAGAGCGCTTTTGCTTAACATCCCTTTCAAGGGTAAAACACTGTTTGGAGATCTCACAGGTGGAAAGTGAACATAGAAAAAAGTTCTCTGTCCCCGTCAACAAGAGTTCCCTTCTTGGGAACAATAATAGCTTCCTTAGAAATGAAGGTTTTTCTGACAGAGGCCAGAAAATCAAAACTTCTAAGCTCTTGTCAGGTACTTCATTCTGTTCTTCTTCCTTCCATAGCGCAGCCCATGGAAGTAATAGGGTTGATGGTTGCGGCAATGGACATAGTTCCTTTTGCACGAATTCATCTAAGACCATTGCACCTGGGCATGCTCAGACAGTGGAATGGGGATTATACAGACTTGTCTCCGACGATACAAGTAGATCAAATAACCAGAGATTCACTCCGTTGGTGGCTGACCCTGGACAACCTGTCACAGGGAATGAGCTTCCGCAGACCAGAATAGGTCATTGTCACGACCGACGCCAGTCTGGTGGGCTGGGGCGCGGTCTGGGAACCCCTGAAAACTCAGGGTCTATGGTTTCGGGAAGACTCTCTTCTCCCGATAAACATAATGGAACTGAGAGCGATATTCAATGCTCTCAAGGCTTGGCCTCGACTAGCAAAGGCCAAATTCATAAGGTTTCAATCAGTCATCATGACGACTGTTACATATATCAACCATCAGGGGGTAACAAGGAGTTCCCTGGCGATGAAGGAGCATCCGGGGGAGTGGGAACTCCATCTGGAAATCTTGGCCCAAATAACTCAATTATGGGGCATTCCAGACTTGGTTCTGATGGCCTCTCGTCAGAACTTCATGGTCCCTTGTTACGGGTCCAAATCCAGGGATCCCAAGGCGACTCTATTGGATACAATAGTAGCACCTTGGATCTTCAACCTAGCTTATGTATTCCCACCGTTTCCTCTCATTCCCAGGCTGGTAGCCAGGATCAATCTGGAGAGGGCTTCGGTGACCTTGATAGTTCCTGTGTGGCCACGCAGGACTTGGTATGCAGACCTGGTGAATGTGTCATCGGCTCCACCATGGAAGCTACCTTTGAGACAGGACCTTCTTATTCAGGGTCCATTCGAACATCCGAATCTGGTTTTCCTCCAACTGACTGCTTGGAGTTTGAACGCTTGATTTTATCAAAGCGTGGGTTTTCAGATTCTGTAATAGATACTCTTATTCAGGCTAGAAAGCCTGTAACTAGAAAAATTTACCATAATATATGGAAAAAATATATCTGTTGGTGTGAATCTAAAGGATTCCCATGGAACAAGATAAAAATTCCTAAGATTCTTTCCTTTCTACAAGAAGGTTTGGAGAAAGGATTTTCTGCGAGTTCTCTGAAGGGACAGATCTCTGCTTTATCTGTTTTACTTCACAAAAGGCTGGCAGCTGTGCCAGACGTTTAAGCGTTTGTTCAGGCTCTGGTTAGAATCAAGCCTGTTTACAGACCTTTGACTCTTCCCTGGAGTCTTAATCTAGTTCTTTCAGTTCTTCAAGGGGTTCCGTTTGAACCCTTACATTCCATAGATATTAAGTTATTATCTTGGAAAGTTTTGTTTTAGGTTGCAATTTCTTCCGCTAGAAGAGTTTCTGAGTTATCTGCTCTGCAGTGTTCTCCGCCCTATCTGGTCCATGCAGATAAGGTGGTTTTTACGTACTGAGCCTGGTTTTCTTCCGAAGGTTGTTTCCAACAAAAATATTAACCAGGAGATAGTTGTACCTTCTTTGTGTCCGAATCCAGTTTCATAGAAGGAACGTTTGTTACACAATTTGGACGTTGTCCGTGCTCTAAAATTCTATTTAGATGCTACAAAGGATTTCAGACAAACATCTTCCTTGTTTGTTGTTTATTCTGGTAAAAGGAGAGGTCAAAAAGCAACTTCTACCTCTCTATCTTTTTGGCTTAAAAGCATCATAAGATTGGCTTATGAGACTGCCGGACGGCAGCCTCCTGAAAGAATCACAGCTCATTCCACTAGGGCCGTGGCTTCCACATGGGCCTTTAAGAACGAGGCTTCTGTTGATCAGATATGTAAGGCAGCGACTTGGTCTTCACTGCACACTTTTACCAAATTTTACAAATTTGATACTTTTGCTTCTTCTGAGGCTATTTTTGGGAGAAAGGTTTTGCAAACCGTGGTGCCTTCCATCTAGGTGACCTGATTTGCTCCCTCCCATCATCCGTGTCCTAAAGCTTTGGTATTGGTTCCCACAAGTAAGGATGACGCCGTGGACCGGACACACCTATGTTGGAGAAAACAGAATTTATGTTTACCTGATAAATTACTTTCTCCAACGGTGTGTCCGGTCCACGGCCCGCCCTGGTTTTTTAATCAGGTCTGATGATTTATTTTCTTTAACTACAGTCACCACGGTATCATATGATTTCTCCTATGCAAATATTCCTCCTTTACGTCGGTCGAATGACTGGGGAAGGCGGAGCCTAGGAGGGATCATGTGACCAGCTTTGCTGGGCTCTTTGCCATTTCCTGTTGGGGAAGAGAATATCCCACAAGTAAGGATGACGCCGTGGACCGGACACACCGTTGGAGAAAGTAATTTATCAGGTAAACATAAATTCTGTTTTTCTAATTTACTCCTATTATCAATTTTTCTTTGTTCTCTTGATATCTTTATTTTAAAAAGCTGGAATGTAAGCTTAGAAGCCAGCCTATTTTTGGTTCAGCATCTGGATAGCGCTCGCGGATTAGTGTCGAAATGTAGCCATCCAATCAGCAAGCGCTATCCAGGTGCTGAACCAAAAATGGGCTGGCCCCTAGTCTTACTTTCCAGCTTTTTTTAAATAAAGATACCAAGAGAACAAAGAAAAATTGATAATAGGAGTAAATTAGAAAGTTGCTTAAAATTGCATGCTCTGTCTGAATCATGGACGTTTATTTTTGACTAGACTATCCCTTTAAGTTCTTAAATATTCTGTTATAATGTATAAAAAGTCAGTTTAGACAGTCTAGTCAAAATTAAACTTTATGATTCAGATAGGGTATGTAATTTTAAACAACTTTCCAATTTACTTTTATTATCAAATTTGCTTTGTTCTTTTTGTGTTCTTTGTTGAAAGCTAAATCTAGATAGGCTCATATACTAATTTCTAAACCCTTGAAGTCTGCCTCTTATCTCTGTGCATTTTTACAGTTAATCACAGCTACACAGTGTTAGTTCACGAGTGCCATATAGGTAACATTGTGCTCACACCCGTGAAGTTATTTGAGAGTCAGCACTGATTGGCTAAAATGTAAGTTTGTCAAAAGAACTGAAATAAGGGGGAAGGCTGCAGAGGCTTAGGTACAAGGTAATCACAAAAGTAAAAAGTATATTAATATAACTGTGTTGGTTATGCAAAACAGGGGAATGGGTAATATAGGGATCCGCTATCTTTTTAAACAACAAAAATTCTGTAGTTGACTGTCCCTTTAATTATTTTACTGATTTTTGGCTTTAAGATTTTGCTGTATTTCCTATGTGCATTATTATTTAAGAAAATAACACCGGTAAAGAACTGCTTATTTCCCTCAACCACCCTATATAGTTTATATGTCAATCTTGAACATTTGGAAAATGTTTTGGTTGCTCTTGTTCCTGCATTGAAGTTGTCCCACTAATCTTTAAATCTTTTTGTGAAAAAGGAATTTACATTTCTCTGATTCTGTCATTTGTTTAGCTTAAAGCATAGCTGTAAAAAAACTGTAAAAAGCTGACTAGAAAATATCACCTGAACATCTCTATGTAAAAAAGAAAGATATTTTACCTCAAAATGTCCTAAGTATTCAAACCCTGTTGCAAAGGACTTTAAGCAGCAAATCAGTATGCCTGTCCCTACTCAGTTTAAGGAAGTTTACTATAAAATCGCATGAGTGTTAAGTGAAATCTCATGAGATCACAGTAAAAGAGTTCATGACCTCAGCAGTGCTGATGCTGATTGGCTGCAGTTATTTTTTTTTTTTTTTAACCTGCAGCTGGATAGCAGCTGAAGTATAACTTTTTTACACAGCAATTACTCTGGTGAGCTGAGGAAATTGTGAGGTAAAATATCTTTCTTTCTTTTTCAAGATACGATGAGTCTACGGATTTCATCCTTACTTGTGGGATTACGCCTCCTGGTCAGCAGGAGGAGGCAAAGAGCACCACAGCAGAGCTGTATAAATAGCTCCTCCGTTCCCTCCCAACCCAGTCATTCTCTTTGCCTGTGTTAGTAAGATCTTCATGGGCATTCAAAAATGATACTTCTGTTGAATTGATTTGTTATGCTGTATCTTGGTCGTCTCTTCGCGATTTTTACAAATTTGATGCCTTTGTCTCGTCTGAGGCTGCTTTTGGGAGAAAGGTTCTTCAAGCAGTGGTGCCTTCCATTTAGGTTTCCTGTCTTGTCCCTCCCTTTTCATCCGTGTACTATAGCTTTGGTATTGTATCCCACAAGTAAGGATGAAATCCGTGGACCCATCGTATCTTGAAAAAGAAAAGGAAATTTATGCGTACCTGATAAATTTATTTCTTTTTCGATACGATGAGTCCACGGCCCGCCCTGTTTTCTGAGACAGGTTATAAAATTTTTGTTAAACTTCAGACACCTCTGCACCTTGGCTTTTCCTTTCTCTTCCTAACTTCGGTCGAATGACTGGGTTGGGAGGGAAGGGAGGAGCTATATATACAGCTTTGCTGTGGTGCTCTTTGCCTCCTCCTGCTGACCAGGAGGCGTAATCCCACAAGTAAGGATGAAATACGTGGACTCATCGTATCAAAAAAGAAATAAATTTATCAGGTAAGCATAAATTTCCTTTTTTTACATAGAGATGCTCAGGTGATATTTTCCTGTCAGCTTTTTACAGTTATGCTGCATCAGTTTCAAGTGATTTAGCATATGAGTATTATGTCCCTTTAAAGGGACATGAAACCCCCAAAAAATATTTCATGATTTAGACAGAGCATACAATTTTTTAACAACTTTCCAATTTACTTCTATTATTTATTTTGCTTGCTCCTCTTGTTATCCTTTGCTGAAAGGTTTATCTAGGTAAGCTCAGGCGCAGCAAAGAACCTAGGTCCTAGCTGCTGATTGGTGGCTGCATATATATACTGATTATCATTGGTTCACCCATTTGTTAGAAACCAGAAGTGCAATGCTGAATAAAGCTAATTTGATAATAGAAGTAAAATGGAAAGTTGTTTAAAATTGTATGTTCTACCTAAATCATGAAATAATTTTTTTGTGTTTCATGTCCCTATTAAAGGGACATGAAACGTTTATTTCTATTATTAAATGTACTTTGCTCTCTTGGTATCCTTTGTTTGAAAAACTACTAGATTCGTAGCATCCACATGTCTATGGCAGCAGCTTTACAAAAAAAAGCTTTTAAAGTGATGGTAAAGTTTCCACTTCATATAATCAGATCCGGAATGGAAACCATATTTTATAAGGCCTTTAATTCATCCGTTCTAATGAAGATACGCTTTAACTTACTTTTTAATATAGCAATGAACTTCAAATACCACACACTCCAGCTGTCTACTTCAAAAGTAATTTTTATGTGAGCGGACAGTTTAAATTGTTCTCCAATTGGTGCACTAGCCATACGGCACTCACACATTTTATTTCTTTCATGTAATTAGCAAGAGTCCATGAGCTAGTGACGTATGGGATATACATTCCTACCAGGAGGGGCAAAGTTTCCCAAACCACAAAATGCCTATAAATACACCCTTCACCACACCCACAATTCAGTTTTCCAAACTTTGCCTCCTATGGAGGTGGTGAAGTAAGTTTGTGCTAGATTCTACGTTGATATGCGCTCCGCAGCAAGTTGGAGCCCGGTTTTCCTCTCAGCGTGCAGTGAATGTCAGAGGGATGTGAGGAGAGTATTGCCTATTTGAATGCAGTGATCTCCTTCTACGGGGTCTATTTCATAGGTTCTCTGTTATCGGTCGTAGAGATTCTTCTCTTACCTCCCTTTTCAGATCGACGATATACTCTTATTTATATACCATTACCTCTGCTGATTTTCGTTTCAGTACTGGTTTGGCTTTCTACAAACATGTAGATGAGTGTCCTGGGGTAAGTAAATCTTATTTTCTGTGACACTCTAAGCTATGGTTGGGCACTTTATTTTTAAAGTTCTAAATATATGTATTCAAACATTTATTTGCCTTGACTCAGGATGTTCAACATTCCTTATTTTCAGACAGTCAGTTTCATATTTGGGATAATGCATTGAATCAATCTTTTTTTCTTACCTTAAAATTTGACTCTTTTTTCCCTGTGGGCTGTTAGGCTCGCGGGGGCTGAAAATGCTTCATTTTATTGCGTCATTCTTGGCGTGGACTTTTTTGGCGCAAAAAAAAAATCTTTTCTGTTTCCGGCGTCATACGTGTCACCGGAAGTTGCGTCATTTTTTGACGTCCTTTTGCGCCAAAAATGTCGGCGTTCCGGATGTGGCGTCATTTTTGGCGCCAAAAAGCATTTAGGCGCCAAATAATGTGGGCGTCTTATTTGGCGCTAAAAAATATGGGCGTCGCTTTTGTCTCCACATTATTTCAGTCTCATTTTTTCTTTGCTTCTGGTTACTAGAAGCTTGTTTATTGGCATTTTTTCCCATTCCTGAAACTGTCATTTAAGGAATTTGATCAATTTTGCTTTATATGTTGTTTTTTCTCTTACATATTGCAAGATGTCTCACGTTGCATCTGAGTCAGAAGATACTTCAGGAAAATCGCTGTCTAGTGCTGGAACTACCAAAGCTAAGTGTATCTGCTGTAAACTTTTGGTGGCTATTCCTCCGGCTGTTGTTTGTATTAATTGTCATGACAAACTTGTTAAAGCAGATAATATTTCCTTTAGTAATGTACCATTGCCTGTTGCAGTTCCTTCAACATCTAAGGTGCAGAATGTTCCTGATAACATAAGAGATTTTGTTTCTGAATCCATCAAGAAGGCTATGTCTGTTATTTCTCCTTCTAGTAAACATAAAAAATCTTTTAAAACTTCTCTCTCTACAGATGAATTTTTAAATGAACATCATCATTCTGATTCTGATGACTCTTCTGGTTCAGAGGATTCTGTCTCAGAGATTGATGCTGATAAATCTTCATATTTATTTAAAATGGAATTTATTCGTTCTTTACTTAAAGAAGTACTAATTGCTTTAGAAATAGAGGATTCTGGTCCTCTTGATACTAATTCTAAACGTTTAGATAAGGTATTTAAATCTCCTGTGGTTATTCCAGAAGTTTTTCCTGTTCCTAATGCTATTTCTGAAGTAATTTCCAGAGAATGGGATAAATTGGGTAATTCATTTACTCCTTCTAAACGTTTTAAGCAATTATATCCTGTGCCGTCTGACAGATTAGAATTTTGGGACAAAATCCCTAAAGTTGATGGGGCTATTTCTACCCTTGCTAAACGTACTACTATTCCTACGTCAGATGGTACTTCGTTTAAGGATCCTTTAGATAGGAAAATTGAATCCTTTCTAAGAAAAGCTTATCTGTGTTCAGGTAATCTTCTTAGACCTGCTATATCATTGGCTGATGTTGCTGCAGCTTCAACTTTTTGGTTGGAGACTTTAGCGCAACAAGTAACAGATCATGATTCTCATAATATTATTCTTCTTCTTCAGCATGCTAATAATTGTATCTGTGATGCCATTTTTGATATTATCAGAGTTGATGTCAGGTTTATGTCTCTAGCTATTTTAGCTAGCAGAGCTTTATGGCTTAAAACTTGGAATGCTGATATGGCTTCTAAATCAACTCTACTTTCCATTTCTTTCCAGGGTAACAAATTATTTGGTTCTCGGTTGGATTCTATTATCTCAACTGTTACTGGTGGGAAAGGAACTTTTTTACCACAGGATAAAAAATCTAAGGGTAAAAACAGGGCTAACAATCGTTTTCGTTCCTTTCGTTTCAACAAAGAACAAAAGCCTGATCCTTCATCCTCAGGAGCAGTTTCAGTTTGGAAACCATCTCCAGTCTGGAATAAATCCAAGCCTTCTAGAAAGGCAAAGCCTGCTTCTAAGTCCACATGAAGGTGCGGCCCTCATTCCAGCTCAGCTGGTAGGGGGCAGGTTACGTTTTTTCAAAGAAATTTGGATCAATTCTGTTCACAATCTTTGGATTCAGAACATTGTTTCAGAAGGGTACAGAATTGGTTTCAAGATGAGACCTCCTGCAAAGAGATTTTTTCTTTCCTGTGTCCCAGTAAATCCAGTGAAAGCTCAAGCATTTCTGAATTGTGTTTCAGATCTAGAGTTGGCTGGAGTAATTATGCCAGTTCCAGTTCTGGAACAGGGGATGGGGTTTTATTCAAATCTCTTCATTGTACCAAAGAAGGAGAATTCCTTCAGACCAGTTCTGGATTTAAAAATATTGAATCGTTATGTAAGGATACCAACGTTCAAAATGGTAACTGTAAGGACTATCTTGCCTTTTGTTCAGCAAGGGCATTATATGTCCACAATAGATTTACAGGATGCATATCTGCATATTCCGATTCATCCAGATCATTATCAGTTCCTGAGATTCTCTTTTCTGGACAAGCATTACCAGTTTGTGGCTCTGCCATTTGGCCTAGCTACAGCTCCAAGAATTTTTACAAAGGTTCTCGGTGCCCTTCTGTCTGTAATCAGAGAACAGGGTATTGTGGTATTTCCTTATTTGGACGATATCTTGGTACTTGCTCAGTCTTTACATTTAGCAGAATCTCATACGAATCGACTTGTGTTGTTTCTTCAAGATCATGGTTGGAGGATCAATTCACCAAAAAGTTCATTGATTCCTCAGACAAGGGTAACCTTTCTGGGTTTCCAGATAGATTCAGTGTCCATGACTCTGTCTTTAACAGACAAGAGACGTCTGAAATTGATTTCAGCTTGTCGAAACCTTCAGTCACAATCATTCCCTTCGGTAGCTTTATGCATGGAAATTCTAGGTCTTATGACTGCTGCATCGGACGCGATCCCCTTTGCTCGTTTTCACATGCGACCTCTTCAGCTCTGTATGCTGAATCAATGGTGCAAGGATTACACAAAGATATCTCAATTAATATATTTAAAACCGATTGTACGACACTCTCTAACATGGTGGACAGATCACCATCGTTTAATTCAGGGGGCTTCTTTTGTGCTTCCGACCTGGACTGTAATTTCAACAGATGCAAGTCTTACAGGTTGGGGAGCTGTGTGGGGATCTCTGACGGCACAAGGAGTTTGGGAATCTCAGGAGGTGAGATTACCGATCAATATTTTGGAACTCCGTGCAATTTTCAGAGCTCTTCAGTCTTGGCCTCTTCTGAAGAGAGAATCGTTCATTTGTTTTCAGACAGACAATGTCACAACGGTGGCATACATCAATCATCAAGAAGGGACTCACAGTCCTCTGGCTATGAAAGAAGTATCTCGAATTCTGGTTTGGGCGGAATCCAGCTCCTGTCTAATCTCTGCGGTTCATATCCCAGGTATAGACAATTGGGAAGCGGATTATCTCAGTCGCCAAACGTTGCATCCGGGCGAATGGTCTCTTCACCCAGAGGTATTTCTTCAGATTGTTCAAATGTGGGAGCTTCCAGAAATAGATCTGATGGCGTCTCATCTAAACAAGAAACTTCCCAGGTATCTGTCCAGATCCCGGGATCCTCAGGCGGAAGCAGTGGATGCATTATCACTTCCTTGGAAGTATCATCCTGCTTATATCTTTCCGCCTCTAGTTCTTCTTCCAAGAGTAATCTCCAAGATTCTGAAGGAATGCTCGTTTGTTCTGCTGGTAGCTCCGGCATGGCCTCACAGGTTTTGGTATGCGGATCTTGTCCGGATGGCCTCTTGCCATCCGTGGACTCTTCCGCTACGACCAGACCTTCTGTCGCAAGGTCCTTTTTTCCATCAGGATCTCAAATCCTTAAATTTAAAGGTATGGAGATTGAACGCTTGATTCCTGGTCAAAGAGGTTTCTCTGACTCTGTGATTAATACTATGTTACAGGCTCGTAAATCTGTATCCAGAGAGATATATTATAGAGTCTGGAAGACTTATATTTCTTGGTGTCTTTCTCATCATTTTTCTTGGCATTCTTTTAGAATTCCGAGAATTTTACAGTTTCTTCAGGATGGTTTAGATAAAGGTTTATCCGCAAGTTCTTTGAAAGGACAAATCTTTGCTCTTTCTGTTCTTTTTCACAGAAAGATTGCTAATCTTCCTGATATTCATTGTTTTGTACAAGCTTTGGTTCGTATAAAACCTGTCATTAAGTCAATTTCTCCTCCTTGGAGTTTGAATTTGGTTCTGGGGGCTCTTCAAGCTCCTCCGTTTGAACCTATGCATTCATTGGACATTAAATTACTTTCTTGGAAAGTTTTGTTCCTTTTGGCAATCTCTTCTGCCAGAATAGTTTCTGAATTATCTGCTCTTTCTTGTGAGTCTCCTTTTCTGATTTTTCATCAGGATAAGGCAGTGTTGCGAACTTCTTTTGAATTTTTACCTAAAGTTGTGAATTCCAACAACATTAGTAGAGAAATTGTGGTTCCTTCATTATGTCCTAATCCTAAGAATCCTAAGGAGAAATCGTTGCATTCTTTGGATGTTGTTAGAGCTTTGAAATATTATGTTGAAGCTACTAAGTCTTTCCGAAAGACTTCCAGTTTATTTGTTATCTTTTCCGGTTCTAGAAAAGGCCAGAAAGCTTCTGCCATTTCTTTGGCATCTTGGTTGAAATCTTTAATTCATCATGCCTATGTCGAGTCGGGTAAAACTCCGCCTCAAAGGATTACAGCTCATTCTACTAGGTCAGTTTCTACTTCCTGGGCGTTTAGGAATGAAGCTTCGATTGATCAGATTTGCAAAGCAGCAACTTGGTCCTCTTTGCATACTTTTACTAAATTCTACCATTTTGATGTATTTTCTTCTTCTGAAGCAGTTTTTGGTAGAAAAGTACTTCAGGCAGCGGTTTCAGTTTGAATCTTCTGCTTATGTTTTTCATTAAATTTTATTTTGGGTGTGGATTATTTTTAGCAGGAATTGGCTGTCTTTATTTTATCCCTCCCTCTCTAGTGACTCTTGCGTGGAAAGATCCACATCTTGGGTAATCATTATCCCATACGTCACTAGCTCATGGACTCTTGCTAATTACATGAAAGAAAACATAATTTATGTAAGAACTTACCTGATAAATTAATTTCTTTCATATTAGCAAGAGTCCATGAGGCCCGCCCTTTTTTTGTGGTGCTTATGATTTTTGTATAAAGCACAATTATTCCAATTCCTTATTTTATATGCTTTCTCACTTTTTTATCACCCCACTTCTTGGCTATTCGTTAAACTGAATTGTGGGTGTGGTGAGGGGTGTATTTATAGGCATTTTGAGGTTTGGGAAACTTTGCCCCTCCTGGTAGGAATGTATATCCCATACGTCACTAGCTGAAAGAAATGAATTTATCAGGTAAGTTCTTACATAAATTATGTTTTTTCTAACTTGATATTATGAGTCACAGGGCCAGAATTTTTGTTGTGTTGAGTGAGGAATGGGCACATTTTACAATGTCTCACAGATGAGATCTGTAGGATGTTGTGAGAGATTGGATATGGGGGTAAAAGAAAGGGCCTATCTGTGTGTGAGAGATAGCTATACATTTTCTTTTCTATTTTACTTTTAGTGGATGTTCCTTCAGTTAGTGCCTTCCTGGAATGGATCCTTAAAAGAGCTGCTGCCTGCTGCAGATGCCTGGTTTTCCCAGCGAAAGAATGGTATAAGTCTAATATTTCCTTATAGAATTCACTTGCTAATGTAACTTAGCTTAAGTTGTATAAACGTTTTTTTTTTTCAAAAGCTTTATTGAATACAAATAAATGTAAAGAACAATTCCATATACAATGTTGCGCAATAATCAAGTGTTCCTGAGCAGAGTATATGCTTGCAATTTCCATTAACTCAACATATTATACATACAATAATAATAGGGAGACAAAGAGATATTCTATCAGCACTCGTTGTATGGCCAGTAAGAGTCCAGTGCCCCTTTGCGGTGCAAGCGGAGGGAAGTTCCATGGAGCGATACAAGACTAATCAGGTTACATTTGTTATGCCTAACAATCATATCAAGAGGGGTATGGAAGTAGCGGGTCAATACTTCACAGGGTATCAAGTTTAACCAACATCCACAGCCTCTAGAGGCAAGTTGTGTATTGATTGTTGTAATCTGTGTATTTCGTGATGGAGTGTGTATACGGTGCGTATAGTGGTCTATTTCTCTTGTAAGGTGTATCCAGTGCACGGATCATCCATTACTTGTGGGATATTCTCCTTCCCAACAGGAAGTTGCAAGAGGATCACCCACAGCAGAGCTGCTATATAGCTCCTCCCCTAACTGCCATATCCAGTCATTTTCTTGCAAGCTCTCAACATAGCTGGAGGTAGTAAGAGGAAAGTGGTGTAATATAGTTAGTTTTTTCTTCAATCAAAAGTTTATTGTTTTTAAATGGTACCGGAGTTGTACTATTTTATCTCAGGCAGCATTTAGAAGAAGAATCTGCCTGCGTTTTTCTATGATCTTAGCAGAAGTAACTAAGATCCACTGCTGTTCTCACATATGTCTGAGGAGTAAGGTAACGTCAGAGGGAGAATGGCGTTCAGGTTATCCTGCAATAAGGTATGTGCAGTTATAAGTTTTTCTAGGGATGGAATTTGCTAGAAAAAAGCTTCTGATACCGGATTAATGTAAGTTAAGCCTAAATACAGTGATTTAATAGCGACTAGTATCAGGCTTGCTATCAGAGGTATATACTCTGATTAATGTGCAATATAAAACGTTTGCTGGCATGTTTAATCGTTTTTATATATGCTTTGGTGATAAAACTTATTGGGGCCTAGTTTTTTCCACATGGCTGGCTTGATTTTTGCCTAGAAACAGTTTCCTGAGGCTTTCCACTGTTGTAATATGAGTGGGAGGGGCCTAGTTAAAATTACAGACAGAGACATTCAGCTTCCCTCAGCAGTCCCCTGCATGCTTTAGGACATCTCTGAAGGGCTAAAAAGGCTTCAAAAGTCATATATTGAGGAAGGTAAAGCCACAGTGAAGCTGTGGCAGTTGTTGTGACTGTTTAAAAAACGTTTTTTTCAATTTGTTAATCCGTTTTTTGTATTAAGGGGTTAATCATCCATTTGCAAGTGGGTGCAATGCTCTGCTAACTTGTTACATACACTGTAAAAATTTTGTTAGTTTAACTGCCTTTTTTCACTGTTATTTCAAATTTTAGCAAAATTTCTTTCCCTTAAAGGCACAGTAACGTTTTTTATATTGCTTGTTTAACTTGATGTAAAGTGTTTTCCAAGCTTGCTAGTCTCATTGCTAGTCTGTATTAACATGTCTGACATAGAGGAAACTCCTTGTTCATTATGTTTAAAAGCGATGGTGGAACCCTACATAAGAATATGTACTAAATGTATTGATTTCACTTTAAACAATAAAGATCAGCTTTTATCTTTAAAAAATTTATCACCAGAGGATTCTGGCGATGGGGAAGTTATGCCGACTAACTCTCCCCACGTGTCAGACCCTTTGACTCCCGCTCAAGGGACGCTAAAATGGCGCCAAGTACATCAAAGACGCCCATAGCGATTACTTTGCAGGACATGGCGGCAATCATGGATAATACCCTGTCAGCGGTATTAGCCAGACTGCCGAAATTCAGAGGAAAGCGCGATAGCTCTGGGGTTAGACGTAGTACAGAGCGCGCAGATGCCTTAAGGCCCATGTCTGATACTGCGTCACAATATGCAGAAGCTGAGGAAGGAGAGCTTCAGTCTGTGGGTGACATTTCTGATTCGGGGAAACCTGATTTAGATATTTCTACTTTTAAATTTAAGCTTGAGAACCTCCGTGTATTGCTTGGGGAGGTGTTAGCTGCTCTGAATGACTGTCACACAATTGCAGTACCAGAGAAATTGTGTAGACTGGATAAATACTATGCAGTGCCGGTGTGTACTGATGTTTTTCCAATACCTAAAAGGTTTACAGAAATCATTAATAAGGAGTGGGATAGACCCGGTGTGCCGTTTCCCCCCCCTCCTATTTTTAGAAAAATGTTTCCAATAGACGCCACCACACGGGACTTATGGCAGACGGTCCCGAAGGTGGAGGGAGCAGTTTCTACTTTAGCAAAGCGTACCACTATCCCTGTCGAGGACAGTTGTGCTTTTTCAGATCCAATGGATAAAAAATTAGGTTACCTTTAAGAAAATGTTTATTCAACAAGGTTTTATCCTGCAGCCCCTTGCATGCATTGCGCCTGTCAATGCTGCTGCGGCGTTCTGCTTTGAGTCTCTGGAAGAGGCCTTTCGGACAGCTACTCCATTGAATGAAATACTTGACAAGCTTAGAACACTTAAGCTAGCTAATTCTTTTGTTTCTGACGCCATTGTTCATTTGACTAAACTAACGGCTAAGAATTCTGGATTCACCATCCAGGCGCGTAGGGCGTTATGGCTTAAATCTTGGTCAGCTGACGTGACTTCAAAGTCTAAATTACTTATTCCCTTCAAGGGGCAGACCCTATTCGGGCCTGGTTTGAAGGAAATTATTGTTGACATTACTGGAGGTAAGGGTCATACCCTTCCTCAAGACAGGGCCAAATCAAAGGCCAAACAGTCTAATTTTCATGCCTTTCGAAACTTCAAGGCAGGTGCAGCATCAACTTCCTCTGCTACAAGACAAGAGGGAACTTTTGCTCAATCCAAGCCGGGCTGGAAACCTAACCAGTCCTGGAACAAAGGCAAGCAGGCCAGAAAGCCTGCTGCTGCCTCTAAGACAGCATGAAGGAACGGCCCCCTAGCCTGTAACGGATCTAGTAGGGGGCAGACTTTCTCTCTTCGCCCAGGTGTGGGCAAGAGATGTTCAGGATCCCTGGGCGTTGGAGATCATATCTCAGGGATATCTTCTGGACTTCAAAGCTTCCCCTCCTCAAGGGAGATTTCACCTTTCGAGATTATCTGTAAACCAGATAAAGAAAGAGGCATTCTTACGCTGTGTGCAAGACCTCCTAGTTATGGGAGTGATCTGTCCAGTTCCATAGTCGGAACAGAGACAGGGTTTTTATTCAAATCTGTTTGTGGTTCCCAAAAAAGAGGGAACCTTCAGACCCATTTTGGATCTAAAGATCTTAAACAAATTCCTCAGAGTTCCATCGTTCAAAATGGAAACTATTCGGACCATCTTACCTATGATCCAGGAGGGTCAGTACATGACCACAGTGGATTTGAAGGATGCTTACCTTCACATACCGATTCACAAAGATCATAATCGGTTCCTAAGGTTTGCCTTTCTGGACAGGCATTACCAATTTGTTGCTCTTCCCTTCGGGTTAGCTGCAGCTCCAAGAATCTTTACAAATGTTCTGGGATTGCTTCTGGCGGTCTTAAGACCGCGAGGTATATCAGTGGCCCCTTATCTGGACGACATCCTGATACAGGCATCAAGCTTTCAGATTGCCAAGTCACATACGGACATAGTTCTGGCATTTCTCAGGTCACATGGGTGGAAGGTGAACGAGGAAAAGAGTTCTCTATCCCCACTCACAAGAGTCTCCTTCCTAGGGACTCTGATAGATTCTGTAAAAATGAAGATTTACCTGACAGAATCCAGGTTATCAAAGCTTCTAAAATCTTGCCTTGTTCTTCATTCTATTCCGCGCCCTTCGGTGGCTCAGTGTATGGAAGTAATCAGCTTGATTGTAGCAGCGATGGACATAGTGCCATTTGCGCGACTACATCTCAGACCGCTGCAACTATGCATGCTCAGTCAGTGGAATTTTGATTACACAAATTTGTCCCCTCTGCTAAATCTGGATCAAGAGACCAGAGATTCTCTTCTCTGGTGGCTATCTCGGGTCCATCTGTCCAAAGGTATGACCTTTCGCAGGCCAGATTGGACAATTGTAACAACAGATGCCAGCCTTCTAGGTTGGGGTGCAGTCTGGAATTCCCTGAAGGCTCAGGGATCGTGGACTCAGGAGGAGAAACTCCTCCCAATAAATATTCTGGAGTTAAGAGCAATATTCAATGCTTTTCTAGCTTGGCCTCAGTTAGCAACCCTGAGGTTCATCAGATTTCAGTCGGACAACATCACGACTGTGGCTTACATCAACCATCAAGGGGGAACCAGGAGTTCCCTAGCGATGTTAGAAGTCTCCATGATAATTCGCTGGGCAGAGACTCACTCTTGCCACCTATCAGCAATCCATATCCCAGGTGTAGAGAACTGGGAGGCGGATTTTCTAAGTCGTCAGACTTTTCATCTGGGGGAGTGGGAACTCCATCCGGAGGTGTTTGCTCAATTGGTTCATCGTTGGGGCAAACCAGAACTGGATCTCATGGCGTCTCGCCAGAATGCCAAGCTTCCTTGTTACGGATCCAGGTCCAGGGACCCAGAAGCGGCACTGATAGATGCTCTAGCAGCGCCTTGGTTCTTAAACCTGGCTTATGTGTTTCCACCGTTTCCTCTGCCCCCTCGACTGATTGCCAAAATCAAACAGGAGAGAGCATCGGTGATCTTGATAGCGCCTGCGTGGCCACGCAGGACCTGGTATGCAGACCTAGTGGACATGTCATCCTTTCTTTCATGTAATTAGCAAGAGTCAATGAGCTAGTGACGTATGGGATATATATTCCTACCAGGAGGGGCAAAGTTTCCCAAACCTCAAAATGCCTATAAATACACCCCTCACCACACCCACAAATCAGTTTTACAAACTTTGCCTCCTATGGAGGTGGTGAAGTAAGTTTGTGCTAGATTCTACGTTGATATGCGCTCCGCAGCAGGTTGGAGCCCGGTTTTCCTCTCAGCGTGCAGTGAATGTCAGAGGGATGTGAGGAGAGTATTGCCTACTTGAATGCAGTGATCTCCTTCTACGGGGTCTATTTCATAGGTTCTCTGTTATCGGTCGTAGAGATTCATCTCTTACCTCCCTTTTCAGATCGACGATATACTCTTATATATACCATTTCCTCTACTGATTCTCGTTTCAGTACTGGTTTGGCTTTCTACTACATGTAGATGAGTGTCCTGGGGTAAGTAAGTCTTATTTTCTGTGACACTCTAAGCTATGGTTGGGCACTTTTTTTTATAAAGTTCTAAATATATGTATTCAAACATTTATTTGCCTTGTCTCAGGATGTTCAACGTTCCTTATTTCAGACAGTCAGTTTCATATTTGGGATAATGCATATGAATAAATCAATTTTTTCTTACCTTAAAATTTGACTTTTCCCTGTGGGCTGTTAGGCTCGCGGGGGCTGAAAATACTTCATTTTATTGCGTCATTCTTGGCGCTGACTTTTTTGGCGCAAAAATTATTTTCTGTTTCCGGCGTCATACGTGTCGCCGGAAGTTGCGTCATTTTTGACGTTTTTTTGCGCCAAAAGTGTCAGCGTTCCGGATGTGGCGTCATTTTTAGCGCCAAAAGCATTTAGGCGCCAAATAATGTGGGCGTCCTTTTTGGCGCTAAAAAAATATGGGCGTCACTATTGTCTCCACATTATTTTAGTCTCATTATTTTTTGCTTCTGGTTGCTAGAAGCTTGTTCACTGGCATTTTTTCCCATTCCTGAAACTGTCATTTAAGGAATTTGATCAAATTTTGCTTTATATGTTGTTTTTTCTATTACATATTGCAAGATGTCCCACGTTGAAGCTGAGTCAGAAGATACTTCTGGAAAATCGCTGCCTGGTGCTGGAGCTACCAAAGCTAAGTGTATCTGCTGTAAACTTTTGGTATCTGTTCCTCCAGCTGTTGTTTGTACTGTTTGTCATGACATACTTGCTAATGCAGATAATATTTCCTTTAGTACTGTTACATTACTTGTTGCTGTTCCGTCAACATCTAATACTCAAAGTGTTCCTGATAACATAAGAGATTTTGTTTCTAAATCCATTAAGAAGGCTATGTCTGTTATTCCGCCTTCTAGTAAACGTAAAAAGTCTTTTAAAACTTCTCATTTTTCAGATGAATTTTTAAATGAACATCATCATTCTGATACTGATATTGGTTCTTCTGATTCAGAGGATTCTGTCTCAGAGGTTGATGCTGATAAATCTTCATATTTATTTAAAATGGAATTTATTCGTTCTTTACTTAAAGAAGTCCTAATTGCATTAGAAATTGAGGTTTCTAGTCCTCTTGATTCTAAATCTAAACGTTTAGATAAGGTTTTTAAATCACCTGTAGTTATTGCAGAAGTATTTCCTGTCCCTGGTGCTATTTCTGAAGTAATTTCCAGGGAATGGAATAATTTGGGTAATTCTTTTACTCCTTCTAAACGTTTTAAGCAATTATATCCTGTGCCATCTGACAGATTAGAATTTTGGGACAAAATCCCTAAGGTTGATGGGGCTGTCTCTACTCTTGCTAAGCGTACTACTATTCCTACGGCAGATGGTACTTCCTTTAAGGATCCTTTAGATAGGAAAATTGAATCCTTTCTATGAAAAGCTTACTTGTGTTCAGGTAATCTTCTTAGACCTGCTATATCTTTAGCGGATGTTGCTGCAGCTTCAACTTTTTGGTTAGAAGCTTTAGCGCAACAAGTAACAGATCATAATTCTCATAGCATTATTATTCTTCTACAACATGCTAATAATTTTATTTGTGATGCCATCTTTGATATCATTAGAGTTGATGTCGGGTATATGTCTCTAGCTATTTTAGCTAGAAGAGCTTTATGGCTTAAAACTTGGAATGCTGATATGTCTTCTAAGTCTACTCTGCTTTCACTTTCTTTCCAAGGTAATAAATTATTTGGTTCTTAGTTCGATTCTATTATCTCAACTGTTACTGGAGGGAAAGGAACTTTTTTACCACAGGATAAAAAATCTAAAGGTAAATTTAGGTCTAATAATCGTTTTCGTTCCTTTCGTCACAATAAGGAACAAAAGCCTGATCCTTCATCCTCAGGAGCGGTATCAGTTTGGAAACCATCTCCAGTCTGGATTAAATCCAAGCTTTTTAGAAAACCAAAGCCAGCTCCCAAGTCCACATGAAGGTGCGGCCCTCATTCCAGCTCAGCTGGTAGGGGGCAGATTACGTTTTTTTCAACGAAATTTGGATCAATTCCGTTCACAATCTCTGGATTCAGAACATTGTTTCAGAAGGGTACAGAATTGGCTTCAAGATAAGGCCTCCTGCAAAGAGATTTTTTCTTTCCCGTGTCCCAGTAAACCTAGCGAAGGCTCAAGCATTTCTGAAATGTGTTTCAGATCTAGAGTTGGCTGGAGTAATTATGCCAGTTCCAGTTCTGGAACAGGAGCTGGGGTTTTATTCAAATCTCTTCATTGTACCAAAGAAGGAGAATTCCTTCAGACCAGTTCTGGATCTAAAAATATTGAATCGTTATGTAAGGATACCAACATTCAAAATGGTAACTGTAAGGACTATCCTGCCTTTTGTTCAGCAAGGGCATTATATGTCCACAATAGATTTACAGGATGCATATCTGCATATTCCGATTCATCCAGATCACTATCAGTTTCTGAGATTCTCTTTCCTAGACAAGCATTACCAGTTTGTGGCTCTACCGTTTGGCCTAGCAACAGCTCCAAGAATTTTTACAAAGGTTCTCGGTGCCCTTCTGTCTGTAATCAGAGAACAGGGTATTGTGGTATTTCCTTATTTGGACGATATCTTGGTACTTGCTCAGTCTTCACATTTAGCAGAATCTCATACGAATCGACTTGTGTTGTTTCTTCAAGATCATGGTTGGAGGATCAATTTACCAAAAAGTTCATTGATTCCTCAGACAAGGGTAATCTTTTTAGGTTTCCAGATAGATTCAGTGTCCATGACTCTGTCTTTGACAGACAAGAGACGTCTAAAGTTGATATCAGCTTGTCGAAACCTTCAGTCACAATCATTCCCTTCGGTAGCTTTATGCATGGAAATTCTAGGTCTTATGACTGCTGCATCGGACGCGATCCCCTTTGCTCGTTTTCACATGCGACCTCTTCAGCTCTGTATGCTGAACCAGTGGTGCAGGGATTACACAAAGATATCTCAATTAATATCTTTATCACCGATTGTACGACACTCTCTGACGTGGTGGACAGATCACCATCGTTTAGTTCAGGGGGCTTCTTTTGTTCTTCCGACCTGGACTGTAATTTCAACAGATGCAAGTCTGACAGGTTGGGGAGCTGTTTGGGGGTCTCTGACAGCACAAGGGGTTTGGGAATCTCAGGAGGTGAGATTACCGATCATTATTTTGGAACTCTGTGCAATTTTCAGAGCTCTTCAGTCATGGCCTCTTCTAAAGAGAGAATCGTTCATTTGTTTTCAGACAGACAATGTCACAACTGTGGCATACATCAATCATCAAGGAGGGACTCACAGTCCTCTGGCTATGAAGGAAGTATCTCGAATTCTGGTATGGGCGGAATCCAGCTCCTGTCTAGTTTCTGCGGTTCATATCCCAGGTATAGACAATTGGGAAGCGGATTATCTCAGTCGCCAAACGTTACATCCGGGCGAATGGTCTCTTCACCCAGAGGTATTTCTTCAGATTGTTTAAATGTGGGGACTTCCAGAAATAGATCTGATGGCCTCTCATCTAAACAAGAAACTTCCCAGGTATCTGTCCAGATCCAGGGATCCTCAAGCGGAAGCAGTGGATGCATTGTCACTTCCTTGGAAGTATCATCCTACCTATATCTTTCCGCCTCTAGTTCTTCTTCCGAGAGTAATCTCCAAGATTCTGAAGGAATGCTCGTTTGTTCTGCTGGTAGCGCCAGCATGGCCTCACAGGTTTTGGTATGCGGATCTTGTCCGGATGGCCTCTTGCCAACCGTGGACTCTTCCGTTAAGACCAGACCTTTTGTCGCAAGGTCCTTTTTTCCATCAGGATCTCAAATCCTTAAATTTAAAGGTATGGAGATTGAACGCTTGATTCTTAGTCAAAGAGGTTTCTCTGACTCTGTGATTAATACTATTTTACAGGCTCGTAAATCTGTATCTAGGGAGATATATTATAGAGTCTGGAAGACTTATATTTCTTGGTGTCTTTCTCATCATTTTTCCTGGCATTCTTTTAGAATTCCGAGAATTTTACAGTTTCTTCAGGATGGTTTGGATAAAGGTTTGTCTGCAAGTTCCTTGAAAGGACAAATCTCTGCTCTTTCTGTTCTTTTTCACAGAAAGATTGCTAATCTTCCTGATATTCATTGTTTTGTACAAGCTTTGGTTCGTATAAAACCTGTCATTAAGTCAATTTCTCCTCCTTGGAGTTTGAATTTGGTTCTGGGGGCTCTTCAAGCTCCTCCGTTTGAACCTATGCATTCGTTAGACATCAAATTACTTTCTTGGAAAGTTTTGTTCCTTTTGGCCATCTCTTCTGCCAGAAGAGTTTCTGAATTATCTGCTCTTTCTTGTGAGTCTCCTTTTCTGATTTTTCATCAGGATAAGGCGGTGTTGCGAACTTCTTTTAAATTTTTACCTAAGGTTGTGAATTCTAACAACATTAGTAGAGAAATTGTGGTTCCTTCATTGTGTCCTAATCCTAAGAATTCTAAGGAGAGATCATTGCATTCTTTGGATGTAGTTAGAGCTTTGAAATATTATGTTGAAGCTACTAAGAATTTCCGAAAGACTTCTAGTCTATTTGTTATCTTTTCCGGTTCTAGGAAAGGTCAGAAGGCCTCTGCCATTTCTTTGGCATCTTGGTTGAAATCTTTAATTCATCATGCTTATGTCGAGTCGGGTAAAACTCCGCCTCAAAGGATTAGAGCTCATTCTACTAGGTCAGTTTCTACTTCCTGGGCGTTTAGAAATGAAGCGTCGGTTGATCAGATTTGCAAAGCAGCAACTTGGTCTTCTTTGCATACTTTTACTAAATTCTACCATTTTGATGTGTTTTCTTCTTCTGAAGCCGTTTTTGGTAGAAAAGTACTTCAGGCAGCTGTTTCAGTTTGAATCTTCTGCTTATAATTTCAGTTTTTTTCATTATAAAATTTAAACTTTATTTTGGGTGTGGATTATTTTTCAGCGGAATTGGCTGTCTTTATTTTATCCCTCCCTCTCTAGTGACTCTTGCGTGGAAAGATCCACATCTTGGGTAGTCATTATCCCATACGTCACTAGCTCATGGACTCTTGCTAATTACATGAAAGAAAACATAATTTATGTAAGAACTTACCTGATAAATTAATTTCTTTCATATTAGCAAGAGTCCATGAGGCCCACCCTTTTTTTGTGGTGGTTACGATTTTTTTGTATAAAGCACAATTATTCCAATTCCTTATTTTTTATGCTTTCGCACTTTTTTCTTATCACCCCACTTCTTGGCTATTCGTTAAACTGATTTGTGGGTGTGGTGAGGGGGTGTATTTATAGGCATTTTGAGGTTTGGGAACCTTTGCCCCTCCTGGTAGGAATGTATATCCCATACGTCACTAGCTCATGGACTCTTGCTAATATGAAAGAAATGAATTTATCAGGTAAGTTCTTACATAAATTATGTTTTCCACCATGGACCCTGCCTCTGAGACAAGACCTTCTACTACAAGGTCCTTTGAATCATCCAAATCTAATTTCTCTGAGACTGACTGCATGGAGATTGAACGCTTGATTTTATCAAAGCGTGGCTTCTCCGAGTCAGTCATTGATACCCTTATACAGGCACGAAAGCCTGTCACCAAGAAAATCTACCATAAGATATGGCGTAAATACCTTTATTGGTGTGAATCCAAGAATTACTCATGGAGTAAGGTTAGGATTCCTAGGATATTGTCCTTTCTCCAAGAGGGTTTGGAAAAAGGATTATCAGCTAGTTCTTTAAAGGGACCGATTTCTGCTCTGTCTATTCTTTTGCACAAGCGTCTGGCAGAAGTTCCAGACGTTCAATCTTTTTGTCAGGCTTTGGTTAGAATTAAGCCTGTGTTTAAACCTGTAGCTCCCCCATGGAGCTTAAACTTGGTTCTTAAAGTTCTTCAAGGTGTTCCGTTTGAACCCCTTCATTCCATTGATATCAAACTTTTATCTTGGAAAGTTCTGTTTTTGATGTCTATTTCCTCGGCTCGGAGAGTCTGAGTTATCTGCCTTACAATGTGATTCTCCTTATCTGATTTTCCATTCAGATAAAGTAGTTCTGCGTACAAAACCTGGGTTTTTACCTAAGGTAGTTTCTAACAAGAATATCAATCAAGAGATTGTTGTTCCATCATTGTGTCCTAATCCTTCTTCAAAGAAGGAACGCCTTTTACATAATCTGGACGTGGTCCGTGCTTTAAAGTTTTACTTACAAGCTACTAAAGTTTTTCGCCAAACATCTACACTGTTTGTTGTTTTACTCTGGACAGAGGAGAGGTCAAAAAGCTTCGGCAACCTCTCTTTCTTTTTGGCTTTGGAGCGTAATACGCTTAGCCTATGAGACTGCTGGACAGCAGCCCCCTGAAAGGATTACAGCTCATTCTACTAGAGCTGTGGCTTCCACCTGGGCCTTTAAAAATGAAGCTTCTGTTGAACAGATTTGCAAGGCGGCGACTTGGTCTTCGCTTCATACCTTTTCAAAATTTTACAAATTTGATACTTTTGCTTCTTCGGAGGCTATTTTTGGGGGAGAGGTTCTACAGGCAGTGGTCCCTTCCGTTTAAGTACCTGCCTTGTCCCTCCCTTCATCCGTGTACTTTAGCTTTGGTATTGGTATCCCACAAGTAATGGATGATCCGTGGACTGGATACACCTTACAAGAGAAAACATAATTTATGCTTACCTGATAAATTTATTTCTCTTGTGGTGTATCCAGTCCACGGCCCGCCCTGTCTTTTTAAGGCAGGTCTAAATTTTAATTTAAACTAGTCACCACTGCACCCTATGGTTTCTCCTTTCTCGGCTTGTTTCGGTCGAATGACTGGATATGGCAGTTAGGGGAGGAGCTCTATAGCAGCTCTGCTGTGGGTGATCCTATTGCAACTTCCTGTTGGGAAGGAGAATATCCCACAAGTAATGGATGATCCGTGGACTGGATACACCACAAGAGAAATAAATTTATCAGGTAAGCATAAATTATGTTTTTGCCCCTTGCCATATGGAGTTGTTTAGGAATTCAACCTATCTCATGCGTCATCCTCTTGGTCTAGCCTCGTCTGATTCGACCCAGTCTGATTCGATAACTTTTTATCCTTCCTCAGAGACAACCCTTTTGACCACATTTATCAGGTTGAGTTGTTTACAAAAGTGGAGCAGTATCACCCGGTCAACAGTGAGCTGAAACACTGAGAGATTTCAGCACGCTCAATACTGCCCATATGAGTGCTTAAAATCTTGCAAGTATCTTTTCATAGGGTTTGAATATGGTGGAGGCCATTTGGTAGTGTTATCTACACCAGGAGAAGTTCTCTCTCTTTTTTTTCTTATATACCTATATAGATTATCGAAGGTTGCCTGTGAGTCATTGCGCTGGAACACTGTGAGATTTCAGCCTGCTTATTTTGCAGACTGTGATCACTACAGATGCAAGTCTTTCAGGTTGGGTAGCTGTTTGGGGGTCTCTGAGAGCAGAGGCGAAGTTACCAATCAATGTTCTAGAACTTCATGCTTCCCCCCCCCCCCCCCCCCCAAGATATGGAGACTCCACAAAGTCATTCAATTACTACTGGGAATATCACTCCTGGCCAGCAGGAGGAGGCAAAGAGCACCACAGCAAAGCTGTTAAGTGTCACTCCCCTACCCATAATCCACAGTCATTCTCTTTGCCTCTGTCAATGTAGGAGATGAAGTTTGGTGTCTAAAGAAATTAATTCCTTTTTGGGTACTTTTCCCTGCAAGCAAGGATTTGGGTTTAGCTGAGTCCACGTCAATCTCTTCAGTAGAGTAGTGGTGGCTTTAAAGCAGTTAGGAAGTTGTGAGGTAGTCCTCATTTTTGTTTCCTATCACATTGCTGCCCATGGTACAGAAAGTCAGAGTTGGCTACTCTGTTCTTTCTTTTTCTACAGGTCTCTGTAAGGAGTATGTGTCCTTTCACGCCTTGTGAGCCTTCTTCCTGCTGGACAGCTAGACTGCAGGTAAGTGCTTTTGTCTTCTAGGTCTTTGAGACTTACACTTCAGAAGAATATTTTATATGCAGTAGATGGGGACATTTTTAAAATCCTTTATACAGGATTCTCTTTGGCAGTGGGCAGGCACATTATGTATGTCAAAACTAGGGGTTAATCTTCCCTTTATTGGGACGTTTTTCCTCTTTGGGCTAATTTTGTTGAAATACTTTATTAGTATGTGTGTGGGGCTTATGTTTTATACAGGGATTTATGTATAAACTTAAAATTTGGCAGTTGGTTACTTTGCTTGCTTAGCTAGAACAGGCTAACTGACAGACTGCTTGAGCGTTTGTGTAAATTTAGCCCCGGTGTTGTAGGCAGAGGGAAACGCGCGCCTTTTACTTGCTGCGTAGTTTCCTCTCTCTGCCGGTCATGTAACTTCTCTCTGCTGTCGGATATTCACGGAGCGGAGCGGTGTCAATGAATTTCAGTCTCTTTGTGTCTATCTACTATACGATCGTTTTAGAGACTTCTGGCAGCCAAATTGTGTATAAGTGTTACGGTAAGGCACCTCAGCCTGTCTGAGTTGTAGGGGGCCTGATTGGTTTATTATTTTAAATAATTTTTGCATAATGTTAATCAGCTGTGGTATTTAAAATACTTAAAGGAAGAGTGTATTTAAAAAAATTCTACAATTTAGGGAATTTTTTTATTTAGTATTATGGGCATAGAAGACTGTGTCTTTTGACAAATGCTTGTTATGGCTAGAGGCACAAATTGTTTTGCCATGCAATTCTGTGCTGCATGCTTAGCTAGAAGACTTCAATTCAAAGATAAATTGTTGCCCGCTGAGCCCAGTGTCTCTCAGGATGATGCTGTTCAGGCAATGCCACAGCTTTCTCCTCAAACGTCCCAAACCTCTATGGCGTCACAGTGCCCTGCAGTTCCTCTCGGCCTCCTGGAGGAGTTTATTTGCCTGCATATTTTGCTGCACAGGTATCTTCTGCGGTATCTGCAGCATTATTTGCTTTTCTTCTACAAGATACGATGAGTCCACGGATTTCATCCTTGTGGGATATTATCCTCCTGCTAACAGGAAGTGGCAAAGAGCACCACAGCAGAGCTGTATATATAGCACCTCCCTTCCCTCCACCCCCAGTCATTCTCTTTGCCTGTGTTATACTAGGAAGAGGTAAAGTGAGGTGTTAGTTTTAGTTTCTTTATTCAATAAGTTTTTTTATTTTAAATGGTACCAGTGAGTACTATTTTCCTCAGGGGGATATGGAAGAAGATTTCTGCCCTGAGGTTGATGATCTTAGCAGATGTAACTAAGATCCATGTTGGTTCCCACAGAGCTTCTGAAGGTAATACAAGAGACCTCTTCAGTGTGGAGAACGGTTTCATGCTACAAGCAGCATTGAGGTATGTGCAGCCCTTTATTTCTGAGGAGACTTGGTATATCAGAACTGGCTGACATTTATTTCCCTGCAAGGGAAGGGGTAAGCAGTAGACCTGTAAAACAATGGGGTATTACTGAGAAACCTATGCTTAACTTATTTTATTGACATATTGGGCCAAGCATTATAATGGGCTTAACAGCATTATAAAGAGACACTGGGAGAGGCAGGAATATGCTTAACGGTTTTTATTGGAAAATACAGGATTTGCATATAAACAGTTTGGCCGTATTTTAAGTGTACTTAGGGGTTAAATTATATCCACATGGCTTATACTCTAAACCGCTTCATCATGCGGTTGTTCAGGCCTATACTATCATCGGACATGATGGGCGGGGCTTATTTTCGCGCGCTCAGACGCGCACTTCACTCTGGCTGAGAAGGCAGCAGGCATTAGCTCCGGTTGAGCCTAGACTGGTGTTCTATTATCCGGATCTTTGTCAAGTCATTTTGAGGTACCCTGGGGGCAGGTAGGCGCCACAGCAGAGCTGTGGCAAGGTGCAGGGGTTATATTTTCAAATTTAACATATTTGTGACTATAAATGCCTTGTAGAGGTTAATTCTCCCCTTACTCTTGGGGTGCAATAATTCTTGGAGCCATTGCTTAGGTGTAGTTAATTTTAAATAGTAAATTAACGTGTTGTAGCATTTTTGGAAAATTTGTGCGCTTTTTTATTTCTTAAAGGCGCAGTACACATTTCTCAAACAATTGTTTAAATCAATAAATAAAGTGTTTAACGACTATTGTGGTTATTACTAGTCTTTTCAACATGTCTGACATTGATGAATCTCATTGTTCTATGTGTTTAGAAGCCATTGTGGAACCCCTTCTTACATTGTGTACCTCTTGTACTGAAAGGGTCTTATATTGTAAAAAGCATATTTTAGGTCAAGAAAGTGTGTCTAAGGATGATTCTCAATCTGAAGAGAACCAGGATATGCCATCCAATTCTCCCCAAGTGTTGCAACCTTTAACGCCCACACAAGCGACAGCAAGTACCTCTAGTGCGTCTAATTATTTTACTCTGCAGGAGATGACTGCAGTTATGTCAACTACCCTTACAGAGGTATTATCTAAATTACCAGTGTTACAGGGTAAACGCAGTAGGTCAGGGATTAATGTGAATACTGAATCCTCTGATGCTTTATTGGCTATTTCCGATGTACCCTCACAGTGCTCTGAGTTGGGGATCAGGGAATTGCTGTCTGAGGGAGAACTTTCAGACTCAGGAAATGTGTTACCTCAGACAGATTCGGACGTCATGTCCTTTAAATTTATGCTTGAACACCTCCGCCTGTTACTTCGGGAGGTTTTAGCGACTAGAATTAAGGCTCTCAAGCTAGCTAATTCTTTTATTACAGATGCCGCTTTTCAGATTGCTAAATTAGCAGCGAAAAATGCAGGATTTGCCATTTTAGTGCGTAGAGCGTTATGGCTCAAATCTTGGTCTGCTGATGTGTCATCAAAATCTAAGCTTTTAGCTATTCCTTTTAAGGGTAAGACCCTATTCGGACCTGATTTCAAGGAAATTATTTCTGACATTACTGGAGGTAAAGGCCATGCCCTACCTCAGGATAAGTCGATTAAGATGAGGGGTAAACAAAATAATTTTCGTTCCTTTCGAAACTTTAAAGGAGGACCCTCTGCTTCCTCTACAAAGCAGGAAGGGAATTTTGTTCAATCCAAGTCAGTCTGGAGACCCAACCAGGCTTGGAATAAAGGTAAACAATCCAAAAAGCCTGCTTCTGCTACAAAGACAGCATGAAGGGGCGGCCCCCGATCCGGGACCGGATCTAATAGGGGGCAGACTTTATTTCTTTGTTCAGGCTTGGGCAAGAGATGTTCAGGACCCCTGGGCACTGGTAATTGTGACCCACGGGTATCAACTGGAATTCAAGGATTTTCTCCCAAGAGGGAGGTTTCATCTTTCATGATTGTCTGTAGACCAGATAAAAAGAGAGGCGTTCTTACGCTGTGTAAAAGACCTCTCTACCATGGGAGTAATTTGCCCCATTCCAAAACTGGAACAGGGGCAGGGGTTTTACTCAAATCTTTTCGTGGTTCCCAAAAAGAGGGAACTTTCAGACCCATTTTAGATCTGAAGTGTCTAAACAAGTTTCTCAGAGTTCCATCATTCAAGATGGAGACTATACGAACAATATTACCTATAATCCAAGAGGGTCAATATATGACTACCATGGATTTCAAGGATGCATACCTTCATATTCCTATTCACAAGGATCAACATCAGTTCCTAAGGTTTGCCTTTCTGGACAAACATCAGTTTGTGGCCCTTCCTTTCGGGTTGGCCACAGCACCCAGGATCTTCAGAAAGGTTCTAGGGTCCCTTCTGGCGGTTCTCAGACCGCGGGGCATAGCAGTGGCGCCTTATATGGACGATATTCTGATCCAGGCGTCAACTTATCAGCTGGCAAAATCTCACACGGACACAGTGTTGTCTTTCCTGAGAACTCACGGCTGGAAGGTGAACATAGAAAAGAGTTCACTAGTTCCACAGACAAGGGTTCCCTTCTTGGGAACGCTGATAGACTCGGTAGACATGAAAATATTTCTGACGGAGGTCAGAAAATCAAAAATTCTAAATACTTGCCGAGCACTTCAGTCCATTCCTCGGCCATCAGTGGCTCAGTGTATGGAGGTCATTGGATTAATGGTAGCAGCAATGGACATCATTCCGTTTGCTCGCTTTCATCTCAGACCACTGCAGCTGTGCATGCTCGGACAGTGGAATGGGGACTATGCAAATTTATCTCCTCAGATAAATCTGGATCAAGAGTCCAGAGACTCTCTTCTTTGGTGGTTGTCGCCGGATCATTTGTCCCAGGGGACTTGTTTCCGCAGACCCTCGTGATTGTGACAACGGACGCCAGCCTACTGGGTTGGGGTGCAGTCTGGATTCCCTGAAGGCTCAGGGTGTTTGGACTCAGGTGGAGTCTCTACTTCCAATCAATATTCTGGAACTGAGAGCCATATTAAATGCGCTTCAGGCATGGCCTCAGTTGGCTTCGGCCAAATTCATCAGATTCCAGTCTGACAATATCACGACTGTGGCGTATATCAATCATCAGGGGGGAACAAGGAGTTCCTTAGCAATGATAGAAGTATCAAAGATAATCCGATTGGCGGAGGCCCACTCTTGCTATCTATCAGTGGTCTACATCCCAGGAGTAGAGAACTGGGAAGCGGATTTTCTAAGTCTTCAGACTTTTCATCCGGGGGAGTGGGAACTCCACCCAGAGGTGTTTGCCTCATTGACTCGTCAATGGGACAGACCAGAATTTGACCTGATGGCATCTCGTCAGAATGCCAAGCTTCCACGTTACGGATCCAGGTCGAGGGATCCTCAGGCCAAACTGATAGATGCCTTGGCAGTACCTTGGTCGTTCAGCCTAGTTTGTGTTTCCACCGTTTCCTCTCCTTCCACGCGTGATTGCTTGGATCAAACAGGAGAGAGCTTCAGTAATCCTGATAGCGCCTGCGTGGCCACGCAGGACTTGGTATGCGGATCTAGTGGACATGTCCTATCTGCCACAGTGGAAACTTCCTTTGTGACAGGACCTGCTCATTCAAGGTCCTTTCCTGCATCAAAATCTATATTCTCTGCAGCTGACTGCTTGGAGATTGAACGCTTAATTTTATCTAACGGGGATTCTCTGATTCGGTCATAGATACTTTGATACAGGCTCGAAAGCCTGTCACTAGAAAAATCTATCATAAGATATGGCGTAAATATCTTTATTGGTGTGAATCCAAGGGTTACTCATGGAGTAAAGTTAGGATTCCCAGGATTCTGTCTTTTCTCCAAGAAGGATTGGAGAAAGGGTTATCAGCAAGTTCTTTAAAGGGACAAACTTTTGCTTTGTCAATTTTGCTTCACAAACGTTTGGCAGATGTTCAGTCCTTTTGTCAGGCTCTAACAAGAATTAAGCCTGTATTTAGACCAATTACTCCTCCCTGGAGTTTGAAGTTAGTTTTGCGAGTTCTTCAAGGGGTCCCGTTTGAACCCATGCATTCCATAGATATTAAATTGTTATCTTGGAAAGTTTTGTTTTTAGTTGCTATTTGTTCTGCTCCAAGAGTTTCTGAGCTTTCAGCGTTACAATGTGATTCGCCTTATCTTATATTTCATTCTGATAAGGTGGTTTTACGTACCAAACCTGGATTTCTTCCTAAGGTTGTTTCAAACAAGAATATTAATCAGGAAATTGTTGTTCCTTCCTTGTGTCCAAATCCTTCTTCTAAGAAGGAGCGTCTATTACATAACCTGGTCCGTGCCTTGAAGTTTTACTTACAGGCGACTAAGGATTTCTGTCAATCATCTTCATTATTCATTGTTTATTCTGGAAAGCGTAGGGGTCAGAAAGCTACGGCTACCTCTTTCTTTTTGTCTGAGGACTATGATCCGCTTGGCATATGAGACTGCTTTACAGTCGTATCGTAGAAGAAATCAATTTATCAGGTAAGCATAAATTTCCTTTTCCTATGCTGGGAAAATGCAGGAGGAATTTCCTTTTCCTATGCTGGGAAAATGCAAGAGGAATTACACATTCAGATAGTAAGGTTTCTGTTCTACCTACTGCTACGCAGATTTCCCTCCCTCATATGTCTGATTAGGAGGATACGTCAGTAGCCTCTGAGGGGGAAATCTCAGATTCGGACAGTATTATTCCTTCATCTGTAACTGAAGAAGTAAACTTCAGATTTAAGCTATAACACCTTTGTGTACTGTTAAAGGAGGTATTGGCTACTTTGGACGACTCCGATACTTCTGTCGTTGTCAACCCTAGGAAGTCTAGTAAACTTAATAAATACTATGATGTTCCTTCCTCTGTGGAAGTTTTTCCTGTCCCAGATCGTGTGACTGAGATTATTTCACAGGAATGGGAAAAGCTAGGGATTCCTTTCTCCCGTCCCCTGTTGCTGGCTCCATTAAAGATTCTTGGAGCACCGTGCCTAAAGTAGAAGGGGCTATTTCTACTCTGGCTAAGAGAACTACGATCCCAATAGAGGATAACTGCTTCTTTAAGGATCCCATGGACAAAAAGCTGGAAGCTTATTTGAAGAAGATGTATTTTCATCAAGGTCTTCAATGGCATCTTATAGGTGTGATGCCTTGTCTGAATCAATTTTAGTAGAGACTCCGTTGGAGGAGATGCAAGATATGATTAAGGCTCTCAAACTTGCCAATTCCTTTATATCTGATGCTTACATGCAAGTTATTAGACTGGGAGCCAAGATGTCTGGCTTTACTATCCTAGCCCACAGGGTATTGTGGCTAAAATCTTGGTCAGCTGATGTTACCTCTAAGTCCAAGCTTCTGGTGCTTCCTTACAAGGATAAGACCTTGTTCGGACCTGGTCTGGCAGAAATAATTTCTAATATTGTCTTTTACCGCAAGACAAGAAGAACAGACTCAAAGTAATTTTCCTTCCTTTCGTAACTTTAAAGGTCAAAAGTCTTCCCCTCCCTCTTCCAAGCAGGAGCAGTCCTAGTCTTCTTGGAAGCCCAATTAGTCTTGGAATAAGGGGAAGAAATCAAAGAAACCCTCAGCTGAGTCTAAGTCAGCATGAAGGGTCGGCCCCCGGTCCGGGTTCGGATCAAGTGGGGGGCAGACTTTCCCTGTTTTGTCAAGCGTGGAGACAAGATGTCCCAGATCCTTGGTCTGTGGACATAGTATCTTCAGGGTTACAAAATAGAATTCAAAACTTTTCCTCCTAAGGGCAGATTTCACCTCTCAAGATTATCTGCAGACCAGGTAAAAATAGATGCATTCTTGAACTGCGTTCAGGACCTTTCCTCCCTGGGAGTAATTGTTCCAGTAAGGGAACAGGGTCTAGGATTCTATTCAAATCTGTTTGTGGTGACCAAGAAAGAGGGAACTTTTTGACCCATTTTAGACCTAACCCTCAACAAGTTTCTCAGGGTACAGTCCTTCAAAATGGAAACCATCCATTCCATTCTTCTTTTGGTCCAAGAGGATCAATTCATGACGACCATAGACCTGAAGGACGTGTATCTTCATGTTCCCATCCACAGGGATCATCACAAATTCCTAAGATTCGCCTTTCTAGACAAACACTTTCAGTTTGTGACGCTTCCGTTTGGCTTTGCCACAGTTCCCAGAATTTTCTCAAAGGTTCTGGGGGCTCTCTTAACAGTGATCAGGTCCCGGGGAATTGCAGTGGCACCATTCCTGGATGACATATTGGTACAGGGGCCATCTTTTCAACAAGCAAACTCTTATACAGAGATCTTGTTGTCTTTTCTATGTTCCCACAGTTGGAAAGTGAATCTGGAAAAGAGTTCCCTTGTTCCAGCTACAAGGGTGGTTTTCTTAGGGACCATAATAGATTCCCTATGTATGAATATTTTTCTGAAGAGCGGTCAGAAAATCCAGAATTCTCTCCTCTTGGCTCTCTCTACAGTCTACTGTTCTGCCATCAGTGGCTCAATGTATGGAGGTAATTGGTCTGATGGTCGCTTCCATGGACATCATTCCCTTTGCTCAATTCCATTTGAGAGCTCTGCAATTATGCATGCTCAGACAATGAAACAGAGACCATTCAGATCTGTCTCAGAGGATAGATCTAGACTAGTCGACAAGAGACTCTCTCCCGTGGTGGCTTTCTCAGGACCATCTGTCTCAGGGTACATGCTTCCGGAGACCTTCCTTGGTGATTGTGACCACGGACACCAGCCTGCTAGGCAGGGGAGCAGTCTGGGACTCGTTAAAGGCACAGGGACTATGAATAAGTCTGTTCTCCCCATAAACATCTTGGAATTGAGAGCAATTTACAATGCTCTGATGGCTTGCCCTCAATTGTCCATAGCCTGGTTTATCAGGTTTCAGTCGGAAAATATCACCTCAGTGACTTACATTTCTTAGCCATGAAGAAGGTGGCATGGATTATTCAGTGGGCGGAAGCTCACAATTGTTGTCTGCCATTCACATTCCTTGATTGGACAACTGGGAAGCGGATTTCCTGAGCAGACATTTCATCCCGGGGAGTGGGCTCTCCATCCATAGGTGTTCTCCAGGTTAGCCCTCAAATGGGGGTGTCGGAGTTGGATCTGATGGCGTCTTGGCAGAACGGCAAGCTTCCAAGGTACGGTTCAAGGTCAAGAGAACCTCAGGCCGCTCTGATAGATGCTCTGGCGTTCCTTGGGATTTCGGTCTAGCAAACCTGTTTCCTCCGTTTGCGCTCCTTCCACGAGTTATCGTACGTATCAAACAGGAGAGAGCATCAGTAATTCGAATAGCTCCTGCATGGTCTCACAGGATCTGGTATGCAGACCTAGTGAAGATGTCATCACAGCCACCTTGGAGGTTGCCTCTGAGGAAAGACCTTCTAACTCGGGGTCCATTCCTCCATCCAAATCTCGTTTCTCTGAAGCCGACTGCTTGAAGATTGAACGCTTAGTTCTGTCTAAGCATGGATTTTCTGAGTCGGTCATTGAGACCATGATCCAGGCTCGCAAGCCAGTTACTCGAAAAATGTACCATAAGGTATGGCGTAAATACCTTTATTGGTGTGAATCTAAGGGCTACTCTTGGAGTTGGGTTAGGATTCCTAGAATTTTGTCTTTTCTCCAGGATGGTCTGGAGAAAGGGTTGTCAATCAGTTCTCTGAAAGGTCAGATTTCTGCATTATCTATTTTGTTACACAAGCGTCTGGCGGATGTGCCAGATGTTCAATCTTTTTGTCAGGCCCTGGTCAGAATCAAGCCTGTGTTTAAATCTGTTGCTCCTCCTTGGAGTTTTAAACTTGTTCTTAAAGTTTTGCAGCAAGTTATATTTGAGCCAATGCATTCCATAGATATTAAGTTGCTATCTTGGTGTAGTAATCTTTTTATAATTACTTAAAACTGGCAAACAGATTAAGTGTAGCTGAATGACTGAACACCAAAAGTTATGAACCTAAACAATTGGTAATCAAATCAACAGCAGTTAATACAGAAAAGAACCAGCAATGGAATATATATATATATATATATATATATATATATATATATATATATATATATATATATATATATATATATATATATATATATATATATATATATATATATATATATCTGTTTGAATATATATATATAAATGGTAGAAACTGATTATAAGTAAAGTTATGTCAGAGAGCAGAGTTCTTCCAAGTATATTCAACACTGGAGAGTAACAGGTTAATGCTTGCAAGCTGCAGTTAAATGTTAAGTATAGTCTCAGGGTGGAGTACAAGCAAGTTAAGTGAGACACAGGCAGGCAAGCAGACACAGTTGAATAAAGCAGCTTAATGCGGTTAGTGGATTAGCAGATAAATCTGAAACACACTGAGAGAGACAAGTATACTCCAAACATGAGCTAAAGTACTTGCGTGACAAAACCCAGGTAGGTGGTATCCAAGTAGATGCGGTCGTTCCGGAGATGAAATAGCAAACAGAGCAGCAGAGCGTGCAGGCGAGAGCTGCGTGAGCAGTATGCAGCGTGTGATCCTCAGCGAGGAAATGAGCGGAGGGATATGCCAGTAAGGTAGATCCGGATCCTCATACCAAGAATAGTCCGTAGACAGCGGAGCAAGGTGTAGTTGAAAAGCACAATGAAGTGAAGAGGGCTAAGGGTACAAATAGCCACAAAGTTTCCAGTATAGGAATCAAAGGAATATCAATTGTAACAAAAATAAGGACTTGAGACAAAGTGACTGAGTAGCCAGAGAGGAACTCAGAGTACACAAAATAATCAAGCAATGTGTACAAGGGGAAGTGAAGTTATAAAGGCTAAAGGGGTGGAGCCCAGTTAAAGGGACATTACACTTGGAAGGTTTTGTTTGTTATTGCTATCTCTTCTGCTCGGAGAGTTTCTGTACTCTCGGCTTTGCCTTACCTTATTCTTCATACTAAATTGGAGTTTCTTCCTAAAGTGGTTTCGGATAGAAATATTAATCAGGAAGTTGTTGTTCCTTCTCTCTGTTTCAATCCTTCTTCTCATAAAGAACGTCTGTTGCACAACTTGGATGTTGTGCGTGCTCTAAAATTCTACCTACATGCGACTAAGGATTTTCGCCAGTCTTCTGCCCTGTTTCTTTGTTTCTCAGGAAAGCGTAAGGGTCAAAAGGCTACTACTATTTATCTTTCCCTCTGATTGAGAAGCATAATTCATTTTGCTTATGAGACTGCTGGACAGCAGCCTCCTGAGAGAATTACAGCTCATTTCACTAGGGCTGTTTCCTCTTCTCGAGCTTTCAAAAATAAAGCTTCTGTGGAACAGCTTTGCAAGGCTGCAACTTGGTCCTCTCTGCATACTTTTTTTTTAATATCCAAATTTGATACTTTTGCCTCGGCTGAGGCCTCTTTTGGGAGAAAGATTTTAAAAGCGGTGGTGCCTTCTGTTTTTGTTCTGCCTGTCTTGTTCTCCCTCCCTTTTTTTTTTTTTTTTTTTTTTTTTTTTTATTGAGGAAAAATAAATGGTTTACAGGCATGAAATCAAATTACATTCTTCATAGTTACATGCATTGTCATAAGAACAGAGAAACAAAGTATAAAGCGAGATAGAGCATGTCTTCTCAACATGAACCTGTCAGTTACACAATAATGAACATACGAACTCCCCATTTTTTAGTCCCTTGTATATAAAAAAAAAAAAATCAGACCACTCTTGGGTCTAATGAAAAAACTTAAGTGGTTAATTCAAGGGGTAATATATTAAATGTGCCCCAAAAGGGCTGTACCAAACTCAGAACCAAAAAGGCAACCATAATGAAAGCAAATAATAACATCAATCCGCTTAACATGTGAGGAAATAGGAGTAAGACAGTAGTTAGATAGGGAGGACCATGTTCAGGTGTTTCAGCGAGGCATAATTATCTGTACAATAAGCTAAATCTTCCTCCTTATTACATCTGTGAGTGCTAAATAAAAACTGCCCAAAAGTGACATGTATTGCGCAAGGGGGATATAAGATTGAAGTAAAGTCAACATCCCTACTGTTTTTTAATATAAACTTTTTTTGTTCCATCAGGGGACTCCACTTACCCCCAATATAAGCACCCAGAGGAAGGGGGGATATATTGTTGCATCTATAATGCCCACCATATTCATGTTGGTAATGAGACAGGAATAGTAGCTGTATGTTCTATATAGTATTGCGATAAAGGGCTTGTGAAAGCCAGCGTAACTCAGTCACTGGGCTGACAAGGTAACAGTAAACACATGTTCTCCTACATACAGATCATCTCATAAATAAAACAAAGCTACGCTGAACCTCACCAACATACTCAGGAAAGGTGTTTGTTCTCATAATTGTAATTGATGAGGAAATAGGTTTCCAGGAGGGCCCCACTCGAAACATTAATACAAATGTAAAGTCAGGAGATTTATCAATAATCTATAAGCCCACTAATATAGGCAATGCAACACATAAAACACCTGCACAGATCATAATTAAGTATGTTATAAATGGAGGGTGGATCTAACTAAGATATAGATTTAAATAACGGCTTTCCTATGATATAACTAAATCTGGCACAGTATAAACAAACCCACTTAACACAGAATACCCTCAGGGCCTAGTATGGATAGTTGATCGACCAAACAATGTCAACAGATCTGAAAACTTGTTTTAAAACAGAAGTTTCTTTAATACAAAGGTTCTGGTAAAGTTTGTTAAATTGTAGTTACCAGAGGAGCCAATTCCCGTTGGGTATGTTATTAGCACATATAGTCACTCCGACATCAGGCGCAATCGCCATCATGAGGGCAAGGTAGTCACCCTGAGGGCAGAACTGTAACAAAGGAATATACATAGACACAGAACAACCAGTTGTCGGTGCCTATGTAGTGCTGGGGCTTCAACCGATACCGGTCTTGTTGCTGTAAGTCACTGAGGGAGTATCAGCCAGATCCCCTGCGCTGTGAAAACCTCCAATAGTAGAAGCAGCATGGTGGTCCGTCAATCCGCCGAACATAGTAAGTCGCCCCACTGGCCGCTTGGCAGACCAGTTCCTATCCACACAAAGAACACACATGTCCCACTGCTTCTGGCTCATATCAATCAGATCTATTTCCTGGCATGTAGTTTTGTCGCCAGACCAGTGTATCTCTGCCGGTATAGATCGGGCCTCCAAATCTAGCCACATTACCTCAGGTTCATTCCTCTGGTCGGTCCCGGTTCGGAATGTGCTGTCATTTTCAACTGTGGGACCAGACTTTTGAGGTATTCGGGAGTTTTCTCCTAAAGTGTCGACCGGGTCAGCAGTATGGTACTCCCCTGTTGCCAGTGTTGATGTAAAGCTGATCAAGTCTTTATCAATAATTGCACCCACGTACTGGGGCTCTGTAAGCTGCCGATCGCCTTCATTAGCTGCATAATAGGGTACTTGGATATTAAAGCTATTAGAGATCAGACGGGATAGTTTCTGGTAGTGCTCTTCTAGAAGGTTGCAAATCGCTTCTTCAAGGGGTTGCCAGTCATGTGCCATGTTTACGATGTCAGTATAGGTACAATAGGACAGCTTTACAAGCTGCTATACCCGGGAAGCCCGGGGGGGTTAGAGGAAGGTCTGGCTCTTTCTAGGCCGCTACTGCGTACCTCCTCGTTCCGGTACTTTAGGGCTAAAGTTGGCTTGTCAAAACACATCGAAGTGTGCAGCAGAATCTGTGGTTGCAAAGTATAACACACACAAATAGAAATTGTGCCTCAATCGGGCTATATGCAGCAGAAATATATGCCCAATTCCTCAGCCTCTAAAATAAACGTCCATCATGGCCGCCGCCCGGAAGCATCCCCTCTCCCTCCCTTTTTATTCTTTGTCCTCTAGCTTTAGTATTGGTTCCCACTAGTAAAGAAAGAAAACAAAATTTATGCTTATCTGATAAATTTCTTTCTTTCGGGATATGGAGAGTCCACGACCTCATCCTTTATTAAGACAGTTATTTTTGAGTAAACCTCAGGCACCTCTATACCTTTGTATTATTCCTATTCCATTTCCCTTCGGTCGAATGACTGGGGATTATAGGTAGAGGAATGATACTTAATAGCTTTGCTGTAGTGCTCTTTGCCTCCTCCTGCTGACCAGGAGTGATATTCCCACTAGTAATTGAATATCATTGTGGATTCTCCATATCAGGAAAGAAAGAAATTTATCAGGTAAGCATACATTTAGTTTTTTTCCGTTACTGCTGCATAATATAGAATGGGGTGCAGGAGGTAAAACATTAAGATAACTAATGTGTAGACTGTGCCTTTATAGGGACATAAACCTGCAAAATGAACATTCTCGTATATGTCCAGGTTTTTATAGAAGTTTTTCAAATAATTTATGAAGTGACAGTTTTAAATGTTTTTAAATATGTATTTTATTTTATTAACTGCTGTATCTGAATTATGAAATTTTGATTCATGATAAATACAATGCATAGTGTTCTCCAAAGAAAACATTTCCAGCCGGGTGGCCTCATGATGTAGGAGAGTGGGGGCATTGTAATACTTTGGAAATTTCAAGCCCTGTTTATAAATATCAGAAAATGTTTTAATATTACACTCTACCAGTTCCATGCGAGTAAGAAATTGCAGTGGACGAATACATTTTCTTTAACTTTTCTTATGTTTTAACAAATTTGAGGAATAGCAACTTTTCTGGGCAAGTAGATTTTAACTCTTGACTAGTAAACTATAGTGCTATTTCCATCTTAATGGGAGGATAGTCTACTGCTTCATTCATTACTTGTGGGAAATAGGAACCTGGCCACCAGGAGGAGGCAAAGACAACGCAGCCAAAGGCTTAAATACCTCCCCCACTCCCCTCATCCCCCAGTCATTCTTTGCCTTTCTTCACAGGAGGTTGGCAGAGAAGTGTCAGAAGATTCAGAGTAGTCTCTTATGGAGAGTAGTACTCTTCGAAATGGGACTAGAGTTTTAAGTAATCCTGTCAGCCTCTCAGTGAGAGCATGGATAAAAGTTAGAGTCCGGAGATGCAGGGAGTGTCGTCTCTGCGAAACCATCCCAACTCATGTTAACAGCTCCTGGGCAATCAACATTGACGAGTTTCGCTGCCTGCCTTTATTCACTGAAGTCCATGTCAGGGGTGATGCTAGTAAGCTGTCACACTTGAAGGGCCGTATTCCTGTTCCACGGCATAGATTCTGGTCAGATCGTTTCATTTATACACATATGATAACGCAAGAAGACAGGGTCACAGTGTGTCTCCTTTTATCTGTATAGAATCAAGGGTTAATATCCCATGAAAGGATTATTGAACAGGGGAGGATTTATGCATAATATCTTTATTGTGTTAATGCTACATCATGTGTGAGATGAGGCTCCAGCAATGTGTGAACAGTCAGTTGTAGATCGACATGACCTTTTTTGGCGCGTTTTCTTTACAGTGCAGGGGCGGTCCTGCATGGCACTCCATGTGACCGGGTGTGACCTCTTCAACTTCCTCTTTCCTGATCGACATTTGCAGACTCGTCCTTTTCTCCCTCTACCTCTTTGAAAGCTGTTCCGGACTCTCAGCTTGAGCTATGGGGGGCCATTCCTAAGGTGAATGGAGCTATCTCCACGCTCGCTAAGCGTATGACTATTTCCCTTGTGGATAGTTAGTCGTTCAAAGAGCCCATGGATAAAAGTTAGAATCCATGTTGAGAAAGATGTTCCAACTCACGGGTTTGTTTTCCAAACGGCAGCGGCAATCGCTGTGGTGGCTGGAGCATCTACCTATTGGTGTGACGCACTGTCATCTATGGTCGAGGTGGAGACTCCTCTCGAGGAGATGCAGGAAAAGATGCAGGTTATTCGCCTGAATGACATCAGGGCTCTCAGTAGGGCTCTGTGGTTAAAGTCGTGGTTTGCTGACATGACTTCCAAGTCTAGATTACTATCCCTTCCATTTCAGGGGAAAGTTCTTTTTGGTCCAGGCCTGGACTCTATTATATCCACGGTCACGGGAGGCAACGGTGCTTTCCTTCCGCAGGATAAGAAGAATAAGCCTAAGGGCTCTACTTTTCGTCCCTTTCGTTCGGACAAGTCTCAACGCCAGCAGCCCGCTGCAAAGACCGAGCAGTCTAAGGGGTTTTGGAAGCCAGCTCAGTCTTGGAACAAGTCCAAGCAGAGCAAGAATATAGTGAATAGAAGGTTGGTGCTTACTAAAAAATCCTGTATGCCTGGTGGATGGGGGAAACTACTCCTCCTCAGTAGTTTAGGTTGAAAACAATTGTAAGAGTTTGGATTTCCACTGGCGCTTATAAATTAAGCTAGGATTTATGCTACCATTATATGTGTAACTTATCTAAGTGAGATATTATAAGTGATTCTGATTTGTATCCGGTGAAAAAACAATAGTATCTAAGTGTCTCAGACAACGGATATTTAGGATTTAAGTCCTATGTGTTGACTGGTATAAAATATTTCTTTCATGTAATTAGCAAGAGTCCATGAGCTAGTGACGTATGGGACATACATTCCTACCAGGAGGGGCAAAGTTTCCCAAACCTCAAAATGCCTATAAATACACCCCTCACCACACCCACAAATCAGTTTTACAAACTTTGCCTCCTATGGAGGTGGTGAAGTAAGTTTGTTCTAGATTCTACGTTGATATGCGCTCCGCAGCAGGTTGGAGCCCGGTTTTCCTCTCAGCGTGCAGTGAATGTCAGAGGGATGTGAGGAGAGTATTGCCTATTTGAATTCAATGATCTCCTTCTACGGGGTCTATTTCATAGGTTCTCTGTTATCGGTCGTAGAGATTCATCTCTTACCTCCCTTTTCAGATCGACAATATACTCTTATATATACCATTACGTCTACTGATTTTCGTTTCAGTACTGGTTTGGCTTTCTACAACTTGTAGATGAGTGTCCTGGGGTAAGTAAGTCTTATTTTCTGTGACACTCTAAGCTATGGTTGGGCACTTTTTTTATAAAGTTCTAAATATATGTATTCAAACATTTATTTGCCTTGACTCAGGATGTTCAACGTTCCTTATTTCAGACAGTCAGTTTCATATTTGGGATAATGCATATGAATAAATCAATTTGACTTTTTCCCTGTGGGCTATTAGGCTCGCGGGGGCTGAAAATGCTTCATTTTATTGCGTCATTCTTGGCGCTGACTTTTTTGGCGCAAATTTTTTTTTCTGTTTCCGGCGTCATACGTGCCGCCGGAAGTTGCGTCATTTTTTTGACGTTTTTTTGTGCCAAAAGTGTCGGCGTTCCGGATGTGGCGTCATTTTTGGCGCCAAAAGCATTTAGGCGCCAAATAATGTGGGCTTCTTTTTTGGCGCTAAAAAATATGGGCATCACTATTGTCTCCACATTATTTAAGTCTCATTATTTATTGCTTCTGGTTGCTAGAAGCTTGTTCACTGGCATTTTTTCCCCATTCCTGAAACTGTCATTTAAGGAATTTGATAAATTTTGCTTTATATGTTGTTTTTTCTATTACATATTGCAAGATGTCTCCAATTGTCCCTGAGTCAGAAGCCACTTCTGGAAAAATGCTTAACTGAGTTTCAGTTCTACCAAAGCTAATGTTTATCTTTAGCTATGGTTTGTATTAAGTTATTATGATATACTTTTACATGCAGATTCCATTAGTATTTATGCTTTATACATTTCCATTCTTAAGTACAAGAAATGTTTAGCAGATTTATAAGAAATATTTTTTCTGATTAAGGCTTTGTCTGACTTCGTGCCTTCTAATACAATTTTTAGGTCTTTTTCACTTCTTTTTTAATTATTGAAGTTTCAAATGACCAACAACATACTGTTTTATCCTTCTCTGATGATGTTTTTTTCTCTTTCAGAAATTCTCTTCATCAGATATTGACACTAACAAATCTACTTTTTTATATAAATTTTTTATTATTAAAGTACATTTGTTCTTTGTTGAAGAGGTGTTGATTATTTTGGATATTAAGGTAACTAGTTCTTTAAAACTAGCTGACACTATTTCTGCCTTTTTTTTTTTTTTTTTTTTTTTTTTTTTTAATATTTTTATTGAGGTGATAAAAGCAGGCATACAACAAGAATACTTTAGTGAATAAAGTTACAGTACATAACCTTTCAAAAACAATAAGTTCACACTGCATCCTACGGCACAAAAAAGGTATATTTAACTTATTCAGTGAACCGGATTATTACATATTGCCTGAGCCTTGCGAAACCTTCCAACATGACGCAATAGGCCGCTTATGGACCTCTAGTACTAACAAAAGAATATACAGAATAGAAGGTAATCTGAAACAGAGAGACCTCTCTTGGGCCTCAACTAGTGCACCTCAGGATTTTATAGTTTTCTGGGGAGGGGATTTTTTATATAACTTAATGTGAGCTAAACTAAAATAATATATAATAGGGAGAGAAATGATACTCGCTTACTTTTGGTATATTATGTGAAGAGTATATAACTCTGTAGAGCACAAGATATGGAATCTAATAATAGGGAAGCGTGGTAAGCTAGGCAATATTACACTGATGGGCTGTAAAGACTCCATAGCCAATAGTAGGATTTTGAACACTAATACAGAGGATGGACCGCACTTGGATAAAATATAGGGAAATAAGTAAATTTACTCCTCAGCCTGGAGCCTATGAGAAGTAAGACTGCAATAATTGTATGTGTGGATTACAAAAAGGGACATTGCAGAGTAATTAACCTAAGTGGCGTAGCTAAGAGACTAAGGTGAAAAACTTCTGTTGAATGACTAAGGATACATGCCACATATAGTCTATATCATACATAGACACACACATAAAAGGGTACCAGCAAGGACAGTTATTGTTAGCAGTTAACCTCCTTTTCGGCAATACATAGTTTAGATATGCATGTAAACAGTCCAATGGTATAAGAACAAAATATTGGTGAGGTAAATCTATCAGATCTGACTATATATAATTAAGGATATATTGGGATGGGTCCAGTATACAGCAGTATATAACGATGGATTAGAATGTGCAGCTGCTATAAGGTAGATGGACAGACACAGATTACATGAAAACTGCAAAACTCCTAGAACTGAATCAAGGCAAACGTGAGAGAATAGCGTTCCAATTTGGGTTACCATATTTAACTAAACAACTAAGAGTTCTAGGGATAACACATTTCCCCTCCAACCTGCATCGGATCTAAAGATGCTCCACAGTTGCCAAGTTAGTGAATTGGCCAAAGAGTTTAGTGTTAAATGTCTCGCCAGGTTAGTCAGTACAACAGCTGAGGCATGAAAGTGCTCCACGGGATTAGCCGATACCGGAGCGTCTATGAAGCAACTCACAACACTCTGCAGGGGCAGTGTTCAATGAGGCTTGATACTCTGGAGCTTTATGGAAACTGGAGACACTTGGGTGATATACAAGGCCACAGTAAAGATCGGAATAAACTTGCCTGCATAGCTGAGAATGTCCCGTTGTGGTAAGCATCCGTGTACAGAACGCTCTTTTCCTCAAAGCAGGGCGACTTACATACTCTTGCCTGTGGCCCCCTGCTGTATAGGGAGGTCGGGCTGTTCGTGGATCACAGGAAGAAAGAGAAGCCCGACTTGCTGCTGCTCCCCCTGGCTGAGCCGGTCGCCTGCTTTGTAACTCCCTCTGTCTGCCAGTGACTATGCGAAACACCGGAACCCTCGAGGCCAGCTGTCTCTTCCTCCGCCTGCACTGTGTAATCCATTGAGGCTCCGAATCGCCTCTTGATCTCAATACCATGGGCGGTATATTTTTATCTGTAGCCGGAATATCGGGTAAGTGATCCGCCAGACAGGGGTGTTGCAAGGGAACTTCTACGTTCTGCGGGGCCTCTGTAAGTATTATGGAGGGTTGATCCCTATCATTCAGAATTACAGGCTGAGATTGGCCGTTGAGCCCTCCGGCCATTAGATATGTCATCTCCATTGTCGGCTCAGTAATTCTAGCTGTTAGGCCAGTGTATTGAGGCTTTGATTTTAGGACTAGTTTACATAGAACTTGGATCGGGCATGTAGTAGGTTTAATGGGCAACTTTAGTGACGGCTGCATTTCTCCCTTTGCCTTAACACAGACATCTTTTAGGGAGGTGAATTCCGCTTTAAGTACTGCACACATTTCTGTAGAGTGGGCCTCCAGCATGGCTTTCATTTCCCTAAGGAACAGCGTAGTGTCTAGCGCCATAGTAAATCTGTGATGTACGATGCTTAGACAGATGTGAAACGTCCCTTATCTCAAAAAATGACCAAAAGTAAGTTCCACTGTAGATACTTAGGACATCAGTGTCAAAGCACTGTATACCCGGCTTGCAAGATACCGGGGGGGTGTTGAGGACCTTTCTCTGTGGAAACTGCCTTAGGCCTCAACGCTCCAGATCGGTTGTCACAGGTAGTACTCCCATAAGTGTAGATTCAATCAAATCAGCTCGGTTTGTAGACTTGTATTAGCAGGAAACACAAGGTAGATGGTTCTTTTATTCACGGATAAAAGGCAGATTATCTGTGATCCCCTGAGAGCAACCGATACTGCAACCATTCAAGGTGCTGCCCAGAGACACGCCCCTATTTCTGCCTTTTTATTCTTCTGTGATTTCAGAGGTTTTCCTTCCAATTCCCCATACTAGGGAATGGAATAGGCTGAGAATTTTCTTTTATTTTTAAACTATATTCTTTGTCAGCAGTTAAATTTAATTTGGAGGGTTCTCCAATTTATTGGAGCTATCTCTACTCCTACTAATTATGCTATTGTTGTTATAGCAAAATAGTATTTATTTTCCTTTATATAGTTATATCTTATTTATGGAAAATTATTTAGTTTCAGGTACTTTTCTTGGTCCTGTGATATTGCAATTGCTTAATTTTTTCTGTTTACTTTAAGATCAAGTATCAGATTATGATTTATTTTAGCATTGTTAAAGGGACAACATTTACTAGACTAGGTGCTGTTGCATTTGTCTTGTTGTTTTGCATTTTGCAAGTCCTCTGTTTTGACTGGTCCTTTAAACTGGACTATCATGCTAATGATTTCATTTGTGTCTTCATTTGTGTCTTCATTTTATTGAATATATTCGCAAATGAGGGTTAATCTATGTCTTTAGCTATTTTAGCTAGAAGAATTTTTTGATTTTTTTTAAAAAAAAACAAAAAAACCAAAAAGAAAATCCATATTTCTTTTATTCTAAGATAATCAATTATAATTGGATTCAATTCTTAACTATGGGCTTCAAGATTGAGTTCTAAGACTAAACTTTAAGCTTATATTAGTTTGGTTGTTCTTATTAAGGAACAAATTCCTGAGTTCTTTCCCAAGTAACATGTTTATAATTGGGGTTCGAAATCAGCTCCCTAATATTGCGATGTACGTGCCGTATTCCAGCTTGGCTGGTAAGGGGCAGGTTAAGACTTCTTTGAAATTTATTTGGTTCTATTCTGTCCAAATTTCTTTGATTTTATTCCAGTAAGGCTAACACTTTCTTTCAGTGTGTTTCTGTCCTATATATTTTGGATACTGTTGAAGCATGGCTCAAGCGCTGCTCAGACCTGGAATCTTCTGGGGTATTTTTTCCAGTTCTTTTTCTAGGAACTGGGTTTTGGAGTTTTATTCAAACTATTCTGCCTTTTTTATGGTCATTGATACAATAAATGCATATTCTTCATTTTTCTGTTTTCATTCAGATTATTTCCTGTGGATGTGGAATCTCATATGTTTCACTTGCTCTTCAGGACATAGTTAGAGGATCTTTTTTTCAAAAGCTCTTGATTCCTCACGCAAGGGTCACCTTTTTTTAGGTTTCCAGATGGTTTATGTCACTATCTTTGTCTCTATCAGACAAGGGACAATTTGATTTGGGTTCCGTCTGTCGGTACCTTTAGTCTCTATTATTTCCTTCAGTTGCTATATATGCATAGAAGTTTTAACAGCATTGGATTCAATTTCCTTTGCTCATTTTCAATGGAAAGATCCTTTCCAGCTTTTTATGAGTGTTGTTTCTTCAAGAACATGGTTGGAGGATGAATTAACCAAAAAGTTTGTTGATTCCTCAGACAAGAGTAACCTTTTTTAAATTTCCGGATAGATTCAGTGTCCATGTCTCTGTTTATGTTGGATTAGAGACGTCTGAAATTGGTTTCAGCTTATCAAAACCTTCAGTCTCAATCATTCCCTTCGGTAGCCTTATGCATGGAAATTCTAGGTTCTTATGACTGCTGCATTGGACGTGTTCCCCTTTGCTCATTTTCACATGCGACCTCTTCAGCTCTGTATGCTGAACCGGTGGTGCCGGGATTATACAAAGATATCTCATTTAATATCTTTAAAACCGATTGTTCGACACCCTCTGACGTGGTACAGACCACCATCGTTTAGTTCAGGGGGCTTCTTTTTTTCTTCCAACCTGGACTGTGATCTCAACAGATGCAAGTCTGACAGGTTGGGGAGCTGTATGGGGGTTTCTGACAGCACAAGGGGTTTGGGAAATCTCAGGAGGTGAGATTTCCAATCAATATTTTGGAACTCCGTGCAATTTTCAGAGCTCTTCAGTCATGGCCTCTTCTAAAGAGAGAATCGTTCATTTGTTTTCAGACAGACAATGTCACAACTGTGGCATATATCAATCATCAAGGAGGGACTCACAGTCCTCTGGCTATGAAAGAAGTATCTCGAATACTGGTATGGGCGGAATCCAGCTCCTGTCTAATCTCTGCGGTTCATATCCCAGGTATAGACAATTGGGAAGCGGATTATCTCAGTCGCCAAGCGTTACATCCGGGCGAGTGGTCTCTTCACCCAGAGGTGTTTCTTCAGATTGTTCAAATGTGGGAACTTCCAGAAATAGATCTGATGGTTTCTCATCTACACAAGAAACTTCCCAGGTATCTGTCCAGATCCAGGGATCCTCAGGCGGAAGCAGTGGATGCATTGTCACTTCCTTGGAAGTATCATCCTGCCTATATCTTTCCGCCTCTAGTTCTTCTTCCAAGAGTATTCTCCAAGATTCTGAAGGAATGCTCGTTTTTTCTGCTGGTGGCTCCAGCATGGCCTCTCAGGTTTTGGTATGCGGATCTTGTCCGCATGGCTTCTTGTCATCCGTGGACTCTTCCGTTAAGACCAGACCTTCTGTCATAAGGTCCTTTTTTACCATCAGGATCTCAAATCCTTAACTTTAAAGGTATGGAGATTGAACACTTGATTCTTAGTCAAAGAGGTTTCTCTGACTCTGTGATTAATACTATGTTACAGGCTCGTAGATCTGTATCTAGGATGATATATTATCGAGTCTGGAAGACTTACATTTCTTGGTGTCTTTCTCATCTTTTTTCCTGGCATTCTTTTAGAATTCCGAGAATTTTACAGTTTCTTCAGGATGGTTTGGATAAAGGTTTGTCTGCAAGTTCCTTGAAAGGACAAATCTCTGCTCTTTCTGTTCTTTTTCACAGAAGGATTGCTATTCTTCCTGATATTCATTGTTTTATACAAGCTTTGGTTCGTATAAAATCTGTTAAGTCAATTTTCTCCTCCTTGGAGTTTGAATTTGGTTCTGGGGGCTCTTCAAACTCCTCCGTTTGAACCTATGCATTCACTGGACATTTAATTACTTTCTTGGAAAGTTTTGTTTCTTTTGGCCATCTCTTCTGCTAGAAGAGTTTCTGAATTATCTACTCTTTTCTTGTGAGTCTCCTTTTCTGATTTTTCATCAGGATAAGGCGGTGTTGCGAACTTCTTTTTAATTTTTACCTAAGGTTGTGAATTCTAACAACATTAGTAGAGAAATTGTGGTTACTTCATTATGTCCCAATCCTAAGAATTCTAAGGAGAGATCTTTGCATTCTTTGGATGTTGTTAGAGCTTTGAAATATTATGTTGAAGCTACTAAGAATTTCCGAAAGACTTCTAGTCTATTTGTTATCTTTTCCGGTTCTAGGAAAGGTCAGAAGGCCTCTGCCATTTCTTTGGCATCTTGGTTGAAATCTTTAATTCATCATGCTTATGCCGAGTTGGGTAAAACTCCGCCTCAAAGGATTACAGCTCATTCTACTAGGTCAGTTTCTACTTCCTTGGCGTTTAGGAATGAAGCTTTGATTGTTCAGATTTGCAAAGCGGCAACTTGGTCTTCTTTGCATACTTTTACTAAATTCTACCATTTTGATGTGTATTCTTCTTCTGAAGCAGTTTTTTTAGAAAAAATACTTCAGGCAGCTGTTTTAGTTTGATTCTTCTGCTTATAATTTCAGTTTTCATTATAAGATTTAAACTTTATTTTGGGTGTGGATTATTTTTCAGCGGAATTGGCTGTCTTTATTTTATCCCTCCCTCTCTAGTGACTCTTGCGTGGAAGATCCACATCTTGGGTAGTCATTATCCCATACGTCACTAGCTCATGGACTCTTGCTAATTACATGAAAGAAAACATAATTTATGTAAGAACTTACCTGATAAATTCATTTCTTTCATATTAGCAAGAGTCCATGAGGCCCACCCTTTTTTGTGGTGGTTATGATTTTTTTGTATAAAGCACAATTATTCCAATTCCTTATTTTTTATGCTTTCGCACTTTTTTCTTATCACCCCACTTCTTGGCTATTCGTTAAACTGATTTGTGGGTGTGGTGAGGGGTGTATTTATAGGCATTTTGAGGTTTGGGAAACTTTGCCCCTCCTGGTAGGAATGTATATCCCATACGTCACTAGCTCATGGACTCTTACTAAAAGTTCTTACATAAATTATGTTTTTCTTAATGTTTTATAAAGAATAATAATACTAAATCTGTAATTACAGATGAAGTGGATAGTGTTCGTGAATAGGTTATGAGGAGTAAATAATTGTAAGTGAAGCTAGTGACGATCCAATTAGCAGTGATTAGAAATGGATATAACTATATCCAAAAAATAAAGAAAGATGTAGAAGTGTTAAAACTATTTTATTAAACTAAATTTACTGTCAACAATAAAACTTTAGGATTAACTAAAAGATATATGACAAATAAAACAAATAAAAGCAAATAAAACAAGGGACGTCTCCCTATGAACTTTTTTCAGTAAGTCGAGTGACTTGACAGTATATGGTCTCTGAATATAACTTGATAAACATAAAATGCCACCTTGGGATTAAAGCAACACTTCTACATCTTTATTTTTTGGATATAGTTATATCCATTTCTAATCACTGCTAATTGGATCGTCACTAGCTTCACTTACAATTATTTACTCCTCATAACCTATTCACGAACACTATCCACTTCATCTGTAATTACAGATTTAGTATTATTATTCTTTATAAAACATTATGAAAATATTTTATACCAGTCAACACATAGGACTTAAATCCTAAATATCCGTTTTCTGAGACACTTAGATACTATTGTTTTTTCACCTGATACAAATCAGAATCACTTATAATATCTCACTTAGATAAGTTACACATATAATGGTAGCATAAATCCTAGCTTAATTTATAAGCGCCAGTGGAAATCCAAACTCTTACAAGCAGAGCAAGAATCCAGCCGAGACAAAGTCGGCATGAAGGGGCAGCCCCCAATCTCTCGCTGGATCGTGTAGGGGGCAGTCTATCTCTGTTTGCAGAGGTTTGGATGTGAGACGTACAGGATCCTTGGGTTCTGGAGGTGATCACCCAGGGTTACAGGATAGGGTTCAAAACTCATCCGCCCAGGGGCAGATACCTCCTGTCAAACCTATCCTCAAGACCAGAGAAGAGAGACGCCTTTCTAGAGTGCGTAAGGGATCTCTAATCTCTCAGAGTAATCTGTCCAGTACCTCTATCAGAAAGGGGTCTAGGGTACTATTCAAACCTTTTTGTGGTTTCAAAGAAGGAGGGCACGTTCCGCCCAATTCTGGACCTAAAGTGGCTCCTTATCTGGATGATATTCTGGTTTAGGCTCCGTCCTACAGTCTCGTGGAGGACCATTCAAGGGCTCCTCTTCTTCGATCCCATGGATGGAAGATAAACGAAAGAAAGAGTTCTCTGGTTCCCAGCAACATGGTGGAGTTCCTGGGTACGATAATAGATTCCATATCTATGAAAATATTCTTGACAGATCAGAGACGTTCCAAGATTGCGTCCAGCTGTCTTGCCCTTCAGACCTCCTCAAGGACATTTGTGTCCAGGTGTATGGAGGTGATTGGGCTCATGGTATCCAGCATAGATGTCATTCCATTCGCCAGGTTACATCTCAGACCTATTCAGTTATGCATGCTGAGACAATGGAACGGCGATCTCTCGGATCTATCCCAACAGATCTCTCTGGACAACGGAGTGAAGGAATCCCTCTCTTGGTGGATCCGTCCGGGACAGCTGGCCCAGGGGACATCCTTCTTGAGGACTTTCTCAGCAGACAATCATTTCATCCAGGGGAATGGGCTCTCCATTCCGAGGTGTTTGAGGAGATTTGCAACAGATGGGGGACGCCAGAGATAGACCTCATGGCGTCCAGACTCAACTTCAAGCTACCCAGATACGGGTTGTGGTCCTGGGACACTCAGGCAGAACTGGTAGATGCCTTGGGAGTTTAACCTAATTTACATTTTTCCAGCGTTGCCACTTCTTCCTCGAGTGGTGGCCCGCATCAAACAGGAGCAAGCTTCGACCATTCTGATTGCTCCGTTGTGGCCGTGGAGGACGTGATTTGCGGATCTGGTGGGGATGTCATCGTCTCCTCCATGGAGGTTACCCTGTCGCAGAGATCTGCTGGTTCAGGGTCCCTTTCTACTCCAAAATCTCGATTCTTTGAGGCTGACTGCGTAGAGATTGAATGTCTAGTCTTGGTCAAGAGAGGTTTTTTTTGAGGGAGTAATTGATACTCTCATCCAGGCCAGGAAGCCGGTCACTCGTCGCATCTATCATAAGGTGTGGAGGACCTACTTATCCTGGTGTGAGGAACGTGGATATCCCTGGCACAAGGTTGGGTCATCCAGGATTCTGGCCTTTCTCCAGGATGGTCTGGATAAGGGTCTTGCCGCCAGTTCCTTAAAGGGACAGATTTCAGCATTATCGATGCTGTTACACAAGAAACTAGCGGAGCTTCTTGATATTCAGTCCTTTGTTCATGCTCTATCTAGGATCAGACTTGTCTTTAGAAATTCTGCTCCTCCTTGGAGCTTAAACTTGGTTCTTAAGGTTTTGCAGAGGGCTCCGTTTGAGCCTATGCATGCGCTTGACAAAATTCTTTCCTGGAAGGTTTAATTTTTTCTGGCTATTGCATCAGCTCGCAGAGTCTCTGAGTTAGCGGCATTGCAATCTGAGCCACCTTACCTGATTTTTCACGCTGATAAGTTTGTGCTTTGCACTGGGTTGGGATTTCTTCCCAAGGTGGTGTCAGATCGTAACATCAATCAGGAGATGGTAGTTCCTTCCTTGTGTCCTAATCCTTCTTTGTCTAAAGAAAGGTTACTCCATATCTTGGATGTGGTTTGAGCCTTGAAGTTTTATCTTCAGGCCACGAAGGATTTCAGACGGACTTTGTCCTTATTTGTGGTGTATTCAGGGAAGCGTAGGGGGCAGAAGGCCTCTTCTACTTCTGTCTTTTTGGTTGAGGAGCATTATCCGTTTGGCCTCCTCAGAGGATTATGGCTTACTCAACTAGAGCTGTGGCCTCTTCTTGGGCCTTTAAGAGCGAGGCCTCTGTGGAGCAGATTTGTAAGGCGGCTACTTGGTCCTCCTTACATATTTTTACAAAGTTTTACAAATTTGATGTTTTTGCTTCGGCGGAAGCTGTTTTTGGGAGAAAGGTTCTGCAGGCTGTGGTGCCCTCAGTATAGGGTCCGCCTTCTTTTACCCTCCAGTTTTTGTTCATTCAGTGTCCTCTAGAGTTTGGGTATTTTCTCCCACAAGTAATGAATGAAGCAGTGGACTCTCCTCCCATTAAGGTGGAAAACATAAATTATGCTTACCTGATAATTTCATTTCCATTTGTGGGAGGAGAGTCCACTGCTCCCGCCCGTTTGCTCTGGTGGGCGGACCTAAATTTAATATTATTCTTCTGGCACCATTTATACCCTGATATTTCTCCTACTGTTCCTTGTTCCCTTGGCAGAATGACTGGGGGATGATGGGAGTGGGGGAGGTATTTAAGCCTTTGGCTGGGGTGTCTTTGCCTCCTCCTGGTGGCCAGGTTCTTAATTCCCACAAGTAATGAATGAAGCCGTGGACTCTCCTCCCCACGATGAAAATGAAATGATCAGGTAAGCATAATTTATGTTTTTCCTCCCCTATTTATAAATTGTACTTAATAAAACCAAAGCACAAATTGATTGCATAATTTAACATAAATTGATGTAATGATGATAATTTGTACAAACATTGAAATAATGTAATATTAGCTAATTTTAGCTTAAAGCAATATGAAACCCAAACATTTTTCTTTTGTGATCCAGACAGAGCATACAGTTTTTAAAACATTTCCAAATTAATTCCATTTATCGAATTTGCTTCGTTCCCATGGTATCCTTTCTTGAAAAGATACCTAGGTAGGTGTCTGGAGCGCTGCATGGCAGGAAATAGTGCAAATGGATAACATTCTTGCAAAACTGCTGCCATGTAGTGTTCCAGAAATGGGCATATGTTCCTGCTTTTCAACACAAGATACCAAGAAAACAAAAATTAATAATAGAAGTAAATTAGAAAGTTGTTTAAAACTGCATGCTCTATCTGAATCATAAGGTTTCATGTCCCTTTTAATATTGGTTAATATTTTAGCTGGGTGGTGTGTCTATTAAAAAGGTACAGAGGAGAAAAATATGTGTATATAAAATGGCTTTCTAATGTCCCTTTTAAAAGCATGGATTCAAAGCCATGTTGTGTTTTTTATCTCAACAATAGAGAAAGTTTGTTCCCTGTTAGCTATTTCATTAAAAAAAGACTTGCTGGTGATTACCAAATATATATATATTTTTAAACTTTTTTATGTTTGAATAATTCAGAACTTAAAATATTGTTGAGGTTTTGATCTTGAGGCTCTATACACAAAGTAGAAATAATTAATCTCATGCATTATTACATTCATTTCTCAGATCTAGAAGAGAATAGTATCACATTTTTGGAATGCGAGCAAGGTTGCCAGTTTGTTCAAGTTTTCAGACATCTGAAGCTACAATATATCATCAGTGACTTGAATTCAGTAAGAATCGTTGAACGTGATGCCCTGATACCTTCAGGTAAGTGCTCACTATGCCCTAAAGTTAATGGAAGTTTAAGTGTTAATTTATGTACAATTATGATAGCAGAGACTGTGAAATCAGAAAGTACAAGAACATACTGTAGTTTATCTATCATATAACAAATATGAGGTAATAAGGATTTGACAGCAGTTAGGAATGAATAGATGGGCTAAATGGATATTGATCTGTGTTTAATGCATTTGTAAACACATTCCACTGCTTTACCAACTACAGACATCAGCATTTGTAAACTAAAATCTTCAGTCCATCAGACATTTTTCATGACAGTTATGTTTTACTTTCTTTGTATCTTTGTTTGGAAATATTTCTGTTGGCTAAAGTCATATATTTATTTAAGTTTCTAAGCTTTGAAGTGCACTCTTCTATTCTTTATTTTTCTTTCCTAAGGGAGGCATTGTTTATGAGTGTTGTATTAGAAACTTCCACCTGCATAACAACTTTAAAACAAAGAGCACCATGTGGTGAAGCACTGGGCCCAACCAGGAAAATTACTGAACAAAAATGTATTGCGCCTAAGCACAGGCTAGTTACCTTCTATTTAAAGGACCAGCTTCAAAATGAGCAAGCTTGTTGCATCTTCAGAATGGGCCGGGTCCATATGCAGGAAAGAAAGTAGACAATTCCAAGGTACAAGGTCCTGTGTAGATGCATAACTCCAAACTATCCCTTATCCTTCGTGACTGTCACAGGCTGATCTTTATGTGTTGCTTTTTCGCACTGAAATATCTCTGAAAACAGCTTTGTTCCAGTGCCTATGGTCATATTCAGCATTTGTTTAGCTGACTGCCATATCTGAATTTCACCAATGCCTAGTAACTACACAATTTGCGTGATTGAGCAATTATTCAAAGCAAGGGAGTGTACATTCAACTATCTCAAAGGAAGAGTATTTTCATAGAGATAATTCCAGCTCTGGTTGTTTTCGATTCTTTCTCTAAGCCATTGCAGCCCAACAGATGAGACACTTTTTGATTGAGTAAAATGAATTGATTAAAAAAACAATGGAACATACAACTATTTATTTAAAAAAAAAGACTTTTTAATTGTTTGTTGCTATGATTGTTTCAGAAGCAAAAGACTCATGACAAAAGTAAAATATAACCTATAGTTAAATATTGATGATGTCTGCCTAATTTGTTTAAATTACATTTCCTTTCATAGAGGTGGTGAGAGTTCAAGATCCATTTACTCCTGGGAATTACTCTTCCCTGCCACCAGGAGGAGGCAAAGATGCCCAAATCCCAAGAGCTATATGCAATTCTTCCCATCTCACTGGTAAATCAGTCTTGTCTTTGCATCTGCTGGAAGAAGGTGAAGAATGAAAATGTGCATGTTATTCTTCAGTGAAAGGGGTTCTCAGACTGAATTGAGGCCCTTTTCCCCTCAGTGTGCAGTGTTTGATGGAGGGATGTATTTGGGAGTATGGGTTAGTGATATATTTTTTTTCACCTCATGAGAATTGGTTACAAATTTTCAACAGTTGTCGTGGTGACTTGTCCTTTGCCTCCCCTTGTTGGGTTACTGATATATTCCTATTTCATATCCACTGTTTATATGGTTCAGCATTAGTTTGACGTTCTGCTGTTTTTTCCCCCTGTAGATGAGTGTCTATAGGGAAGTACTGTTTTTATTATTATATATGAGCCAGATGGGTTATTTAAAATAGCCTTGGGATAGAAGTATATTTTTTAGCGTGCATTAGAACTTTTGCTCGTCCTATTTGGACTGTGATCTCTACAGATGCAAGTTTTTCAGGTCGGGGGGCCATCTGGGAGTCTCTGAGGGCACAAGGGGTTGGTTTCCTTTAGGAGGCGAGGCTCTTCAGAGTTGGCCTCTGTTTAAAAGGGAGTCTTCTCCATTTTCAGACAGATTATTTCACAGCAGCGACATTTATCAGGGGGGAACTCCGTTCCCTAGCTATGAAGTAATTATCTCAAATTCTTCCTGGGCAGAAGCTAGTAGTTACCTGATTTCTTCAGTTCATATTCCAGGAGTGAACAACTGAGAAACAGATTCTCTCGTCAGTCGCTGCATCCAGAGATAGATATGATGGTTTTTCGATTCAACAACAAACTTCCCAGATACTATGCAAGGTCTATGGACCCTCAGACAGAGTTTTTGGATGCTCTGGTAGCTCCATGGTTGTTCGACTAGCCTATCTTTTTCCTCTTCTGGTGGTTCTTCCCAGGAGAATTACCAATATCAGGCTAGAGAAATAATGAGTAATCCTGATTGCTCCGGCTTGGCCTCGCAGGATTTGATATGCTGATCTGATTCAGATATCCTGTTGCACTTCATAGTCACTTCCTCTGCATTTGGACCCTATGTCTCAAGGTCCATTTCTCCATTAGGATCTTAAGTCTCTAAGCTTAATGTCATGGAGATTGAACGGTTAGTTCTCAGACAGAGAAAATTTTCTGATTCTGTTATTGAAACTTTGATACAGGCCCTCAAGCCTGTAATTAGGAAGATTTATCATAAGGTCTGAAAGGCCTTTATTTCCTGGTGTATAGATCAATTTTTGCAGGATTGTTTAGATAAGAGGTTATCTGCCAGCTTTTTGAAAGGTCAGATTTCTTCACTTTTTTAGTTTTGTTCCACTAGACGATTGCTAATCTTCCTGACATTCATGGTTTTGTTCAAGCTTTGGCTAGAATTAAACCTGTTTTTAATAAATTTCTCTTTCTTGTAAGATTTTGTTTCTCTTGGCTATCTATTCTGCTAGAAGGGTCTCTAAGTTGGCTGCTCTTTCAAGTGATCCTCCTTAAATGATTTTTCATCAGTATAAGGCAGTTTGTAGGTCTAAATTTGAGTTTTTACCTAAAGTTGTGTCTAAGAAAAGGTCAGAAAGCTTCTGCCCTTTCTTTGGCTTCTTGGTTGAAACTTTTTGATCTATAAGGCTTATTTGGAAGTGGGATGCCCTCCATCTAAATTGATTACTGCCTATTTTCCAGATCAGTTGCCTCTTCTTAGGCTTTTAAGAATGAGACTACTGTTGACCAAATTTTCAAGGCAGCTTCTTGTTAGTCTAAGCATTCTTTTACTAAATTCTACAATTTTTATGTTTTTCTTCTAAGGCCTCCTTTGGTTGAAAAGTCCTTCAGGCAGTTGTCTCAGGATAATTTTAATTTTGCTTGTTGGTCATTTTTATTTCATATTAAAGAAAAAAAATACCCTGTTTATTCTTTGGGTTCTGTTGTGTGTGAAAAAATATGTATAATTAATTATTAATTATACCACCCTTATTTCTCATTACTCATAGACTCCAAAGCTTGGGTATTAGTTCCCAGAAGTAATGGATTGTGGACTCTTAACGACCTGTATGAAAAAATCGCATAACTTAGGCTTACCCGATATTAATTTCTTTCATGGTGGTCCACATCTTTTTTCTTGCTTTTATTTCTTTTCCTACCTTTTTTGCTTGGCTATACGTCAGACTGATTTACCAATGAGGTGGGAAGGGTTTTATACAGCTCTTGGGGTTTGGGAATCTTTGCCGCCTCCTGGTGGCAAGGAAGAGTAATTCTCAGGAGTAATTATTAGTGGACTCTCATCACCATGAGAGAAATTAATTTATCAGTGTTACAGAAGCATTAGTTATTTTGTTGTGAAGAGCTTATTTCCCAGCAGCAATGCCTGAACCAGCCAAGCCAGCGCCTAAGAAGGGCTCCAAGAAAACCGTAACAAGTATCATTTCATAAAGAGTTAACTTTTTTTCAGCTTTTAGAAATTATTTTCTAAATACAAGTTTGCTGGCTCTAATTAAGTTTAGTGATAAAACATTCCCATTGTCTAATCACCTCCGGAGTCAGACTGCTAATTGATAAGATGGACTGCATTGTTTTTTTATGTGTAACTTGTTATCTGAAGTACTGTAATCCTATTGTGACCTGTCAAAGGACATTGTCTCTCTATCTAAATCTGTGATGGGGGATTTTATGCTTCCCCCCTTGGGAGTGCCCTGTGTGCATGTAATTTCAATAAAAAGCAGTCTGGGCATCCCAGTCCTGAGTTCTTGGTTGACCCTCAATCGCAGCGTTGACTCGTTTTTGTGGGCAGAAGGGTATCCTAGCTGTACTACAGCTAATGGGGATTATTCTACATTTGCGAGACTCATATAGAATACTATGGAAAGCAGCTTCTCCCCTCTTCAGCAATAGGGATCCAGGCTACTAAGCGGTCCATCTCTCAGCGAGACTAAGGGTAACCGTAACATTTCAATCAGGTAAGCATAAATTATGTTTTTTCAATTAAACATAAATATATATTCGTAATGTGTGCAATTAAAGTAACGCTAATGTGAAAATAAAACTTTCATGATTCAGAATAGAGCATGCAGTTTTAAGAGACTTCCATTATCAGATTGTGCTCAGTCTTTTTATATGCACACTTTCTTAGGCACCAGCTACTTCTGAGCATGCACAAGAGTTGTATATGTATATATGTATCTGTGAATGGCGGGTGGCTGTCACATGAAACAGGGGGCTGGCAAATTTAAGTACATTTTTTAAATTTTTCAGAAAAATTTACTGCTCACTTAAAATCTTTTAATTGTCTTTTAATTAAGCCCATTTTGAGTATACAATTCCACTGTATTTAATGGTCCTTTTCGTTTGGTGTGTATGTAAATAGGTGTGTGTGTGTGTGTAAATATGTATTTGTGTTAGGTATGTACGTGTGTGTGTATGTAAATACGTGTGTATGTAAATAAGACAGCAGTTAAGCTGCTAAGTATCACTCCCTTACCCATAACCCCCAGTCTTTCTCTTTGCCTTCGGTGTATGGAGGAGGTGAAGTTTAGGTGTCTGAAGCAAAATTTAGATTTCATCTACAAGCAAGTTTTGGGGTATAGCCATATTCCACGTCATTCCTTGCAGTCGGGTAGTGGTGGCTTTAAAGCAGTTAGGAACTTGTAAAGAGGTACTGTCATGGATACTGGACTGCAAGGGTTAAACCCATACCGCCTACAACCTCACCCCTGTTGCTGCTTAGCGGTTTTGGGCTCCTCAGAGCAACCGCGATTCCCCAGACCTTCTATTCCTGGTTGTTTTGTATATGGACTGTCGTCTTGGAGGAGCTGGTCACGGACCACCACTTCCCCTTCGGCTGGCCGGGCCCCTGGAACTACCGGTTGGCCGCATCCTCCAGGATTACCGGTGCCCTTTAACCCAGGTCGCCCCAGTGGCCCTTTGTCCCAGAGCTCCGCTCTTCTATGGTTTGCTGCCTCTCAGGGTAATCCAGAGGTGGGGTGATTGCCGGAAGGGAGCTCCCTTGGGAACCGGGGGTTCCGGTTCCCCCTATAACCCCTGGACTTCCAGGTGAACGTTTTAAAACGGCATAACTCCGGTCCCCAGCCACAGATCACGTTGCTTTATGGACTGTAGATTATTGGGATCGAGAGCCGGGATCACCCCGAAAACCGCCACCCCTGGGTACTGGCAATCTGCGGGACCACGGCTGATATGGCCAGCGCCAGCCTGTCTGGAGGGGTGGGAAAACTGTGGCATTGTCTCCTTTTTTTATCAAGATGAGTGTGTGTATAAAAGATGTGTGTTTGTCACAATAAAGTCAGTTCTATTTTCACCTGAATGCTAGTCTGTCTAGTCATTTAGGTGGGCTCCTGCTAGAATCACTTTCCTAGGCTACTTAGCCGCTTGTTCCATGGAGAGGAAGGATCCCCTTTGGCGGAGCTACCCAGTCGGGGTAGCCGGGGTATCTGTCACATTGGCTGGCAGCGGTGGGATGCTTCCAATTTCCTGGGACATTCAAACCACCAGCTAGAAGGAATATTGAATGGAGACTTGAGGAAAGACTGCGGGGACCAGGAGCAGAACTACCCCCACCAGAGAAATTTTGGGAGAGGACCATACGGCCGGTGGGTCGGACGATGACCAGGGCAATGAGCCATCCGTTACAGCGCCAAGTTCAGCACCAAGTACAGTATCCACCCCGGGGACATCCACGTCGGATATACAGCGGGAAGTACAATGGCGGTTGGCGTTGTATGACACCCGGCCACCCGAGGAGGTCATCGCCAAGATAGTCTCGGATGTTACCCAGCTCAAGTTAGCAGAAATCCACCAGTCCATAGGAGGGGCTCCATCCGCCCATGGAGTGCCGGCTCCCAGACTACCCAAGCTACCCCATGGGGCCTTCCGAACATACAAGGAAGAAGAGGAGGATATTGACTTTTATCTTCAGGTCTTTGAGACCCAATGTGAACTGCAGGGGGTAACCTATGCCGATAGACTGTCCTGATCGGTAAATTGTCAAGGCGGGTTTTAGCCGCTTTCCACACTACCCCTTCGGAGGACCAAAGGGACTATAACAAAGTAGAAGACCGTATCCTTGCCCGATAAGGGCTCACGCCGGAGGCCCACCGGCAGAAATTCCGGGCACTAACGAAGCAGGGCGGACAACCTTTTACAGAATGGACCCACCAATTCACCCGGTCGATGACTTCCTGGCTAGCCGGCTGCAAGGCCAATACTGGGGCCGAAGTGGCACAGCTTTTTCTACTGGAGCATTTCTATAACCATGTTCCAGTCGAGATTAAAGAATGGGTCCATGACCGTCGACCCACCACAGCAGACCAGGCGGCCGTCACTCCCCGCACAGCTTCGGTTGTAGATCCGACCCCCAGCGGCTACCAATAAGCCCCCGGGATGCCCGGCCTTTGTCCCTCCGGCCGGAGACAGGGACTCACGAGGATGTTTCTCCTGCGGGCACCCCGGCCACTTCAGACGGGAATGCCCGAGTCGGGCCCGACAGCAGCCGGCAACCCAGCCAAGACACCCCCAGCCAACAGCTTGGGTGAGCACTCCAACCCTGACCTACCCAGCCGCTGCCCACTACGCTTATACACCGGCATCGGCTGACTACCCTGAATGGGCTGAAGAGGAGGTTGGCACTCTACAAGAAGCCCATCTTGTGTCCACGGACAACCGTCAGCACCACTGCCAGACCGTTTGGGTCAATGGAAAGGCGGCCTAGGGATTACGGGACACCGGATCCACCATCACCCTGATCCAGCCTCATCTGGCCTCTGCTTCTACCACTACTGGAAGAACTCTTGCTGTTCGAGTGGCTGGAGGTGCCACTGTGCGAATCCCTGTTGCATGTGTCCATCTGGCTTGGGGCGCCGGAGCCCGTACTTTGGACATGGGCATTATGCCAGATCTTCCCGCCAAGGTTTTACTAGGAAACGACCTCGGCCTACTTGTTTCTACCTTTATGGGGGATACTCCCCTTGACACCTGCCCAGTGACCACCCACAGGCAAGCTCAGCGTCAAGCCAACACACCGCAGCTGGGGACCCAGGTAAGACCCCCCATCCCGACTCCTCTCCTTCCCCGACGACCTACCCTCACGCCCCAACGCCCAACCCCGGTCCATGCCCCCCTCCCCGACCAACTAACCTGGGCCTCCCCCTCAGAATTTGCCCAAGAGACCCTAAGCGACCCGACCCTTGCCCCCTTCCGAGACCGAGTAGGGAAAGATCCCCAGGGCCCCGGAGAGGAACGGTTCCGATGGGAAAGCGGCCTGTTGTATCGGGTCTCCCGGAGGAAAAAAAGGCCAGTGGTGGTACCGAAACGTTATCGGTCCGACCTGCTGCGAATAGGACACGATATCCCCTTGGCCGGGCATTTAGGCAACTCCCGAACACACCACCGCCTTACTCGGGGTCTTTTTCTGGCCCAGAATCACAAGAGAAATTAAGGAATATTGTAGGACCTGCGTGGTGTGTCAGAAAGTAGGGAAGACCGGGGACCATATGAAAGCCCTCCTTAACCCTCTCCCCGTTATTGATGAACCCTTTAGCAGACTCGCTGTGGATATAGTAGGGCCCCTACCACGACCTAGTCCCTCTGGGAAAAAATACATACTCACGGTAGTAGACTATGCCACTTGGTATCCAGAGGCAATACCTCTGGCGAATATCCTGGTGGAGACGGTGGCAAGTGCTTTGCTCCGGGTATTCACCAGGGTAGGCTTTCCCTGAGAAATGGTCTCTGACCAGGGGACCCAGTTTACAGCGGAGGTCACCCAAAAGTTATGGGAACTGTGTGGGATAAAACCCCTGTACAGTGTCCCCTATCACCCCCAGACCAATGGGCTTTGTGAATGGTTTAATGGGACACCGAGAGCTTTCCCATGCCAGAGCTCCCCGGGCTGGATGAGACCCCTCAAGAAGTAGCCAACAATAATCCTGGATGAGAGGTTAGTGGCTGGACAGAGAAAGCAGGTCCGGCATTTACTAGAGGACAGCCAGGAGATGTTCTCCAATGTCCCTGGGTACACCACAGTGGCTGTGCACCGAGTGGAAACCCCGGGACAAGCTCCCCTGATACAGGCAGCTTATAGAGTACCTGAAGCTGTCAGAGACAGTATGCACCGGGAGCTCCAAGGAATGTTGGACCTCGGTGTTGTTGAACCGTCCAACAGTCCCTGGGCCTCCCCGGTAGTGCTGGTCCCCAAGAAAGATGGTACTACCCGGTTCTGCATTGACTACCGTAAGCTCAATGACAGAACCACAACCGACGCCTACCCCATGCCCCGTATCGATGACCTCTTAGAATCACCAGGGGTCACTTCCTAACTACCCTTGACCTCTGAAAGGGGTATTGGTAGATCCCACTAGACCCTGACTCCATTCCCAAGTCCGCCTTCATCACCCCTTTCAGCCTCTACCAGTTTAAGGTCATGCCGTTTGGGATGAAGAACGCTCCAGCCACCTTTCAGAGGATGGTGGATCGCCTGCTGGATGGCCTCCAAGACTATGCCTGTGCCTACTTGGACGTCATCTTTAGCGGCACCTGGGAGGATCATTTGATCCACTTGGGCATCGTTCTAGATCGCCTCAGAGCCACCGGGCTGACCCTGAAACCCGACAAATGCACCATAGGCCGCTCGGAAGTCCAGTACCTGGGCTACCGAGTAGGCTGTGGGCAACAGTGGCCGGAGTCCGCCAAGGTTGAGGCAGTGGCAAACTGGCCTACTCCTTCCTAGGAAACGCTGGCTATTACCAAAGGTTCGTCCCTAATTAGAGCACCCTTGCCAAACCCCTGACCGACATGACTCGTAAAAGACTGCCCCGACAGGTACTGTGGTTCCCAGAATGTGAAAACGCCTTTCAGAGCCTCAAGTCTGCCTTGATCTCTGCCCCCGTCCTGGCCGCGCCTAACCCCACCAAATGTTTTTGTGTCCACACAGATGCCTCCATGTTTGGGTTGGGAGCAGTACTAAGCCAGATAGACGAAGGACAAGACCACCCCATAGCCTACATCAGTAGGAAGCTTTGCATACATAGAGAGAAGCGCTCTACCAGGAACGAACAACAGCTCAGTGGCTTGTTCTATGGCGATTTACCACCCGGAAGCAGCCTCTTTTAGACCAGTGTGCTTTTCACAGAAGAAAACTTTCCTGAAGTATATCAGTCTGATCCCGCCAAGTAAGGTCAGTCCAGCCCCGAAATACCAGGCAATTCTCCTCTGAACAAGGAACATGACAACCCCAGACAATCGTTTCGGCCTCCTATGGGCCTCGTCAGTGAGGTGCAGCCACATTCCTCTAAGCACACTGGGCAAGGAGTCCACGTCTGGTTTCCCCCATCACCCATAGGGAGACTTCCCCAGGGTCATAATAATTTGAAAACAAAGAGAGAAGCGCTCTACCAGGAACGAACAACAGCTCAGTGGCTTGTTCTATGGCGATTTACCACCCGGAAGCAGCCTCTTTTAGACCAGTGTGCTTTTCACAGAAGAAAACTTTCCTGAAGTATATCAGTCTGATCCCGCCAAGTAAGGTCAGTCCAGCCCCGAAATACCAGGCAATTCTCCTCTGAACAAGGAACATGACAACCCTAGACGATCGTTTCGGCCTCCTATGGGCCTCGTCAGTGAGGTGCAGCCACATTCCTCTAAGCACACTGGGCAAGGAGTCCACGTCTGGTTTCCCCCATCACCCATAGGGAGACTTCCCCAGGGTCATAATAATTTGCATACAAAGAGAGAAGCGCTCTACCAGGAACGAACAACAGCTCAGTGGCTTGTTCTATGGCGATTTACCACCCGGAAGCAGCCTCTTTTAGACCAGTGTGCTTTTCACAGAAGAAAACTTTCCTGAAGTATATCAGTCTGATCCCGCCAAGTAAGGTCAGTCCAGCCCCGAAATACCAGGCAATTCTCCTCTGAACAAGGAACATGACAACCCCAGACGATCGTTTCGGCCTCCTATGGGCCTCGTCAGTGAGGTGCAGCCACATTCCTCTAAGCACACTGGGCAAGGAGTCCACGTCTGGTTTCCCCCATCACCCATAGGGAGACTTCCCCAGGGTCATAATAATTTGCATACAAAGAGAGAAGCGCTCTACCAGGAACGAACAACAGCTCAGTGGCTTGTTCTATGGCGATTTACCACCCGGAAGCAGCCTCTTTTAGACCAGTGTGCTTTTCACCGAAGAAAACTTTCCTGAAGTATATCAGTCTGATCCCGCCAAGTAAGGTCAGTCCAGCCCCGAAATACCAGGCAATTCTCCTCTGAACAAGGAACATGACAACCCTAGACGATCGTTTCGGCCTCCTATGGGCCTCGTCAGTGAGGTGCAGCCACATTCCTCTAAGCACACTGGGCAAGGAGTCCACGTCTGGTTTCCCCCATCACCCATAGGGAGACTTCCCCAGGGTCATAATAATTTGCATACAAAGAGAGAAGCGCTCTACCAGGAATGAACAACAGCTCAGTGGCTTGTTCTATGGCGATTTACCACCCGGAAGCAGCCTCTTTTAGACCAGTGTGCTTTTCACAGAAGAAAACTTTCCTGAAGTATATCAGTCTGATCCCGCCAAGTAAGGTCAGTCCAGCCCCGAAATACCAGGCAATTCTCCTCTGAACAAGGAACATGACAACCCCAGACGATCGTTTCGGCCTCCTATGGGCCTCGTCAGTGAGGTGCAGCCACATTCCTCTAAGCACACTGGGCAAGGAGTCCACGTCTGGTTTCCCCCATCACCCATAGGGAGACTTCCCCAAGGTCATAATAATTTGCATTCAAAGAGAGAAGCGCTCTACCAGGAACGAACAACAGCTCAGTGGCTTGTTCTATGGCGATTTACCACCCGGAAGCAGCCTCTTTTAGACCAGTTTTAAAACGTTTTTTGTGCTTTATTGACAAGTTTAAGCCTGTTTAACAGGTCTGTACCTTCAGATAAGCTATGTTCTATTTGTATGAAAGTCAATGTGTCTCCCCCTTCAAAATTGTGTGATAATTGTGCCATAGCGTCCAAACAAAGTAAGGACAGTACTGCCACAGATAGTAAAGTTGCCCAAGATGATTCATCAGATGAAGGGAGTAGACATAGTTCTACATGATCTCCTTCTGTGTCTATGCCCACGCAGGAGGCCCCTAGTACTTCTAGCGCGCCAATGCTTATTACTATGCAACAATTGACGGCAGTAATGGATAACTCCATAGCAAATATTTTATCCAAAATGCCTGCAAATCAGAGAAAGCGCGATTGCTCTGTTTTAAACACTGAAGAGCAGGAGGGCGCTGATGATAATTGCTCTGTCATACCCTCACACCAATCTGAAGGGGCCATGAGGGAGGTTTTGTCAGATGGGGAAATTTCAGATTCAGGAAAAATTTCTCAACAGGCTGAACCTGATGTTGTGACATTTAAATTTAAATTAGAGCATCTCCGCGCACTGCTTAAGGAGGTGTTATCTACTCTGGATGATTGTGACAACCTGGTCATTCCAGAAAAATTATGCAAGATGGACAAGTTCCTAGAGGTTCCGGTGCACCCCGACGCTTTTCCTATACCCAAGCGGGTGGCAGACATAGTGAATAAGGAGTGGGAGAAGACCGGCATACCTTTTGTCCCCCCTCCTATATTTAAGAAATTATTTCCTATGGTCGACCCCAGAAAGGACTTATGGCAGACAGTCCCTAAGGTCGAGGGGGCAGTTTCTACTCTAAACAAGCGCACTACTATTCCTATCGAGGATAATTGTGCTTTCAAAGATCCTATGGATAAAAAATTGGAGGGTTTGCTTAAAAAGATTTTTGTACAGCAAGGTTACCTTCTGCAACCCATTTCGTGCATTGTTCCTGTCACTACAGCAGCGTGGTTCTGGTTCGAGGAACTAGAAAAGTCGCTCAGTAGAGAAACTCCTTATGAGGAGGCTATGGACAGAGTTCACGCACTTAAGTTGGCAAATTCTTTTATTTTAGATGCCGCTTTGCAATTAGCTAGATTAGCGGCGAAAAATTCAGGGTTTGCAATTGTGGCGCGCAGAGCACTTTGGCTAAAGTCTTGGTCAGCGGATGTATCATCCAAGACAAAATTGCTTAATATCCCCTTCAAGGGTAAAACTCTCTTTGGGCCAGAATTGAAAGAGATTTTCTCAGACATCACTGGGGGAAAGGGCCACGCCCTCCCACAAGATAGGCCTTTCAAAGCCAAGAATAAGTCTAATTTTCGTTCCTTTCGTAATTTCAGGAACGGACCGGCCTCTAATTCTGCATCCTCTAAGCAAGAGGGTAATGCTTCACAGACCAAATCAGCCTGGAAACCGATGCAAGGCTGGAACAATGGTAAGCAGGCCAAGAAGCCTGCTGCTGCTAACAAAACAGCATGAAGGAGTAGCCCCCGATCCGGGACCGGATCTAGTGGGGGGCAGACTCTCTCTCTTTGCTCAGGCTTGGGCAAGAGATGTTCAGGATCCCTGGACGCTAGAAATAGTTTCTCAGGGTTATCTTCTGGAATTCAAGGAACTACCCCCAAGGGGAAGGTTTCACATGTCTCATTTATCCTCAAACCAAATAAAGAGACAGGCATTCTTACATTGTGTAGAAGACCTGTTAAAGATGGGAGTGATACACCCAGTTCCAATGGCGGAACAAGGAATGGGATTTTACTCAAATCTGTTCGTAGTTCCCAAAAAAGAGGGAACCTTCAGACCAATTCTGGATTTAAAAATCCTAAACAAATTTCTCAGAGTACCTTCGTTCAAAATGGAAACCATTCGAATGATTCTACCTACAATCCAGGAAGGTCAATTTATGACTACCGTGGATCTAAAGGATGCGTACCTACATATTCCTATCCACAAAGAACATTATCAGTTCCTAAGGTTCGCCTTTCTGGACAAACATTACCAGTTTGTGGCTCTCCCATTCGGGTTAGCCACTGCTCCAAGGATTTTCACAAAGGTACTCGGGTCCCTTCTAGCGGTTCTAAGACCGAGGGGCATTGCAGTAGTTCCATACTTGGACGACATTCTAATACAAGCGTCGTCCCTTTCAAAGGCAAAGGCTCATACAGACATCGTTCTGGCCTTTCTCAGATCTCACGGATGGAAGGTGAACATAGAAAAAAGTTCTCTGTCTCCGTCGACAAGAGTTCCCTTCTTGGGAACAATAATAGATTCTTTAGAAATGAGGATTTTTCTGACAGATGTGAGAAAGTCAAAACTTCTAAGCACTTGTCAAGTTCTTCATTCTGTTCCACGTCCTTCCATAGCTCAGTGCGCGAATTCATCTAAGACCATTACAACTGTGCATGCTGAAACAGTGGAATGGGGACTATACAGAGACTTGTCTCCAGTGATTCAAGTAGATCAGAAGACCAGAGATTCACTCCGTTGGTGGCTAACCCTGGACCACCTATCCCAGGGAATGAGCTTCCGCAGACCAGAGTGGGTCATCGTCACGACCGACGCCAGTCTAGTGGGCTGGGGCGCGGTCTGTGAATCCCTGAAAGCTCAGGGACTATGGTCTCGGGAAGAGTCTCTTCTCCCGATAAACATTCTGGAACTAAGAGCGATATTCAATGCTCTCAGGGCTTGGCCTCAGCTAGCAAAGGCCAGATTCATAAGATTCCAATCAGACAACATGACGACTGTTGCTTATATCAATCATCAGGGGGGAACAAGGAGTTCCCTGGCGATGAAAGAAGTGACCAAAATAATACAATGGGCGGAGGATCACTCCTGCCACCTATCTGCGATCCACATCCCAGGTGTGGAAAACTGGGAAGCGGATTACTTGAGTCGTCAGACATTCCATCCGGGGGAGTGGGAACTCCACCCGGAGATCTTTGCCCAGTTGACGCAATTATGGGGCATTCCAGTTATGGATCTGATGGCGTCTCGTCAGAACTTCAAGGTTCCTTGCTACGGGTCCAGATCCAGGGATCCCAAGGCGACTCTAGTGGATGCACTAGTAGCGCCTTGGACCTTAAACCTAGCTTATGTGTTTCCACCGTTTCCTCTCATTCCCAGGCTGGTAGTCAGGATCAAGCAGGAGAGGGCCTCGGTGATCTTGATAGCTCCTGCGTGGCCACGCAGGACTTGGTATGCAGACCTGGTGAATACGTCATCGGCTCCACCATGGAAGCTACCTTTGAGACAGGACCTTCTTGTGCAGGGTCCATTCGAACATCCAAATCTGGTCTCCCTCCAGCTGACGGCTTGGAGATTGAACGCTTGATTCTATCAAAGCGTGGGTTTTCAGATTCTGTGATAGATACTCTGGTTCAAGCCAGAAAACCGGTAACTAGAAAAATTTACCATAAAATATGGAAAAGATATATCTGCTGGTGTGAATCCAAGGGATTCCCATGGAATAAGGTAAAAATTCCTAAGATCCTTTCCTTTGTACAAGAAGGTTTGGATAAAGGATTATCTGCGAGTTCTCTAATAGGACAGATTTCTGCTTTATCTGTCTTACTACACAAACGACTGGCAGCTGTGCCAGATGTTCAAGCATTTGTTCAGGCTCTGGTTAGAATCAAGCCTGTTTACAGACCTTTGACTCCTCCCTGGAGTTTAAATCTAGTTCTTTCAGTTCTTCAAGGGATTCCGTTTGAACCCTTACATTCCATAGATATTAAGTTGTTATCTTGGAAAGTTTTGTTTTTGGTTGCTATTTCTTCTGCTAGAAGAGTTTCTGAGTTATCTGCTCTGCAGTGTACTCCGCCCTATCTGGTGTTCCATTCAGATAAGGTTGTTTTGCGTACTAAGCCTGGTTTTCTTCCAAAGGTTGTTTCCAACAAAAATATTAACCAGGAGATATTTGTACCTTCTTTGTGTCCGAATCCAGTTTCAAAGAAGGAACGTTTGCTACACAATTTAGATGTAGTCCGTGCTCTAAAATTCTATTTAGAAGCTACAAAAGAGTTCAGACAAACTTCTTCTCTGTTTGTCGTCTATTCTGGTAAAAGGAGAGGTCAAAAAGCTACTTCTACCTCTCTTTCCTTTTGGCTTAAAATCATCATCCGATTGGCTTATGAGACTGCCGGACGGCAGCCTCCTGAAAGAATCACAGCTCACTCCACTAGGGCTGTGGCTTCCACATGGGCCTTCAAGAACGAGGCTTCTGTTGATCAGATATGTAAGGCAGCGACTTGGTCTTCACTGCACACTTTTGCCAAATTTTACAAATTTGATACTTTTGCTTCTTCGGAGGCTATTTTTGGGAGAAAGGTTTTGCAAGCCGTGGTGCCTTCCGTTTAGGTAACCTGATTTGCTCCCTCCCTTCATCCGTGTCCTAAAGCTTTGGTATTGGTTCCCACAAGTAAGGATGACGCCGTGGACCGGACACACCAATGTTGGAGAAAACAGAATTTATGCTTACCTGATAAATTACTTTCTCCAACGGTGTGTCCGGTCCACGGCCCGCCCTGGTTTTTTAATCAAGTTTGATTAATTATTTTCTCTAACTACAGTCACCACGGCACCCTATGGTTTCTCCTATTTTTTCCTCCTGTCCGTCGGTCGAATGACTGGGGTGGGTGGAGCCTAGGAGGGACTATATGGCCAGCTTTGCTGGGACTCTTTGCCATTTCCTGTTGGGGAAGAGATATTCCCACAAGTAAGGATGACGCCGTGGACCGGACACACCGTTGGAGAAAGTAATTTATCAGGTAAGCATAAATTCTGTTTTTCCTGACACATATTTACTTGATAAAACAATACAAGTTTAAACTGAAAGTAAGGCTAAAGTTTCTATTTCGGCAGCTTATACATTTCCCCATTGCTTTAAAATAAAACGATGCAACATTTTAAACTGTCCGGTTTGAAAAAACGGTTATTTCTGGTACTCGGTGTACCAGGAAGCTATTTTTAGTGCCTCTCTGTGTCGCAGCAGTAATTTGAGCTTGGCAGTTGCGGTCAAATTTTTGGGTGATCCGGTCTTATTTGGTAGCGGTAAGGCACCTGAGTAATTGAGGTGCGGGGTTGCCTGAGGGGTATTTTAGAAATGTATTTGATGTTTATTAAATCTTTTTTCTTAACTTTTCTCACATAATTTTAGCTGGGCATCGATCCTAATTTGGGATAAAATTTAAAGTGATTTTTTTTTTAATTGAATATTAAAATCTTTGAAACTTATCTGTACAAATTTATTTACTGTTTCACATGTCTGATATGGAGAGCCTGCTCTCATGAGTTTATGTTTAGATGCACAAATTGAGGCTCCTATGCAATTTTGTTCTTCATGTGTCAAGAAAACCTTGCAAAAATAAAGGTAACATTTTTGAGCCTAATGTCTCTCAGGGTGATGCTTTTAAAATAATACCTTGGCTTTCTCCTGCTACGTCCCAAGCCTTAATGGTGTTGCATGCAGTGCCCTGCGGTTCCTCTAACTCCTAGCGGAGTTTATTTAAAAGCAGAAATTGCTGCCCAGGTATCTTTAGTGGTATTGGCGGCATTAGTTGCCATTCCCAGATTACAGGAAATCACAAGAGGAAATCTAGAAATTCAGAAAGTAAGGTGCCTGTCCTCAGTTCTGCTTCCCAAGTTGCCCTTTCTCATAAGTCTGATGAGGAAGATAAATCAGGATTTTCTGAGGGTGAAATCTCAGATTCGGACAGTAAAATTCCTACTTCTAAAACTAAGGTGGTATCTGTAAGATTTAAGCTTGAACACCTTCATGTATTTTTAAGGGAGGTTTTAGCTACTTTAGATGACTCCGATACCCCTGTCGTTCTCTCTCCTAAGAAATCTAGTCAACTTAATAGTTTCTTTGATGAACCTTCCACTTCAGAGGTTTTTCCTGTGCCGGACCGTGCTAGGGAGATTATCTCACAGGAATTGGAGAAACTAGGGGTGTCTTTTTTTCCCCAACTCCCATTTTTAACAAAATGTTTCCTGTCGAGGACTCCATTAAAGACCCTTGGTATACTGTACCCAAAGTTGAAGGGGCCATTTCCACTCTGGTTTAGAGAACCACTATTCTTATTGAGGATCCGATAGACAAGAAGCTGGAGGCTTATTTGAAAAAGATATGTGTTCATCAAGGTCTCTAATGGCAACCTGTGGTGTGTATTGCCACCGTGACTAGTGCATCATCTTATTGGTTCGATGCCTTGTCTGATTCTCTTCAAGTAAAAGCTTCCTTGGATGAAATTCAAGATAGGATTACAGCTCTTAAATTGGCCAATTCCTTTATTGCAGATTCCATTTTACAGGTTGTTAGACTAGGAGCTAAAACTTCTAGTTTCGCAGTCCTAGCCCGCAGGGCGTTATGGTTGAAATCCTGGTCTTCAGACGTTTCCTCTAAAGTCAAGCTTCTAGCGATTCTTTACACGGGCAAAACCTTGTTTAGACCTTTGGCAGAAATTATCTCTGAGATTACGGGTGGAAAAGGGTCTTTTCTACCTCAAGATAAGAAGAATAGGCCTAAAGGACGTTAGAGTAATTTTCGTTCCTTTCGTAACTTCAGAGGATAGCCTTCCCCTTCTTCTTCCAAGCAGGAACAATCCAAATCTTCTTGGAAACCCAATCAGTCTTGGAACAAGAGGAAACAATCAAAGAAACCCGCAGCTGATTCCAAATCCGCATGATGGGTTTGCCCCGATCCAGGATCAGATCAGATGGGGGGGGCAGACTTTCTCAGTTCTCTCAAGCTTGGATACGAGATGTCCCAGATCCCTGGACTGTGGACATAATATACCAGGGTTACAAATTGGAATTCAAGACTTTTCCTCCCAGAGGCAGATTTCTTCTCTCAAGATTATCTGCAGACCAGATAATGAGAGAGGCATTCTTGGGATAGTTCCAGTTCCAGTAGAGGAACAGGGTTTTGGGTTCTACTCCAACCTATTTGTGGTTCCCAAAAAGAGGGAACTTTCCATCCCTTTCTAGACTTGAAGTGTCTAAACAAGTTTCTCAAAGTTCCATCCTCCAAGATGGAGACTATACGCTCCATTCTTCCTTTAGTACAAGAACGTCCGTTAATGACAACTATAGACCTAAAGGATGTGTATCTTCATGTTCCTATTCAAAGGGACCATCACAGATTCCTGAGATTTGCTTTTATGGACAAACATTTCCAGTTCGTGGCCCTTCCATTTGGTCTAGCCACGGCTCCCAGAATTTTTTCATAGGTTCTGGGGGCTCTTTTGGCAGTGATCCGTTCTCGTGGAATTGCTGTGGCACCCTACGTAGATGACATATTGGTTCAGGTGCCATGTTTTCAACAAGCAAAATCTCACACAGAGATATTTTTGTGTTTTCTTCATTCCCACTGATGGAATGTGAATCTGTTAAAAAGCTCCCTTTCCCCTGCTACAAGAGTAGTGTTGTTAGGGACCATAATGGATTCTCTATTGATGAAGATTTTTTCTGACAGAGGTCAGGAAAAACAAAATAATTTCCTCTTGCATCTCTCAGGCTACTGCTCATCCTTCAGTGGCTCAATGTATGTAGGCAATTGGTCTGATGGTGGCTTCCATGGACATCATTCATTTTTCTCGATTCCATTTGAGAGCTCTCAAGTTGTGCATTCTCAGATAATGGAATGGCGACCATGCGGATCTATCTTAGAGAATAGCGTTAGCTCAGTCGTCAAGGGATTCTCTACCGTTTTGGATTTCTCAGGAACATCTGTCTCAGGGCACATGCTTTCGGAGACCTACCTGGGTGATCGTGACCACGGACGCCAGCCTGCTTGGCTGGGGAGCAGTCTGGAACTTGTTAAAAGCACAGGGCCTTTGGACTCGGGAGGAGTCTGCTCTTCCCATCAACATCTTGGAGGGCGATTTACAATGCTCTATTGGCTTGGCCTCAGTTGTCCTCAGCCAAGTTTATCAGGTTCCAGTCAGACAACATAAACTCTGTGGCTTACATCAATCACCAGGGAGGAACTCAGAGTTCCTTAGCTATGAAGGAGGTTACTCAGATTCTTCAGTGGGCAGAGACCCACAATTGCTGTCTATCTGCCATCCACATTCCCGGAGTAGAGAACTGGGAAGCAGATTTTCTGAGCAGACAGACTTTTCATCCCGGGAGTGGGAACTCCATCCGGAGGTGTTTTCCAGCTTAGTCCTCAAATGGGGGGTGCCGGAGTTGGATCTGACGGCGTCCCGTCAGAACGCCAAGCCTCCAAGGTACGGTTCAAGGTCAAAAGATTTGCAGGCCGTTCTAATAGATACTCTGGCGGTTCCTTGGATTTTCAGGTTGGCATACCTGTTTCCTCCGCTTGCTCTCCTTCCTCTAGTCATTGCTCGTATCAAACAAGAGGGGGCGTCTGTGATTCTAATAGCCTCTGCGTGGCCTTGCAGGATCTGTTTTTCAGACCTAGTGGAGATGTCATCTCTCCCACCTTGGAGACTACCTCTGAGGAAGGACCTCCTGATTCAGGGTTCCTTCCATCATCCAAATCTTGTTTCTCTGAAGCTGACTGCTTGGAGATTGAACGCTTAGTTCTGTCTAAGCATGGTTTTTCAGTCGGTCATTGACACCATGGTTCAGGCTCGCAAGCCTGTTACTAGAAAGATTTGCCATACGATATGATGGAAATACATTTATTGGTGTGAATCCAAGGGCTACTCTTGGAGTAGAATTAGAATTCCTAGAATTGTATCTTTTCTTCAGGAAGGCCTGGAGAAGGGATTGTCAGTCAGTACCCTGAAGGGTCAGATTTCTGCTTTATCAGTTTTACTACATAAATGTTTGGCGGATGTTCCAGATGTGCAATCTTTTTGTCAGGCCTTGGTCAAAATCAGGTATTTTTTTAAGTCTGTTGCTCCTCCTTGGAGCCTTAACCTTCTTCTTAAAGTTTTACAGGTGGCTCCGTTTGAGATGTTGCATTCTATAGACATTAAGTTGCTATCTTGGAAGGTTTTGTTTCTTGTTGCTATCTCTTCTGCTCGAAGAGTCTCTGAACTCTCAGCTCTGCAGTGTGATTCCCCTTATCTTATTTTTCATGCTGATAAGGTGCTTCTTCGTACTAAGTTAGGTTTCCTTCCTAAAGATGTTTCTTATAGAAATATCAACCAGGAAATTGTTGTTCCCTCTCTGTGTCCTAATCCTTCTTCCAAACAACGTTTGTTAAGCAATTTGGATGTTGTACGTGCTCTTAAATTTTAGGTGACTAAGGATTTTCGCCAGTCCTCTTTGTCTGTTTCTCTGGGAAACGTAAAGGTCATAACGCTACTGCTACTACTCTTTCTTTTTGGTTATGAAGTATAATTCATTTGGCTTATGAGACTGCTAGACAGCAACCTCCTTAAAGAATTACGGCTCATTCCACAAGAGCTGTTTCCTCTTCTTGGGCTTTCAAAAATGAAGCTTCTGTGGAACAAATTTGCAAGGCTGCAACTTGGTCTTCTCTACATACTTTTTCCAAATTTGATACTTTAACATCAGCTGAGGTTTCTTTTGGAAGAAGGGTTCTTCAAGCGGTGGTGAGTTCTGTTTAGGACTGCCTGTCTTGTCCCTCCCTATTTATACGTGCCCTCTAGCTTGGGTATTGGCTCCCAACAGTAATTATTCAAACTGTGGACTCACCATATCTTAGGAAAGAAAAACAAAATTTATGCTTACCTGATAAATGTATTTATTTCCAGATATGGTCAGTCCGCAGCCCCACCCTTTATTTTAAGACAGTTGTTCTTTTGTCCATAACCTCAGGCATCTCTACACCTTGTGTTACTCCTTTTTCTCCATTTCCCTTTGGTCAAATGACTGGGGGTTGTGGGTAAGGGAGTGATACTTAACAGTTTAACTGTGGTGCTCTTTTCCTCTTCCTGCTGGCCAGGAGTGATATTCCAACAAGTAATTACTCAAGCCGCGGACTCACCATATCCGGAAATAAATACATTTATCAGGTAAGCATGTTTTTGCCTTAAAGGATCACTACATGCAGTAGAATAAATAACAAGTGAATAATAAAAAGGGAAGGCAATAACACCTACTCTGAATTTCAAATAAGCATTATATTTTTTTTTCTTGCAAATGTTTTTTTTTTTCTCCCATTTTCCGGCGTCCTGTATCATGTGACAGCCAGCCAATAATTCACTAGTACACATATACTCTGTGAACTTGTGCACATGCTCAGTAGGAGCTTGTTCCCCAGAAAGTGTAAATATAAAAAAAAACCTGTATTTGATAAGGGAAGTAAATTGGAAAGTGTCATAAAACTGCATGCTCTTTCTGAATCATAAAAGTTTATTTTGACTTGAGTGTCCCTTTAAGTGGTGTCTTCGGGCAGTATAAGTTGGAAATTATTGTTCCTTATTTGTGTCCTAAGATTTTCTATGGTGAGGCTTCTCCATTCCATATTTTTAGTGTTGTCAGTGCTATAAAGTTTTTATCTTTAGGTTATATAGGATTTCAGATAATCCTCCTTGACTTTTAAGCTTTTTTAATGTATTTTAATTCTTTGTAGGTGGGACAGTCTCCTAAACGGTTTACTGCCCTTTTTCCAGGTCATTTGCTTCTTTTTTTTATTTTTTTAAATGGACCTTTTGTTGTCCAAATTTACTAGACAGTTATCTGGTCTTGTTTGTGATTTTTTTTTTTTTTTTTTCATTTTGGGTGTGTGTTTATTGCTTCTTCCAAAGCAGCTTTTGGTAGGAAGTCCTTCTGGTTATTTTAGTTTTGTTAAAGTTATATGTCTTTTTTTTTTTTTTTGTAAAAGAAAAATAAAATAAAATAAAAGTATTGTATAAATAGAGAATTTATTCATGCTTGTCCTGCCCTCATTACACGTGGACTTCACTGCTTGCATATTACTTTCCCAGGATGAATATTTTTTTTTTCCATGTACCTGAACACGCTAGACCTCCTATCGTTCTGACAAGCCAGAAGTTCTCAAGAACAAAGGAGCAGGCATTTGTGTAGATAAAGATAGGCCACTTCAAAGTAATTTTAGCACATGAAATTCTCAGGTTTGTCTATCCATATCTGGGTTTTCTGTCTAAAAAGTTGAGTTCACCACAGACCCCCTGGAAAGACAGCAGACATGAACGCTAAAACTGACCTTTGAAGCCAGCTGATTTTCAAGGAAGTAGTAATTAACACTATGTATCTATATAAACAAGACACTGTAATTTCTTCAAGTTTTGAATACACGTTTGTCTAGAGAGATTTACAGGCATATAACAGCATATAGGAGGCCAAATTTCATATGAAAGGACTTGTGACTAATTTTCATATAAGTAAATATTCTTTATACTGTATTGGATAAATGTCTGCTGCATTGAATAATTAGCTGCATTGGTAAATTTAAAACGTGTTCCAAAATCTTAGAATAATAACATCTTCCTTGTTTTTCAGACATCTGATAAATGCATGTGTAATTTGTGCTCATATAACATATCATATGTTTTTATACACTCAGCAAGAGAGATACTGAATAATGAATATGGGATATATTTATATTAAAATGGAATGAGAATGCAATAAATATATATGTATAGTTAATTACCACAGAATTATAATTAAATGCAGATAATTTACTAAATATAAGATATACTGTATTTATGTTAAAATGGGATAATAATCAAATGTAAATATAGCTGTATGATTAATCACATCAGAATGCTTACAGATTATATATAGGATATAATCCAGTAGGAAGTATATATATATATTTATAGGTATATCATAAGTGGAATATACTCATGTTTGGTTTTGAATGATACATATTCAGTAGTATTAAATAGTCTCATATTGATTAAACGTATTGTTTATTGATACTGGAAAACATAAGTGTATTTAATGAACACTTTAATATATATATATATATATATATATATATATATATATATATATATATATATATATATATATATATATATATATATATATATATATTAAACTGTAGCAGTATTTGATAATGAAACTGTTTTGCTATGTCTGCTGCCCCCGATGGACTAAAACTGGTATTACAGACAAAAGGGTTGACTGTTAAAAGACATGCATTACCAAAGGGCCAATGAGGGACAAGCTTCGATAACTACTTACCCAAATTTCACCAATGATTAGAAAAGAGGTGGGTTTTATCACAGAGATAAAAACCATTGCACAGGAAGAAAAAGGGACCTTTTGCTTGGTTTCTTGGCTACTTAAAGGGATAGTAAACCGCCAAATTTTATTTTCTGATTCAGATCGAACATACAATTTTAAACAACTTTCCAATTTAATTAAATTATCAAATTTTCTTCATCCTCTTGTTATCCATTGCTGAAGGGACAGCATTGCACTACTGACAGGAAGCTGAAAATATCTATTTAGCCAATCACAAGAGACAAATGTGCACAGGCACCAATTAGCTGCAGCTCCCACTAGTGTATGATATGTGCGTATTCATTTTTTTAACAAGGGATACTAAGAGAACGAAGCACATTTGAAAATAGAAGTGTGTTTAAGAGTGTCTTAAAATGAAATGCTCTATCTGAATAATGCAAGTTTAATTTTGACTTTCCTATCCTTGGCTGACTGACAAACTGCTGCCTTGGAAATACACAGTGTTTGGTAAGACAAAATTGGGCCTAACATACTTCCAGACGTGTGCATATCCCCTCTTATATGACAGTGAAAAGAATTTATCTGGATATTGATTTTCAGATTGGTTTGCTGGTAATGTATGGCAATTGTTAAATATATTTAATATTTTAAATCAAAGGCATTCTTTATAGCATAGTTAAATGGTAGCTATGATTTAAAAGGGTATTTTGTATTTTAAACTTATGTCCCATTGGCCTGTGTAATCTAGAAATATTTATGTTGATGTTAAGTTAATTTTTTTGCTAAGAAAAGTTTTGTTTTTCCGATTTATTCAGTCAGTCAGTCAGTCAGATTTATTGCACATAAATTGGCTATTGTGTTGATAATATACAAACTTCTCTAGTTGTTGTTTAAGCATTATAAGTTAGTTAACCATATTTTGGCATTGGACTTGTGTTATTAGCTAATTACAAATTGCCTTGTAACTTTAATGGTAAGGTGTGATTTTAATAAGCAATTCATTTTGAGTAAGGTTAATTTATAGAAATATTTCTTTTATAGCTTGCTTGGTATAGAAAATTGTAACAACTAAACTTTTATATATTTGAACATTATTAATACGCTATTTACTTCATAAATATAATCATTGTGTTTTAATAAGGATTAACTGATCAGAACTTTTAAAATATTGTTACGTAAATATATAATACGTTAGAGGTTACCACTGAAATAAAGTATAATTAATATTGTAACCTAGGTTATATCTTACACGTTAGCTTAAAGGGCCAGTAAACATAGAAAATAATGTGTTATAATTCTGCACGTAGTGCAGAATTATATAACATTATATTAGTGCTAGCTTTATAGAACCTAATATTGCCTGTGAACTTTTATTAAAAAATAGTGTTTCTCCAACATTGGTGTGTCCGGTCCACGGCATCATCCTTACTTGTGGGAATATCTCCTCTCCAACAGGAAATGGCAAAGAGTCCCAGCAAAGCTGTCCACACAGTCCCTCCTAGGCTCCGCCCACCCCAGTCATTCTCTTTGCCATTGCACAGGCAACATCTCCACGGAGATGGTTAAGAGTATGTGGTGTTTAGTTGTAGTTTTTTATTCTACTATCAAGAGTTTGTTATTTTAAAATAGTGCTGGTATGTACTATTTACTCTGAAACAGAAAAAGATGAAGAGTTCTGTTTGTGAGAGGAAGATGATTTTAGCATACAGTAACTAAAATCGTTTGCTGTTTCCACATAGGACTGTTGAGATGAAGTAACTTCAGTTGGGGGAAACAGTTAGCAGACTTTTCTGCTTAAGGTATGACTAGACATATTTCTAACAAGACTGTGTAATGCTGGAAGGCTGTCATTTCCCCTCATGGGGACCGGTAAGCCATTTTCTTAGTCTCAAACAGAATAAAGGGCTTAATATGGGCTATAAAACTGGTAGACACTTTTATGGGCAAAATCGATTGCTTTATTTGGGCATTTTATACATGTTTATGCTTGTAATTCACACTTATAAGCTTGGGGAACGTTTTTTAACGTCAGGCACTGTGTTAGACACCTTTCCAGTCAGGAAGGGCCTTCCCAGTTGTAGGCTGAGCCTCATTTTCGCGCCATTACTGCGCAGTTACTTTTGAGAGCAAGACATGCAGATGCATGTGTGAGGATCTGAAAGTAGTTGGAAAAGTTCCTAGAAGGCTTCATTTGGTATCGTATTCCCCCCTAGGTTTGGTAAAGTCGCAGCAAAGGCTGTAGCTGGGACTGTAGAGGGGTTTAAACTGTAACCGGCTCCGGTTTCTTTATTTTAAGGGTTAAAGCTCTGAAAATTGGTGTGCAATACGTTGAATGCTTTAAGACACTGTGGTGAAATTTTGAAAAATTTTGAACAATTCCTTCATACTTTTTCACATATTCAGTAATAAAGTGTGCTCTGTTTAAAATTTAAAGAGACAGTAACGGTTTTGTTTTAAAACGGTTTTTGTGCTTTATTGACAAGTTTAAGCCTGTTTAACATGTCTGTACCTTCAGATAAGCTATGTTCTATTTGTATGAAAGTCAATGTGTCTCCCCCTTCAAAATTGTGATAATTGTGCCATAGCGTCCAAACAAAGTAAAGACAGTACTGCCACAGATAGTAAAGTTGCCCAAGATGATTCATCAGATGAAGGGAGTAGACATAGTTCTACATAATCTCCTTCTGTGTCTATGCCAGTTTTGCCCACGCAGGAGGCCCCTAGTACTTCTAGCGCGCCAATGCTTATTACTATGCAACAATTGACGGCAGTAATGGATAACTCCATAGCAAATATTTTATCCAAAATGCCTGCAAATCAGAGAAAGCGCAATTGCTCTGTTTTAAACACTGAAGAGCAGGAGGGCGCTGATGATAATTGCTCTGTCATACCCTCACACCAATCTGAAGGGGCCATGAGGGAGGTTTTGTCAGATGGGGAAATTTCAGATTCAGGTAGAATTTCTCAACAGGCTGAACCTGATGTTGTGACATTTAAATTTAAATTAGAGCATCTCCGCGCACTGCTTAAGGAGGTGTTATCTACTCTGGATGATTGTGACAACCTGGTCATTCCAGAAAAATTATGCAAGATGGACAAGTTCCTAGAGGTTCCGGTGCACCCCGACACTTTCCCTATACCCAAGCGGGTGGCGGACATAGTGAATAAGGAGTGGGAGAAGCCCGGCATACCTTTTGTCCCCCCTCCTATATTTAAGAAATTATTTCTTTCATGTAATTAGCAAGAGTCCATGAGCTAGTGACGTATGGGATATACATTCCTACCAGGAGGGGCAAAGTTTCCCAAACCTCAAAATGCCTATAAATACACCCCTCACCACACCCACAATTCAGTTTTACAAACTTTGCCTCCGATGGAGGTGGTGAAGTAAGTTTGTGCTAGATTCTACGTTGATATGCGCTCTGCAGCAAGTTGGAGCCCGGTTTTCCTCTCAGCGTGCAGTGAATGTCAGGGATGTGAGGAGAGTATTGCCTATTTGAATGCAGTGATCTCCTTCTACGGGGTCTATTTCATAGGTTCTCTGTTATCGGTCGTAGAGATTCATCTCTTACCTCCCTTTTCAGATCGACGATATACTCTTATATATACCATTACCTCTGCTGATTCTCGTTTCAGTACTGGTTTGGTTTTCTACAAACATGTAGATGAGTGTCCTGGGGTAAGTAAATCTTATTTTCTGTGACACTCTAAGCTATGGTTGGGCACTTTGTTTATAAAGTTCTAAATATATGTATTCAAACATTTATTTGCCTTGACTCAGAATGTTCAACTTTCCTTATTTTTCAGACAGTCAGTTTCATATTTGGGATTATGCATTTAAATTATTCATTTTTTCTTACCTTCAAAAATTTGACTCTTTTTTCCCTGTGGGCTGTTAGGCTCGCGGGGTGCTGAAAATGCTTCATTTTATTGCGTCATTCTTGGCACTGACTTTTTTGGCGCAAAATTATTTTCCGTTTCCGGCGTCATACGTGTCGCCGGAAGTTGCGTCATTTTTTGACGTTATTTTGCGCCAAAAATGTCCGCGTTCCGGATGTGGCGTCATTTTTGGCGCCAAAAGCATTTAGGCACCAAATAATGTGGGCGTCTTATTTGGCGCTAAAAAATATGGGTGTCGCTCTTGTCTCCACATTATTTAAGTCTCATTTTTTATTGCTTCTGGTTGCTAGAAGCCTGTTCTTTGGCATTTTTTCCCATTCCTGAAACTGTCATTTAAGGAATATTGATCAATTTTGCTTTATATGTTGTTTTTTCTCTTACATATTGCAAGATGTCTCACGTTGCATCTGAGTCAGAAGATACTACAGGAAAATCGCTGTCTAGTGCTGGATCTACCAAAGCATTATGTATCTGCTGTAAACTTTTGGTAGCTATTCCTCCGGCTGTTGTTTGTATTAATTGTCATGACAAACTTGTTAATGCAGATAATATTTCCTTTAGTAAAGTACCATTGTCTGTTGCAGTTCCTTCAACATCTAAGGTGCAGAATGTTCCTGATAACATAAGAGATTTTGTTTCTGAATCCATCAAGAAGGCTATGTCTGTTATTTCTCCTTCTAGTAAACGTAAAAAATCTTTTAAAACTTCTCTCCCTACAGATGAATTTTTAAATGAACATCATCATTCTGATTCTGATGACTCTTCTGGTTCAGAGGATTCTGTTTCAGAGATTGATGCTGATAAATCTTCATATTTATTTAAAATGGAATTTATTCGTTCTTTGCTTAAAGAAGTATTAATTGCTTTAGAAATAGAGGATTCTGGTCCTCTTTATACTAATTCGAAACGTTTAGATAAGGTATTTAAATCTCCTGTGGTTATTCCAGAAGTTTTTCCTGTTCCTAATGCTATTTCTGCAGTAATTTCCAAAGAATGGGATAAATTGGGTAATTCATTTACTCCTTCTAAACGTTTTAAGCAATTATATCCTGTACCGTCTGACAGGTTAGAATTTTGGGACAAAATCCCTAAAGTTGATGGGGCTATTTCTACCCTTGCTAAACGTACTACCATTCCTACGTCAGATGGTACTTCGTTTAAAGATCCTTTAGATAGGAAAATTGAATCCTTTCTAAGAAAAGCTTATCTGTGTTCAGGTAATCTTCTTAGACCTGCTATATCATTGGCTGATGTTGCTGCAGCTTCAACTTTTTGGTTGGAAACTTTTGCGCAACAAGTAACAAATCATGATTCTCATGATATTATTTTTCTTCTTCAGCATGCTAATAATTTTATCTGTGATGCCATTTTTGATATTATCAGAGTTGATGTCAGGTTTATGTCTCTAGCTATTTTAGCTAGAAGAGCTTTATGGCTTAAGACTTGGAATGCTGATATGGCTTCTAAATCAACTCTACTTTCCATTTCTTTCCAGGGTAACAAATTATTTGGTTCTCAGTTGGATTCTATTATCTCAACTGTTACTGGTGGGAAAGGAACTTTTTTACCACAGGATTAAAAATCTAAAGGTAAAAACAGGGCTAATAATCGTTTTCGTTCCTTTCGTTTCAACAAAGAACAAAAGCCTGATCCTTCATCCTCAGGAGCAGTTTCAGTTTGGAAACCATCTCCAGTCTGGAATAAATCCAAGCCTGCTAGAAAGGCAAAGCCTGCTTCTAAATCCACATGAAGGTGCGGCCCTCATTCCAGCTCAGCTGGTAGGGGGCAGGTTACGTTTTTTCAAAGAAATTTGGATCAATTCTGTTCACAATCTTTGGATTCAGAACATTGTTTCAGAAGGGTACAGAATTGGTTTCAAGATGAGACCTCCTGCCAAGAGATTTTTTCTTTCCCGTGTCCCAGTAAATCCAGTGAAAGCTCAAGCATTTCTGAATTGTGTTTCAGATCTAGAGTTGGCTGGAGTAATTATGCCAGTTCCAGTTCCGGAACAGGGGATGGGGTTTTATTCAAATCTCTTCATTGTACCAAAGAAGGAGAATTCCTTCAGACCAGTTCTGGATCTAAAAATATTGAATCGTTATGTAAGGATACCAACGTTCAAGATGGTAACTGTAAGGACTATCTTGCCTTTTGTTCAGCAAGGGAATTATATGTCCACAATAGATTTACAGGATGCATATCTGCATATTCTGATTCATCCAGATCATTATCAGTTCCTGAGATTCTCTTTTCTGGACAAGCATTACCAGTTTGTGGCTCTACCGTTTGGCCTAGCTACAGCTCCAAGAATTTTTTCAAAGGTTCTCGGTGCCCTTCTGTCTGTAATCAGAGAACAGGGTATTGTGGTATTTCCTTATTTGGACGATATCTTGGTACTTGCTCAGTCTTTACATTTAGCAGAATTTCATACGAATCGACTTGTGTTGTTTCTTCAAGATCATGGTTGGAGGATCAATTTACCAAAAAGTTCTTTGATTCCTCAGACAAGGGTAACCTTTCTGGGTTTCCAGATAGATTCAGTGTCCATGACTCTGTCTTTAACAGACAAGAGACGTCTAAAATTGATTGCAGCTTGTCGAAACCTTCAGTCACAATCATTCCCTTCGGTAGCCTTATGCATGGAAATTCTAGGTCTTATGACTGCTGCATCGGACGCGATCCCCTTTGCTCGTTTTCACATGCGACCTCTTCAGCTCTGTATGCTGAATCAATGGTGCAAGGATTACACAAAGATATCTCAATTAATATCTTTAAAACCGATTGTACGACACTCTCTAACGTGGTGGACAGATCACCATCGTTTAATTCAGGGGGCTTCTTTTGTGCTTCCGACCTGGACTGTAATTTCAACAGATGCAAGTCTCACAGGTTGGGGAGCTGTGTGGGGATCTCTGACGGCACAAGGAGTTTGGGAATCTCAGGAGGTGAGATTACCGATCAATATTTTGGAACTCCGTGCAATTTTCAGAGCTCTTCAGTTTTGGCCTCTTCTGAAGAGAGAATCGTTCATTTGTTTTCAGACAGACAATGTCACAACTGTGGCATACATCAATCATCAAGGAGGGACTCACAGTCCTCTGGCTATGAAAGAAGTATCTCGAATTTTGGTTTGGGCGGAATCCAGCTCCTGTCTAATCTCTGCGGTTCATATCCCAGGTATAGACAATTGGGAAGCGGATTATCTCAGTCGCCAAACGTTGCATCCGGGCGAATGGTCTCTTCACCCAGAGGTATTTCTTCAGATTGTTCAAATGTGGGAACTTCCAGAAATAGATTTGATGGCGTCTCATCTAAACAAGAAACTTCCCAGGTATCTGTCCAGATCCCGGGATCCTCAGGCGGAGGCAGTGGATGCATTATCACTTCCTTGGAAGTATCATCCTGCCTATATCTTTCCGCCTCTAGTTCTTCTTCCAAGAGTAATCTCCAAGATTCTGAAGGAATGCTCGTTTGTTCTGCTGGTAGCTCCGGCATGGCCTCACAGGTTTTGGTATGCGGATCTTGTCCGGATGGCCTCTTGCCAACCGTGGACTCTTCCGTTAAGATCAGACCTTCTGTCTCAAGGTCCTTTTTTCCATCAGGATCTGAAATCCTTAAATTTAAAGGTATGGAGATTGAACGCTTGATTCTTGGTCAAAGAGGTTTCTCTGACTCTGTGATTAATACTATGTTACAGGCTCGTAAATCTGTATCTAGAGAGATATATTAAAGAGTCTGGAAGACTTATATTTCTTGGTGTCTTTCTCATCATTTTTCTTGGCATTCTTTTAGAATACCGAGAATATTACAGTTTCTTCAGGATGGTTTAGATAAGGGTTTGTCCGCAAGTTCCTTGAAAGGACAAATCTCTGCTCTTTCTGTTCTTTTTCACAGAAAGATTGCTATTCTTCCTGATATTCATTGTTTTGTACAAGCTTTGGTTCGTATAAAGCCTGTCATTAAGTCAATTTCTCCTCCTTGGAGTTTGAATTTGGTTCTGGGGGCTCTTCAAGCTCTTCCATTTGAACCTATGCATTCATTGGACATTAAATTACTTTCTTGGAAAGTTTTGTTCCTTTTGGCCATCTCTTCTGCCAGAATAGTTTCTGAATTATCTGCTCTTTCTTGTGAGTCTCCTTTTCTGATTTTTCATCAGGATAAGGTGGTGTTGCGAACTTCTTTTGAATTTTTACCTAAAGTTGTGAATTCCAACAACATTAGTAGAGAAATTGTGGTTCCTTCATTATGTCCTAATCCTAAGAATTCTAAGGAGAAATCGTTGCATTCTTTGGATGTTGTTAGAGCTTTGAAATATTATGTTGAAGCTACTAAATCTTTCCGAAAGACTTCTAGTCTATTTGTTATCTTTTCCGGTTCTACAAAAGGCCAGAAAGCTTCTGCCATTTCTTTGGCATCTTGGTTGAAATCTTTAATTCATCTTGCCTATGTTGAGTCGGGTAAAACTCCGCCTCAGAGGATTACAGCTCATTCTACTAGGTCAGTTTCTACTTCCTGGGCGTTTAGGAATGAAGCTTCGGTTGATCAGATTTGCAAAGCAGCAACTTGGTCCTCTTTGCATACTTTTACTAAATTCTACCATTTTGATGTATTTTCTTCTTCTGAAGCAGTTTTTGGTAGAAAAGTACTTCAGGCAGCGGTTTCAGTTTGAATCTTCTGCTTATGTTTTTCATTAAACTTTATTTTGGGTGTGGATTATTTTCAGCAGGAATTGGCTGTCTTTATTGTATCCCTCCCTCTCTAGTGACTCTTGTGTGGAAAGATCCACATCTTGGGTAATCATTATCCCATACGTCACTAGCTCATGGACTCTTGCTAATTACATGAAAGAAAACATAATTTATGTAAGAACTTACCTGATAAATTCATTTCTTTCATATTAGCAAGAGTCCATGAGGCCCGCCCTTTTTTTGTGGTGGTTATGATTTTGTATAAAGCACAATTATTCCAATTCCTTATTTTATATGCTTTCGCACTTTTTTATCACCCCACTTCTTGCCTATTCGTTAAACTGAATTGTGGGTGTGGTGAGGGGTGTATTTATAGGCATTTTGAGGTTTGGGAAACTTTGCCCCTCCTGGTAGGAATGTATATCCCATACGTCACTAGCTCATGGACTCTTGCTAATATGAAAGAAATGAATTTATCAGGTAAGTTCTTACATAAATTATGTTTTCCTATGGTCGACCCCAGAAAGGACTTATGGCAGACAGTCCATAAGGTCGAGGGGGCAGTTTCTACTCTAAACAAGCGCACTACTATTCCTATCGAGGATAATTGTGCTTTCAAAGATCCTATGGATTAAAAATTGGAGGGTTTGCTTAAAAAGATTTTTGTACAGCAAGGTTACCTCCTGCAACCCATTTCGTGCATTGTTCCTGTCACTACAGCAGCGTGGTTCTGGTTCGAGGAACTAGAAAAGTCGCTCAGTAGAGAGACTCCGTATGAGGAGGTTATGGACAGAGTTCACGCACTCAAGTTGGCTAATTATTTTATTTTAGATGCCGCTTTGCAATTAGCTAGATTAGCGGCGAAAAATTCAGGGTTTGCAATTGTGGCGTGCAGAGCGCTTTGGCTAAAGTCTTGGTCAGCGGATGTATCTTCCAAGACAAAATTGCTTAATATCCCCTTCAAGGGTAAAACTCTCTTTGGGCCAGAATTGAAAGAGATTATTTCAGACATCACTGGGGGAAAGGGCCACGCCCTCCCACAAGATAGGCCTTTCAAAGCCAAGAATAAGTCTAATTTTCGTTCCTTTCGCAATTTCAGGAACGGACTGGCCTCTAACTCTGCATCCTCTAAACAAGAGGGTAATGCTTCACAAACCAAACCAGCCTGGAAACCGATGCAAGGCTGGAACAAGGGTAAGCAGGCCAAGAAGCCTGCTGCTGCTAACAAAACAGCAGGAAGGAGTAGCCCCCGGTCCGGGACCGGATCTAGTAGGGGGCAGACTCTCTCTCTCTTTGCTCAGGCTTGGGCAAGAGATGTTCAGGATCCCTGGACACTAGAAATAGTTTCTCAGGGTTATCTTCTGGAATTCAAGGAACTACCCCCAAGGGGAAGGTTCCACATGTCTCACTTATCCTCAAACCAAATAAAGAGACAGGCATTCTTACATTGTGTAGAAGACCTGTTAAAGATGGGAGTGATACACCCAGTTCCAACGGCGGAACAAGGAATGGGATTTTACTCAAATCTGTTTGTAGTTCTCAAAAAAGAGGGAACTTTCAGACCAATTCTGGATTTAAAGATCCTAAACAAATTTCTCAGAGTACCATCGTTCAAAATGGAAACCATTCGAACGATTCTACCTACAATCCAGGAAGGTCAATTTATGACTACCGTGGATCTAAAGGATGCGTATCTACATATTCCTATCCACAAAGAACATCATCAGTTCCTAAGGTTCGCCTTTCTGGACAAACATTACCAGTTTGTGGCCCTCCCATTTGGGTTAGCCACTGCTCCAAGGATTTTCACAAAGGTACTCGGGTCCCTTCTAGCGGTTCTAAGACCAAGGGGCATTGCAGTAGTACCGTACTTGGACGACATTCTAATACAAGCGTCGTCTCTTTCAAAGGCAAAGGCTCACACAGACATCGTGCTGGCCTTTCTCAGATCTCACGGATGGAAGGTGAACATAGAAAAAAGTTCCCTGTCTCCGTCGACAAGAGTTCCCTTCTTGGGAACAATAATAGATTCTTTAGAAATGAGGATTTTCCTGACAGAAGTCAGAAAGTCAAAACTTCTAAACGCTTGTCAAGTTCTTCATTCTATTCCTCGTCCTTCCGTAGCTCAGTGCATGGAAGTAGTAGGGTTGATGGTTGCAGCAATGGACATAGTTCCTTTTGCGCAAATTCATCTAAGACCATTACAACTGTGCATGCTGAAACAGTGGAATGGGGACTATACAGACTTGTCTCCAGTGATTCAAGTAGATCAGAAGACCAGAGACTCACTCCGTTGGTGGCTAACCCTGGACCACCTGTCCCAGGGAATGAGCTTCCGCAGACCAGAGGGGGTCATCGTCACGACCGACGCCAGTCTTGTGGGCTGGAGCGCGGTCTGGGAATCCCTGAAAGCTCAGGGACTATGGTCTTGGGAAGAGTCTCTTCTCCCGATAAACATTCTGGAACTGAGAGCGATATTCAATGCTCTCAGGGCTTGGCCTCAACTAGCAAAGGCCAGATTCATAAGATTCCAATCAGACAACATGACGACTGTTGCTTATATCAATCATCAGGGGGGAACAAGGAGTTCCCTGGCGATGAAAGAAGTGACCAAAATAATAAAATGGGCGGAGGATCACTCCTGCCACCTATCTGCGATCCACATCCCAGGTGTGGAAAACTGGGAGGCGGATTATCTGAGTCGTCAGACATTCCATCCGGGGGAGTGGGAACTCCACCCGGAGATCTTTGCCCAGTTGACTCAATTATGGGGCATTCCAGATATGGATCTGATGGCGTCTCGTCAGAACTTCAAGGTTCCTTGCTACGGGTCCAGATCCAGGGATCCCAAGGCGACTCTAGTGGATGCACTAGTAGCGCTTTGGACCTTAAACCTAGCCTATGTGTTTCCACCGTTTCCTCTCATTCCCAGGCTGGTAGCCAGGATCAAGCAGGAGAGGGCCTCGGTGATCTTGATAGCTCCTTCGTGGCCACGCAGGACTTGGTATGCAGACCTGGTGAATATGTCATCGGTTCCACCATGGAAGCTACCTTTGAGACAGGATCTTCTTGTACAGGGTCCATTCGAACATCCAAATCTGGTCTCCCTCCAGCTGACGGCTTGGAAATTGAACGCTTGATTCTATCAAAGCGTGGGATTTCAGATTCTGTGATAGATACTCTAGTTCAAGCCAGAAAATCGGTAACTAGAAAAATTTACCATAAAATATGGAAAAGATATATCTGCTGGTGTGAATCCAAGGGATTCTTATGGAATAAGGTCAAAATCCCTAAGATCCTTTCCTTTCTACATGAGGGTTTGGATAAAGGATTATCAGCGAGTTCTCTAAAGGGACAGATTTCTGCTTTATCTGTCTTATTACACAAACGACTGGCAGCTGTGCCAGATGTTCAAGCATTTGTTCATGCTCTGGTTAGGATCAAGCCTGTTTACAGACCTTTGACTCCTCCCTGGAGTTTAAATCTAGTTCTTTCAGTTCTTCAAGGGGTTCCGTTTGAACCTCTACATTCCATAGATATTAAGTTGTTATCTTGGAAAGTTTTGTTTTTGGTTGCTATTTCTTCTGCTAGAAGAGTTTCTGAGTTATCTGCTCTGCAGTGTTCTCCGCCCTATCTGGTGTTCCATGCAGATAAGGTTGTTTTGCGTACTAAGCCTGGTTTTCTTCCAAAGGTTGTTTCTAACAAAAATATTAACCAGGAGATAGTTGTACCTTCTTTGTGTCCGAATCCAGTTTCAAAGAAGGAACGTTTGTTACACAATTTAGACGTAGTCCGTGCTCTAAAATTCTATTTAGAAGCTACAAAAGAGTTCAGACAAACTTCTTCTCTGTTTGTTGTCTATTCTGGTAAAAGGAGAGGTCAAAAAGCGACTTCTACCTCTCTTTCCTTTTGGCTTAAAAGCATCATCCGATTGGCTTACGAGACTGCCGGACGGCAGCCTCCTGAAAGAATCACAGCTCACTCCACTAGGGCTGTGGCTTCCACATGGGCCTTCAAGAACGAGGCTTCTGTTGATCAGATATGTAAGGCAGCGACTTGGTCTTCACTGCACACTTTTGCCAAATTTTACAAATTTGATACTTTTGCTTCTTCAGAGGCTATTTTTGGGAGAAAGGTTTTGAAAGCCGTGGTGCCTTCTGTTTAGGTAACCTGATTTTCTCCCTCCCTTCATCCGTGTCCTAAAGCTTTGGTATTGGTTCCCACAAGTAAGGATGACGCCGTGGACCGGACACACCAATGTTGGAGAAAACAGAATTTATGCTTACCTGATAAATTACTTTCTCCAACGGTGTGTCCGGTCCACGGCCCGCCCTGGTTTTTTAATCAGGTTTGATGAATTATTTTCTCTAACTACAGTCACCACGGCACCCTATAGTTTCTCCTGTTTTTTCCTCCTGTCCGTCGGTCGAATGACTGGGGTGGGCGGAGCCTAGGAGGGACTGTGTGGACAGCTTTGCTGGGACTCTTTGCCATTTCCTGTTGGGGAGGAGATATTCCCACAAGTAAGGATGGCGCCGTGGACCGGACACACCGTTGGAGAAAGTAATTTATCAGGTAAGCATAAATTCTGTTTTTCCAGGCCCGCTCTCTGTGCTCTACTGAGCGGGTCTGTTTTTTACACTTAGCGCATCTGGCCAGCTGTCTAGTCACAGCCCGGCCCAATCACGCCATTACACTCAGTGCAGCTCGCTCCCGCTGTCGGACAGAGCAGGAGCGAACTGCACTGAGTGTAATGGCGCTATCGGGCCGGGCTTTGACTAGACAGCTGACCAGAGGCGCTCAGTGTAAAAACAGACCCGCTCAGTAGAGCACAGAGAGCAGGTCTGGAAAACACTGTTTTTTAATAAAAGTTCACAGGCAATATTAGGTTCTATAAAGCTAGCACTAATATTATGTTATATAATTCTGCACTATGCAGAATTATATAACATTATTTTCTATGTTTACTGGCCCTTTAAGTAACATTATAAATAAATGTTTTGGACTGCACTACCTGACTACTTCCTAATGCCACCCAGCTGGCAAAATATTCTAGGGAGAGCAACGGTGATCCAATTCATATGCCATAGTTTGCAAACAAACATTTAAACAGTGCAACTGAATTTCTCTCATGTTTATCTAGGTACCACACAAAGCAGGAAATAATTGATAGCTAACTGTTTAATAGCAAGCCACCACTTGAATAAAGACTAACTTCATACAAAAATTAAATTGAAATCCGTCCTTTTCCTGCCCACCTTTTATCTCTCTCCAGTTTTTGCATTTTAAAACGTTATAGAAAAGGTTTACAGAATTAACAAATCTGTGATCCTTAAGATGGGTTTTTTTGCGTGGAAAAAAAGTTGAAATAATTTTTTGTTACTGGCTATGCCGTGGAACACTCTTAAGATTAATAGATTTATATAAAAAAAAAAAATCTCTTCCAATGTTGTAAACACATAAACAGCAGCAGACTCATTTGCAGCAGACATCTATAGTCAATCTAATTTGCTTTCATCTTTTATATTGTTCTCTTACATATAACCTCATTTGTTATTGGCTTAAATTTTTAATGCAAATGTTCTGAAGTTGGTGAATCTTTTCAATCAACATATGAGAATGTTTTTTAGTATTACTACTTTATTAAAGGGACATAAAACAACAAAAAATCTTTCATGATTCAGATAGAGCACTGGCTTTCAAACCCTTTCTCAGGCATCCCTTACAAGACAGATTTTCAGGATTACCTTGGGTGAGAGCAGGTAAAATAATCATGTTTACTAATCAGATGATTATTTCACCTGTGATCCAGATATGCTCAAAATCTGGCCAGTTGTGCAGCTACCATTAATGCACCCGTGCCTACCTAGGTATGATTTTCAACAATGGATACCAAGAGGATGAAGCAAAATAGATTTAATAAGTACATTTGAAAGTTGTTTAAAATTGTGTGTACTATCTTTGAATCCTGAAAGAAAAAAATGGGTGCATTATGTCCCTTAAAGTGTGCTACAAAATGTATAGTTTATCTGATTATTTCTTGTTGGATGCAGTAAATAGTGCAAACTAAATGCAATCTTGCGTGCACATTCTAGAACACATGTAAATTAGCAGGAGTTGTAGTTTTGGACTTTATTTATATTGCATGCCAGGCGACCTTGAGGTTTTAGTAAAACATTACATTTTCATTAGCTTTATAGTATGCCGGTATCCTATCACCTATTTTTTAAAGGACATAAAATGTCAGTAGTATGTTCGGCCTCCCCTTAACATGCGACTGAGAGCTGCTATAAAGCTGCATAAAGAAAGGAAACAATTTAGATTTTTTTGTTTTCACACTGAGATCAACCTCATGTGCTGTGCACGTGCAGCATACCATTCTTAGAGACTGCTTGAAGCAGTGGGCAAACTAATTTGCAGCTTGTGCTACTGACAAAGATGAAAACAAATATTCTCTCTTTCTCTCTCTCTCTCTCTCTCTCTCTCTCTCTCTAGCTCTCTCTCTCTCTATATCTATCTATCTATCTATCTATCTATCTATCTATCTATCTATCTATCTATCCACACACACTGTTATTAACATCATACCCTGAACAACACCCAGTAAAATATTGAAGGGTGACCACTGTCCTTTGGGCCTCAGCCCTATTTATATCAGGTCATGGATATAGATTCTCCAAGGTTCAAGTCTTTCTACTGCTCCCATGACCCATGCATCCTTACTACAAGAGATATATTTACATATATGGCATGAGGGCTCGATTCATCCTTGGCTAGTGGATAATCTGATGATACTGGTTCCCTGTTTTAAGTTAAGTGGAAGTGCTATTCATAAACCGTTAATGGCTTTGCATCTTTTACAGAATGGCTGTCGTCCGTGTATAAGCAGCAGTGGTTTGCCATGCTCCGCACTGAACAGGATAATGACACAGGGTAAGTAAACCAATGAGATATCTAAACCCCAGGGCAGTAGGTTTTTCTGCTTATCTTGTTAACTTTACACCTTAATCGATTTAAAACTTTGCAATACACATTTATTATCTATTTTGCTTTGGTTTGCTGTAAGTTGTGTTTGCCCTACATTCCCAAGAGAGGCGCAATCATATTCTGTGCTTAAAGGGACATGAAAGGTATTTCTTTATTTATTTATTTATTCATTAGAAATTACTCACTAAATTGCAAATTAACTTGGCATGCAAATGAAATTTTTTTTATATATATATATATATATATATATATATACACAGTATGTGTATATATATATAAAAGCACATTGTTTTTCATGCCCAAGAAACACCCCTCTTGAATGTTGTCTATCTTACTTCCTTTACTATGGCCAATTAGGAAGAGAAATATACAAGCTCCTGTGCATATTAGCCAATAACTGTGCAACATGTAAGAGAATGCATTTCAGCCTCTTTTGGGGAGGGTGTGTATAGACTACAATTTTTCCAAGTTAAATTACAGTGTGCAACTATTTCTAGACTGCAGTCTATTCAAAGTAGAACATAGACACAGGAATATGTTTTCCTACCCCAGATTGTGCAAACATTTACTTTATTAAAGCGACATTGAACACCTTTCTGTCTGTTGCTATAGAATAAGATATCAGCTAAGTCTAAACATTTTTAAGACAAATTAATTTTTTTTACTACTTAAAATGTAAATGGGGTGCCCCAGGTCATATGAGGTTGCTATGTGAGTTTACAAATCTAAATGAGAATATATACTAAACAATTCAGCAACAATCTATCATCCTATAATATAAAAGGCCAACTGTGTTTGTCCGAAGCTGTCATGCGCAGTAGAGACTGCGCAAGGACGAACACACCTGGCCTTCAACAGAGTCTGACTGACCAGCATCTGAGGCCGACCGGGTGTGAGGGGGGCGTGACACAGACTGGACCTGGCAGGGCTGGTTGCGACACTGATGGTGGTGAGTGGTCCCGGGCAGGGCCGGGTGTGACGTGGGCGGGGCCGTGCGGACGGGAGAGAGCTCAAAAGAGGGGGGATAAAGAGAGAGCAAAAGAGGGGGATAGAGAGAGCAAAAAAGAGGGAGAGAGACGGCAAAAGAGAGGAGGGGAAAGGTAGAGCAAAAGAAAGGGGAGAGAGAGCAAAGAGGGGATATAGAGAAAGCAAGAGAGGGAGAGAGACGGCAATAGAGAGGGGGGAGAAATGGGAGTGAGAGAGCAAAAGAGAGGGGGAGAGTGCAAAAGAGAGGGAGAGAGAGCAAAAGAGAGGGGGAGAGCGCAAAAGAGGGGAGAGAGAGAGACAGAGCGCAAAAGAGAGGAGAGAGAGAGCGCACAAGAGAGGGGGAGTTAGAGAGAGAGCGAAAGAGAGGGGGGGAGAGAGAGCAAAAGAGAGGGGTAGAGAGTGAGAGCATAATACAGGGGGAGAGAGGTGGAGAGAGAGAGCAAAAGAGAGGAGGGGAAAGGTAGAGCAAAAGAAAGGGGAGAGAGAGCAAAGAGGGGATATAGAGAAAGCAAAAGAGAGGGAGAGAGACGGCAATAGAGAGGGGGGAGAAATGGGGGTGAGAGAGCAAAAGAGAGGGGGAGAGTGCAAAAGAGAGGGAGAGAGAGCAAAAGAGAGGGGGAGAGCGCAAAAGAGGGGAGAGAGAGAGACAGAGCGCAAAAGAGAGGGGGAGAGAGCAAAAGAGAGGAGAGAGAGAGCGCACAAGAGAGGGGGAGTTAGAGAGAGAGCGAAAGAGAGGGGGGGGAGAGAGAGCAAAAGAGAGGGGTAGAGAGTGAGAGCATAATACAGGGGGAGAGAGGTGGAGAGAGAGAGCAAAAGAGAGGAGGGGAAAGGTAGAGCAAAAGAAAGGGGAGAGAGAGCAAAGAGGGGATATAGAGAAAGCAAAAGAGAGGGAGAGAGACGGCAAAAGAGAGGGGGAGAAATGGGAGTGAGAGAGCAAAAGAGAGGGGGGAGAGAGCAAAATAGAGGGGGAGAGTGCAAAAGAGGGGAGAGAGTGCAAAAGAGGGGAGAGAGAGCAAAAGAGAGGGGGAGAGCGCAAAAGAGAGGGGGAGAGAGCAAAAGAGAGGGGGGAGAGCGCAAAAGAGAGGAGAGAGAGCGCACAAGAGAGGGGGGGCAGTAAGAGAGAGAGCGAAAGAGAGGGGGAGAGAGAGAGCGAAAGAGAGGGGGAGAGAGAGAGCAAAAGAGAGGGGGAGAGAGAGAGCGAAAGAGAGGGGGAGAGAGAGCAAAAGAGAGGGGGAGAGAGAGCAAAAGAGAGGGGGAGAGAAAGCAAAAGAGAGGGGGAGAGAGAGAGCAAAGAGGGGATATAGAGAAAGCAAAAGAGAGGGGGAGAAATGGGAGTGAGAGAGCAAAAGAGAGGGGGAGACCGCAAAATAGGGGAGAGAGAGACAGAGCGCAAAAGAGAGGGGGGAGAGCGCAAAAGAGAGAGGAGAGAGAGAGCGCACAAGAGAGGGGGGGGAAGAGGGGGGGAGTAAGAGAGAGAGCGAAAGAGAGGGGGAGAGAGAAAGCGAAAGAGGGGGAGAGAGAGCGAAAGAGAGGGGGAGAGTGAGAGCATAATACAGGGGGAGAGAGCAAAAGAGAGGTGGAGAGAGAGAGAGCAAAAGATGGAGGCTAGAGAGAGCAAAAGAGTGGGGAGAGAGAGAGCAAAAGAGAAGGGAGAAAGAAAGCAAAAGAGAGGGGAGAGAGAGCAAAAGAGAGGAGGGAGAGAGAGAGAGCAAAAGAGAGGAGGGAGAGAGAGAGAGCAAAAGAGAGGAGGGAGAGAGAGAGAGCAAAAGAGAGGAGGGAGATAGAGAGCAAAAGAGGGGGGGAGAGCAAACGAGGGGGGGAGAGAGCAAAAGAGAGGGGATAGAGAGAGCAAAAGAGAGGGGAGAGAAAGAGCAAAAGAGAGGAGGGAGAGAGAAAGAGCAAAAGAGAGGAGGGAGAGAGAAAGAGCAAAAGAGAGGAGGGAGAGAGAAAGAGCAAAAGAGAGGAGGGAGAGAGAGAGAGCAAAAGAGAGGAGGGAGAGAGAGAGAGCAAAAGAGAGGAGGGAGAGAGAGAGAGCAAAAGAGAGGAGGGAGAGAGAGAGAGCAAAAGAGAGGAGGGAGAGAGAGAGAGCAAAAGAGAGGAGGGAGAGAGAGAGAGCAAAAGAGAGGGGGGAGAGAGCAAAAGAAAGGGGAGAGAGCAAAAGATGGGGATAGAGAGAGCAAAAGATGGGGATAGAGAGAGCAAAAGATGGGGATAGAGAGAGCAAAAGAGAGGGGAGAGAGTGCAAAAGAGGGGGGTGGAGAGAGAAAGCAAAAGAGAGGGGGAGAGAGCAAAAGATAGGGAGAGAGAGAGAGCAAAAGAGAGGGGGGAGAGAGAGCAAAAGAGAGGGAGAGAGAGCAAAAGAGGGAGAGAGAGAGCAAAAGAGAGGGGGGAAAGAGCGAAAGAAAGGGGGAGAGAGAGAGAGCCAAAGAGGGGGGATAGAGAGAGCAAAAGAGAGGGTGAGAGAGAGCAAAAGAGGGGAAGAGAGAGAGCAAAAGAGAGGGTGGACTGCACAAAAGAGAGGGGAGAGAGAGAGAAAGCAAGAGAGGGGAGATAGCAAAATAGAGGGAGAGAGCGAGCAAAAGAGAGAGGACAAAAGAGAGGGGGGAGAGAGAGCAAAAGAGAGGCGGGAGAGAGAGCAAAAGAGGGGGGAGAGCTCAAAAGAGAGGGGGAGAGAGCGCAAAAAAGAGAGGTAGGAAAAGAGAGGGGAGAGAGCAAAAGAGAGTGGGGAGCGAGCAAAAGAGAGGGGGGAGAGAGCAAAAGAGAAGGGGGAGAGAGAAAGAGCTCAAAAGAGAGGGGGAGAGAGAGCGCAAAAGAGAGGGGGAGAGCAAAAGAGGGGGGAGAGAGAGAGCAAAAGAGGGGGGGAGAGCTCAAAAGAGAGGGGGAGAGAGCGCGCAAAAGAGAGGGAGGAAAAGAGGGGGGAGAGAGAGCTCAAAAGAGAGGGAGAGAGAGCGCAAAAGAGAGGGGGTAGAGCGAGCGAGCAGAAGAGAGGGGTAGAGGGGGAGAGAGAGAGCAGAAGAGAGAGGGGAAAAGAGAGAGCAGGAGAGAGGGGGAGAGAGAGTGCAAAAGAGAGAGCAAGGGGTGGAACCGCTGTACTGCAAAAAATGGCCTGTGTACACGGGCTTTAGGACTACTTGGTAGTAATAGTGAATCAGACAATTATTACAATATATAAAAATGTGTATGGGGATGGATGTGATTATGGAAGTCCCGTATAACAAAGGAAGGTATATTGCAATGAACAACCAATTGTGTGGTAGCAGTCCAGGTCCAGGCAGCTGTCTGTGAATGGATCAAAGGCCAAGATCCAGGATCAGTAATCAGTAGAAGATGGAGAGAAACAGAAGCGCCACATGGCCTAGTATTGTATGTACTTGTGTGAAGGAGTACATAAAATATTTCACTCACGTTTGGTTGAGCACCCCTCTTGGTTCAAATAGCGCAGATTGGAATCAAACAGTTATCCAGCAGACTGACCTCCGGTGTAGCTCCAACCGTAGTGAATCAGGATACTATGTCCCAAAAGATGGGTGCACCATATGGTAAGGTGCAGGTGATGAAAAAATGGTATAGCAGCAAGTGGTAAGTAAAAACTTACTTTATTTAATTTAAATTAAAACAGCACCGTGTTTCTCAGCCAACCAGTGGCGCTATGGTTGGAGCTACACCGGAGGCCAGTCTGTTGGATAACTGTTTGATTTCAGCCTGCGCTATTTGCACAAAAAGGGGTGCCCAACCAAACGTGAGTGAAACATTTTACGTACACCTTCACACAAGTGCATACAATACTAGGCTATTTGGCGCTTCCGTTTCTCTCCATCTTCTACTGATTTTTTTTTTACTACAGTTGTTTTTTAAAAGCTAAACTCCACCCACCATTTGCCTAATTTGGAGGAGCCAACCTGGCCTTTAGTCTGCAGACAACAAGGATAGTTGTGGTCATAATGTTGTTATAAACTGCATTGTTTTGCAGCTTTTATCAACGAGGGGGAATATGTAGCAGGGTTAGCCTTGAAAATTAAACAGGGTGCTTTTTATTTTCCGAGAATTTGAAAATCCTCAATTTTCCGAGCTAAATTACATGAAAAGTGGCCAAAAAATAATGAAAATAACTTATTTTTATTTTTTTCATTATGCATAACTAAACATTTTATTTAAAAATCCCAGTGTTTACTGTCTATTTAATGGACAGCTATTGTGCAAGAACTTAAAGTAGCAAAAATACTACATAATAATCTCCCAAAAAAGATTAAATAATATACATTGCTGCTACATTATTTCTCCAACATAGGTGTGTCCGGTCCACGGCGTCATCCTTACTTGTGGGATATTCTCTTCCCCAACAGGAAATGGCAAAGAGCCCAGCAAAGCTGGTCACATGATCCCTCCTAGGCTCCGCCTTCCCCAGTCATTCTCTTTGCCGTTGTACAGGCAACATCTCCACGGAGATGGCTTAGAGTTTTTTAGTGTTTAACTGTAGTTTTTATTATTCAATCAAGAGTTTGTTATTTTAAAATAGTGCTGGTATGTACTATTTACTCTGAAACAGAAAAGAGATGAAGATTTCTGTTTGTAAGAGGAAAATGATTTTAGCAACCGTTACTAAAATCGATGGCTGTTTCCACACAGGACTGTTGAGAGGAATTAACTTCAGTTGGGGGAACAGTGAGCAGACTTTTGCTGCTTGAGGTATGACACATTCTAACAAGACAATGTAATGCTGGAAGCTGTCATTTTCCCTATGGGATCCGGTAAGCCATTTTTATTACAGACAGAAAAAAAGGGCTTCACAAGGGCTTTTTAAGACTGTAGACATTTTCTGGGCTAAATCGATTTATATATAAACATATTTTATACTCCATAGCCTTGAGGAATTATTTTAATCTTGGGAATTTTGTAAAATAACCGGCAGGCACTGTATTGGACACCTTATTCTCTAGGGGCTTTCCCTAATCATAGGCAGAGTCTCATTTTCGCGCCTGTATTGCGCACTTGTTTTTGAGAAGCATGACATGCAGATGCATGTGTGAGGAGCTCTGATACATAGAAAAGACTTTCTGAAGGCGTCATTTGGTATCGTATTCCCCTTTGGGCTTGGTTGGGTCTCAGCAAAGCAGATACCAGGGACTGTAAAGGGGTTAAATATAAAAACGGCTCCGGTTCCGTTATTTTAAGGGTTAAAGCTTACAAATTTGGTGTGCAATACTTTTAAGGCTTTAAGACACTGTGGTGAAATTTTGGTGAATTTTGAACAATTCCTTCATACTTTTTCGCAATTGCAGTAATAAAGTGTGTTCAGTTTAAAATTTAAAGTGACAGTAACGGTTTTATTTTAAAACGTTTTTTGTACTTTGTTATCAAGTTTATGCCTGTTTAACATGTCTGAACTACCAGATAGACTGTGTTCTGAATGTGGGGAAGCCAAGGTTCCTTCTCATTTAAATAGATGTGATTTATGTGACACAAAATTTAGAGAAAATGATGCCCAAGATGATTCCTCAAGTGAGGGGAGTAAGCATGGTACTGCATCATCCCCTCCTTCGTCTACACCAGTCTTGCCCACACAGGAGGCCCCTAGTACATCTAGCGCGCCAATACTCCTTACTATGCAACAATTAACGGCTGTAATGGATAATTCTATCAAAAACATTTTAGCCAAAATGCCCACTTATCAGCGAAAGCGCGACTGCTCTGTTTTAGAAAATACTGAAGAGCATGAGGACGCTGATGATATTGGTTCTGAAGGGCCCCTACACCAGTCTGAGGGGGCCAGGGAGGTTTTGTCTGAGGGAGAAATTTCAGATTCAGGGAAAATTTCTCAACAAGCTGAACCTGATGTGATTTCATTTAAATTTAAGTTGGAACATCTCCGCGCTCTGCTTAAGGAGGTGTTATCCACTCTGGATGATTGTGAGAATTTGGTCATTCCAGAGAAACTATGTAAAATGGACAAGTTCCTAGAGGTCCCGGGGCCCCCCGAAGCTTTTCCTATACCCAAGCGGGTGGCGGACATTGTAAATAAAGAATGGGAAAGGCCCGGTATACCTTTCGTCCCTCCCCCCATATTTAAAAAATTGTTTCCTATGGTCGACCCCAGAAAGGACTTATGGCAGACAGTCCCCAAGGTCGAGGGGGCGGTTTCTACTCTAAACAAACGCACCACTATACCCATAGAAGATAGTTGTGCTTTCAAAGATCCTATGGATAAAAAATTAGAAGGTTTGCTTAAAAAGATGTTTGTTCAGCAAGGTTACCTTCTACAACCAATTTCATGCATTGTCCCTGTCACTACAGCCGCGTGTTTCTGGTTCGATGAGCTAGAAAAGGCGATCAATAATAATTCTTCTTCTTATGAGGAGATTATGGACAGAATTCGTGCTCTCAAATTGGCTAATTCTTTCACCCTAGACGCCACTTTGCAATTGGCTAGGTTAGCGGCGAAAAATTCTGGGTTTGCTATTGTGGCGCGCAGAGCGCTTTGGTTAAAATCTTGGTCAGCGGATGCGTCTTCCAAGAACAAATTGCTTAACATTCCTTTCAAGGGGAAAACACTGTTTGGCCCTGACTTGAAAGAGATTATCTCTGATATCACTGGGGGCAAGGGCCACGCCCTTCCTCAGGATAGGTCTTTCAAGGCCAAAAATAAACCTAATTTTCGTCCCTTTCGCAGAAACGGACCAGCCCCAAGTGCTACGTCCTCTAAGCAGGAGGGTAATACTTCTCAAGCCAAACCAGCCTGGAGACCAATGCAAGGCTGGAACAAAGGAAAGCAGGCCAAGAAACCTGCCACTGCTACCAAGACAGCATGAGATGTTGGCCCCCGATCCGGGACCGGATCTGGTGGGGGGCAGACTCTCTCTCTTCGCTCAGGCTTGGGCAAGAGATGTTCTGGATCCTTGGGCGCTAGAAATAGTCTCCCAAGGTTATCTTCTGGAATTCAAGGGGCTTCCCCCAAGGGGGAGGTTCCACAGGTCTCAATTGTCTTCAGACCACATAAAAAAACAGGCATTCTTGCATTGTGTAGAAGACCTGTTAAAAATGGGAGTGATTCATCCTGTTCCATTAGGAGAACAAGGGATGGGGTTCTACTCCAATCTGTTCGTAGTTCCCAAAAAAGAGGGAACGTTCAGACCAATCCTAGATCTCAAGATCCTAAACAAGTTTCTCAAGGTTCCATCGTTCAAAATGGAAACCATTCGAACAATTCTTCCTTCCATCCAGGAAGGTCAATTCATGACCACGGTGGATTTAAAGGATGCGTATCTACATATTCCTATCCACAAGGAACATCATCGGTTCCTAAGGTTCGCATTCCTGGACAAGCATTACCAGTTTGTGGCACTTCCGTTCGGATTAGCCACTGCTCCAAGGATTTTCACAAAGGTACTAGGGTCCCTTCTAGCGGTGCTAAGACCAAGGGGCATTGCAGTAGTACCTTACTTGGACGACATTCTGATTCAAGCGTCGTCCCTTCCTCAAGCAAAGGCTCACACGGACATTGTCTTGGCCTTTCTCAGATCTCACGGATGGAAAGTGAACGTAGAAAAGAGTTCTCTATCTCCGTCAACAAGGGTTCCCTTCTTGGGAACAATAATAGACTCCTTAGAAATGAGGATTTTTCTGACAGAGGCCAGAAAAACAAAACTTCTGAACTCTTGTCAAATACTTCATTCTGTTCCTCTTCCTTCCATAGCGCAGTGCATGGAAGTAATAGGTTTGATGGTAGCGGCAATGGACATAGTTCCTTTTGCGCGCATTCATCTAAGACCATTACAACTGTGCATGCTCAGTCAGTGGAATGGGGACTATACAGACTTGTCTCCGACGATACAAGTAAATCAGAGGACCAGAGATTCACTCCGTTGGTGGCTGTCCCTGGACAACCTGTCACAGGGGATGAGCTTCCGCAGACCAGAGTGGGTAATTGTCACGACCGACGCCAGTCTGGTGGGCTGGGGCGCGGTCTGGGGACCCCTGAAAGCTCAGGGTCTTTGGTCTCGGGAAGAATCTCTTCTACCGATAAATATTCTGGAACTGAGAGCGATATTCAATGCTCTCAAGGCTTGGCCTCAGCTAGCAAAGGCCAAGTTCATACGGTTTCAATCAGACAACATGACAACTGTTGCGTACATCAACCATCAGGGGGGAACAAGGAGTTCCCTGGCGATGGAAGAAGTGACCAAAATCATTCAATGGGCGGAGACTCACTCCTGCCACTTGTCTGCAATCCACATCCCAGGAGTGGAAAATTGGGAAGCGGATTTTCTGAGTCATCAGACATTTCATCCGGGGGAGTGGGAACTCCATCCGGAAATCTTTGCCCAAATTACTCAACTGTGGGGCATTCCAGACATGGATCTGATGGCCTCTCGTCAGAACTTCAAGGTTCCTTGCTACGGGTCCAGATCCAGGGATCCCAAGGCGACTCTAGTAGATGCACTAGTAGCACCTTGGACCTTCAAACTAGCTTATGTATTCCCGCCGTTTCCTCTCATCCCCAGGCTGGTAGCCAGGATCAAGCAGGAGAGGGCATCGGTGATCTTGATAGCTCCTGCGTGGCCACGCAGGACTTGGTATGCAGACCTGGTGAATATGTCATCGGCTCCACCATGGAAGCTACCTTTGAGACGAGACCTTCTTGTTCAAGGTCCGTTCGAACATCCGAATCTGGTCTCACTCCAACTGACTGCTTGGAGATTGAACGCTTGATCTTATCAAAGCGAGGATTCTCAGATTCTGTCATTGATACTCTTGTTCAGGCCAGAAAGCCTGTAACTAGAAAAATTTACCACAAAATATGGAAAAAATATATCTGTTGGTGTGAATCTAAAGGATTCCCTTGGGACAAGGTAAAAATTCCTAAGATTCTATCCTTTCTTCAAGAAGGTTTGGAGAAAGGATTATCTGCAAGTTCCTTGAAGGGACAGATTTCTGCCTTGTCTGTGTTACTTCACAAAAAGCTGGCAGCTGTGCCAGATGTTCAAGCCTTTGTTCAGGCTCTGGTTAGAATCAAGCCTGTTTACAAACCTTTGACTCCTCCTTGGAGTCTCAATTTAGTTCTTTCAGTTCTTCAGGGGGTTCCGTTTGAACCCTTACATTCCGTTGATATTAAGTTATTATCTTGGAAAGTTTTGTTTTTGGTTGCAATTTCTTCTGCTAGAAGAGTTTCAGAATTATCTGCTCTGCAGTGTTCTCCTCCTTATCTGGTGTTCCATGCAGATAAGGTGGTTTTACGTACTAAACCTGGTTTTCTTCCGAAAGTTGTTTCTAACAAAAACATTAACCAGGAGATAGTCGTACCTTCTTTGTGTCCGAATCCAGTTTCAAAGAAGGAACGTCTGTTGCACAATTTGGATGTTGTTCGTGCTCTAAAATTCTATTTAGATGCTACAAAGGATTTTAGACAAACATCTTCCTTGTTTGTTGTTTATTCTGGTAAAAGGAGAGGTCAAAAAGCAACTTCTACCTCTCTCTCTTTTTGGATTAAAAGCATCATCAGATTGGCTTACGAGACTGCCGGACGGCAGCCTCCTGACAGAATCACAGCTCATTCCACTAGGGCTGTGGCTTCCACATGGGCCTTCAAGAACGAGGCTTCTGTTGATCAGATATGTAAGGCAGCGACTTGCTCTTCACTGCACACTTTTACTAAATTTTACAAGTTTGATACTTTTGCTTCTTCTGAGGCTATTTTTGGGAGAAAGGTTTTGCAAGCCGTGGTGCCTTCCATCTAGGTGACCTGATTGGCTCCCTCCCTTCATCCGTGTCCTAAAGCTTTGGTATTGGTTCCCACAAGTAAGGATGACGCCGTGGACCGGACACACCTATGTTGGAGAAAACAGAATTTATGTTTACCTGATAAATTACTTTCTCCAACGGTGTGTCCGGTCCACGGCCCGCCCTGGTTTTTTAATCAGGTCTGATAATTTATTTTCTTTAACTACAGTCACCACGGTATCATATGGTTTCTCCTATGCAAATTTTCCTCCTTTACGTCGGTCGAATGACTGGGGAAGGCGGAGCCTAGGAGGGATCATGTGACCAGCTTTGCTGGGCTCTTTGCCATTTCCTGTTGGGGAAGAGAATATCCCACAAGTAAGGATGACGCCGTGGACCGGACACACCGTTGGAGAAAGTAATTTATCAGGTAAACATAAATTCTGTTTTCTCTTACACTCTCTTGCAGAACCATATCAACTATTCAATACATTTGGTTCAGATTTAACTGTCGTGGATGAATACATTTATCACAAAGTAATACATATAACAAAAGGCATACACTTCACTATTGTTATGTTAAAGGAATATTAAATAGTGCTCCTTTGGTAAATACAAATATGTTAAAGGGACAGTCTACTCCAGAATTTTTGTTGTTTTAAAAGATAGATAATCCCTTTATTACCCATTTCCCAGTTTTGCGTAACCAACACAGTTATATTAATATACTTTTTACCTCTGTGATTGCCTTGTTTCTAAGCCTCTGCAGACTGCCCCCTTATCTCAGTTCTTTTGACAGACATTCCGTTTAGCCAATCATTGCTGCCTCTTAAATAACTCCACAGGAGTGAGCACAATGTTATCTATATGAAACACAAGAACTTAGTGTCTAACTGTCAAAATGCACTGAGATAAGAGGCAGTTCAACAGCTTAGAAATTAGCATATAAGCCTACCTAGGTTTAGCTTTCCACAAAGAATACCAAGAGAACAAAGCAAATTTGATGATAAAAGTAAATTGGAAAGTTGTTTGTGTAAAATTGTATGCCCTATTGTAATCATGTAAGTATAATTTTGACTACACTGCCCCTTTAAATCAATGTAAGTAGAAATAGAAAAAGATTGTGTAAAAACAGCAAATAATTTATTGTTTTGCAAAATTATCACTTAGAAATTTTTATTGTAGCCCCTGCCTCCAGTGTTGAAAGAGCAGAGGTGGTAAAGGGACAGTCTAGTCCAAAATAAACATTCTTGATTCAGGGCATGTAATTTTAAACAATTTTCCAATTTACTTTTATCACCAATTTTGCTTTGTTCTCTTGGTATTGAAAAGCTAGGAGGTTCATATGCTAATTTCTAAGTCCTTGAAGTCCGCCTCTTCTCTCAGGGCATTTTGACAGTTTTTCACCACTAGAGGGTGTAAGTTCATGTGTGTCATATAGATAACACTGTGCTCAAGCACGCAGAGTTCCAGTGAGCCAGCTCTGATTGGCTAAAATGGATGTCTGTCAAAAGAACTGAAATAAGGGGATAGTTTGCAGAGGCTTAGATACAGGGTAATCACAGAGGTAAAAAGTGTATTTATATAACTGTGTTGGTTATGCATAACTAGGGAATGGGTAATAAAGGGATTATCTATCTTTTTAAACAATAAAAATCCTGGTGTAGACTGTCCCTTTAAGTATAAACAACTGCTTAGTGCTTTTTTTAACATTTTATTTCAACAATGAAACAGACTATTTAACATCTCTATAACTAGAATCACTATTTCAGCTTGGGTGATTTGTTAGTAATGTGTATATAAATGTATGTATAGTTTGTTATGGCAACCATTTTGGTGGTTTTGTGCACTGAGTAGAAACTTACGGGCGTGTTTGCTCACTTACTGATTGGTCTGAGGAAGTATTGTCTGTCCCCTAAACGTTATCAGTAAAATATTTCATATTAATCCAGTGGTTTGTTAATTATTGTATATGTATGCATGATGTGCATTAATGGAGGCTGAGCAGTTGGGGGAACAGAAATGTAGTGCTGGTAGTCCTCCAACTTGCACGTGGGATCTAGCTTAGGGAAGCTAATATATAGGTCTTAAAGGGGCAGAAAAGTCGAAATTAAATTTTCATAATTGAAACAGAGCAGTTTTAAACAACTTTCCAATTTATTTCTATTCTCAAATTTGCTTTGTTCTCTTGGTATCCTTTATTGAAGCGCATACCTAGAGAGCGGAAGTGTTACATTTTTGCACAGTTTAAGAGTTCCATAAATATAAACTCTCAAGATGGAGGCACCCAGTGTAAAGATGCAGAGCTTCATTAACTGATAATTGTAAGAGGTTAAAATAAGAGAATGATTTAAAAAAAAGCTGCAGACATCGGAGGAGAAACTCTAGCATCGTGAGTAGTATCCCTGCTACTGTAGTTGATGTCCCTTTAATTTTTATTCTTTAATTGAAATAAATACTATGGGAACAGACTTCCATTTACTATTCTGCCTCATTCTTTGGCATCTGTGTTTTGGCTCATCCATTCTAATGTTCACCCCAGGACCTTTTTAATAGGTGTACCACCCGGCTGATTTTACTGACCACTCAGCTAAAATGTTAGCCAAATATAAGCTAAAATAAGCTAATAACGTTTTCAATGTTTATTGCTCAAATTATCATTAAATACATTTATGTTAAATTATGCATTTAATTTGTGCTTTGTATAGCAGAACATGTTATAGTTTAACGCTGCCTCCAGCCAGCTGCTTTATGCCACCCCGCTGTCAAACATTTCTGTAGAGAAATATGTATATGTAGGGGGCACCCTAGGTCAGGGTGTTAGAGATATTAATATACCAATCACCATATAGGAGTGTAGTAACAACTTGCCAACACTATACAATAGGAAGAACAAATATTATGATAAGACAAGCTAAATCAATTAAGAAAAAAATAGTGAATGAGTGATAAAATAAAATAAAAAGTCCCATATATCAGTGCGGGGTATATTCTTGAAAAATTAGACTCAATTCAAACAAAATGTGCCAAAATGACTAGAGATCTTAAAGATTTTGAAAAAGGTCGTATCTTCACCTGGGATGATAAACAACCCAAGAGAAGACCGGTTAATAGTCTTCCACCAACGAAAACCACTCCTCTATCAGACTGTGATTCTTCTGCAGTAGAAGACAGTGATTCTGAAAATACAAATATAAATACCATCATCACTAATAGCAATAGCAGTTTTTTAGGCAGAAATCCGAATCAATTAGATATGGGTACCAGAGACCGACAAGGCATGTTACAAGGGAGAGATCTTACATTAAGAGACAGGACAAAATGGGGATACAGGACGGACAATCACTACAGGAGGAGGGAGGATTGGGGCAAGAGACCCAAATGGTAGAAATAGAAACAGAAAGAGACAATAAATTGCAGATTATTAATCTCTTAACCCCGTACACTGTCCCCTAAACATCATAAGATCTTATCAAAAGGTTTGTCCTTCTCCCCGACCCCCTAATTGGACAAGTTTGAATTGATAAAGGATCTGCATCTTTTTTGTAGGAAACTTGCTTTAAAGAAATTTTATAGCACACATGGTGATACTGCTACAGATGAGATTCGACATTAGATACACTTATAGATCTATGGGTTGATAATGAGGGACTTGATAGTGACAACTCTTATGCATTTTTGGATAAGAAACGTAAAACAAAGTCAAAATTTATGCCTTAACTCAGCAAAGTATCCCAAATTGATGTTTTTCATAAAATGGTTATGAAAGAGTTTTTACAAATTAAGGTAAATAATACTTCTAATATGAGTAATGAAGAGCTAGAAGCCTTAACCGAGATTCAATCATGGGAAGATGTTTTCATTAAACCATCTGACAAGGGAGGGAATGTGGTAATTTGGCAAAAAGATCATTATGTCTGTGAAGCTAATAGACAACTTTGTGATGATAAATGTTATAAGTTGCTTTTCTCAAACCAACTCCACAGTATTTGGAGAGATATAACAACATGATCAACATGGCTAAAGAGGATGGCCTAATAAGTCCTAAGGAGTGGCAATTTTTACAAGTTAAGAGTCCGAAAGTAGCCACACTTTATTTACTCCCAAAAGTACATAACGATAAGAAAAAACCACCTGGCAGGCCAATCATATCTAGCATTGGCAGCTTGTGTGAACAAGCCAGCAGGTTTCTTGATCTTTACCTGCGAGAAAAGGTATGGACCTTGCCATCTTTCATTAGGGATACTATGGACATATTAAGCAAAATCAATTATATAACTCTTGAAAAAGACACACTATTAATAACTTGTGATGTAGAGTTATTATACACCTCTATTAAACACGATAAAGGGTGTGGTGCCGTCAAATATTTTCTAAATATGGAGTCAACAGAAAAATTGGCACGTAATGAGTTCATCATTATGTTACTTAAAGGGACACTGAACCCAATTTTTTTTCTTTCGTGATTCAGATAGAGCATGCAATTTGAAGCAACTTTCTAATTTACTCCTATTATCAATTTTTCTTCGTTCTCTTGCTATCTTTATTTGAAAAAGAAGGCATCTAAGATTCTATTTTGGTTCAAAACACTGGACATCACTTTTTTATTGGTGGATGAATTTAGGCGTCTAAGCTCTCATATAACACACATGCAACACACACTCATACAACACACACACACACACACTCTCATATAACATATATTACACACACCACGCACACACTCCTATAACACACACTCTCATATAACAGACATACACCATACACTCTCTAGTATAACACGCACTTTGATACAACACACACACTCATAGGTCAGACACCACACAGACACACTCATAGAACACTCACACACAAGTTGCGACCCAGTAATGGGTCCCAACCCGTGGTTTGAAGAACTGTGATTTAGGAGACTGCAAGGTTGCTCATTTTTATTTTGTGCAATATAAAATCTAGTTTCCAAATACTATAAACTTTAAATTCACTTCCACTTAAGAAACCATCATATATAAACTTTTGGGCAAAAGAAAAATAAAAGTACATTTTGATCCATTTAGTAATACAATCTCTATTATGCCTTCAGGCAAAGCTCTGGCCCCATGAATAATTGAGAAACTCAAACCATTTCAGTACAGTTAAATATCATTTGTAATGATTTTATTATATTTTTATCTAGCACAACCTTTCTAGTTTCCCATCTTCATATTTTCAGCCGTAAATTATTTTATAAGAAGCATTTACAATCGACTTTGTTCAGAATATCTCACATCCATGTTTCAGAAGGTGCAGGCTTTGTTAATCTTTGTTTCCAGTGTAATTCATGTTAGTATTTATACAGAGGATTCAACTGTTAGATAGTGATAAAATATGTATGTCAACAATGGTTCTCATAAACAAAAAGGCTATAATGAATATGAAAAATTAATAAATATAGTTTATGAACTAAATTACATGTTTTCTGTTCTCATTTACTCTCATTTTTATTTTTACATTTCAAATAAAATCATTTGGATCTGGATGACAGCATATCTTGTTGTCATGGGGGACACTCCACTATTAGCTCTGCTGCAACCAACTTTTCTCTCTAGCTGTTCATGGGCCTTAATGGTCGATCGCTCCGTGGGTGTAACATCACTACGTGTGCGTGGCGATGTCACACATAATAAGGAAGTGCCCAGACACAGATGCACTTCCTCAGTGCTAGTGGTGTGGGTAGGGGCCCCATATCTGCACCCCACACCATTTAAATTGATGCCAGACATCTCATATGAAAGAGAGGTATTTGCCTTTTTAAATGGGGGTTCATATACCTATAAGATATAGGGGAATTATGTGAAGATAACAAGTTTTAACAGTTAAAATGCTGTTATGGCTAAGAAAGAGGGGGCTCGAGCAGAGAACTTACCCCCCTCCAGTTTGACCTAGAAGGACGCATGAACATTACAAAAGCCAATTATCTGAATTAAATTAGTGTCATCTCCTGATGAAAGCAAAATACATGCAACTGCTTGCAATGTTTAAAGGGTCAATAAACACCTTGAGATTTTTATACAAAATGTCTGGTTATGCGTAATGAAATAATTTTGCAATATATTTTTTGACCCCTTTTCATGTAATTTACATCAGAAAATTGTGCAATTCCCAAATTTTCAGAACCTTAAGGGTAGCTCTTCTACATATCTTTCTCAAATTGGCTTTATCCGATAACAACTGCAAAACAATGCGTTCAATATTAACTTTATGACAGTAGCTAGCCTTGTTGTCTGTGGATTAAAGCCCAGATTGGCTCCTCCAAATAAGGCAAATGGTGGGGGGAGTTTGGCTTTTGAAAACAAAAAAAGTTTTTATAGTAATTGGGCTATTGATTATCACAGAAAACAGTATGGTTGTGATGCAGAAAGAAATCCGTTTATAGCATATACATGGCGATTTCATAAGGTTTCTGATATGCCAAGAAATAGAAATCAGATCAGTATTTTTTGCAGTAAAAACCTGGAGCACCTAGTAATTTTAGCACCTTGTTCGAATTCAGTCAACAAACACAATGATGTGGTTGGTATACACTATTAATCAGGGAGGAACTTTGTTCTCTTGGGATATTTTCTTGAAGAGTAAGCCTAGGTAGGCTCAGGAGCAGCAATGCACTAACGTGAGCTAGCTGAACACATCCGGTTAGCCAATGACGAGGCAAATATGTGCAGCCACCAATCCCCAGCTAGTTCCCAGCAGTGCACCGCTGCTCCGGAGCCTACCTAGATATTCTGAACAAAGGATACCAAAGAGAACAAAGCAAATTTGATTAAAACAAATTGTAACTTTTATTGTTTAAAATGGCATGCTCTTTCTGAACCATAAAAGTTTACTTTTTATTTTTACTGTCCCTTTAAAGGGACACTGAAACCAATTTTTTTTCTTTCGTGGTTCATATAGAGCATGAAATTTTAAGCAACTTTCTAATTTACTCCTATTATCAAATTTACTTAATTCTCTTGGTATTTTTATTTCAAATGCAAGAATGTAAGTTTAGATGCCGGCCCATTTTTGGTGAACAACCTAGGTTGTTCTTGCTGATTGGTGGATACATGCATCCACCAATAAAAAGAGTGCCGTCCAGAGTACTGAACCAAAAAAAAGCTTAGATGCCTTCTTTTTCAAATAAAGATAGTAAGAGAACAAAGAATAATTGATAATAGGAGTAAATTAGAAAGTTGCTTAAAATTGCATGCTCTATCCGAATCACAAAAGAAAAAATATGGGTTCAGTGTCCCTTTAAGAAAGTTTCTTAATCAAACCTAAGCATTATCTTTTCCCATTAATCTTTGTAGTCTCCAGAATTGGTTATATCTTTCTGTAATTTCTGTAACATATATGAATAGCCATAAACCGATTTCATGGTGTCAAAGGAATACTGAAAATGAGACACGTAATGTGCTTGGAGCAGGGATTATATGAAGCACGGGTGCATCAGAATGGGATATTGTTACTTCTTTTGTTTTGCATTTCTAGTGATCCAAGGATCAAGCAAAACAAGCAGAAGACTATACTCATAGGGAAAAGAAAAGGGTATATTTTGGGGGAAGTCTTGTAGATTAATGTTTATTTGTGTGCAATTCTCTGATTTATACATCTTCATAAATATTACTTAGAATCTTATTAAGGAAGCTTTGGCAGACAGACGGTATGCTAGCATCATAAAAATAATTTGTCTACATAAAAATAATATAAACATAACATTTATTCTTAAAACATGGAAAGATTTAAAGAGGTATGACTTTCTTGGACAGCAAAGCAAATTATTTGTAATCAGGGTGGATATAAACTTAAAGCGAAGAAATATAATATGTAATATTAATATTACATCACTGTACTAATATATTGTTAGAGAAGATTTCTGCATTGAAATTCATATCATATTGATTTAAAAAATCATTGGCAAGCCAGGGTGGTAGGTATTTGATAGTATTATTAAACTAGTCTCTTACTAAGGCCCGCCCTGATGATCGAAAGTGCCACATGGCAGCAAAATATTCAAAAGGGATTAGAAGCGATGTTGAGAAAGTCGTCAAAATATTAAAAATGGCTGACAGTACTATTTAAAGGAAGCATCACTGAGAGGTGTTTTAACATTGCATTTCAGTGGGTGACTATGCTTCTCCGATACTGGCGATATATTTAAAGCATCATCACCACCTACATCGAAGGTGTAATGTAAATGATCCCTTTACACAGTACTGTATGGCAATACAATTTACATGTGTCAACAGAAACTCAATCTCTGTTCGTACAGTACAATAGGGAATTAAACATCAATAAAACACCAAAAGGAGCTGGTGGATTTTGGGTATATGATGTGTGTGTATACATCGTTTAATCTGTATGTATTGTATAGTATAATGTTAGAATATGTATGTAATTTGTAAGTGTGATTGTACTAATCTATTGTGTCCTTAAGGATGTATTTTACTTATTTTAAGATTGCAATTGTGCCTTCTCAATATTTACATTTACGTTATATTGAGAACACGCAATCCCAATATTCATATTTCACAAAATTCCGATTGTGATGTTGCTTTTTTCATATTTTGCAAAATTGCGATTGTGATGTCAAGTTCTCAATATTCATATTTTATAACATTGAGATTGCGCAATAAAGTTTTACTTTTTGCACTGTAGCATACGTGTTCTATATTATTATTAATATTTTTATATATATATATATATATATATATATATATATATATATATACACACACACACAGTTATGGCCAAAAATATTGGCACCCCTGCATTTCTGTTAGATAATGCACCACTTCACCCAGAAAATTTTTATTTCTTTTGTTTGTATTGGTATGACACAGAAAAGTGGAAAAAAAGCCAAATCTGACACATTACACACAAAACTCCAAAAATGGAGCGGACAAAATTGACACCCTTAATTTAATATTTGGTAGCACACCCCTTGGAAAAAATAACTGAAATCCTATAGCTTCCTGTAGCCATCAATGTGTTTCTTACACCTCTCTACTGGAATTTTGGACCACTCTTCTTTCGCCAACTGCTTCAGGTCTCTCAGATTGGAAGGGTTCCTCTTCCCAAATGCTGTTTTGAGATCTCTCCACAGGTGCTCTATGGGATTGAGATCTGGACTCATTGCTGGCCAGCTCAGTACTCTCCAACGCTTTGTCTTAAACCATTTCTGGGTGCTTTTTGACGTGTGCTTTGGGTCATTGTCCTGCTGTAAGACCCATTACCTCTGACTGAGAGCCAACTTTTGACACTGGGCCCTACATTGCACCACAAAGTTCTTTGGTAGTCTTCAGATTTCATAATACCATGCACACAGTCAAGACATCCAGTGCCTGAAGCAGCAAAGCAGCCCCAAAACATCAGTGAACCTCCACCATGTTTGACTGAAGGGACTGCATTCTTTTCTTTAAAAAGCCTAATTTCTTTTTCTGAAAACGGTAGAATGATGGGCTTTACCAAAAAGCTTTAAAAAAAATTTGTCTGTCCACAGCACATTCTCCCTAAAGGATTTTGGCTTCCTCAGGTAAGTTTTGGGAAACTCCAATCTGGCTTTTTTATGTTTCTGTGTCAGCAGTGGGGTCCTCCTGGGTCTCCTACCATAGCATCCTTTTTCATTCAGTTTGCGACGTATAGTGTGAGCTGACCCATTTGTACCCTGTGCCTGAAGGTAAGCTTGAATTTGTCTGGAAGTTGATCGAGGTTCTTTATCCACCATTCAAACAATCCTTCGTTGCAATCTTTGATCAATTTTTCTCTTTCGTCCACATCCATGGAGATTAACTACAGTGCCATGGGCTGTAAACTTCTTGACAATGTTGCGCACAGGAACATTTAGATCTCTGGAGATAGACTTGTAGTCTTGAGATTGTCCATGCTTTCCCACAATTTTCCTCAGACAATTCTTTGCTGCTCTTTCTCTTCTCCACGCTCTGTGCGGCACACAGATACAGGTGAGTTGAATTACAACTTACAGGAGCATCACAAAATTGTAATGCAATTATTTCTTACAATTTTGAGAAGTTGCCAATAATTTTGTCCAGTCCATTTTTGGAGCTTTGCGTGAAATGTGTCAGATTTGGCAACAATTTTCTGGGTGAAGTGGTGCATTCTGACAGAAATGCAGGGGTGTCAATATTTTTGGCCATG